>NW_027211696.1:1590000-2299857 GCF_022749685.1 Semicossyphus pulcher | reverse complement strand
AGACCTCTCTCTCTCTCTCTCTCTCTCTCGATGTAGAGACCTCTCTCTCTCTCTCTCGATGTAGAGACCTCTCTCTCGATGTAGAGACCTCTCTCTCTCGATGTAGAGACCTCTCTCTCTCTCGATGTAGAGACCTCTCTCTCTCTCTCTCTCTCTCTCTCTCTCTCTCTCGACGTAGAGACCTCTCTCTCTCGACGTAGAGACCTCTCTCTCTCTCGACGTAGAGACCTCTCTCTCTCTCTCGACGTAGAGACCTCTCTCTCTCTCTCTCTCTCTCTCTCGACGTAGAGACCTCTCTCTCTCTCTCTCTCTCTCTCGACGTAGAGACCTCTCTCTCTCTCTCTCTCTCTCTCTCTCTCTCTCGACGTAGAGACCTCTCTCTCTCTCTCTCTCTCTCTCGACGTAGAGACCTCTCTCTCTCTCTCTCTCTCTCTCTCTCTCTCTCTCTCTCTCTCTCTCTCTCTCTCTCTCTCTCTCTCTCTCGACGTAGAGACCTCTCTCTCTCTCTCTCTCTGTCTGAGCGCATGGTGGGAGTGAGCGTGTTGGTCGGCGAGCGTTTGGAGTGTGTTTTTGATTATTTTCTATCTTTATCTCTTGTTTAATTGTTATTGTTAGACTCAGTTTAATAGTTTAGTTGTTTCTTTTGTGTTTTTTAGTGGAAGAACAGGTGAGAGTAGGTAAGACAGGTGAGTTTGCAGGTAGGGGTGTCGGCAGCTAGGCAGTACGCCGGTTGTCGGCAGCCATGCCGAGCTGGAGAAGCTCACACGCCGACACGGTGTGAAGCTGCTGTCGGGTGGGGGCTTCTCGGTGGAGGAGGCCAGCTATGCTGTCGGGGAGGCTGTTGGTTTCGACAGTGTCAAGTCGGCCTCCCGGATGAACGGCGCCATAGTAATTTTTTTAGACCAGGTGAATAAAGCAGAGCAGGTAGTGGAGGAAGGAGTCGTGATCCGCGGCACATTCACCCCCGTCCTCCCGTTATCAAACCCGGCGAAAAAAGTCATGATTTCTAACGCCCCCCCGTTCATCAGAAATGATGACTTAGCTAAAGAGCTATCACGCTACGGGCAGCTCGTGTCTCCCATTAAGATGGTTCTACTGGGCTGCAAATCATCCCAGCTGAAGCACGTCGTCTGTCACCGTAGACAGGTGTTTATGTTATTAAAAGATAGCAGCAAAGACCTGAACCTAACGTTCAGTTTCAGAGTGGATGGATTCGCCTACAACGTGTTCGCCACTTCTGAAACAATGAAGTGTTTTGGCTGCGGGGCGGAGGGACACCTGGTTCGAGCTTGTCCTGGAGCTGGTGCGCGGCAAATGGGAGGCGGTTCGGCGGCGTCCTCCGGCGGCGCGGGGGCGCCGTCCTCCGGCGGTTCGGCGTCGACCTCCGTCGGCGCGGGTGCGCCGTCCGCCGGCGGTTCGGCGTCGACCTCCGCCGGCGGTTCGGCGTCGACCTCCGGCGGCGCGGGTGCGCCGGGCGGCGCCGGTCCGCCGAGGGACGGCGTTTCGGCTGAGCCGTCGGCCGGGCCATCGGCTGAGCCGGACGAGTCCGGTGCGGCTCGGACCGCGGTCGGGTCGGGATTTCTCGGCTCGTCTAGGACTACGGAGGAGGTGCGGAACGGAGCGGAGGACATGGAGGACGGAGAGCTGAATGTGACTCAGGATCAAGGTAAGACAGTGAAAAATGTAGAAATCGTGCAGAGCAGTGAGGAAGCAGGTAAAACCAAACAGACAGAAAAGGAAAAGTGTAAAGAAAATGTCGAGAGCTCTAGCGCTGTGAGTGATGCTCAGATAGATGAACGCATGTGTGAGGATGAACTGTTGAACAAAAGTAATAAGAGAAAGAACCTTGATAAGGAGCAGAGCAGCTCTAAGGCTAAAAAGGTGCAGGAGCATCTGTCTGATGAGGAGTGTGAGTGGACTCCTTCACAGGAGGAGTCCATTGTGTGCTACTCTCTGGAGAAAATTAAAAAGTTTCTCCTGGAAACTAAAGGTCAGAGGGTGAAAATAGATCAGTTTTTCCCTGATCTCAGAGGGTTTGTTAAATCTGTTGTGTGTCTGAGAAAGGAAGAAGATGCTTTCAGTGAGCAGGAGGTGTACAGACTCAAGAAAATGGTGACCAAAGTCAAAGCCCAGCTGACTGAAGATGATGACTAAACCCAGAATCTGTCTCCTCGTGCTGGCTCTGTGTGTGTGTTCATTAAGTCTCTTCCTCTCCATGGCTGACATCAAAATTGGGTCTTTAAACATAAATGGAGCAAGAAGTGACGTGAAGAGAGCCTCTCTTTTTAAACTGATTGATTTTAAACACTTAGACATAGTCTTTGTGCAGGAGACTCACAGTGACAGTGACAATGAGGCTGACTGGAAGAAGGAGTGGCCTGGGCAGGTGATCCTCAGCCATAAGTTGTCTAACAGCGGGGGGGTCGCTGTGCTGTTCTCGCAGAGTTTCACCCCCTCTGCTGTGGACGTGGAGGAGATCATGTGTGGCCATATCCTAAAGGTTAAAGTGCAATATGAAAATGTGAAGCTGGTTTTAGTGAATGTTTATGCTCCGGTTTTAGCTTCTGAGAGGATGGGTTTTTTAGATGTTTTAGGTGATGTTCTTAACAGTTGTGCTGACGAGTTTTTATTCCTGGGGGGGGATTTTAATTGCACTGAAAATGCAGTTTTAGATAGGAATCACCTGGAGCCTCACCCAGCCTCAGCGGCCAGGCTCAGGCGTCTGGTGGAGGCGTATGAGTTAAAAGATGTGTGGAGAGGTGTGAACAGAGACAGCAGGCAGTACAGCTGGAGCCACTGCAGAGATAATCTGCTGTCTCTGGCCAGACTCGATCGCTTTTACTGTTTTAAACATCATTTTAGCATCTTTAAGTCCTGTCTTATCTCTCCTGTGGGTTTTACTGATCACTGTCTCGTTCACTGCTCCTTTTTTATCCAGAATGTGAAGGTGACCAGTGCATACTGGCATTTTAACACTGGGCTTTTAAAGGATCATTGTTTTAGAGAGGCTTTTACTTATTTATGGAAGACGCACAGAAACAGCAAGGCTGCTTTTCCCTCAGTGCAGCGCTGGTGGGACTTTGGAAAAGTCCAGGTCAGACAGTTTTGTCAACAGTATACTCGCAACGTCACCAAGCACATGGCCCGCTGTCTGAGTGACCTGGAGACTGAGGTGGTAGAGCTCCAGAGTCTGGTAGATTCTACAGGAGATCAGGGGCACGTTGAGGCCCTGAAAGCTAAAAAGGCTGCTCTAGCCAACCTGCTGGGCATCACAGCACAGGGGGCTCTGGTTCGGTCCAGGTTCATGAGCTCCTCTCAGATGGACGCCCCCTCCCAGTTCTTCTTCAGCCTGGAGAAAAGAAACGGTCAGAGGAAGATCATCCACTCTCTGCGCTCTGAGAGTGGATCCACAGTGACAGACAGCTCTGCGATCAGGAGCTACGCCACCTCCTTCTACAAGGAGCTGTTTCAGAAGGAGTTTGTGGAGGATGCAGAGCTGGCTGGTCGTTTTTATGATGGTCTACCTCAGGTGACGGAGGAGTCCAACACACTGCTAGAATCTGAACTGTCCCTGAATGAGCTGTACGCTGCTGCCATGAGCCTGCAGAATGGGAAAGCGCCGGGGATAGATGGTCTCCCGGTTGACTTTTATAAATCCTTCTGGGCCGTGATTGGTGAAGACCTGTTAGAGGTCATTCAGGCAAGTCTAAGGACTGGGCTGCTCCCGCTGAGCTGCAGGAGGGCGATCATAACCCTGCTGCCTAAAAAGGGAGACTTACAGGAGCTGAAGAACTGGAGGCCTGTGTCCCTGCTCTGTGGGGACTATAAGATACTGTCCAAGGCTTTGGCGTCCAGGCTGAGAGACGTGATGAGTGAGGTGGTCCACATCGACCAGACCTACTGTGTGCCCGGCAGGCTCATCAGTGACAACGTCACTCTGATTCGGCATGTTGTGGAGGTCTCTGGCTCGTTGGCTGAGGATACTGGTCTGATTTCTATAGACCAGGAAAAGGCTTTCGACCGGGTTGAACACCAGTACCTGTGGCACACGCTCAGTGCGTTTGGGTTCAGCCCAGGGTTCATAGCCAGGATACAGGTCCTGTACCGTGACATTGCGAGTATACTGAAAATCAATGGCGGTCTGGCTGCACCTTTTAATGTCCAGAGGGGGGTCAGGCAGGGCTGCTCGCTGTCGGGCATGCTGTATTCTCTCTCCATTGAGCCTCTGCTTCACAAGCTCAGGAGAGAGCTCTCAGGTGTGTCCTTCCCAGGCTGTCCCTCCACTTTTAAAGTCACGGCTTATGCAGATGACATCATGGTTTTAACCAACAAACAGACAGATATTTATATTTTAAAACAGAATGTGGACTTTTTTCACAAGATGTCATCTGCAAAAGTCAACTGGGGTAAAAGTGAAGCCCTGATGGTGGGTAATAAACTGTCAGACCACTTAACTCTGCCGGGGGGGCTCACCTGGAAAACGGGAGGGTTGAAGTACCTGGGGGTGTTTTTAGGTGACGAGTCGTTTTTAATGAAAAACTGGGAGAACGTTGTAGAGAAGGTGGAGGGGAGACTGAAAAAGTGGAGGTGGCTCCTGCCGGGCTTGTCCTACAGAGGGAGGACGCTGGTCATTAACAACCTGGTGTCCTCCTCTCTGTGGCACAGGCTGGCCTGCGTTGACCCCCCCTCTAACTTACTCTGTCGTGTCCAAGCTGTTCTCGTGAACTTTTTCTGGGACAAGCTGCACTGGCTTCCTCAGGCCGTCCTCTTTCTCCCTAAAGAGGAAGGAGGACAAGGACTTATTCATCTGGCCAGCAGAGCAGCTGCTTTCCGGTTGCAGTTTGTCCAGAGACTATTGTTCGGACACAGAGACTTGGTGTGGAGGCCGCTGGCTCACCTGGTCCTGCAGCAGTGCGGGGGTTTTAAACTGGACATGCCTCTCTTTTTAATGGATTTTAAAAGCGTGAACTTTCGGGGTCTGCCACTGTTTTATCGAGGAGTTTTCACTGTGTGGAAAATGCTGGTGAAGGAGCGACCGGTCCAAAGTGCCTCTCTTCACTGGTTGCTGCAGGAGCCGGTGGTGCACGGCGGACGCCTGGATGCCCCCTGCTGGGCGGGTTCAGCAGTGTTTCAGGTGTTCATCAGAGCTGACCTGCTCACCCTGGGATCTGTGATAAATCTTGCTGGGCCTGGTCTGGAGGATGCGGCTACTCTGGCGGCTGCTCTGGGGGTCAGATCGGTGAGGACCATTGGCCGGCTCCTGGAGCACTGGAGGCACCGCCTCACCGGACACGAGCGTCTCCTGCTGGAGGATCACAGTCGGGGTCTGGTGACTCCTCACGGTGACGACCCCTTCCCAGAGATCGGTCTGTGTGTGGACTCAGAGCAGCGCCCGGGGTTAAACCTGGAGGAAGCGAGGGGCAAACCTCTCTACAAACTGATGGTCTGGTGTCTCCACAAAGACAAACTGAACCAGCGTGTGGACACGCCGTGGAGACGCCACCTGAACCTGAGAGGTGATGGAAAACCTGCGTGGAGGAGTCTGTACAAAGCTCCTCTGACTAAGAAGGTGGCAGACCTTCAGTGGAGAGTGCTACACGGGATCTTAGCAGTGAACTCTTTCCTGTGTGTGATCAACCAGGCAGAGAGGGACAAGTGTCCTTTCTGTCCTGGAACAGAGACGGTGTTTCACTGTTACAATGACTGTTGTCGCCTGTCGCCTCTTTTCTCTTTGCTGGACTCACTGGTTTTAAAGTTTGGAGAGCTTTTTAACAAACAGGTTTTTATTCTGGGTTTTAAGTACAAGAAAACTACAAAGCACAAGAGCCAGCTTTTAAACTTTCTCATTGGACAGGCAAAGATGGCCGTTTATGTGAGCAGGAAGAAAAAAATTGACGAGTTGACAAATATTGATCTGTGTCTGCTTTTCTCCCGAATGGTTAAAGCCCGAATCTCCATCGATTTTAGATTTTACAGAGAGATGCAGGATCTGGATCAGTTCATCCAGATCTGGGCTCATGGAAACATCTTGTGCTCTGTAGAACAGAACCAGCTTATTTTCTCACCTGAGTTGATGTGAACATCTGAGTGTGTATTTATTCATCTGTTGACGGGTTCATCAGGTTTCTTAAAGAAAATGGCTGAATTTTTGTAAATGTTTCAAAAGATTAATTAGAATAAATGTTACTTATAAAAATCAAAAAAATCTCTCTCGACGTAGAGACCTCTCTCTCTCTCTCTCTCTCTCTCTCTCGACGTAGAGACCTCTCTCTCTCTCTCTCTCGACGTAGAGACCTCTCTCTCTCTCTCTCTCTCTCTCTCTCTCGACGTAGAGACCTCTCTCTCTCTCTCTCTCGACGTAGAGACCTCTCTCTCTCTCTCTCTCTCTCTCTCTCTCTCTCTCTCTCTCTCTCTCTCTCGACGTAGAGACCTCTCTCTCTCTCTCTCTCTCTCTCTCTCTCTCTCTCTCTCGACGTAGAGACCTCTCTCTCTCTCTCTCTCTCTCTCTCTCTCTCTCGACGTAGAGACCTCTCTCTCTCTCTCTCTCTCGACGTAGAGACCTCTCTCTCTCTCTCGACGTAGAGACCTCTCTCTCTCTCTCTCTCTCGACGTAGAGACCTCTCTCTCTCTCTCTCTCTCGACGTAGAGACCTCTCTCTCTCTCTCGACGTAGAGACCTCTCTCTCTCTCTCTCTCTCTCTCTCTCTCTCTCTCTCTCTCTCTCTCTCGACGTAGAGACCTCTCTCTCTCTCTCTCTCGCTCTCTCTCTCGACGTAGACCTCTCTCTCTCTCTCTCTCTCGCTCTCTCTCGCGCTCTCTCTCGACGTAGACCTCTCTCTCTCTCTCTCTCTCGCTCTCTCGCGCTCTCTCTCGACGTAGAGACCTCTCTCTCTCTCTCTCTCTCGCTCTCTCTCGACGTAGAGACCTCTCTCTCTCGCTCTCTCTCGCTCTCTCGCGCTCTCTCTCGACGTAGAGACCTCTCTCTCTCGCTCTCTCTCGCTCTCTCGCGCTCTCTCTCGACGTAGAGACCTCTCTCTCGCGCTCTCTCTCGCTCTCTCGCGCTCTCTCTCGACGTAGAGACCTCTCTCTCGCGCTCTCTCTCGCTCTCTCGCGCTCTCTCTCGACGTAGAGACCTCTCTCTCGCGCTCTCTCTCGCTCTCTCGCGCTCTCTCTCGACGTAGAGACCTCTCTCTCGCGCTCTCTCTCGCTCTCTCGCGCTCTCTCTCGACGTAGAGACCTCTCTCTCGCGCTCTCTCTCGCTCTCTCGCGCTCTCTCTCGACGTAGAGACCTCTCTCTCGCGCTCTCTCGCGCTCTCTCGCGCTCTCTCTCGACGTAGAGACCTCTCTCTCGCGCTCTCTCGCGCTCTCTCTCGACGTAGAGACCTCTCTCTCGCGCTCTCTCGCGCTCTCTCTCGACGTAGAGACCTCTCTCTCGCGCTCTCTCGCGCTCTCTCGCGCTCTCTCTCGACGTAGAGACCTCTCTCTCGCGCTCTCTCGCGCTCTCTCTCGACGTAGAGACCTCTCTCTCGCGCTCTCTCTCGACGTAGAGACCTCTCTCTCGCGCTCTCTCGCGCTCTCTCTCGACGTAGAGACCTCTCTCTCTCTCGCGCTCTCTCTCGCTCTCGCGCTCTCGCGCTCTCGCTCTCGCGCTCTCTCGCTCGCTCTCGCGCTCTCTCGCGCTCTCTCGCGCTCTCTCTCGACGTAGAGACCTCTCTCTCTCTCGCGCTCTCTCTCGACGTAGAGACCTCTCTCTCTCTCGCGCTCTCTCTCGACGTAGAGACCTCTCTCTCTCTCGCGCGCTCTCTCGCGCGCTCGCTCTCTCGCGCGCTCTCTCGCTCTCGCGCTCGCGCTCTCTCTCGACGTAGAGACCTCTCTCTCTCGCGCGCTCTCTCTCGACGTAGAGACCTCTCTCTCTCGCGCGCTCGCTCTCTCTCTCTCTCGCTCTCTCTCTCTCTCTCGCTCTCTCGCGCGCGCGCTCGCTCTCTCGCGCGCGCGCGCTCTCTCTCGCTCTCTCGCGCGCGCGCGCTCTCTCTCGCTCTCTCGCGCGCGCTCTCTCGCTCTCTCGCTCTCTCGCTCTCTCGCTCGACGTAGAGCTATAGATAGATAAAAATAAATAAAAAATATGCTGCTTTTCTCAAAACCAAAATTGTCTTCATGGGGGAAGATTTTATGAGCAATTACATCCAATAAAATTATTTTTATTTACACAGATTTTTAAAGTTCTTGTGTATGGAGCAAGTATCTGTAATGTATACAATATCAAGTTAAATAAAAAAGAGAAACAATTGGCCCACTCCTTTCTTACTGTGGCAAGAATTTTATATTGCAAAAAATTGGCATGTTAGACAACAAAAGTTGCATATTTACTTTAATAATTCAGAAAAGTGGCAGTGCTTTTTTTCTTTACACAAGACCTTACACGCAAAAGTTCATTAACATGCCACTTACATTCCGGACATTACATACATGTTGATTACTTGCATTGCAAAATGCAGCCAAGAACATCATTTAGTTACTGAAACATTCATGAATTTACAGTAATATGTCCTCAGTAGCCGACATACAATTGAGCTGCGCTGTGGACATTGACTATACACACATGGTCTAACGAACTCAGGTGTGTTTATGGGTTTGTGAAAGCCTGTGGGGAAGTGAACAGTTGACATGAAACTCAGTGGAGTTCTGATGATGGAGGCTCTGGACCCGCACGCACGCACGCACGCACGCACGCACGCACGCCTTTAGTTACAAGCTGCATTAGGGAGAAGATGTAGCACAAACCTTTTTTTCCCATCTTGTCAAACCACTCTTTTTCTTACTTAGTAACGTGTTTTCTTTTCGACATAGCTATCAGCTGTTTGTAGCCTGGAGGACAGAGAAAGCTTGACAGTGGACGTCGTGACATATTCTGCCACTGCATTACATTTTAAGCAGTTGATGTATGTATCTTGTTGGGATTTTGCTGTTCCTTCAAAAGAAGAGTGAAAATTTCTTAGATGAATGTAGATCCATGTTATATGTCATATTGAACTGCATTACCAAAACTGCATTTTCAAAATAAATATTTTAGGTCAAATTTAGTGCGAAATTTCTGTTTCTATGTGCTTGCTATTAAAAAACTACAGTATTGTATATCATGATATACAATGTTGGTGTTAAATTTTTATTGTGGATGGCTTTCAAATAGTTTTTAATATAACTTGCCCAAGTCTGCAGATACCATGTGTCGTAAACGTGATTGTCGTAAGAAAAAAGACGATTAGGATGTTTCTTCTGTTTTCTTTTCCCTCAGGTGGCTTGATTGCTGTTGGCTCTGCCCCTCCTATATAAAGGGAGGCGGGAGCAGGAGCTCGGTCTCTCTCCCTGATCCTGCAAGCCTGCACACCATGCTAGTTTAGAAGTTACTTTGGGTTTTTCCTTTTCTTTTTGATGCTGGAGGTCTGGTAGTCTAGTTTTCGCGGCTTCCTTTCCAGTTTAGTTTACTTAGAACTTTTACTAGGTTATGGGGGGGGGAAGAGCTGGGTCCTACGGCCCATTGTGTGGTTGGCCCAGACTTCCTCA
Organism: Semicossyphus pulcher; assembly: GCF_022749685.1. Classification (NCBI taxonomy): domain Eukaryota; kingdom Metazoa; phylum Chordata; class Actinopteri; order Labriformes; family Labridae; genus Semicossyphus; species Semicossyphus pulcher. Next base: position 2,290,297 of record NW_027211696.1, on the reverse strand, counting down.
CTCCTTTTGTTCTTTTTGGCCAGACCTCCAGACTCCCATAGTTTTTGGTAATTATCAAAGTATTGTTTCTTCGTAAATAAAAACTCCTCATCTTTTTGAAACTTGTGAGACCCAGGGGTGTCTCAAAGTTATGTCAGAGGGATAACCACAAAATCGCAGTAGCGATAGATTGGAAAGGGGAGGAAAAAGACAACGAAACTGTATAGGGCCGCTACAGGCTTCCTTAATGAAATAAAGCACTAAAATGATTAACTAAATCACCGCTGCCAAGCAGCTGACTCAAAACCAAAATTGTCCAGGAGACCCAGAAAACTCAAAGCTATAGGCAAAGGCTGCCCGGGAGGCCTTTGATAACCCAAAAGGCTGGAGTCACACAAACTCTCCAGCACCCCAAATTATTCCATGGGAAACAGGCAATTGACCACAAATACACACAAAGTTCTGAGTTGTTGTTTGCAGATACACCGACAACTAGAGAAGCCACATGGAGAACCTCTCACTACCTCTGAAGGTGAGATAATGAGTCAGCCCAGGGCACTGGAGACTCAGGGTATATGAAGACTCCCCACACCTGGGCTTAATCAAAGCCAATCAGTGCCACACACACCTGATTGCAGTGAGTTGATTCTTTCACCACTCTCACAGGGCCGAAAGGTTGAGTGCCCTCACAAACTATGGCATTAAGTGAACTTTGTCCTCCTTAATTTACAGTGTTTCAAAACAATTTGTTCGTGTCCAAAAATATAAATAGGGGGAAATTCAGCCTGTTTTGGCTTATTTCTTAATTTTCATTTCAAGTTGACGAAAGACATGTTGTTGTGCAGTATAAATGATTATAAAATAGTCTGTAGTGTTTTAGAAGAAACATGAGCTCCATTTAAACATGTCAACTTGATTTTAAAGTTTGCATTAACACTGTAATGCTTTTAAACTTTTAACAGCCCATGCAGGAGCTGATCAAAGCTAGGCTAATTGACACGAGGTCTAGCCATCCTTTATAATTTGTTTAGCATGTTTATGGTGTTGTGAATGCCTCATGCATAACCCTTTCAAACAAAGTGCTACCTTACTGCTTTTGCTTCTGTGGAGTAGGCATAGGGTCTAATAGTGTGTAAGCAATGCATGTAGAGTTTGCAAACAGTGCCAACACTCATACAGGAGCACAGATCACCAATTGAAGTATATTGTCATTCTAAGTGAAAAAGCAAGGTGGAGTAGTCAGCTGTTTGAATATAATCTTATTGTGTGCATTTTTCTTTTGTTCTCTATCTACCCGTTTTAAGAGACAACCTGTAAACTGAACTCACTGCTGAAGGAAGAAGAAATTGCAGAGCTGACAAAGAGGGTGTCAGTGGCTCCCCGCAAAATTGGGGACGATTCAGATGACTCAACTGATATTGAAACTCAGCCATTATGAGTTAAGGTGCCATTAATTTACTTTTAGCAATGACCATATTTTGCAGTGGTACCATGTTAAGGGTTGGATCTACTATTTAATAGACATTACTGTCTAGCAAGAATAAATATCGATTTATATTGCTTCTGTTGTAAACAGGGTTGCTCAAATTTTCTTTTGTTTTCTAGCTCAGTGATTCTATTTTCCTTTCTCTTGAAAACCAGAAGTCAAAGGCTCCCATTAGGACAGACCCAGCACAGGCGTTCCTAAGGCAATACGGTCAATCACAGCCTTATTCAGATCAGAACAATCCAAGAAAGAGGGCGAATTTAAGCAGGAGATCAAGGACCTGAAAGAAGAGAACGCTAAATTGAAGGAAATGGTTCTTCAAAGTATCGCTAATTCATATCACTTAATGAACCCTTAGAGAACTGATACACTTTATTTCCAAATTAATTTACTTACTCTCTAAATAAGAGTGATATTAACTAATTCTTTGTTTTTGATGCACTATGTCTAGATGTGCCGGAACTCCTACTGACCATGAGGAAGATAATTGATATGGCTGCACCTCCTAAGAAGTCCAAGTTGGAGCTTAGCACACCTTTGCTGGCCCTCCCAGGTTCTCCGCAGTCAAGGCACAGTTCTCCATCTGCCATTTCAGCGCTGTCCCTCCCCTGATCTACACTGTCCAGTTCCTCATCTTGGTTGGACTTGGTTGGACGTGCTTACGTACTACGTTGAGCGTATTGCGTCATTTCCTGTTTTCTCGCTGCTACTGTGTTGTCCTGTGCTGTTTGTAGCTGTTGCTAGAGCTCGAGCTAAATCGATTAATCTGCTGTAATTGTCATCACTGCAGTTATTCAGCTGCTGTGTACTTAAACAAACACTAGTTTTCATCAAGCACTCATTGTTGCATTAGCGACATATCTGCTAAACCCTTAACTTTATACTCGCTTAGCCGTTAGCTTAGCAGCTAGCTTAATCCATTGAAATGGCTTCTCCTTCTCCCTCTTGCGCTCCTGATCTGCCCTGTTCGGTGTGTCAGATGTTTAGTTCTACCTCATCCTCCTTTACAGATAAGGGTACTTGTAATGTAACTTGTAACTAAATGTAGTATTTTTGGAGCTATGGAGGCGAGGATCACGGAATTAGAGACGCGGCTCAGCACCTTGGAAAACCGAGCATCGCTAGCTGCTGTAGTCAGCAGCAAGCCCCCAGGGCCAGTAGCCGGTGAGGGCTGACCTAGCGTAGTTTCTCCCCCGGCAACTCCCGAGCAGCCGGGATGCAGTGGCTGGGTTACTCTCACAAGGAAGCATAGCCGCAAGGTGAAGCACACGGTTCACCACCAACCACTTCGCGTTTCAAACAAGTTTTCCCCACTCAGCGACACACCCGCTGAGAAACCAACTCTGGTTATTGGCAGCTCCATAGTCAGAAACGTGAAGTTAGTGAAGCCAGTGGCCATAGTGAAATGTATTCCCAGAGCGGGCGACATCGAGTCCAATTTAAAACTGCTGACAAAGGATAATCGTAAATTTGATAAGATTGTTATTCATGTCGGCGTTAACGACTCCCAGTTAGCCAATCGGAAGTCACTAAAAATAATGTTGAGTTGGTGTGTGCATTTGCAAAGACGATGTCGGACTCCGTAGTTTTCTCTGGACCCCTGCCCAATCTGACGAGTGATGACGTATAGCCACATGTCATCATTCAACCGCTGGCTGTCGAGGTGGTGCCCAGCAAATGATGTGGGCTTCATAGATAACTGGGGATTTTGGGGAAAGCCTGGTCTGATTGGAAGAGACGGCATTCATCCCACTTTGGATGGTGCAGCTATTTTGTCTTGTACTATGGTTAAGCTTGTTAGTCGTAAAACCTGACAAACCAGAGTTGAGACCAGGTGGCAGAGCTGTAGTCCTACATACTCCTCTGAGCTTCCCTGTGAGCAGTTTCCCAGCCACAATGTGAATGTTATAGAGACTGTGTCTGCCCCCCAACCCAGGCCTGTTATTACAGTTAATTCAAACTTAAATAAAAAAGGAGTAAATCAAAAAAAAAAAGTATAAAAATTAAAACAACAACCGAAGTTATGCCAAAAAATATGAGAATTAAATGTGGTCTGTTAAATATCAGATCCCTGTCATCTAAAGCTCTATTAGTGAACCATCTGATATCAGATTATCATATTGATTTACTCTCTTTAACTGAGACTTGGCTGTGTCAGGAAGAATATGTTAGCTTAACCCTGACATACTGTTCGGGTCAAATTTGACCCGTTTTTACATTTGACAGAAGTAAAAATACCCCAAATGTCATTCTTTTAGCCTGAAATTTGATGACTTTTCCTGAAGTGACCCAAAATACATAGAAATAAAAATATTTTATTAATTCATATTTTTGTATAGGTGCTACACATTTTTGCACACTGAGGCTGTTACGGGTCAAATTTGACCCGTAACTATTCAGATGGATTTTAGATCTACCAGTGTGGGTCAAATAAAGGAAAATTGTGTTTTTTTGGAATCTTGAAACTGTGCGAATGTACATGTCATGGTTCTGTGCATTTTATATACGAAAGAGGTGACAGAGTTCAAGGGGACCTCACTACTGTCACGAGAACTGTCTGTGTTCCCAAAACATTTGCCCAGGTTCCCACAGAGACAGACACCTGCTGGTCTTTGAAGGGGCAGGGGGAATCCCAAAATATTGAAAGAGTAAACAAACATCATAGGAGTGATCATATATGGTGCATAAAGGGAACAGAAGTCATCCAGAGGTCAGACACAAGATGCACCTGCACCTGCAATGTAATAAAATAATGTACAAAGGAACAAATTGGAATCTGTTTGGGTTGGGAGGGAGGTGGTGGGGGTCATAACATTATAAAGGTAGGTATGAGCTGCCATTTCAGTGACAGACATCAGGGCAGCAAGACTGAATGTCCAACAGGCCCTGGATCTACTCATTCAAGATGAGTCTGATACTGATTTAGAGGAGGACGTGTCAGAGCAGGAAGACAATGTGGAAGAAAACTCCCCACCTGATGAAGATGACTCCGATGGAAAGGAGCAGACAGCAGGGCAGACATTTATGTCAAAAAACAGTGCTATCTGTTGGTCATCAGTTCCACATCATGTTGCAGGCAGGATGGCAGCAGAAAATGTCATTTGAATGACTCCAGGACCCACAAGACTGGCTATCTCCCATGCAGCTGATATTTTGTCAACATTCCAGCCCTTCCTCCCTCCAGCCATTGAAAAAATTATCATTGAAATGACAAACGTGGAGGGGGTTAATCGTTATGGTCAAGAATGGAAGACCATGGATGTGACTGACCTACATGCCTACATGGGGCTTCTAATACTGGCTGGTGTGTACAGATCCTGAGGCTGCTTCCAGTCTCTGGAATGCTGAGACGGGAAGATTTTTCGAGCCACCATGTCCCTGGAAATGTTCCGTACCATATCAGCGGTGCTCAGATTTGACAATTGTGAGACAAGACCTGCACGGCGTGTCACTGACAAACTGGCAGCAATCAGGGATGTCTGGGACAAGTGGGTGGAACAGCTGCCTCTCATGTACAATCCTGGCCCTGATGTTACTGTGGATGAAAGACTGGTTCCATTCAGAGGTAAGAATGGTCTTTTCTTGTTGACTAATTAATCTATGCTTCAGTATACATGGCTGTGATATCAAATGGTCAGATTTCAGATCAGATTCTCTTTATTTCTTATGCACTTCCATATATAAAATACATTGTAAAAGCACAGACTAGAGCAGTGGGATTGTATAAATAAAAAAAATGGATAGAACAAAAAGGTAAATTGTTTTCTTCTTTTTTGTGTTTTTCCAGGTCGCTGTCCTTTCCGCCAGTACATGCCGAGCAAACCTGGAAAATATGGCATCAAGTTATGGATTGCTTGTGATGCACGTTCAAGCTATGCTTGGAACATGCAAGTTTACACAGGGAAGCCAGCTGGTGGAGCTCCAGAGAAAAAACAAGGCATGCGTGTTGTACTGGAAATGACGGAAGGGCTAAGAGGACACAATGTGACCTGGGATAACTTCTTTACATCTCATGAGCTTGGTCAGGTGCTGCTGAAGAAAAAAATCACAATGGTTGGCACTGTGAGGCGGAACAAACCTGAGCTGCCACCTGCCCTAACTACAACAAGGGGAAGAGAGGTCTTTTCTTCTAAGTTTGCATTTACTTAGGACACCACAGTTGTCTCATACATGTCCAAGAAGAACAAGAACGTCATCCTTAAGAGCACACTACATAAGGCTGCAGAGGTGAGCGCATGGGAAGACAAAAAAACAGCTATCATCCTTGACTACAATGCCAACAAATGCGGAGTGGACAATCTTGATAAAGTAACAGGCACAAACAGCTGCAAGAGAAGAACCGCCTGCTGGCCTCTGGTCATATTACACAACATAATTGACGTATCCACGTACGATGCCTTCGTGATTTGGAGTGAGCTAAACCCAACCTGGCGGGCAAGCAAGAGGAACTGGAGGAGGTTCTTTTTGGAGGAGCTTGGAAAGGCCCTTGTGGCTCCTTGCATGCAAAAGCGACAACACCTCCCCTGCACAGCAGCCTCAGCAGCATTTGTAAGGGCAGTGCAGCAATCTGAGCCTGGCCCTGATCAAGAAGCAAACATGAGGGAACAGAAGAGAAGGAGATGCAGCTTCTGCCCTGCAAAAAAGACTGTAAAACAGGGACAACCTGCTGCAAATGTGGGAAACGTGCAAGATCCACACACGGAAAGTGTCCCACCTCTGCTTTGAATGCAGAGACTAGTTGACTATAAGCACTTTATATCTTATGATATAGCAGTGAGGACAGTGTTCAGTAGTTATATTACGAAGTCCAAAAGTTTCACAATGTTGATGTAATTTTCAAGGTCAATAAAATATATTCAAATCATTATGGCTTCTATATTTTTTATTTCTTACATATATTACATGACATTATACTGTGTATAATACGATATTTTTCACCAAAAACGAGTGGTGTAAAACTTAAAAAATACACTTTCCCTGCTCTTTGAAACATTTATGAAGGATTAATCATTCATTTGTTTAAGTGGCATAGGCTATTTAAACATTCTGAATAGGTTTGTAGTTAAAAATTTGGTGGAAATACTTGCTACAGGGGAATTCTATAATACTGAGAAGGTACAGAATATGAACAGTATGTAAGGGTTACATGAATCCACTCCTCCCAGTCATCTTAATACTCATATTCCTCCAGACACTGGTCGAGGTGGTGGAGTGGTAGCTATTTTCAGTTCTAGTCTTCTAATCAACCCTAGACCAAAACTTAGTTTCAGCTCTTTTGAAAGCCTTGTTCTGAGTTTTTCACACCCAGCTTGGACAACTTTACAGCCTGTTTTATTTGTGATAGTATACCACCCTCCTGGCCCATACTCTGATTTTCTAACTGAATTTGTATCAGATTTAGTCCTGAGTTCAGATAAAATAATTATTGTAGGGGACTTCAATATTCATGTAGCTGTTGATAATGATAGTCTTAACATGGCATTTATGTCCCTTTTGGACTCTATTGGTTTCACTCAAAGTGTAAACCAGCCTACTTACCACTTTAACCACACCCTCGACCTTGTTCTAGCTTATGGCCTTGAAACCGAAAACTTAATTGTCTTTCCACAAAATCCTCTTTTATCAGATCACTATTTAGTAACATTCGATGTCCTATTAACCGACTACTCTCCAGTTAACAAAAATGTACTCACAAGATGTTTGTCTGATACAACTGTAGCTTAATTTAAGGAAGCAATTCCAGCTGCTCTTAATTCTTTACCACATCTGTTTACTACAGAAAGCTCTTGTGCTAATGTTAGTCCCTCTCAGCTTGATCAGTTTGTTGATAGTACTGCAGGTTTGCTGAGAAGTACTCTAGATTCGATTGCCCCCTTAAAAAAGAAGATTATCAAACCACAGAGGCTAGCTCCATGGTATGACTCAGAAACTCGTAACCTGAAGCAAATGTTGCGTAAATTTGAAAGAATGTGGCGATCCACCAAAACAGAACAGTCTTGTTTACTCTGGCAAAATAGTCTTAATAAATACAGGAAGGCCCTACGGCATGCTCGAGGTGTCTACTACGCCTCTCTCATCGAAGAAAATAAAAACAATCCCAGGTACCTTTTCAGCACTGTAGCCAGGCTGATAGAGAGTCACAGCTCCATTGAGCCAAATATTCCTATAGGCCTCAGCAGTGATGATTTCATGAGCTTCTTTAATGACAAAATCCTAAAGATTAGAGACAAAATTTGTAACCTCCTGCCGTTAACTGGTGCAGATGTATCTGTGGAAACTGCTCAAAAACCTGATGTTTACCTTGACTGTTTTTCTCCAATTGACATTCCTGAGCTAAATTCTCTTATATCTTCGTCTAAACCATCAACCTGTCTTTTAGACCCGATTCCAACCAAGCTGCTTAAGGAAGTCTTTCCCTCAATTAGCACTTCTTTACTAGATATGATCAATATGTCTTTATCGACTGGCTATGTACCCCAGTCTTTTAAACTAGCTGTAATTAAGCCACTTCTTAAAAAGCCTACCCTTGATTCAGACACCTTAGCTAACTATAGACCTATATCTAACCTTCCTTTTATTTCAAAGATCCTTGAGAAAGCAGTCGCTAATCAATTATGTGACTTTCTTCATAACAACAGTTTATTTAAGGACTTTCAGTCAGGATTTAGAGTCCACCATAGCACTGAGACAGCCCTTGTGTGAGTTTCAAATGATCTACTTACTGCTTCAGACAGAGGACTTCTCTCTGTACTCGTCCTGTTAGATCTTAGTGCTGCTTTTGACACAATAGACCATCACATTCTGTTACAGAGACTAGAACATTTAATTGGCATTACAGGATCTGCATTAAGTTGGTTTAAATCTTATTTATTAGATCGATCTCAGTTTGTTAATGTTCATGATGTGGAACTCCATGACTAACTTTGGTGTGCATAGAGGACACAAGGTTCTGTGCTCGGACCGATTCTTTTTACCTTATATATGCTTCCTCTGGGTAATATCATGAGGAAACACTCCATTAATTTTCAATGTTACGCAGATGATACTCAATTATACCTATCAATGAAGCCAGACGAAACCAATCAGCTATCTAAACTAGCAGCATGCCTTAAGGACATAAAGATCTAGATGACTAGAAACTTTCTGCTACTTAATTCAGACAAAACTGAAGTCACTGTGCTCGAAACCAAACACCTTAGAGATTCTTTCTCTAATGATATAGCTGCCCTAGATGGCATCAGCCTGGCATCCAGCACTACTGTTAGGAATCTGGGAGTTCTATTTGATCAGGATATGTCCTTCATCTCCCACATAAAACAAATATCAAGGACAGCCTTCTTTCATCTTCGCAACCAAGCAAAAATCAGACACATCTTGTCTCAAAACGATGCAGAAAAACTAGTCCATGCACTCGTTACTTCCAGGCTGGATTATTGTAACTCGTTACTATCAGGCTGCCATATTACCCCTCTAGAACATTGCGCTCCCAGGATGCAGGCCTGCTTGTGGTACCTAAAGTCTCTAAGACTAGTGTGGGAGGTAGAGCCTTCAATTACCAGGCCCCCCCTCCTCTACCAGTCAAGGTCTGGGAGGCAGACACCCTCTCTTCTTTTAAGAGTAGACTTAAAACTTTCCTCTTTGATAAAGCTTATAGTTAGGGCTGGCTCAGGCTTGGACTAGCCCATAGTTATGCTGTTATAGGTTCTCTGTCATATTAATGCAGCTCATTAACTCTGTATCTTCTGGTCCTATTAACGTTACTAACCATATATCTTCCCGGGAGTTCTTGTGCTCCCTTGTCTTGCAGGTTCCTGGGGATTGTTGCTGCAGACCACCTGCTGCTGTGGACCTGCTCGACTGCAACAACTACTAACATCAGTCTCCCCCATCGTATCATTATTGTTGCTGCTAATGCTAATAGTAGACCTGTTGACTTCAACTGTTACAATTACGATTACTACAGCCTTTATCGGTACTCTGCTTCTCGCACTAATTTATTTTTTGCTAATTTTCACACTAGTGTACCACTATTATTGGCATTGTAACCATAAGTATGTATTACCTGATGTTGTTGATATAACAAGAACATATGTTGTTGTTGCTCTCTTTGCCTGTCTCTATCCTGCATCTCCTTCTATCCCATTTTCGGCCCATCCAGTCGAGGCAGATGGCTGTTCAACATGAGTCTGGTTCTGCTCCAGGTTTCTGCCTGTTAAAAGTTTTTCCTTGCCAATGTGACGAATGTGCTACTCATGGTGATTCATGTTGGGCCTCTCTTTAAATAACATGACAAAGAGTGGGTCTTGACCTGCTCTTTTTGTAAAGTGTCTCGAGATAACTCTGGTTATGATTTGGCACTATACAAATAAAATTTGATTTGATTTGAAGAACATTAATGGGTAATGTGAGTGGGTAGTGCTGGCTTGGAAGATGTCATAGATATGGCATTTTTGCCTGCATCCATCATCTGTCAAGGAAGTAATACTCATAAGTGTCATTATTTTGGTGTGTGTGTGTGTGTGTGTGTGTGTGTGTGTGTTAGGGGGATGTAATGATAGTGGCTATAGACGTTTGTTGAATGTTAGAACGCCAAGTTATTGCTTTTATTCAATTGAGAACAAAAGGTTGAAAGAATGTATTTTGTATTTTTCTCATTTTAAATATACCACATTGGTTTTTATAACTTAAGGTTCTAGTCCTAAATCAGACACATTTTGCTTGTAATTCTCTGCATGGTTTAACAACATTTTAGCATCATGCATAATAATCACTTATTATGCAGCATCGATTAGAATAAATGCATACAAATGAAACACACTTTAGTTAGCACCAACAATGAGGTGTTATGATCATGCATGCATTATTATAGATGCATCAATATGACTTTCCTTACTTAACATGGACAATGATAACTTATAATACTGCTGGGCTATTATTAGCATACTATGAGTGCTTAATACATTTGATTGCCAAAATGTTTACTGGTGAGTATAGGTAGTCACGATGCATTATAAGCTCCATACATCAACCAGTAGTTTATAAGTAGTCAAGAGCATCCATAGAGATGTGAAACTTATAAATCAGTGTAAGTCATATCTAGAATGTTTTATGACTGTTGTTTTATTACAAAGCATGTGTGTTTATAAGGGTAGTCATAAAGGATTATAAATGCATTATAATTCACAATGAACGCCTTCATTATGCACTACAGATGTGGTCTTCATGGAAATACTGAAATGATTTGAACATTTATGGATGCTTATAAAGGATAAAGTACCAAAGGGTACATATGCAAATTATAGAAGTACCACCTCAATGAACAAAAAGTCAACAAATTATGCAGCATTGAGAAAAAGAGACTAGGATGGAAATATCTGAGGAGGTGTGGCTATGGCAATACCTTGACCTAGAGGGCTTTGTGCTGGAAAAACTCCTGAGCAGAAAATTCTAAATTAAAAAATCTAAATTAACTGGGGCCAAGTGCTCTTGCTGGAGGGAGTGTGGATCGGTGCAGGTGGACCATGCCCACATATTCTGGTTTTGTCCGCTGATTCAGCCTTTTTGGGAGAAGGTAGAACGTTTAATATCAGGGATAATGGGCTTTGGTATGGATGTGTCATTTCTCTCTTTGTATCTTGGATTTATTCCCGAAGGTTTAAGTGAAAGTGATACTTACCTGCAGAAGATTCTTATGGCTGCAAGTAAAAAAACCATTACCAAATACTGGCTTCAGAGAAACCCTCCCACTATAGACCTTTTTATGGGCACAGTGAACTATCTACACTCCATGGAAAAAATTACCCCTAAACCCTCCCTCTCCACAAAGACAGGGGGGAAACTGGATACTGGATGAAATGACTTACAGGAAAAGGACACTGAATAGGTAATTTCTTTCCCCGTTTTAGTGACTTAGTACATTTTAGCAGTACTGTTAGGACATCTGTGCATTCAATTGTGCTAGCATATGTGTATCCGATGTTAACTGACCTCATCCTTGTACCTCTGTTCTACATTTGCTTCTTATATTGAAAATTATAAGAAAAGGGATTAACCACGCCAAGTTCAAGGCAGCTATGGTCGATGAGACCACCGATTTCAGCAATACTGCACAGCTATCATATGTCCTTAGGTACATAACTGAAATGGGTGTAAAAGAAAACAAAAATGAGCCCATGTAACGAGCTGCCGATATGGCATCAGGACATAAAGAAGTAGGTTTGCGTAAAAGAATCAATCCCCCAGATGCTCTTTGTGAATTGTTGTGCACACAAATTAAATCTTGTGATGTCCCAGGGAGCATCAAAAATTAAAGATTGCAAAATATTTTTTGCGCATCTGGGAGGATTGTCTGCTTTTTTTTACACATTCTCCCAAACCCACCAAATTGCTGGATGATTTTTGTGAGAGAAGGCTGCCACAAATCTTTCAAGTGTGGATGAATTTTAACTCCAGGTTGTTGGTTGTTAAATGGAAGTTTTTCTCTTACCACTGCTGCCAAATGTTACTAAATACTGCTCATGGTGGATTCGTGTTAGGTCTCTCTCTAAAACATCTAAAAAAGGAGTACGGTCTAGACCGGCTCTTTTTGTAAAGTGTCTTGAGATAACTGGTTATTATTTGGCGCGATACAAATACAATTTGATTTGATTTGGTGTGCACGGCCCATGACAAGAGTTTAGCATACCCTTTACCACACCCAAGAATCTGACCGTGAAACGGTACATTGTGCATTAGACACTTGCAGTTGAGGAGCTTTGACTGTTTTTGTATTTTTGCTTTCATTGCCATTTTTTTTTACCTAACTGATGTGCTCTTTGGAATACTTAAAAAAAAAGGGCTGATCCGTGCAGTCCTGTCTGGCCAGAAATATAGATTTTTGCCAGAGCCTTGGAAAAAAGCAGGGAAATTTTGATGCCATCTTTGAAAACACAGTGGAGGCCATGGGACAGCCAAGTGTAGTCAGACGAAGACCAGACTGCACGCACTACAGAGAGTGACACACCACTGTAATCGACAGCATCATCACACAAATTAAATATAGATATGAAGATCACAAAAGACTGCTGTTTGTTGCATTGCTGGATTAACAGCTGTTTCCAAAATTCAAGAAGACATTTCCCGAAGCAGAGCTCAGGAGCCTGGATGAGAGATACAAAGCACAGTTTGACCTTGCCAGACTCTGAGCTGAGCTTAAAGTGATGTACAGTATAACAAGACAAACTTTCAGGGGAAGAGCCCGACTGATCTACTGACTTTTCTAAGCAATTCGTTACTGAAGGCCCTGAGTGAAACCCCTCGGTACGCTACTGCCCCTGGGCCATGTGACTTTAAAGACTACTTCAGCAAGCTTAAAATGAAATTAGATACAGCATATTGCAATAAAATAACTGAAGAAAAATGTATATCAGCTTTTCTTGTCCATGTTACAGACAGTTAATTTACTTAAGGTAAGCTTCATTCTCAGACAAACTAGAGGTGAGGTAGCTAGCTAGCAAAATGGGTTAGTAGTTAGTTAACAAACACTGAGGCATTTACAATTTTGCTTACACTAACTAAGATATCATTATCTGGGCTAGCTGTCGTTTAACTTCTGAGTTATTACCTTAACTGTTCTTCTTGATTGCCTTTGGTGTTTAGAGAGACCATATGTGAAGACTTTTCATAATGCATGGAGGAGCGTCAGACCTATTTGGCATGATCTCAGACCATGCTCTCTGTACGGTGGCCTCTTTATACCATAAATCCTTCTCTTACAAGCTGCAATGTATATTTATAAATTAATGAATAACTAACTAATTAATTTAAAACTACATTTAACTGGTCCTCGGTCTGCACCATATGTGGGTCCTTCTCCTACACCAGGGCTATTCAACTATATTAGTCGGGGGGAGGGTCACATTTTCAGAAAGCTAAGGGGCCAGACATTTCCCTGAGCTATTATTCCATTTTATGGGCCCTATCGTCTAATGGACATACATCGGAGAGTTCACAGCACAAGTCTCTGCTTGTCACTCACACGGAGACGCACAGCAGCGCTTCTACTCATAAAGAAAAAGCAATGTGTTTGCAGTTTACTGTGAAAAAACTTTGTTTAAGGGATAGGCTGCAAGCTTTTGTTTCCCACGTCTCTTTAAATCATGATACTCCTTTCGGTTTGTTACCGATCTGCTGAGAAGTGCAGGAAGACGTGGACAAGCTCTCCTTCACACACACCTGCTTCACCTCAGAGAGATGGGCCAAAAACTCCTGAGACTGACACAAAGCTCTCCATAATGCGCACTCATTTAGAAGCACCCTCTCTATAATACAGCAGAAACCGAGACACTCACACACGCAACTAGGAGGTAAATTAATTACCATACATAACTCCCTGTGGCACCGACAATCGTGCCCACAGATATTAATACACTGTCCAGTCACTATTATCACAGCCATGTGATCCATCAGAAACAATAAGTAAATAAACATTTAAAGCCTACCTTTCTTTGATGGTCAGCACACAGAACTTTCATAAACATACGATCCTGTCTGTCTGGAGATTTAAATAATTAATGCTGTGCCTCGTGCGTAAATGTACACAGCGTACCTCTTTTCATTTTCGTTTCTGTTTGGCAGTGAGATTGCTTCAGTGGCTTTAACATCAATCCTCGCATCAACATGTATCGTACAGTGACCTGTGTTTTTTTTCTGTGTGTTCAAGGACACAGTGGAAAGAAATAAGTTAAATAAGCCGGTCAGGGTGCGGTTTATATAAGAAAAATGACTGAAATCCACTGTGTAAATAGCAACACACCTGCCTGCAGGCGCACCGGGCTCTTAAAGGGAATGACAGCTGACACTCTGATTGGTTTGATTAATGTTATGCCAAAAACGCGTCTATGAATAATCCAGGGACTTAAGCCAACCTCTTTGCGCCCAGATTGTGCGCTGTGTAACTAGCAAAAGTGCGTCAGACACGCCCTAAATCACTTAGCACTATGCACTTTAGACTGTGCGCCTTCCGCCATCTAAATAGGGCCCTATATATGTACACTTGAAACAATGCGCTGCCACATTTTCAAAAGTTTTAATTTGCTACAGTACATTGTAAAAGTAGCATAAACTATAAAAGAACATAAAAAAGTTCTTTAAAGTAATTAGGCCAAGTGCTTAATTTCATTTTCTTTGCAACAAAAGCTGTAATATAGCCCCAAAAGTAAACACATAGTCTACACACATCAAATCAAATCAAATCAAATCAAATTAAACTGTATTGTCATTCGGCTGTACATACAACAGTAGTGTAAACAAAATGAGAAACCGTTTCTCTAGGACTCAATAAAAGTGACAGTAATAAAATCTCCATAGCAGCAGCCTGTAATTAAAGTGCCAAAATTTAAAATATTAAAAAATGAAGCCAATGAGGAAGTGCAAATAACTGCAGTGCCCCTAGTGACCACTTGAGGCTGGCTCCAGAAACCAAGAAATAACATTATGGCAGATGGGAAAATAATTTACTTATTAAACACATTTTACTGTTCAAGATAACTGTATGGGGGGGGGGGGGGGGGGTTATAACACGCCCATTTTAATTATTAGCCTTAAATCATAGGGGCCGGGTCAATTGAGTGACAGATGGATACTGATGGCTGTCTGCTAGACTTCAATACAGTTACAGTCACTGAACTTTACTTCTTTGTGTTTGGGTAGGTGGAGCCTCTGTGATTTTTTCATTCAAAATTTGGATGGCTTGCCCTGTGATTTATCGAACTTACTGGCTGTGCAAGTGCTCCAGCTTCAGTATCGAGCAACAAGTCCGCTATTGCCACGTTTCGGCTTCAGTTACGCAGTCAAGAAACCAATGGGTGACTTGGTTTAAATATTGCACATCACTTAGCAGAGCCATTTTTAAGCTATAGCCACAAGCAGTGCTCTAATCATTCACTGGGACTAATGAGCTGTCTTGGCCGATGTAATTTACCTCATTTTATGCCAACTCATATGAAAAATGTAACTATCACTAAGAAAAATATGTTCTAGTCCTTAATGATATGCATATCTGTGCCAGTCAGACACTGTTATGACTTGTCAACATAGGAGATATACAGATAAATGAAATACTCCATCTGCTCAGGGGAGGAATATTTGGTGACACATTTGGAACATTTGACTGTGGTGGAATAACCCTCTGGGTCAAGTGTAGGCTTTAAGGAGGCTTAAAATAAGCAAATTACCTCTTATTGAACACAAATCTTGTTGATTTTTGTTGTTAAAGTTTAATTTAAAAAGGCAAAGTGAACAGATCTTGGATTGCTTTTTTGTTCTTTAGACAAAAAAAGTAGACAAATGTTGACGTAAAAAAAAGTTGACGTGTCATACCAGTTTCTTTTCTTTTCAGTAGATGCCTTCAAGCCCTGCCAACAAACACACATTTAGCTACTTATGAGTGTCACGGTTTGGGTAAAATAAAAAGGTAAAGGACCCAGGTGCTGACAATGGTAAAGAGTTTATGAGCCAAAAATACAAAAACAAAATCTTAAATCTAACAAATAGAAAACCAAAAGGAAGAGCAAAAACTTACTTTAAACAAATCCAGGTAACAGATAATCCAAAGGAAAAAAACAACAGTAACACAAATAGCCCCGAGGAAACTAGGAGCAGGTATAATGAGGGTAGACGTACGTTGGTTTCCCAAAGACAA
The DNA here is from genome assembly GCF_022749685.1 of Semicossyphus pulcher. Taxonomy (NCBI): domain Eukaryota; kingdom Metazoa; phylum Chordata; class Actinopteri; order Labriformes; family Labridae; genus Semicossyphus; species Semicossyphus pulcher. Next base: position 2,274,152 of record NW_027211696.1, on the reverse strand, counting down.
AGACAATGAACCAGCACTGAGAGAGGGGAGCACAAAGACTAAATAAACTAGGAGGTGAGGCTAATCAGACACAGGTGAGACAATCAAGGGGAAGATGAAAACAATAAGGGCAGGGCACATAATCAAACAAGCGGGAAACACACAAAGGCAGGAAGTGGACCAACAAGAGAGACAAGGGGTGTTTCTGATGTTGTGCGTTCCGATTTCATAGTATGCAATGTTGTGTATGCGAGAAATGCCCGGATTTATACTAGATCGGCCCGGATGTTTGGTTATGAGACGGGAGCTCACTGGATGTACTTAACCGCCCCAAAATGCATTGCGGCTATTCAACTTCTTCTATGGAGGAGATGGAGGCGGCCGCTTGAAGTGGCAGCAGCCAACAGACGACATATAAATGTAAGTAGCCGAAATGTTAAATGACTTCTCTGTTGCAAGAAAATATGAAACTGAGGACTTAGAATGTATGAGCAGTAAACATATGTTTAGTTGTTTTAAGTGTGTATATACGGCCTGACGGGCATGCTAGCCGGTTAGCCTCCTGATGGTAATCCAGCACTGTGCTTTTCCCTTCTGAAACATTGCTAATATGTTGATAATATGTGTATAATGTACGTTTGTGTAGGATGTTCATTAAGGAGAAGGGGCTGGAGGGAAAGGTGGAGGCAGGCTGGGCAAAGAAAAAGTGGGAGAACCTGAAGCATAAATATGGGGTAATAGGTAACGGGCAATCTTGCGTTCATAAGAAGCATTTGTAAAGATGATGACGATGTTGGACTATAATGATGTTTGGTGTTTTCCAACAAAATCATGTTAATTCTGTCCTGGGTAATATGTGCATTTTTTTAAAAACAGTGCAGTCCATTTCATTTATCCAATATAGTAAAGTATATTTTCAGATATATATTCAGTTATAACAGTATATTTTAATCTGTTAAAAGTTTAGCTTAATAATGATTATTAAAGTACCACATACCTTTGTGCAGGTTGTTTTGTAGGAACTCAAGGCTCCCAGAACGGGCGTGAGCAGTGAGGGAGGAGAGGCCACTGCTGCTAATTGGAAGTGGTTTGATGCCATGGATGAGGTCATGGGGCAAAGACCCACAATCACGCCACCTAACCCCATCTCCTCAGCCATGCCATCAACTTCTGCAGCAGTGGTCTCTCCTCCAGAGCAGGAAACTGGTCAGGGCTCCACAAGGAAGCACAAGTCACATGTGCTTGCATACCTAAAGGAGGTCACAGAGAGAGAGGAGGAGAATCAATGCAGGGCAGAAGAGAGGGAAGAGCAGAGAGAGAGAAAGAGGTGATTGAGAGAGAAGAGGGAGAGAGAAATGAGAGCGGAAGAGAGAAGAAACACAGAGAGGCATGAAAGAGAATGGAGAGAGTGGAGAGAATGGATGGAGAGCAGAGAGGGAGCAGGAGAGCCAAGCCAGGGAGGAGAGACTTATGTCCATACTCTCTTCTTCTTAGTCTTCTGAGTCTTTTCTTAAAAAATAAAAATGTTGTAAAGTCACATTTGTTTCTTCTGTATAATTCTGTGGTTAATGCAATCATAAGTGGTTAATGAAAAGAACACAGATACAGTAATGACAGTGGTGAAGTAACATTAGGTATTAATTATGTATTGCATGTGTACATGTATGTACATATCTTAACAACAGGTAGAGTTGTGTGGTCTGATGTACGCCTGAGTGGAAGGTGAGTGAGAGGGTTACAAGCAGGACCATAAAGACTTGAGCTCAACTTGCAGAACTGAGGTTTTAATTATTACTACAGAAGATTTCTCTGGGACTATATGCAACAACATTAATCTGACATGACAACTGATAGTACTCTATTAAAAGTTGAAAGAAAAACAACATACAATTAATAGAACACTTAAACAGACCAAAGTATATTAAACAATCATAAAAAAAGAAACAGAAAAACACTGCAATTTAATTTTTACAAGAACTTCTTTTGCCAGGATTCAATAGAAGGGTTTAATGAAAAGGTGCATTTAGTATTTACAAGTGCTTACAAACGTAGACAATCCCACAACCTACTGAAAAAAAATGTGAACATGAAAAAGAGATGTGATAACTAAAACTACAAATAATCGTGCTCCTGCAATATGGGGATCTGCTCCTCTGGCTCAGGTTGTCCCCTGACTGCTGGAGTGGCTCTCCACCTTCATCCCCACCTTCTGGTTCCAGAATTTCACCATTGCCCAGGCAGAGATTGTGGAGGAAAAGGCAGGCAATGATGACCTCAGACACAAACTCCACCTTCACCTCTAGCGCCTTCAGGAAGATGGAGCGACACCTGGTCTTCAGCACCCCATTGGGCTGAGCAATGCAGGGGTAACCTCCATCGCCAATCAGGAACCATCCTGGAGGGGTTAGAGCTGTTGCACATACAAGGGACTGCATCTGAGGACCCTTGCGTCATGCACACTGCCAGGGAAGCCAACGTACGCATCCAGGAAGCGACCTTTATGGTCACAAACTGCCTGGAACTGGATAGAATGAAAAAGCTTCCTGTTAAAGTAGTCGCTAGCAAACTGTCCAGGTGGCACAATGCGCACATGGCATCGATCAATGCTTCCAGCCACTTTGTTGAACGCTGGAGAATCAGCCAGCCGCTCGAAACCTGCCCCAATTTCCTCCAGCTCAGCCCTGTGAGGAAAGCAGATTAGCCTCCGGAATATTCTTTGAATGCCCTTGCTGACTCTGTGTACAACGTCATGACAGGTGGAACAGGGAATGTCAAATGCCTCTGACACAACCCTGTAGGATGTGCCACAGGCCAATCAGTACACAAAAACAAGGACCTTAAAAGCCTTCCCCCATCCATGGTCCTCATCCTAGTGCAGACACTGAATGAGGTTCTCAAGGGATTGCCTTGACAACCGGAAGTCCTTCCTCAGGTCCCCTTCCCCAAAATACAGTCATAGCAGGGGAACATGGGGATTTACCCTGCAGTATGGCCCTCTGGCACAACCTTTAAAATATATTTATGAAATCATGTTAATACAATTACTATTTATTCTAGCTATCTATTGCTATTACTATTTATTCTATTTATTTTTATTATTCATTATAGTTGATATCACTATTACTATGTGTGTTCTATTCATTTCTAGTTAGTCTAGTCATTTTTCTAATTATTTCTTCATACAATTCATTACTATTTATTATTGTTTGTCTTTTGTGTAAGTATTAAACTTCATTATGCTATGTGTCGTGCTATACTAGGGACTCCTTTGTTGTTATTAATTTGTAATCTACATTTATCCTTTGTCTCATAATGTATTTGATGAATTAAGATGAGATGATCCCTTTAAACCAGGGGTGGGCAAACTTTTTGGCTCAGGGGCCACATTGACTTTTAAAATTTGACAGATGGGCCGGGCTAGCACCCGATGCATACATATCAAACATAAATAGAAAAAAGCATTACAGTGTTAATACTTACATTCACTTTTAGTGGGAACAGTGTTGCTGATCTCCCGTTTTTACCAGTGCATCAAAGTCTGGTGTTAGTTTTGTTGTGGCAATTCTCAGAACAGATCTGAGGTGTTCATCACTCAACTGGGATCTGTGGGGTGCTTTGTTGGTGTTCATCACACTGAAAGTCTGTTCACACACATACGTAGAGCCAAACAACACCAGCATCCTCTGTGCCATCTTCTGAATGTTTGGAAATTTGGCTGCGCCTAATGAAGCTTAAAACTCATCCAGTTTAAGAGAGTTGAACTTCTCTTTTAAGACGGTGTCACATTGGAGATCAATCAGTTCCAACTGCAACTCCTGTGGCGCCGTTTCAGGGTCTTGTGTGAAGGGACATGACAACAGCTGAAGTGACTTGTCAATTTTGTCAAAATCAGAGAACCGACGGCAGAATTCTTTATGCAGGTCGTCCAGTGATCTCCTGTAATTTTTCACATGTCGAGGGGCCTCTTTCAACGTAGCCAGAGTGGGGAAATGAGCGAATTACTTGTTTGACATTTGCTTTGAGAATAAAGCAAGCTTGGTTTTGAAGGCTCTGACGTTTGTGTACATTTCATGCACAAACTGGTCTTTCCCTTGTAGCTTCACGTTCAGCTCATTCATGTGTGTCAGTATGTCCACAGCAAAAGCTAAATCACAAAGCCAATCTGTGTCACTCAGCTCAGGAAAATCGTCAGCTTTCTCAAGTTGCTCCAAAAATAAAATAATCTCCTGTTTGAGCTCCCACACTCGTTGACATACTTTCCCCAAACTTAACCAGCGGACATTGGAGTGGTAAAGCAAGTACTGGTGATCGGCATCACTTTCTTCAAGAAACTTAATAAACTGACGATGCTGAAGTCCCCTCGCTCTAATAAAGTTGACGACTTTTACAACTGGCTTCACTACGTGGTCAAGCTGCAATACAGATTTACACAGGGCTTCCTGGTGGATTATGCAGTGTAGGAAAATTACCTCCTGCACAGGGTTGTCCTCTTTCACCCTCTCCTGGATTCTTTTGAGCAGCCCAACGTTTTTCCCAGTCAGATTTGGCAATCCATCTGTGGTAACGTTGGCGAGCGTACTCCAACGTAGCTTCTGTCTCTCGATGACCCCCGACACGCTGCCATACAAGTCCTCTCCCCGCGTTGTCCCCTTAAGGGATTCCATTGCCAAAAACTCCTCCGTTATCTCAAAATTTTCATTAATCCCTCTGATAAAAATTAAAAGCTGAGCGGTGTCCTTTATGTCATTACTTTCGTCCAGTGCGAGGGAATATAATGTAAATGACTCCGCTTTATTGTTTAGCTTGCTAGCTAAATGAATCCACTCCTCCCAGTCATCTTAATACTCATATTCCTCGAGACACTGGTCGAGGTGGTGGAGTGGCAGCTATCTTCAGTTCTAGTCTTCTAATCAACCCTAGACCAAAACTTAGTTTCAGCTCTTTTGAAAGCCTTGTTCTGAGTTTTTCACACCCAGCTTGGAAAACTTTACAGCCTGTTTTATTTGTGATAGTATACCGCCCTCCTGGCGCATACTCTGATTTTCTAACTGAATTCTCAGAGTTTTTATCAGATTTAGTCCTGAGTTCAGATAAAATAATTATTGTAGGGGACTTCAATATTCATGTAGATGTTGATAATGATAGTCTTAGCATGGCATTTATGTCCCTTTTGGACTCTATTGGTTTCACTCAAAATGTAAACCAGCCTACTCACCGCTTTAACCACACCCTCGACCTTGTTCTAGCTTATGGCCTTTAAAACCGAAAACTTAATTGTCTTCCCACAAAATCCTCTTTTATCAGATCACTATTTAGTAACATTCGATGTCCTATTAACCGACTACTCTCCAGTTAACAAAAATCTACTCACAAGATGTTTGTCTGATAGGACTGTAGCTAAATTTAAGGAAACAATTCCAGCTGCTTTTAATTCTTTACCACATCTGTTTACTACAGAAAGCTCTTATGCTAATGTTAGTCCCTCTAAGCTTGATCAGTTTGTTGATAGTACTGCAGGTTTGCTGAGAAGTACTCTAGACTCGATTGCCCCCTTAAAAGAGAAGATTATTAAACGACAGAGGCTAGCTCCATGGTATGACTCAGAAACTCGTAACTTGAAGCAAATGTCGCGTAAATTTGAAAGAATGTGGCGATCCACCAAAACAGAAGAGTCTCGTTTACTCTGGCAAAATAGTCTTAATAAATACAGGAAGGCCCTACGGCATGCTCGAGGTGTCTACTACTCCTCCCTCATAGAAGAACATAAAAACAATCCCAGGTACCTTTTCAGCACTGTAGCCAGGCTGACAGAGAGTCACAGCTCCACTGAGCCAAGTATTCCTATAGGCCTCAGCAGTGATGATTTTATGAGCTTCTTTAATGACAAAATCCTAAAGATTAGAGACAAAATTTGTAACCTCCTGCCGTTAACTGGTGCAGATGTATCTTTGGAAACTGCTCAAAAACCTGATGTTTACCTTGACTGTTTTTCTCCAATTGACCTTCCTGAGCTAAATTCTCTGATATCTTCATCTAAACCATCAACCTGTCTTTTAGACCCGATTCCAACCAAGCTGCTTAAGGAAGTCTTTCCCTCAATTAGCACTTCTTTACTAGATATGATCAATATGTCTTTATCGACGGGCTATGTACCCCAGTCTTTTAAACTAGCTGTAATTAAGCCACTTCTTAAAAAGCCTACCCTAGATTCAGGCACCTTAGCTAACTATAGACCTATATCTAACCTTCCTTTTATCTCAAAGATCCTTGAGAAAGCAGTCGCTAATCAATTATGTGACTTTCTTCATAACAACAGTTTATTTGAGGACTTTCAGTCAGGATTTAGAGTCCACCATAGCACTGAGACAGCCCTTGTGCGAGTTTCAAATGATCGACTTACTGCTTCAGACAGAGGACTTCTCTCTGTACTCGTCCTGTTAGATCTTAGTGCCGCTTTCGACACGATAGACCATCACATCCTGTTACAGAGATTAGAACATTTAATTGGCATTACAGAATCTGCACTAAGTTGGTTTAAATCTTATCTATCAGATCGATCTCAGTTTGTTAATGTTCATGATGTGTCCTCTATGCAAACCAAAGTTAGTCATGGAGTTCCACAAGGTTCTGTGCTCGGACCGATTCTTTTTACCTTATATATGCTTCCTCTGGGTAATATCATGAGGAAACAATCCATTAATTTTCATTGTTATGCAGATGATACTCAATTATACTTATCTATGAAGCCAGACAAAACCAATCAGCTATCTAAACTAGAAGCATGCCTTAAGGACATAAAGATCTGGATGACTAGAAACTTTCTGCTACTTAATTCAGACAAAACTGAAGTTATTGTGCTCGGCCCAAAACACCTTAGAGACTCTTTCTCTAATGATATAGCTGCCCTAGATGGCATCAGCCTGGCATCCAGCACTACTGTTAGGAATCTGGGAGTTCTATTTCATCAGGATATGTCCTTCATCTCCCACATAAAACAAATATCAAGGACAGCCTTCTTTCATCTTTGCAACATAGCAAATATCAGACACATCTTGTCTCAAAACGATGCAGAAAAACTAGTCCATGCATTCGTTACTTCCAGGTTGGATTATTGTAACTCGTTACTATCAGGCTGCCCTAATAAGTCACTAAAAACTCTGCAGCTGGTACAAAATGCTGCAGCACGTGTGCTGACAAGAACTAGGAAGAGAGATCACATCTCTCCTGTATTAGCCTCTCTGCACTGGCTTCCTGTAAAATCTAGAATAGAATTTAAAATCCTTCTTCTTACTTACAAAGCTCTTAATGGTCAGGCACCATCATATCTTAAAGAGCTCATAGTGCCATATTACCCCTCTAGAACATTGCGCTCCCAGGATGCAGGCCTGCTTGTGGTACCTAAAGTCTCTAAGAGTAGTGTTGGAGGTAGAGCCTTCAATTACCAGGCCCCCCCTCCTCTACCAGTCAAGGTCCGGGAGGCAGACACCCTCTCTTCTTTTAAGAGTAGACTTAAAACTTTTCCTCTTTCCCCTTATAGTTAGGGCTGGCTCAGGCTTGGACTAGCCCATAGTTATGCTGCTATAGGTTTAGACTGCCGGGGGGATCTGACACACCAAGCTTCTCTCTCTCTCTCTCTCTCTCTGACTCTCTGACTCTCTCTCTCTCTCTCTCTTCCTCTCTCTCTGGCTCTCTCTCTCTCTCTGTCATATTAATGCAGCTCATTAACTCTGTATCTTCTGGTCCCATTAACATTACTAACCACATATCTTCCCGGGAGTTCTTGTGCTCCCTTGTCTTGAAGGTTCCTGAGGATCGTTGCTGCAGACCACCTGCTGCTGTGGACCTGCTCGACTGCAACAACTACTAACATCAGCCTTCCCCATAGTATCATTATTGTTCCTGCTAATGCTAATAGTAGACCTGTTGACTTCAACTGTTACAATTACGATTACCTCAGCCTTTATCATTACTCTGCTTCTCTCGCTAATTTATTTATTTATTTATTTATTTATTTATTTAGCCAATCTTCACCCTAGTCTACCACTATTATTGGCATTGTAACCATAAGTATGTGTCTGTTGTTGTTCATGTAACAAGGACATATGTTGTTGTGGTAACAAGAACATATGTTGTTGTTGCTCTCTTTGCCTGTCTCTATCCTGCATCTCCTTCTATCCCATTTTCGGCCCATACAGTCGAGGCAGATGGCTGTTCAACATGAGTCTGGTTCTGCTCGAGGTTTCTGCCTGTTAAAAGGAAGTTTTTCCTTGCCAATGTGCCGAATTGCTAAGTGCTACTCATGGTGGATTCATGTGGGGCCTCTCTTTAAATAACTTAACAAAGAGTCGGTCTAGACCTGCTCTTTCTGTAAAGTGTCTCGAGATAACCCTGGTTATGATTTGGCGCTATACAAATAAAATTTGATTTGATTTTTGATTTGATTTAAGTCTTCGTCAATTAGTTCAACACGGCGAGTCACTGTCCTGCGTGATAAGCTAATTTTTTCAAATTTGTTCTTGCTCTCAGGACACAAGATACCTGCTGTCTCTACCATGCACTCTTTGAGAAACTCCCCTTCGGAGAAAGGCTTGCTGGTCTTCGCTAATTTGAATGCCAGCAAATAACTTGCCTTCATGCTTGATTCTTTGATGGCAGTTTGTCGGATAAAGGTGTTTTGCTGAGCCTGCAAACTAGCTGCCAACCTCTGAGCGGTAGCCGTCCGTTCTTGAGTTGACTGGTTGTTAGCGTAATTAGCATGCTTGGTGGAAAAGTGACGGCTGATGTTGTATTCCTTTAAAACCGCAACGGTTTCTTGGCAAATAAGACATACAGCCTTTGACCGGACTTCAGTGAAAAAGTATTTTGTTGTCCATTCTTTATTAAACACTCGGCACTCACTGTTGACTTTTCTTTTCTTTGGGCCACTCATTGTTGCAGATGGGTTCAGAGCAGTAGCAGAGTAATAACAGAGTAGTAGCTAGGGCTCCACAAAATCAATCACTGCGCATAGTGCGCCACCTGGTGGGACGCCAGGCATTACAGGACAAGGTCAAATGAATGCAGTCATAATTATGATATGATTTGATTTGGGCAATTCTGTACCAATCTTCGGCGGGCCAGATTAAAAAGACAAATGGGCCGGATGTGGCCCGGCGGGCCGTAGTTTGCCCACCCCTGCTTTAAACAATAGTTTATTCAACCACCTTGAGAGGTGATGCCACTGATTTGTTACTACCTAACCGGTGGCAGACAGAACATTTACAATTTGCTAATACTTACTCCTAAGGAAAATCCAACCATTACAATTGTTCACCTGAGACGATTTGCTGATTGCCTCTGTCGTCTCATCGCAGAAGAGCTCATGTTTTTAAATTACTGAAAATGCACGGATCCAAAGTAACAGTTTTGCCGGAGCTGGCAATACGACGGGTCGTAAAGTCAGTGTAGAGTAACAACGCGGGAGTGTAATGTAGAATATATAGAAAACTCGACTGTGATGTGAAAAATGAAAATGTTTGGTTTAAGTTTCCCTTACAACTTACAAGTAGTGTTTCGAACACATAGCTCGGACCGGAAGGGTCAGACCGGACACACAATGATTAAGTCACGTGATACGGAGACGACGGGTCTGAGTATGATGCCAACAGCATACTAATCGTCAGGTTAGTAGGCAGTACGCAGTGCATACTGTTTAAGTATGTAGTAGGCAGTACGTTAGTATGCGGTTTCGGACACAGCCAAGGTGACTAAGTAAAACAGAAAATGACAGGATTATTTTTTTTTATATTTTAAGAGGAGAGCATTTTACAGCTTTGAAAGGCTGCCATTTAACAATTGCCACTTGACCCTACTGGTCAAATCATATTTGTCTTTATTTTTTAGACCTCCACAAATCATTTTAAATGGCAATGTCTGCGGAAGGGCACCATATCTTTTATGCTACAGAGGCCATTGGTAGTTGAAAAAGCCTCTGTGTGATGCATGATGATTAAGAGGTCATGATCCTCTAGCTAGTTTAATAAGCACAATGCCTCACAGCAAAATGAGGCCTGCAGCTTCAAGTTTTTTTTGTTTTGTTTTCCTTACCTTCTGAGGAGACAGTTCTACTTTGTGGGGTTAATTGTAGCTGTAAGTCATCCATAAAAGAAAAGACCATTAGTGTTTTATTCTTTCACAATTTAATGAGCGAAAAAAGTTTTAACCAACCAGAGTCAAAGGACACAGATCATTTACTTTAATTTACAGTTAATTATATAGAAACAACCAAATCCGGTTTAAAACAGCTGCCTGTTGCACCATGATTCCAAATATTGTAATGTAAGATGCTAGGAGCATTCTGAAAAAAATGAAATGAAATAAATAAAATAAAATAAAACCTTTAAAAGGTTCCCACTGAGAAATTGACCAAAAAAGCCCAAAACACACACAAAAAAAAAATCTAAATACATCTGATTTAAATTATTTTGCTCTAGGAGTATCAAGGTTCTGCTAGACAAAAATAACAGGGTATGATTATTCCCATCTGGATTAAAAAATGATGGAGGATACATACTAATAACCATCGAAGGTCAGTGCTAACAGTATTCAACATCAACAACGAGTATCACTTTAAACCTAAGGTAATTCCTTTATTAATTAGATTGCATGCCAGTATTTAGTAATATTAAGACATGGCTGTATCAGCAGCAGCAGAAATTATACAATAAAGTGGGAGGAAAAAAGTTGTCATGAATGCAGCAGTGTGGTCATCTCATCATAAAAATGATTGATATTCCAATATATACAACCATCTGCTCACTAAAGTACCCTCAAAAAGCAAGGCTGGACAAATATACAAGTATCTCAATTTGTGAATGCATAAAAAAAAGTCCTTACACATTCAAGTGTGTGAATTTGTAAATACATTTTGCTGTGTATAAATATATTAATATATATATAAACTTTTATAGCAGTAGAAACTATTTGTGTATGTGTACTTAAACTGAGAGAAGGAGACGGTGAATTTATTAATTATCAGCCGTTGTAATGTTAGATTCCACCGGAGCCGAGTGTCTATGTTGTGTATGTACCACTGACCGATGTGTAAAAATGTGTAGTAATAATACAATAAGACAACATGTGTTGTTTTAAAGGGCTTGAGGAATGCGAAAAGGAGTATAACAAAGCGAAATCATGATACAATTTTAAGTTTAAAAGCAAGCAAATCCCTGGTTTATTAGGTGGACCTTTACCCTTTAGACTAATGCATTCTAATACAGTCAAGTCTAGTTTTCGTTATCATATCAACCACAAGTACAAAGTGAGATTACATTGTGTTTCTCTAGAACTATGATGCTACAATAAGTTTTCTCAGTTCTCAGTTCAGCCACTGTATACTGAGGAGTCTGATGGCTTGGGGGAAGAAACTGTTACACAGTCTGGCTGTGAGGGCCCAAATGCTTCAGTACCATATTCCAGATGGCAGAAGGGTATAGAGTTTGTGTGAGGGGTGGACAGGATCAGCCGCAATCCAGTTATAAGGTCTGAAATGGTGCATTTTCCAAACCAGGAAGCGATGCAGTCCCTCTGTAAAACGTGGTGATGATAATGGATGGGAGATGCAGAGATGAGAGATGCTTCTTCAGGCCGCAAAGGAAGTAGAGGTGCAGTTGAGGTCATCTGCAAGAAATGTGGTATTTCTAGCGATCTCCACAGAGGACTCACTGATGTTCACCTGACAGTGGTTGTTTCTGAAGGGAATATTGCTCAGTTTATAATGCAAGAAAGTGTTGGTTGTTGAGCGGTATTGTTAAACTTCATGGTCATTTTAGAGGAGTTAGTTATGCATCATAATCACAGAAATTGGTGTAAAAGTTGAAGGAGAGTGATGGCACTCATCTTCGGCTCCCAGAAACGATTAGTGTATTATTAAATAACAGAATTTAGGTTTACCTTGAAATCAATGTTGGACACCACCCAATTTTGATAAAACAGTGAAAACTTATAATTAGGTATTAATTAATTTAGGCTTTTGATCTCAGGGTTGCTACAAGGTTCTTGGCCATGGTGTACAATGACTTACCATTTCACACACACACACAAATCACAGGATCAAGGTCTTTATAAATTAAATATTTATTTGACTACTAACTACATGACTAAACTACTAAACAGAAAAATTAATAAATGAGGAATAAATTAGTGACCACAATGAACAGATTACATGATAAACAATTTCTAAATAAGATTGACATTAAGTCAAGTCAAATCAGTGACCATATCTTTGGAGGTTTATCAACTGATTGAATGTATAAAACACAAATTGACAGTGGAGAGTTTGAGGAGCACCATGGAAGAGTGTGAAGCAATTTAATATTAGTTATTTGGCTGGCAGCTTTTTCATATTCAAATTCGCTTTCTTTCAATAGTTGCAAGATTCGGCTTTTGGTAAGTTCAGTGCAATTTAGGATTCAGCAGAGTCGCAGCAGGCTGTGTTTTCTGGCCCAGCATTCCAAGCATCAAGGTGAGAACCAGAGAGGAAAGAGTACAAGCAGCAATAAGGGATCCTGGCTGGCAGGACTCAAAGTTATAATGGTTCAGAATTCAGGAGTTTTCTTCACGGGTTGGTTGGATGTCGCTTCAAACATGCTCAGTGTGGCTTGAACTCTGCAGTGGGCCTTGGGTGGCCAGACAGCAGGCTTTTCCCCCTCTCTCCGGCCTTCGGCCATCTGCCAGAGAGAGGGAGAATCACATCAGTACATCAGTCTTGGGGTCTCAGCAGAAGAGAGCGTCTTATCACTTCTCCTTGGGTCTTATTCTTTGTGAGAGGGGTGTTTTGCGTTGGTGGTAAGTGCTAACCACTCCCCATCATGAACCATCTGTTGATTCTTTCAGTTAAACTTCTATTACAAACTTAATTCGATTTACCTTTTTAATTATTCCATATTTGCAAGTTTTGCTCTCTCTCTCCTTTGAAATCAGACCAAATACTTAATATCACTCACTGAATAAAACTTGATCAAGTGAAATATAAGAATTAAACAATTTAATCAACATAGATGACAACCATAGTTGTTATGACGAATACGTATACCTGTACAGATACATTTATATATATATATATGCATCTGTATCCGCTTTTGTACACCAAATTAGTGAAATAACAAAGTGAAACCATGGCATCTGTAGTCGTGTTATCAGTGCTACTTCTACCCCAGGAATCTGTGTCTTCTGACATGCAGAGGTGCTCGAAGAGATCTTGCGGGCAGATAAGATTCACACAACATTGTAAAACACATATAAAGCAATCATCGTTTCCAATTCTACACTAAAAAGAGCTATAACTATAGGCTTTGTAATCTGGCGATGTATGGTTACATACAGGGACGATGAAAATGTGTAATACACTAAATGGTTAAAACAAGTGTATATTTTAAAATATGAAGAATGACTGAGGCTTAAGCACTAATGTGCACATGCATTCTTATTGGAGACTTTTCGAAACATTTAACACACATATAAACCTAACAGGATAATATAAAATTGTTGAGGTAACAGAATACATTTTAATTAAGGCTTTGTCCTATAGGTTTAAGAATGGACTCTTTCCAACTTATAAGTATTCATTTGTTACTTTCAGGAGTATTTGAGCTAAGTTGGAAATTGCTGAACTTCAGAGCATCACAGAACTGTAGTGTCTCTTATCAGTTAAAGGAATGTCAGGGGGAATGGACAGATCCTCTCTGTACATTTAGAATCAACAAGCAACATTAAGCATCAGTCCAGTAACTTCAGTTGGTTATTCCACATAACATATTAGTAACTGTACATGTAACCAGGGTAGTTAGACCCTAGAAAAATATGTTACTTTCCCTTTAAATGAGGTTGATAGGTTTTTACACTTTACCTAAGCGCGCAGAAAAAATAACAAGGAGTGACAATTTTCTTTTATATAGACATAAACATTTGACATCCCGGTGAATTAGTGCGTGTAGGTTTTTATATGTGATCTTAGTATGCTAATTACATTAACAAAGAGTGTACGCAGAAAATAATCATTGTTAGGCCCTGTATTTTTATCAAAACCTGTCGGGATAATCTTTTAGGGGACAAAATTAATTCATGAACATGTAATCATTGTGTTGCTAATGGGTAATGTACTGCGTGAAGGTTTATAGCCATTCAGCGTGCAGGCCAGCTAGGTTCCGCACATGGTGTTGAGGTTAGCATTTATTTTCATGCGGCTAAGCTTTATGTAAGACATATATGGGGCCCTGTGAGCAACTATGTTTTGAACTGTAAGATGAAAAGATGAATCTAAGGTACATTGTATGCTGTGAGCTAAGCATAAGTAGGCCAATATATATTTTATGTTTAAGATGTTTATGTTGAATTTATGTTCATTGAGGTATACTGCGAGTTGCACTGTAAGGTTTACAGTTGTCATGTGTTAATGGAAAAAAAGGAAAAGATGACAGAAAAATATTGACGTGAATTTCAATGGACATTTATTATGGACTTGATGAGTAACTGTCCTGCGCCTCTGTATAGGCTGTTTTTTTTCTGATGATAAACCTGAGATCACAGAGGTTCTTGTTTCACCAGCTGTCTGTTGAGCCAGTTGTAGGTCAACAAGGTAAAAAGAGTAACACTCAATGCATGGATTTCTTTTGTAAATCCACATGGTTTATTTGTTATATAATTAAGACCATAGCTGTAAACACCAATTTCATGCTTAGTTGACTCTTGCATTTACTTTTTGAGATACCGTAAACTTAGGGTGTTTTATTGGTTACAATACACTTTTCTTACACATTTAAAGTCTGTTGTAGTGTGTGTTATTTGGGGTGAATGTTTCATGTCTGCTTAAGTAGTCTGATAAGTAAGTTACAGCCAATCTCCTCATCGAATCTAGAATAGAGACCTTTCCTACTTAGATATTTAAACTGTTGTAGCAGTGACAGGTGACAGAGGGGTTACAAAAGTGGCGAGCCAGCCAGGAGATTGGTTTGAAGTTAAATTAGACTCCACCCCAATGTGTAATTAAGAAGAGTACGTGTAATACAAAAAAAAATACATTGAACAGATGTTAAATTTTGTATTTTCTGTAATTTACTGTTAAACCAAGGCAGATTAACTTTATACATGTATTTTTACAAACTTGAAAATGGATCTTTGCAACCAGTTTGACTTGCATGGGCCTAGTTCAATCAATCAATCAATCAATCAAATTATTTGTATAGCGCCAAATCATAACCAGGGTTATCTCGAGACACTTTACAGAAAGAGCAGGTCTAGACCGACTCTTTGTTAAGTTATTTAAAGAGAGGCCCAACATGAATCCACCATGAGTAGCACTTAGCAATTCGGCACATTGGCAAGGAAAAACTTCCTTTTAACAGGCAGAAACCTGGAGCAAAACCAGACTCATGTTGAACAGCCATCTGCCTCGACTGGATGGGCCGAAAATGGGATAGAAGGAGATGCAGGATAGAGACAGGCAAAGAGAGCAACAACAACATATGTTCTTGTTACCACAACAACATATGTCCTTGTTACATGAACAACAACAGACACATACTTATGGTTACAATGCCAATAATAGTGGTAGACTAGGGTGAAGATTGGCTAAATAAATAAATAAATAAATAAATTAGCGAGAGAAGCAGAGTAATGATAAAGGCTGAGGTAATCGTAATTGTAACAGTTGAAGTCAACAGGTCTACTATTAGCATTAGCAGCAACAATAATGATACTATGGGGAAGGCTGATGTTAGTAGTTGTTGCAGTCGAGCAGGTCCACAGCAGCAGGTGGTCTGCAGCAACGATCCTCAGGAACCTTCAAGACAAGGGAGCACAAGAACTCCCGGGAAGATATGTGGTTAGTAATGTTCATGGGACCAGAAGATACAGAGTTAATGAGCTGCATTAATATGACAGAGAGAGAGGAAGAGAGAGTGAGAGAGAGAGAGAGAGAGTCAGAGAGTCAGAGAGAGAGAGAGAGATAGTTCCCTTTACGTAACAGCATAGATGAAGCCTATACTGATGATGAATTAACAGACTTCTTTAAAGTCAATGGGGATGTTGCTAAAGTAGTGAGGGTCCCTAATGAGCCAAATCAGCCAAAGGGCCGGACACTCATACAATACTTGTCAGAGCGATCAATTTCAAGACTAGATCCTGCAGGCCTAATAATAATAATAATAATAATAACTTTAATTTTTATAGCGCCTTTCATGGGACCCAAGGTCGCTTTACAAAGAGGAACACAGAAACACTCACAAACAGACTAGACACAGTACATTAAATGACTGGTGTTAAAGGCTGTAGGCTGTGTTGAATAGATGGGTTTTGAGGAGTTTTTTGAAAGAGTCCAGTGTGGGAGCATTGCGGAGGTCGGGAGGGAGAGCGTTCCAGAGGGTGGGGGCTGCTACACTGAACGCTCTATCCCCAAAGGCCCGCAACCTGGGGTGAGGAATGGAAAGCTGGCCGGAGGTAGATGAACGGAGGGTCCTTGACTGCGTGTAGGGATGGAGGAGGTCAGTGAGGTACTGGGGTGCCAGACCATGAAGGGATTTGTATGTGAGGAGAAGTGTTTTGTAGGTGATGCGGGACTTGACAGGGAGCCAGTGAAGTTGGATGAGGGTGGGGGTGTTGTGATGCCAGGGTTTGGTGCGGGTAAGAACCCTGGCAGCTGAATTAAGTACGTACTGGAGCCTGGCCAGGGTTTTGTTTGGAACCCCGGACAGGACTCCATTACAGTAGTCCAGACGGGAGGTGATGAAGGAGTGAATGAGGGTCTCAGCTGTGGAGTCGGAGAGTGATGAACGGAGGCGGGATATATTTTTGAGGTGGAAGAAGGCGGATTTTGTGACAGATTTGATGTGGGATTGGTAGGAGAGGGTGGAGTCCAGAATGACACCCAGGTTGCGGACTGTTGTGGATGGGCAGATGGAGCAGCCGTCGATGGTGAGACATAGTTCTCTAACCTTCCGGAGTAGGGCCTTGTGTGCCACGACCATGAGCTCAGTTTTATCGCTGTCGAGTTTGAGGAGGTTTGATGACATCCAGGTTTTTATTTCGTGGAGGCAGTTGACGAGTGACTGTGGGGGGAGCAGGGTGGATGGTTTGGTGGAGAGGTAGAGCTGTGTGTCGTCGGTGTGGGAGTGGAAATGAAGACCGTGGCGGCGGATTATCTAGCCTAGGTGACCTGCCAAGCCCTGATGATCCCACTATCACCTGGCTTGTGAGGACCATTCCCAAGGTGTGTCAAGAGGAGCTCGGCAGAGAATTAGCCCCAAGATGCTTGGCTGAACTGAGTACTCTAGCTGGCAGTTGTAAATTTGGCTTTTGGGATAAGCTTCAGAGAGAGATGCAACATGTTCTGCCTGACCCAGGCTCCCCGCAGAGTCCTGATACTCATCTCCATCCTTCTGATCAGCATGCTCCTACACCTAGTAGTGAGAACAGAGTCACTGACAAAGGTCAGCCTGAAATTCCAGAGTCACAACAAACCAATAATTCTAGCACTCTTCCCTCCATTGCTGCTAGTCCGCCCCATCTTAATGAGAGTACGATAAATCCGCCCCAGGTTCAGAAGGTAATTGTTGAGCATTGCATAACACACATTTCCACTCATAGCCAAAGCAGGATTAGAACCTTTTCAGGTTGCCTGCCAAAGCCAAATGGTGAAGTCGATTATGACGCCTGGTGCACCCAGGTGGACCTTCTACTCAATGATGCTTCATTGTCTGACACTCAAAAGGTGAGGAGGATTTTAGAGAGCCTGCTCAGACCAGCTGCTGATATTGTCAAGCCACTTGGAACCCATGCTCCCCCTAATGCTTACCTCAACCAGCTTGAATCTGCATTTGGTGTGGTGGAGAATGGTGAAGAGCTGTTTGCAACCTTTTTAAGCTTACCTACCAGGTAACTTGAGACTTACAAAGGAACCGTTTGACAAGGTCAGAAATGAACAGAGACTTTTGATAAAGTCAGCATTGACCAGGACCACGCTCAGCTACATTTAATGACAAAGAAGGAGAGATTGTTTTACAACAAGTGAAAGTGAGGCAAAAATGTACAACTGAAAAGGGCCTGTGGGTACTGATCAAATATATAAACAATTATAACAGAAAGAGGACTTTAAACTAGAGATAATAAAGCTAATCTTAAATTGAAATAAAAACACAAATAAAACTAACTTACTAAACTAATAAAACACAACAACAAGTGGAACAGCACCCCTGCATCTAGTGTGTCTAACAAATGAAATCCTAACAGGTGTATGTGATATGTATATTAAACTAAACTAATCCCTGGCCCAGTCCAGGTACCATAAACGAGTGCCTCAGAACACAAACAGTCAACACTAGTTCTGCTTAGAACATCCAGTTTTCACAATAGCACAAGCAAACGAGAGGCACAGGCACAGGCACAGCGGCTGCTGCTCTCCTCTGATTGGCCGTCTCTCTGGGCCGATTCCTCTTTCTCACAGCCATCAGCGCAGCGGAAGGAGATTTCTAGTCTTAAAGGCACACGACTCCACAGAAGAACTTATAACTATGTCGGGTGGAAAATAGCAATGACACTTAAATATGACCGATTGAGATTAAAATTCTGCAATCAAAACTCAAAAAAGGGAAAACACATGAACAACTTAGTTATAGTAAATCATCCGTTATTTTATTACTTTTATTATCTTTTTCAGCATTGGAACATGTGAAGAAACTAATGGCATCTAAGGGCAGATGCTATTCTGACTACCACTGAAGCCCAATATTGTAAAAATGCAACATAGACATAAGAAGCTCAAATCTAATTTGATTGATTTCCAGAATAACTAAACAACTACATGTTTCAGACATCGTAATGACCAGATAAAAAATATTAACATTTACTTACTGTAATTTTGACAAATCTTGTCCATTAAAGCAGTGAGATAAGCTTGAAGAAAAGCTTGTAGGTCGTGTGAGTTCTTCGTCTGATAGCCAGTACATTGAGGACAAACAATAAGACCTACTAACTACATTAATGTGGCCTTAAATAACATTTTTTTATGCCAGCTGATGTTCCTATTTTGCAACACTGTGCCTTACAGGGTTAAGATTTAATATAACCTTTATCCAAGTAATTGTAACTAATTATCATGGCGAGTAATAATGTGCAATTTCAATCAGTGCTTGATTTTGGAACACGTGGCCTTAGAGTACTTATCACTTTGTGAATAATTATAACACTGTAGTAGTTTTGGAAACTGTGAAATACATTATTTCATTGAAATGGGACATGCAGCTGTGGAGCATAAATACTAAAGGCATGCTAAGAGAGAGGACAATTGGCCAGAGTACCACCATGATGTAAGATGCAGAAGGTGACATGTTATCTTTATAGTCAGTTGGACTAGTTTTAAATGCACTGCTACAGTATATTGACAATCTAAGCAGAGTCAGCCACACAACTTCCCCATTTTGACATCCATGAAAATTTACGACTCTTTCAGCAAAAAAGGGGAGAATTTAATCAGTGGTTGAGCCTGGTAGCTGTGGTATGAAATGTGAGGGCTCAAATACTGAATTGCATTTTGGCTACACATAATGACTGAAGACACACAATAAGACACAAAGTACTTTCCTGGTCATGCTCACTCAGATGCTGAGAATCAAATGCAAATTAGTAAAAAAAAATAATTCTTGTTTTCATCTTTGTGCCTCATGTTCTTTCTGCTTTTCTAAAACTCAGCCTTACTTTTTACCCTGAAGTTCAGCATGTTATGCAGTTTCTTGCTAAAAGGAATTACAGGATTTTGCAAGAATTACAAAATAAGAGTGCATACTAAGGCTAAAAACATTACGTGTTCTACATAGATCTGGATAATTTGGCTAGTGTTGCAGAAAATATTTTGAGTAAAAAAAAAGTACATGAATCTGTGCTTGATTGGCAGCACTACAGCATCACGTTTTTATTCTCCCAACTGTGGCATCTCGAAGTGTCACTTTTTCATTATTCCATTCTCATTTAAATCTCTTTTGGACACAGCTTTTCTATGTCCTATTGTCTCTCTTCATTTAAACTCTAAATCCCTCCTCCCTGAGTAACACATAAGTATCACAGTAATACACAATTTCTGTAGCCTTTAAACAACATGAGCAAATATTTCCTGTTTCTCTATGTATGACCAGCTGTTATTCATTTGATATTTTTGTTTATTTAAGCAACCAAATGTAGCTGCCTCCCTAGTTTAGCATAATTATTTGCTTAATGAATGACTCATTTTGTAATTTCCTTTCCTCTTAATTCAGTCTGCCAGGCAGAGAGGAGCTGTGTGTGTGTGTCTGGTCAGTTCCACAACCATGTATCTGGAAGCTGCAGCCAAGGATGTCTCACCTGCCAAAGACTATTTCTTGGTGTGCACCATGTTTCCATTCTTCTGCTAAACCATAAATTATTCTGCTAGTTTTTCATCATTAAACATGAGAGCCATATGGACACTTGTGGTCATGTTGGCACACTATGAATGGTATCATTGCTCAGTTAGCTTAGAAGCTAATTTAAAGACTAATGTCACGATTTCTTTATACTGGTACGTTCCAATTGACTGAAATGATTCTTGAATGCCTGTATGTCTCTTTTGGCGGCTAGTAATATTAACTTCAAAGACAACACAGTCAGTTATGGTCTAAGTTAAAATATTTTTTCTCTCATAATTGAATGGCTGTCTCTTGGGTTAAATAGGTCTACATTTTGATGATCAGCATATCTCCTTGTATCACTCAAAAGAAAGCCTGGACTGAATATCTTGTGCTTTTTACTCTAGTTTCTTGCAGCTCATAGATCACCTTAAGAGGGCTAAATAATAAATTAAACCCAGATAGCATCAAGAAAAGGAAGAAAAGCCTCATATCGTGTTTTTGCCCCCCAACCTTTTTACTTTTATGCACTGTTTTACTCTCAGCTTCCATTACTTCCAAACTTTTTGTCTTTCAAAATAAACTTCCAGGTACAATGTAAACAACTAAATAAGCACATTTTAACAAATGCAATACAACCGTAAACTTGACACTTAAAGTGTAATACACTGTGTATTATAAACAGATTATTATTTTTATTTACAGTAGAAAATCAGAATGCTTAACAATATGCTGTTGGACAATATGCAATATGCTGTACACACCAACATGTTAATAAGAGGAGTCATGGCACTTTTCACATTACATTTTTTTCCACTTCAAACACTGATTGAAATTGAACATTATTACTCACTATGATAAGTGGTTACAACTACAGGGATAAAGGTGATGTTAAATCTTAACCCTGTAAGACACAGTGTTGCAAAATTGCAACATCATGTTAGCTGTCCTAAAGAAATATATATATTTCTTTCAAGTCTCTTTGGCGCTTGGACTGCACAGGGAGATGTGGTGATCAAAGGGTGTTGGCACTGAGCAGCATGCAAGATAATGTATATCCCCTATGGAGTCCAGAATCTGGTGGTAAAGGTAATGGCCGATGATGTCAATTGAGTCTGATGAGATGTGAAGCTAATGAAACTGCGAAGACTGGGCGGTGATGGAGAGGTGGAGGCTCGCATATAAGGATGATATGAAGGACCTGGAGGCAGAGAAAAGCCATATTTTGAAAAAGACAGCAACAATATGATGAGGCTAACAATGAGGGTGTGTTGCAGTACTATTGGACATATCTGACCAGGTGATGAGAACAGCTGATGACTGCAGGAAAATAAGAGTGATCATGCTTGAGGGCAGTGTGAGCAAAATGGTATGAGATGAACATTAGAACTATAGTATAGTCCTCCTGATTGAAATTATACTAGAGCTTCATTCAAAATTACATGGACACATTACATTACATGAGGCCATTAGATCTTCACATGTTCAGATTTTGAAAAAATATATATCTGAGCACAAAAAGATAGTCATCGATTAAGTTACTGGACACTCATCCCTTGCGCTCTGTCTCTCCCAAACCTGTGCGGAGGCTAGTCCTCAATGCACTGATCGCAGTTTCGACTCCCAGTCTGTCGATCATTTGGTTCATGTCATCCCCCCCTTCAGCTAACCTATCAAATAAAGGCAAAAAAGCCCCCAAAAAATTGTAAAAAAGAAAGAAAAAAAAAATCGGGTGATGTATTGGAGGCTGGCAGGAAAAAGTGGAGAAGATAAGGGACCAGCCAATGAGTCTTATGTTATATTTTATTTTATTTTGTAAGTTATTTAATAGAGTTAAATACTTTCTTCCCAGAACATCTAACATGGTATTTTCTCCTTAAGGTAATTTCCTATATAATACCTTTTTACTTAAACATATATATTTATCAGTTATACTATTTACTTCTTCCATTTCAGAATGCCACTTGCAAAAATTGGTAAAAAGATACAAATGATGAAGGAACAATTGAGGATGCTGATGGAGTGGACTGACTACATTCACTGATTAAGTGGACAAAGGTAGCAAGACCCAGTAAACCAAACACACCATGCCACGTGACAGGTGTCAATTGATGAAAAGAGATGTGATCAGTCCTATATTGCCTCTCTATGGTGGCCCACTGTAATACAGAATAAAATGCCCTCTTATGTGCACATAAAGTGCAGAAAAGACTATGAGGGATCTCTAAAGTGTACTTCCATAGCTAGCACATGAATATTTTCATTTTATATATTATATGGTGAATATTCATTAAAAAATTCAGTTGTGTTGTTATCATCCATGAAACTGTTGTGGGGCTAAATAAGCAAGAAACTCTGCAAATGATTGTGCCATGATAAACATTTTGAGCGTTCATAAGAATTGGAGCAGAGGCAAAGCTAAGCTTCATAAAGCTAAAAATCCCTGATTAGGTTAAGGAAATACAATCCAATAAAGGGGGAACATTTTGAAGACATGATGACATTTCAAAACACTACCATATGCTCATTCACTATGGTTAAGGTTTGGCTCAGTTAAGTCTGTTCATTACAGCTAAGAAAGAACCCTTTTTTAATTGTAGTAATAGCATGAAGATATCTCCACAGACTTTAAAGACTCTCATTCACTGAAGATGAATGATCCATCTTGTTATGTTTTTGTATTTAATATATTCAAGTGTTCATTTATCTTCACACAGCCCTGTGTATGTTGCTGTACTTCCTGCCTTTGTGTGTTTTGCCTCATTTGATTGTGTGCCCCGACCTTATTTTATTCTACTTTCCCTGACTTTGTCTTCCTCTGTTTTAAGTGCCAGTGCATATTCAACCCTTGCTTCTTGTGTGGAGGTTTTCTTGTGTTTATCTGACAGTTTTATGGACCTTGTTATCTTATTTTTTGAAATGTGATTCATACCTTCAATCCATGGACTTTTTAAGCATTTTATTTTTATTTCTATTGTACTTAAAGAATCTTAGAAAGTCTGCTTTTGGGTCCTCTCCCTTTGTGATAATACAAAACCCAACTTAATTTTACCTTAACTTAACTTCTCATATTTAAGTTTGTTGGTGTTTCTGCCACTTTTTTTCGTGACTTTCCCTCTCTTCTCCTTGTCAGAATAATTACTGTTTCAATAGCTGTGGACCAAACATTATTATTGTCATTATTTTGCCTCCTCTTCAAGCTTACCCTTTCTATAACCACAAGGTCAAACACTGTAAAAGCCCTTCACTAAAGCTGCATTCACATGTTGATGATAGATAGCAGGCAGTGATCTTGGACAATGTTCATCTTCGGTGAATGACAATAATTGGATCTGACATTTCTGACTTTGGGCTGAATCCCCTCTGTTCCAGTGCTGCCACGGTGCTTTACTTTGGAAATGATGTGTCACTGAGATCATACATGGTCCAAATCACTGAACAGAAGTAATGAAGCAGCTGCCTTAAGGCATGTCCAGCCCTCTCAACCATAAGGTTACCAGCTGAAAACCAACAGGGAAAAATCTGTTCAAAGGAAGAAAAAACTCATGACTTCTCCTCCCTGAGTGGTTCCTGTAAAGGTGTTCTTTAACAACAAACCTAACCTGCACTGCTCCAGAAGAGCAGCTTGAAGTAAAGACCATCTAGAACAGTGGTTCTCAACTGGTGGGTCGGGACCCAAAGGTTTGTCACAGAGCTGTTTTCAGTGGGCTGAAATGTCAAAGGCAAAAAGTCTATGCTGCGCTTTTATGTTGAAAGACGTGGGTTTTCTATGATGTGCGTCCAGTAGTAATCTAGTTTATTTACACTCCATGTATCCACTGACTGGGTAATCCCAGCTACAGTTACATTTCTATTCTTGAAACTTGAAGCTCCACAGTATAGTTGCATTTATTATGCAGTTCCGGAATATTCTGTTGTTAATTTAATGATTTGTAGAGGGAATATTTTCCTCTTATGCACTGCTGGTCATTTTGCTTGACTGTTATACTGTTTACACTACTGTACTGGTAATAATACTTTATTAAACTGCACTGCATTTTTCATTAAATAAATTGAGCGGTTGAAAAATTTCAGACATTTGGGTCGCGATTAGTCATTAAGGAGGAGGTGGTGGGTCCTGAGGCTAGACCAGTTGAGAATCACTGATCTACAAGGTGGATATTACCGGCTGATTTAACTCTGAGTTGTGGAAGATCCAAACATCATATGCAATTCATCCACACCTATAGATATATCTAACCATACTTAATAACCAACTTATGTGTAACCATATAAAAAACATGTCAATACTTATGTGCAATAATATAAGAACTTCCTATGTGTAATAACGTGTTAAACTATTGCTGCTGTTTAACACCAAACATTCATGGCTTGTTGTGGGATCAATAAAGGTTTATCTTGCAATGTTGATCTGCATTATATTCAACATGCTACGAAGACTGGTTCCTGCGAGAAATTTGTTGTGCTATCAGAAATAGCGGATAGTGGAGAAGCAGAGGGGCAAGCTAAACTGATATGCCATTGATGGAGACATTTTCCTGAGTTGAAAGAAGAATGTAGAGTAGAGGGAGACCACATGGGCCAGTGTTTTGGTGTAATCTCCCCAACTACTTTGAGCAATTGTGATTGATTTTGAAGCTATATTTAAGTTGGTTGAGCCGAGGTGCTGGACTCCTAACTGGCAACAGCCTGTGGAACCTCTGCTATGACTTGCTGTTGTGTTGTGATGGTATCCTACCCCATATGAATATCACTCCATTAGTTGTATTTTTGGTGTTACCGCTGGGGTCATCAAGTTACTGCAGCTTTGAGAGGGGCCCCTTTTAAAGATTTAATGACCCTGCTGAGTGGTACAAGTCTTCAGTAAACAATGCACAGATTTGCAATCAATCTGTCAGTGGCAACTGGGGTCCGTTTCAGAAAGCGGGTTGAGTGAAAACCCTGGGTTTGTTAACCCTGAAATGAGGGAAACCTCGGGTTTGCCGTTTCAGGAAGAGAGGTAACTTTAACTCTGAGTTGGTTACTATGGTAACTGAGTCTGTGAACCTAACCTGGTCGGGGTCTGATTCTTCAGGAAACTCAGAGTTTTCCTCTGTCTCCTCCCTCTAGAATATAAAACCCTCATTCGACTTCCTTATTCATTCTGCCCGTCTCACGCGTGTGATTGAGCAGTTACAAAGTTTAAAAAAACCCCGTTGCGTCTCTGTGGGACTCTGCCCCCTTTGCAAATGTATTTTATAATTATGATAAAAAAATAAAAAGATCAATCTGTGTCAAAGTCATCATTTTTAGATTTTCCACCACCACTGCCGAGAGCGCTATAATAAGACGCTGTAAGTTATTGGAATTTTTTATTTTAAACTAACACAATTCAGTTTAATCAACATGAATAATAATGTATGTGAAGTCAGCATCATGTTAGGGATAAAGCTAATGCACATTAAAACAGCCACTGAATGGTATTTCATTAGTTTAATATTTAAAATATGATTGAAGTAAGGTTCAACTATGAGCCTGTTCTGCCTGAGCCTTACCTTTAAATGATGTTCTGGTATTTCTTCCCACGCCGCTTCTCTCTCTTTTGCAGCCGTGTTACTTTATTTTTCTAAAAACATGCTCGTATTCGCTGAACGTCCGCATGAGGATTTCGAGCTTCACTGATGTGACGTAGGAGGACCTCTTTTTGTGTACCGTTGCCATGGTGAATCATGCTATTGGGGCTCCATTAATGCTGGCTTTTTAACTTCGGCTGGACGTACTCAGAGTTGATTGAACTAACTCTGATCGGCTATCCTGAAACCAAAAAGCCAGCGAATTTTAACTCAGAGTAAGTCAAACCATAGTCCGGGGTTAGACTGAGGGTTTGTTGAACCTCCTTTCTGAAACGGACCCCAGGTGACTTTAAAAACATGGGAGGATCAAAAACAACAACAATGTCATGTCATTTTACACAATTTAGTTACTTATCTCTACTTTTTAATGTTCTACAGAAATTAAGCAGTAAAGCAATGACTCATTTACTTGCTGATGAAGAGGATATTTACAAAGTCTGTGAGATGTAACAAAAGGTCAGTTTGTCCCCTAAAATAAATGGGGGGGCAGAGGAGGATGATGACCATGATGTTATGAGTTGCAACAAGGCAGCAAAAATTCAACTACTGTTTGAGCTCAGCAAGGAGGCTTTGGGATGTCTCAAAGGTTTCTAGAGTTTCTACCACTTTTGTATCAGACCTTGTTGTTGCCTGGTTTATAATCTCTGTTGCAACATCTTAACATCTGGGCTTTCATCATTTACTTTTGCCTTGTCTTTGACGGCAAGCACCATCCCCCTTCATCCACGTTTTTAAGTAAATTCAGATTTAAAAGACTACATCCAAATGCAAATGTATCTATTGAAAAAAGCTGCAGTCGACTGGAACCTGCCAAGATGGTAATAATTCTTTCTTTAGTACTAACATATATTCTAAGCTGCCTTGCCTTGATGACAGATTGTTCACCACAAAAGACTAACCTGCGACCACACCCATGTTGATATAGTAAGTAGAGAGGGCAATCAT
Source organism: Semicossyphus pulcher (assembly GCF_022749685.1). Classification (NCBI taxonomy): domain Eukaryota; kingdom Metazoa; phylum Chordata; class Actinopteri; order Labriformes; family Labridae; genus Semicossyphus; species Semicossyphus pulcher. The sequence goes on along the minus strand of NW_027211696.1, from coordinate 2,247,229 downwards.
TTTAATAATTTTCTTTTTATAACATTTTCATGCTTACATTAAAGTCAGTCTGCAAGACCCCAAAAGGCTATAAACTTCACACTTTAAAGCACCTTTAAATGCTATTCACACTCTATCATTTAAATCTAACAGTGGAAAAAGTGACCAGTTATTTATGTATGTGTTTTGAGATTCTTTAAGGGTAAAATATTGTATTTTTCATGTAAAAACATTAATCTTAAAACATTAATTACTTTGAAGATTTAAATTGATTGATGATACACAATCTGGAGAAAATATAATTATGTACTTATTTTATTAAGATAATGATGTATCAATCCAAGTGGGGAAAGCAATTCAAGCTAGCGCCACCTTTACCAGCTGTAAGATTAAACTTCATATGATGTTAGTCCATTAATAGTTATGCTTCAATTATGTATATTAACATATTGCCCTGAATATAAGACAGGGTTTGTGTAACGCTTCTCAGTTCAATTTTCAAAATAAAAAAATTGGAAGTGGTATTTTTCATTCATCAGATCATGTATAAATATGATTTTGGAGTCGTTATTCTAATTTTATATGTGTGTAATATTGGAAAGAAAAATGGAAAATCGAATATCGGAAAGGTTTTATTTCTGTTGGTGTCTCAGGCTTTCTGAGGGGGCTGGGCTAAGCGCTAATGTTTCCGTATTGCCCAGGATGAAAAGGCTTAGGTTGATGCAAATATTTTTGTAGCATTACTTAAAGTTTTCAATAAAGGATTTTTACTTGTCACAAAGTATTTCTACATTGTAGAAGAATCAGAATCAGAATTATTTACACCTACAGGGAAGAGGGGAAGAAAATGTTTCTGTGTCAGGAGGTTTTGGTCCAGATGGAGCAAAGACTCTTGCCAGAGGGGAGGGTCTCAAAGAGACTGTGTCCGAGAAGAGAGGGGTCAGCCTTGATCATAACTGCACGCTTCAGGGTCCTGGAGGTGTACAGGTCCTTGAGAGATGGCAGATTGCAGCCATCACCTGATGGAGCAGGTGAGGATGAACTCAATGACGGCGGTGTAGAAGTGCACCGGACGGATAAACAGGCAATGACCCAGGCAAACTGAAAAACGATGATGAGTGTAGTCTGTATATATGTAAAAACCAGTGAAGCCTGAAGATCCACCAGGCCAAAATGAAATGCTTGATGGGGAAGCATGTGGAGCAACACACAGGTCCAATACCTGGTGAGACGCAGGAGGAGCCAGGCCTGGAGTCACCCCACAGTGCCCAGACCATCCACGCCCCACTTGTCCCACCCCAAAGTCAGGCAATCAGAACATTTCCACAAGTGGCCTTCTGCCAACCAGGAGAGAGACTGGCTCCAGTTTGATGAGGATGGACCATGTTCTCACCACAGCCAGGGGGAGTGCTGACCAGAAGTTGCAGACGATGTCCGCAATGATCATCAGCATTGCTGCTGAGAGGGTTGGCAACATGGAGCAGTGGGAGGTGGAGGGGGGCCAAATCGACAGGAGGTGAAGATCAGCCAGCTAAGGCAGGAGCTTAGAGAGGAGGTTAGGCAAGAGAGGAGGAGAAGGTCGGTTTGGCTGAGCTCCGTAACATTGTAAGGAAAAAGACAACCCTCAGTCGAGCTGAGTGGCATAGGAGGAGATGCAGGGTGAGAGCCAGGAAGCAGGCAGCCTTCATTGCAAACCCCTTCGGATTTACCAAGAAGATCTTCGGGTAAAAACAAAGTGACCAACTTGCCTGCACTCCAGACGAGGTTAACACCTCAGTACCACCTACAGTTACAATGCAAGGCAACAAGAGCTCAGGCCGTGCAGCACTTTGATAACTTCGCCAGAAACCACCGTGGCTTTTAACAGCAAGGAGCCAACCCTGAAAGAGGTTGAGCTGGTTGTCAAGGCTGCCAGAACCAGTTCAGCACCTGGCCCCAGTTGAGTGTCGAACGTTGTCTACAAGACGTGCCCAAGACTCTTGAAGCGACTGTGGAGGAACATCAGGGTCATCTGGAGGAGGGGAAAGGTGGCCCAGCAGTGGCAGTTTGCAGAGGTTCTCTGGATTCCAAGGGGGAGAACTCAAGTACCATCGAGCTATTTAGGATCATATCGCTCCTTAGTGTTGAGGGCAAGGTATTTTTCAGTATCGTTGCCCATCACATGATGGAGTTCCTCCTGAGGAATGCATACATCAACACCGCTGTGCAGAAGGGGGGTGTCCCGAAGGTGCCAGGATGCATCAAGCACACAGGTCATCACCCAGGTGATCCGGGAGGCAAAGGAGACCTGGCAGTCCTGTGGCTTGACCTTGCCAATGTCTGCGGGTCAATCCCACACAAGCTGGTGGAAACCTCACTTGACCGACACCATGTTCCAGGCAAGATCAGGGACCTCATTCTGGACTATTACAACTGCTTCAGTTTGAGAGTCACCTCTGGGACAGCAACATCTGCATTCCATCGCCTGAAGAAGGGCATAATCACTGGATGCACCATTACGACGGTATTGTTCACCTTGGCCATGAACATGCTTGGTAAGTCCGCAGAGGTGGAATGCAGAGGCCCGCTCACCAAGTCAGGTGTCCGGCAGCCCCCATCAGAGCTTTTATGGATGATCTGACAGTGACCACAACATTGGTAGTGGGCTGTAGATGGATCCTCTAAGGCCTTGAACATGTAATCAGCTGGGCCCGGATGGCCTTCAAGCCAGCCAAGTCATGGTCCCTGGGTGTGAGGAAGGGGAAGGTTACGGACACATTCTGCTTCTCTTTAGGAGGAGTTCAAATCCCACTTAAGAGCTTGGGCAACCTTGAGGGACACCGCAGCACTCCAAGCAACCAGCAGTGAGTTGGGTAGCTGGCTCAAATTAGTGGATTGAAGTCAGGGCTGCCAGGCAAGTATAAAGCTTGGATTTACCTCTGGCCACTGCTGGTTTACGATGTCCCACTGACCATCGAGATGGTTGTGGTCGCCTGGGTGAGGGTGTCTGATGCAGAAAGACCATGAAATACCAGATGACCCCAGGTTATATCACTGATGATGTGTCTAAGTTGCACCAAATGTGTAACATTCTGTAACTGCTACCTGCAATCTTCCCCAATAAAAAATAGTCTTTTTTTTTTTTTGGACACTTACATTTTTATTAAGGAAAAAAGATGTTTCCAAAAAAAGTATACATTTGTCACATCATCGTAGTCAATGGAAGTAAAATATATAAGTAAATAAATAAAATAACAACAAAACGTACAAAATAAATCAACATGAGTGAGATCTATTACAAATGTGCGCAGCATCGCCCTGATCTCAAATTAAGTCTCCTATTCTGTGGTGTCATTCCCTTTTCCTTTATATTATACCCATTTTTCCCACTTTGAATGAAATTTCCCCTCCTGTACCCTCAATGTGTGTGTGAATCTGTCCATGTCAAATATTTCCTCCACTGCTCTTAGCCATTGCTCCTTTGTAGGTGGGTCAGCTCTGTGCCACTCCCTTGTTATAGTTTTCCTGATGGCTGCTAGCAGCGCCTTTATTAGATATCTATCGCGGCCCAGAGTGTTTTCCCCTGTCAGATTCCCCAGATATAGTACCAAGCCAGTCTTAAGTACCTCATAACTTAGTACCTCCTTTAATACTCCCATACTCCTTCCCAGTATTCCTTCAGCTTTTGGCACTTCCAGAATACGTGTGTATGGTCCGCCCCCTCCTGTCCACATAACCTCCAACACATGCTCTGTTCTGGCGCATACCTCCCTTTTGTCTTTGGGGTTATAAAGAATCAAATGATATTCTTCCAGCTGAACTCCCGCGAAACTCTTGACCCAGTGGTCGAATGTTGCGCCTTGCAAACATTATACCATTCTTCTTCTGTCATTACAATTTCAAGTTCTCTTTCCCACTTTTCTTTTATATATAGTGTTGAACTACCCCTACTCTTCAACAGAGCTTGGTACAGTGCTGAAATCACCCTACCATCTTTCCTTTATATGCATCAATTAGTACCTTGATTACTCCATTCTGCTCCGCGGTCTTAACTATTTTTATTTCCCTTATATAATTATCCCTAGCCTGTATATATCTGAAATAATCTGTTCTTTCTAAATCAAATTTGTCTTTTAAATTTTTAAAGCTCTGCATTTCCCCTTTTTCTATCATTGTACATATTGCTGTGATGCCTTCTCTGGCCCATCTCTTAAAACCAATATCTTCCCTTCCTGCCTGGAATTTAGTATCGTATATTAACCATCTCAAAATCTTTGTCTCTTTTTCTAATTTGTATCTCTTTATTATCGTGTTTCAAATATTTAGGGTGAATTTAGTGATTGGGTCTAACTGGTTTTCCTCTATCTTATATAATTCTCTGTCCCCCAATAGTTTTTGGATCAGATAACCCCCTTCCTTCGTTTCAATACCTTTCCATTTGGCTACATAGTTCTCATTACACCAGCATACTACAGCCCTGGTCTGCGCTGCGTAATAATAGTCCTTAAAATTTGGGAGCGCCATTCCACCTTTCTCCTTGGGTAGTTGAAGTGTTACAAGTCTGATCCTGGGCCGCTTACCTCCCCAAATAAACCTTGATATCTCTTTATCCTACTCTATAAATTGACTTTGTGGTACAGGTATGGGTAAGGAATTGTAAAGATACAATAGCCTTGGTAATATGTTCATTTTGACTATTTCAATTCTTGAACTGAAGTCTAGAGTCTGTGTTTCTAAGTCCCTTTTGATGTTTGTGCTGATCTGTTTGTAATTTGCATTGTATAATTTGTCTACCCCTTTTGTAATATTCACCCCTAGGTATTTAATTTTGTCCATGTCCCATTTAAGTTTGTACTTGTCTTTGATCTCTGTTGTTGGTATGTAGTTTAGAGTCAGTATCTGTGTCTTTGTCACGTTAAGTTTGTATCCTGAGTATTGTCCGTATTCCTCTAGTAAGTCCATTAGTCTAGGAAAACTCACATCTGGCTGTCCTATATATGCTATCACGTCATCCACAAATAAACCCAATTTGTGTTCTGAACCACCTACCTCCACCCCCCTAATATTCTGGTTCTGCCTAATTGCTTGGGCAAGTGGTTCGATAAAAATATCAAAAAGTGTCGGAGATAAACAGCAGCCCTGTCTTGTTGACCTCTCCAACTTAATCCGACCGGTTAAGTTCCCATTCACCTTCACTCTTGCTGTGGGTTCATGATACAATGACTGAATACATTTGATAGAATCCTCATTAAAGCCAAACTTTTCTAAGACATTATAAAGATATGTCCACCTCACGCTATCAAAAGCCTTTTTGGCATCCATACTCACAAGTAGCACACTTTCTCCCCTCTTTTTGGCCTCCTCCACTATATGTATTGTTTTCCTTATGTTATCCTGTGCCTGCCTTCCTCTTAGCCGGTCTGGTCCTCTTCTATAATTCCAGGCATGAATGTCTCAAATCTTTTGGAGATTATAGATGTATACATTGTATAGTCTACATTAAGTATTGATATTGGACGGTAGCTACTACACAGTTCCCTATCCTTGCCTTCTTTTGGAATTATGGAGATTATTGCTTCTTTCCAGGATGGGGGAATATTCCCCTTCTTCATGGTATATTTAAATGATGCCAACATTGCTGGGCTTAGTTCCTCTTTGAATATCTTATAGAATTCAGATGGGAACCCATCGCTACCTGGTGACTTATTGCTTTTTGTTCTACCGATTGCGTCCCCCATCTCTTCCTCTGTAATGTCAGAGTTTAACACTCTGTTCTGATGTTCCCCTACTGATGGCAGGTCCAGCTTCTCTAGAAATGTTTTTATGTTCTCTTCATCTGCTGCATCTGGTTGTGTGTATAGTGCCTTATAGTACTCCTCAAATGCCCTCTCTATCTCCTCTGGTTCACTTAATAATTCGTTGTTTTGGGGGTTTCTAATTTATGGATAGTGTTTAATGTTTGTTGCGTCCTAATCCTTCTGGCCAATAGTCTACTTGCTTTGGGTCCCCCTTCATAGTATGCCTGCTTCACAAACCTAGCCTTCTTTTCCACCTCTGTTAATAAAATCTTATCAATCTCTCCTCTAATTTCCTTCATCTTTTTAAAATATCTCTGGGTCATTCATATTTTGATGTCTTTCTAACTCCTAATTGTCCGTTTAATTTATGATATTGTTCCAGTTTATTTTTCTTTATGAATGTTGTTTGTGCTATTAATTATCCTCTAATAACAACCTTCAGTGCATCCCAAAGGATGGATGGGTCCACTTCTCCATTATCATTTTCTTCCCTGTATCTGATTATATCTGTCTTTATTTCTTCAACTCCTTTTTTATTATTCAGTATGCCAACATTTAGCCTCCGGAATGTGTTCTTCTTTCTACTAGTTAGGTTTACTGTTAGGTAAATCGCACTATGGTCCGACAAGTCTGTTACACCTATCCTACAGTCCTCTACCCTGTGTATGTCTCCTTTTGTCATTAAGAAGTAGTCTATCCTAGAATGAGTTGAATGTGGATTTGAGAAATGTGTGTAGTCTCTATCTAGTGTATGCATGTCCCTCCATATATCTGTGATTCCCAGCTCTTTTAGTTCAAAATTCATATACCTTGAGATATGAGTCCTAGTCCTCCTTGTGCTCATTGTGTCCAAATTATAGTTCAATACCACATTAAAGTCCCCCCCACAAATCAAAATTCAAAATTATTTGACACACCCAGGGGTAAAGGACCCTGAAAATGCAATCTAATAGAATAGAAAATCACTTTAAAATAGGCTAATGCTCAACATCGGTGCCACCATCAGACTAATCGTTATTATTAACAGATGTGAAAAACACATTTTTGTCTTTTTTTATTTGTTGTGTTTACTCATGAATCCTGTGCAATTAAGGATTGTTATAACTGTCGGTTCACCTATGATTTTACCTCACACGATATAAATGATAGTCAAACTACAAAAATAAGACACAATTTGTCATGATCTGGTATCATACTTTAACTCTTTGTTGTAGTTAAATTGAATAAGCAAATTTCACCTGATGAATGCAGATAACCCCAAAAGGTTCCAATTACAAAAGCCTAGAGGGCATGCAGCACAATTCATTATATTGAAAGCAACATCCAAAACGCACAACCTGCAGTGCAGTACTGCAAATTCAAATAACTTTCTTGTCATATCTATTCTTTAATCTAAATAAATCTTTGTTTTGTTTTCCAGTTTCTACTCTGTCTTTAGGCAAATTATTCATGCAGGATTTCAAATTCCATGCCTAAAAGAGAAAAAAAAGCCTTATTCTTATCGTAGCAGCAACATTTTTACTTGTCAGTTTGCTCATTGCTCTAGCATTGTATATTTCTCTGTCTCTCTTTGTCTCACACACACAATCGTTCTCTCTCTCTCTCTCTCTCTCACACACACACACACACACACACACACACACACACACACACACACACCAGCAGGCTTGGCTCTGGCACTGTCATTTAACAAATGTTCATAGGGACTTCAACAAACTAACTTTACTTTTAACACTCCATTCAGGAGTTAGAGTCCTTTGGTTTCGGCCACCTGTGTGTTTGTTTTGTCTTTGTTCAACATCAAAACAGAGAAAACGACTCAGCAGATTCATATTGAGAGACAAGCAGCTAGTGATGCTTTATGTGGGGATAGTAGGCTGTTGACCTTCACTGATAAGTGAAGTAAAGTCCCACTCTTTCTATCTTGCTCTGTCTCAGCCTCTTATCTGCTTCCCCACTCTGTCCTTTCACCTTCTGTTCCCTATCTAATCTTCCCACTTATGTCTTTTTATGAACCTATGTTACCTTTTTCTACTCCACTTGGTAGATGTTGTGTTTACTACTTTCTCCTAAGAACTTTGATAATGGCACAATAGCTCATGGGGATATACTGTAAATACTACAGACATTAAGTAGATACAACTCCTTGGCATACGACTACATAGTTCTTTCTGTAGAATTCTTGCTACTTTAGCTACAACCAGTGACAGTTTTTCGTTTAACGTCACTCACAATTACTCTTTTTGACACTAAAAAGCCAGAAAATGACAAACACAGCTCAAGGTAGCATCTTAAAATGGGTGGAACAGTACAAATCCCCAAAGTATTAAATTTAGACTGATATAATGGTCTAATCCGTTCGTATGGCAGTGCCTGGTAGATGAGTTGTCTACAGAGTGAATAGCTTTAGTGAGTAGCAGTAATGGGAGGGAAAGCTAGAACTCAGATAGGAACAGAATCACTTAAACTATGTGAGACCGACTTAGGAAATAGGGAGAGGATGCTCTGCCTGTTAGCAGACACAATCTAGGAAAAATTCAAGATTCTAGATATTAATTGTCACTCAGTTATACATGTACAACTGTTTGCAATTATTTGGAACATAAAGAACATTGACATTTCGAGCTAAATATATACATCTAAAAATATATATATTTACATTTAAACCGCAGGCAGAAATATACAAATATACCAATATATACTTTTAAGGGTCAAGTCTGTATTGCACAAAGCATTGCACTAGTTTGTGTTTATGAAGTTTTATTTATTTATAAGTCATATGGTCTGGTGAAAAAAGCTGTTCCTCAGTCTGCTGGTGTGTGCTTTGTGGGACCTGTACCTCCGACCTTGGTCTACAGTATAGTGTTATGCCAGTCTTAATATTGCTCATAGATTAGTCTAAGGCAAGTTAGACCGTTTCACAAAAATGAAGACTGACTAATTTTAGGCCAAAAACATTAGGCACCTAACCCCCAGGCTAACTCAGCTCTAAGACCCATATTACCATGGTAACAATCAGTGGCACCTGCTGACCAGTAGCACCAAGTTTTGAACATCTTTGATGGTCCTTTCAACGGTGGGATTAATACTGTTTACTGTTGCTGCAATTTTTTTCCATGTTAGGTTTTTTTGTTGTTGTTTTTACAGTCGTGGCTGAATTTTCCACGTAAATCCCAGCTAGAAATTTTTATGAATGTTCTGAGAATGTTAAGTGCAATGTTTTTAAAAGTAGGAGAATGTTCTCAGAAAACATTTTCAGAAAGTTGCAGTGAGAATGTTCAAATCCCATTTCAGGAACGTTTTATAAATCACATTCTGATTCAGGCCATACTAACATCGTGAAAAGATGTAGGGACTGATGATGTGATATGAAACTTTGAATATGATACCTGATGCTCCTCTAACAGCTCTGTGTTTATCATACATTTAAATGTATGAACTACACAGCATATGGACATACACTTACGTCCATAAATATTTGGACACAATTTTCATCATTTTGGCTCTGTACACCACCACACCAACACAATGGACTTGGAGGGACTTAAACTTTCAGCTTTAATTTGAGGGTATTTACTTAGCATCAAAATCAGGTGAACGGTTCAGGAATTGTAACTGATTTTCAAGGTGGTACCCCCTTTTTAAGGGACCAAAAGTAATTGGACCCAGTGATATAATCATAAATCAAACTGTGACTTTTAATATCTGCTTGAACATTCTTTGCAGTCAATGACAGCCAGGGGCTGGATTCACAAAGCATTCTTAGAAAAAAAAATCTTTGCTCTTGCAATTTTCGTAACTTTAGTATTAAGGAAAAATATTAAGAACAATTGATAACTTTCTTCTTATTTTTCTTCATAAGAAAAAACTTAAGAATACATGAGATTCTTGAAAGCAAAGTTCTATAATTTCTTCCTAAGTTTCTTCACGACTTTATGACCCTACTTATGCCTACCAGAGCATGAGAAACACACTGTGTCATATCTGCTCCTCTCCTAACTTCTGTTTCCTCCCCGTGCGGTATGATAACTCTGATACACTGCGCGTGGATCACCTCCGGCTCATCTCATTCACAGCAAGTGGAGATGTTTATGCTTTATAAAGGTTGTTCACGGAAATACGGGACAGATCGCGACCCTATTGAGTCAGGTACAGAGCATAAGAGACACACACAGATCTGTGTCATCACTGCGCTGCATTATTAAACTCTGATCACTGTAAGTGGATCACTTGATTTTTAAATGGTAATGGGGGAGGGTTGGTGCTGTGTTGGTGATTTGTTGTGTTTTTCCTTTAAAGTCCATTATGGTTTCAGTGAAATGTGAGATTCATGAATATCCAGAATCAGCAGAAGTGGGTGATCAATGGAGCAGTTTGTGTGAGGTACGAAGTGCTCAAGGAACAAGGCCTCTTCACTCATCCATCCAGATTTTTCTGAGTGATCAATGGATCCTGCTGGTGATCCCCTGATGAAGTGGTCTTTGAAACAGACACTGGGAAAGATGAACATGGGTTGGGCTGCATTTACAGTGGCATTTACTGCAGTCATCACATGGAAACTATTCAGATTGGAACTTGGAATTTTAAGATTTTTGATCACCCAAACTTTGAATTTTGTATTTCATGGTAATGGTAATGGATGGACTGTACTTATATAGCGCTTTTCTAGTCTTTGCGACCACTCAAAGCTGCTTTTACACTACATATCACATTCACCCATTCACACACTGATGGCAGAGGCTGCTACGTAAAGTGCCCAACTGTCAATCAGATATCACATTCATACCCGTTGGCTATGCCACCGGGAGCAATTTGCGGTTCAGTGTCTTGCCCAAGGACACTTCGACATGTAGACTGAGGGAGCTGGGGATCGAACCTCCGACCTTCGGATTGAAAGACGACCGACTCTACCACTGAGCCACAGCCGCCATCATAGGATGAAGAACATGTTAGACCTCTAATAAAACATATTTTGCAAGCTCAGGCACTAATTTTATTTTATTTTTACCTATTATATCCAGATATCAGAGTTGATTTGTTCCACCCCATCACAGGACAATAGTTCAGTGGTAGTTGTAGGCCTAAACAAAGAAAACAGAATGTATTCCACTTGGGAAAGAGTCTTTCTTTTTTCAGGTAAAACTGAATTTTTTCTTAATTCTTACTATAAACTATATATAGTATTGCTTTAACCACCAAATGACCCCCTTTTTTTGTAAAAATCACATTGCGACAGGGTGGAAAGGACAAATTGGCAAACTGTATGATTTTATGTTATACTCTTCATAAAATGCTGTAAACATCTGGCAAAAGTTTGAAGAAGTATAGACAATAATTAATAATATAAAATAACAAAAATAAAAATCGTTTTTGAATTTAAGAGCTGCTGCTCAAAAAGCTAAACCACAGTCCAAAAGACATGCTTGTAAGGTTTATTGGTGACTCTAAATTGCCCATAGGTGTGGGTGTGAGTGCGAAAGGTTGTCTGTCTCTATGTGTCGGCCCTGCGATTGACTGGCGACCAGTCCAGGGTGTACCCCGCCCTTCGCCCAATGGGATAGGCTCCAGCCCCCCGCGACCCTGAACAGGATGAGCTGTATAGATAATGGATGGATAAATCACATGTACAAAAACGCAATAACTAACATTTAATTAAAACATCTCATCAAGGCCAAACAAAAACACAACATTGCCTAACATTAATTGAAAACATAAAATTTAAGGTCAGTCAATTTCTCAATTAGTAAAACACTTTCTTCAAGAAACTCATGCTGTCCAATGTTAAAAAAGAATTTTGAAAGATTAAAACACCTAAATCTTATCCATATAGAAAAACAAAAACCAATGAGTAACATTGCCACTGGCTAATAAAAAATGACAATACTGTAATCCCTTTTGAGAAACGTTACTATTAATCCCAAAACAACCATTCCTCATGCAAATGCATTTGCAACTTTTGTCATCATCCTGACAGGGTGCTAGAGAGCCGGCGATGTAGTAGGTTGTGCGTTTTATCAGCTCCTCCACTCCAACTTGATATAAGTACTTAACACTCCTTTTTTGCACTTTTGGACGGTGAAATTTGTTTATAAAACCTCAAAGAATGGATAAGCCCAAGAAACTGACTCAGAAAACACTTGAGTCTCCTTCAGAGATCGAAGACAATCCGCCGACCGAGCCTGCTAATGCTAGCTCACCTGGCTCGACCAGCCCTGAGCATGCCCAGAGAGATGCACTGGAGGAGGATGCCTCCCCGTCGCCCATCCTGGAGGCCATTAGACGGATGGAAAACTCTATGAACGCGAGGTTTGACAACTCTCGCTGGGGTTAAAAATGCGGTCGCCTCCAACACCTCCCGCATTATAAACCTGGAAGAATGGAACGGAGAGTTTGACGGACACCTGGCCGAGCTGGAAAAAAGTTACGATGACCTGTGTGTACAAAATAAACGATTTAGAGGGCCGCTTGAGGAGACAAAATATCAAAATTGTGGGTCTGCCAGAGAAAATTGAAAGAGGCTCTCCAACTACATGTGTGTCCGACTTGCTACTTAAAGCTGAAGGCACCGAGTGACCGGGTACCGCCGACACGACGAGATATGGTATGATTCACACAGGCTTGCCTGCACCAGTGTGTATATTTGTTTTCGTTATGGACAAATGGACCAAATGAACGGTGAGGCAAAAGCAATAATTATAGGACTCAGTCTCAGAGTTTATGTTCAGTTATGTTGCCTCAACGTTGTGCGACTGTGTAACGTCACTGTTAGTTATTGTTGTCACTACGATTGGATCATACGTTACAAAGGCATTATTTGCTCTTAAGGGGAAAAAAGTGGGAAAACGAGTCGCATGCAGACTGTAAAACGCGTTTTGTTGCTTTTTACTCTTACGCTTATGTTTCTTATTCTTAATTCTCTCGGGAACTTAAAAATAGGTTCTAGAATGCTTATTGCTTGATTCAAAAGGAGTGTTAACAATTCACTTACAGGAGGGTGGTAAGGATTGACTGGCAACCAATCCAGGGTGTATCCTGCCCTTCGCCCAATGACAGCTGGGATAGGCTCCAGCCCCCCGCGACCCTTAACAGGATAAGCGGTATAGATAATGGATGGATGGAGGGTGGTAAGGGGCTGAGACAGGGGATAAGGTGTTAGTTTGCTTTTGTGCTTCTTTACTGCATGTATAGGCTCCTTTTTCAGCAGCTCCGCTGCCATGTGGGGTTTACATTACCCCTTTTCTTTAGGGAAGGCAAAGCAGGGAGTCTGTGGGGTATTTTCTTTCAGTTTGGTTCATGCTGTACTCATCATATTTTGTTTGTATACAATGGAATTTTGCATTTCTATGTTGTAGAGGTGTCATGAGCGGCCCAAAGAATGATCATATGGTAAATAACATTATTAATCTAACTTCTTGGAATGTCAGAGGTTTAAATAACCCATCCAAGAGAGCCAAGATATTCTCTCACTTACGTGATTTGTATGCTGATATTGCAAAAAGACACATATTAAACACACGGAGGCCTTAAAACTTTTTTAGCCAAGGCACGTGGTGTGGCAATTTTAATTAAAAAGAATATTCCCTTCCAACACATCTCAACTAAAACAGATCCAAATGGTCCTTTCATAATTGTGACTGGCAGTATTTTGCCCTCCTTAATTTATATGCACCAAACTTTGACAATCCTGTTTTTTTCCGAGGTGTTTTTCGTCTAATACCTGACCTAGCAACAACCAACTTGATTGCAGGTGGTGATTTCAATTGCGTTTTAGATACTTTTTTGGACAGGTCCTCATCCCACACAGTTGGTCCATCAGACTCCACAAATGTGCTAAATAATTTGATGAAGTCGCTTAACTTGGTTGATATCTGGAGGAAATTGAGTACCATACAAATCAGACACTTCCCACAGAGAAAGAATATTCTTTTTTCTCACAAATTCACCATGCATACACAAGGATTGACTATTTTTTAATTGATTCTAAGCTAACAGCAATTACTAAGTCATCTTAATATCACAACATCTTAATTTCAGATCACAACCCAGTTTTTATAGGTATGGACTTTGGGTGGGGAAAACCCCACTATAATGCAATTTAATCCAAGTCTTCTTAATAACAAAATATTTTTGGAAAAATGCTCACTTTCGATAAAGGACTATTTAGCTTTTAACGACACAGGCGATGTCTCAGACTCAACTTTGAGGGAGGCCTTTAAGGTTATGATAAGAGGTTTTGTTTTATCCTATGAAGCTGCACAAAAAAAACAGAGGAGACAAAAGTTATCAGTTATAGATCCACAGCTTGCCTTCCTTGAAAAACAGTATCGAGAGGCTCCATCTTCATCTTTATTGAAGGAGATTGTTAAGTTAAAGCATGAATATAACAGTATTTTCTCTAAATCAATACTTTACTGTTGAAAGTGAGGCACAAACAATTTGAGTTGGGGGATAAACCTGGCCCTCTTCTCTCATGGCAGCTACGAGGGTTGCAGGCTTGCAGGGCTATCCATGAAATTAAAAGTCAGATGAGCTCTATTGTTACAGACCCTGTAGAAATAAATAAGTGCTTCAGGGACTTTTATGATAATGTATATAAATCTCAAAGCTAAGAGGATATTCTTCAATTCTTGAGCTCCCTCCCACTTCCTAAAATAGACTGCAATGCGCAAAATGAACTTAACGCTGAAATTACATTACAGGAGGTTGTCATAAAGAAATTCCCGAGTGGAAAGTCACCTGGCCCTGATGGCCTTGGCATTGATTTTGATAAAGCATTCATTGACGATGTGGCCCCCCTATTACTGAGAATGATTAAAGAATCAATAAATAATTTTTTTTTACCAGATTCATTATATAGGGCAAACATCTCTTTTATATTGAAAAAAGATAAAGATCAGACTGATCCATCATCTTACCGGCCTATTGCCCTTCTCGGTAGTGATCTCAAAGTGTTCACCAAAATCTTAGCGAATAGATTGAATAAACATGTTGCAACTATTATACACCCAGACCAGGTGGGGTTTATTCCCAGGAGATTTTCCTTTTTCAATGTCCGTAGATTACTAAATGTTGAATATAGCAAACAAAACAAGTCAAAATCTGCAGTACTTATGCATGATGCGCACAAGGCATTTGATCAGGTTGATAGGAAATATATGCTGTTAACAATCAGAGAATTTGGCCTGGCTGAAAGTTTTAGCTCATGGGTAGAAATGCTTTATGCGCACCCGACTGCATCAGTCCTCACCAACTCAGACAGATCTCACCCTTTCAATCTGTACCGTGGTGTTAGACAGGGCTGCCCTCTGAGCCCTCTGTTGTTTGCTTTGTGTATTGAGCCCCTTGCAGTTAGCATTAGATGTAATCCAAAAAATATCCCTATACATCTGGGCAAAATAGATCATTATATAGCGTTGTACGCTGATGACGTAATCCTGTTCTTGTCACAGCCTGAAAAATCCATCCCACCATTATTGGACCAAATTAAACATTTTGGAAAGCTATCAGGATATACTATAAACTGAGCGAAGACTTCGAGGAGCGAAGACCCCAACTTTCTCAGGAATCTACCGGTAAAAGTGACCACCCACGTTAAATATCTTTGCACTACAATCCCCAAACACTCTGATCAGCTTTATACACTTAACTACAAAGCTCTGATTGATAAACTTAAAAGTGATATTGAACTTTGGTGAACACTCCCCATGTCAATGATTGGCAGAATTAATGCTAGAAAAATGGTGAACTTACCCAGATTTTTGTACATATTTCAGAATATACCCATTTTTCTGTCTAAGAAGTTTTTTAAAACATTGGACTCAATCATTATGCCTTTCATTTGGGGATATAAACCACATCGCATAAGTAAGAAGCAGCTTTGCAAGTCAAAAGAATTGGGTGGACTAGTGCTCCCTCTATTCCAACATTATTATTGGGCAGCCAATGCACAAGCACTTGTATATTGGCAGCGAGCTTATCCAGAACCTAATGACACTACCCCATCATGGCTGGCCATAGAACAGGACATCACTGGTACCTCCCTCCCAGCACTACTCAATACAACAAAGAGAAGTCCTGGACCATTTGAAGGGATTGGACTTATAGTAGAACACTCATTAAAGGTGTGGTACCAAATTAAAAAAACATTTAATCTAACAAACACTTTTGCCCCATTTGTCACAATCATGCATTACATCCCTCTCAGTCAGATCCTGTTTTCTCTATTTGGAAAGGGAAAGGCCTGGTTAGTGTAAAAGACTTGTATATTGACAATGTTTTCGCCTCAATTGACCAACTTAAAGGCACATTTGATTTACAACCATCTCACTTCTTCAGGTACTTGCAAGTCAGGAACGATACTAGAGCAAACATTTTAAAATTTGAAACTATAACTCGCCAGACGAAGTCTACTCTTTTCTAGCAAAGGAACCTGAGACCAAAAAGCTGGTGTCCATGTTTGTAAATGTGTTTGCAGCTCAAGACGCTCCAAATACACAACATCTGAGAGAGTGTTGGGAGAGGGAAATAGGTACCACCATCTCAGAGGATACATGTTGTAAATGTCTTTTTAGCATACACACATGTTCAATTAACAATTAACATTAAGACACCAGCTAATTCAATATAAGGTTATACACAGACTCCATTATTCACATGTTAAACTGCATTCATTCTTTTCATCCACTTTACCATTATGTGTAAAATGTAAACAGTCCGATGGTACACTGGCACATATGTTCTGGTTTTGCAACAAACTTCGTAGATTTTGGCGTGAAGTTTTCCACTTCTACTCTGAGGTTTATGGATATGATCTCCCTCCAGAGACAGGCATCCTTGGCTGGTCTCACCAGCTCGAGACTCTTAGCCACTGGAAGGCTCTGTCAATACAGTATGGGATGGTTATTGGTAAGAAAATTATTCTCAAAGTCTGGAACAAAGATATATCGCCAAGTTTTGAAGCCTGGGTCACAGAGCTCTCAAATACCTTATTTATGGAAAAAATTCGATTTGAGTTGTCAGGGTCATCAGACAGATTCCATCAGATATGGCAACCATTTCTTGATCATATCACACAGCGGAGAGGACCCTCATGACACCTCAATGTCCTGACTATGTTTGAATATTTATTTGTCTGTAATTTTTTTAAGTAAGTATAATTGTATTACAGTCGCGGAGGGCCATAGAAACTGTCGTTATAGAGTACAGCTTTCATCTTTTTTTTTTTTTTCTCTCCCAACCTGCTTTGGGGGAGGGGGGTGGGAAGAAGGGGGTAATTATTTGGGTTGTTGTACCTTGATGTTCTGAAAATGAATAAATAAAGTATTTTAAAAATGTTGTCATCATCCTTAATGATATGACGTTATGGCAGTGACTGAGAAAGTGGGTTTCACATGTCTCTCTGAATTTCCATTTGGCGGGATGTCACAGGCTGCAGTTCTTGAATGACCTCCAGTATGTCATCAAACAGGTACCACAGGATGTATTCTTGTGCAGGCCAGTAGAACCTATTGCTTCTGACACGATGCATACACTTTACTTGGACATGTGTTTCATCTCTATTTAGGATGATCCCGGGATACAGATTGTTGTCACGTTGGCTCTTGTGCATCAGGTATCTCGTGGCCTTTGCTAACCTGCTGTTCTCTTCAAAATGCCCCCTACAACGTGAGGGGCCCCCTTGCCATATGCTACTTCAAAGTAGTTCCATGTGCCTCCTTTCAGTCCATGCCTTGTCAACTCTGTACTAAACAGGTAGAAGTTTCCTTTATATGCTGTGCCGACACTGTGCCGAAACAAACAGGCTCCCCCTTGCCACCTAAGTACAAAACACCAGTGTGCAAAGTAGCTTGCCAGTGAGGGGAGCCAAAGTGAACAGTCTGGATTTCTGTGCTGTATTTGCAAGTATAGTTCACAGAGAAATCATTGTGTATCAAAGCCTCGTTGTTTTCTTTTTGTGTTTCTTTTTCATTCTCCGGTCGGCATACTGTTGAATTATGTTGAATGTATGTCTTTTACATTTGTTGTTGTTGTCTTGTGTGTCTTCTACATTTTTCGTCATGGTGATCTTGACTGTGGATGGACCATCACTTGCTTTCTCTCTCTCTCTCTCAGTTGTTACCCACTGTGTGAATGCCACATTAGCGGTGCAATCATAACTTGAGAGCTGAACAGTTTTGTCTTTGCACTCTATACACTCATCATACATACAAGCCCTTCTAGGGGTGTCGCAGGAAATAGTTTTGGTCAGGCTCTCAATGTTTCAATAAGCCTCAAATTATGAAGTTTCTTTGCAATAAATGGGCGGCTGTGGCTCAGTG
This sequence comes from Semicossyphus pulcher, assembly GCF_022749685.1. Lineage (NCBI taxonomy): Eukaryota > Metazoa > Chordata > Actinopteri > Labriformes > Labridae > Semicossyphus > Semicossyphus pulcher. The sequence goes on along the minus strand of NW_027211696.1, from coordinate 2,229,156 downwards.
GTAGAGTCGATAGTCTTTCAATCGGAAGTTCGGAGGTTTGATCCCCAGCTCCCTCAGGCTACATGTCGAAGTGTCCTTGGGCAAGAAACTGAACCCCAAATTGCTCCTGCTGGCATAGCCAATGTAATAACTGATTGACAGTTGGGCACTTTACGTAGCAGCGTCTGCCATCAGTGTGTGAATGGGTGACTGTGATATGTAGTGTAAAAGCGGTCACAAAGACTAGAAAAGCACTATATATGTACAGTCCATTTACCATTTAAATTTTAAGTTTTCGTGAATCTTGCAGAGGCAGGTGGTCTGATACAGTGGATGTACAACCCAAAATGGTTGCAGCTGACCGAATAGGGAGTATGATACTTTACAGCTGTTCTCAGCAAGAAACTTTACATTTGCACTTTGTTCCTGGTCACGGTTTGCTTTCTCCCTGTGGTAATTCGACTATCTATTGTGACTATCTATTATCTATTATATATATATATTATATATCTATTATATTATCTACTATCTATTATATCTATTCGACTATCTATCTATTATACTATTGTGTATAGAAGGTTTTCACTTTAGATTTGAGTGTTGTGACAAATCTATTTGCAGGACGTCCGCAAATAGCCAGGTTTTCATTCTCTGGAAGACTACGGTGTCTGTTTGAGAACCCCAATGCTTTTTCTGCAAATCCCTGCAGTCTGTACGTCACAATTTTTCCTACTGTGACTTTTGTTATAGTTTGTTTCTCCTTTTCTTTACTTGCATTTTGGTATTTATTTTTTGGCTGATCGCCGGGGTGAGTCCTACACATGGGTCTGTATGTGACTGATTGATTGACTGAGTGAGTGAGTGACGGTACTTTCAGAGCCATAGAGAGAGAGAGCATATTGGACCTCCACTGATGCGACTCTATGTCTACATGGCTCTGGATATTTTGTTCGGGGAGTAGGCGGGGCTGCTCCTCCGCTGTCCTCACTGAAGTCCGCAGCGTGCATATCCAGGAGTAGTTTCGGTCTTTGTTTTAAAAGGTTTCCGTGGGTTGGTCTTAACGGAAAATCTTATTTACATTCGAAACGGGACATTAATTAACACACAGCGAAAACAACCGTATGAGCCGAGACAGAGAGCGAGCTATGGGGAGAGAGAGACAGATCGCACCCAAGTTACGTCTGTTACATGATGTTATTTATTTATTTTTACTAACATATATACTTATGGCCTGCAGGAGACTTATGACTATGTTTTTATTTCAAAGAAAATTAGGCAGGAACCGCAATAAGGAGCCTGTGAGTGACATTATTGATCAAATAACTTCCTGGAAAAGTTACAAATTCAGTAAAAGAAAAACAACAAGGGCCCAGGGAAACACTTTCAAATAAAAGCATTGTGTACAAATTAGGGGAGTCAGAATTTCAGATCGGACTTTTACTTTGAAAAAGCATATCGGAAGTGTGACCTACTTTACCTGTGTTTACCTGTGACTTTTACTTTAAGAAGAGATGTTAATACTGTCAGAGATCAACAGGACCCATCACAATTCATTTTCACCGTGTATTTTGGCTGAGAACTGCGCGCAGCTCGTGGTAAAAAATAAGTGAGCCTCCTATTCTCTACATTTTCAGCCATGAGTGGTGCGAGACACCCACATGTCACACCAGCAGTGTGAAAACTCTCATCTGTTTTCATGCATTTAAAATGAAAATGAACACGTCATGCAGCCGTCACACATTGCTTCCAGTGTTACCCACAAAAGCGCACATTGAATACTTGCATACATATCTGCCTACACATCTGCCTGTCCTGGTCAAATTGTTCACATCAGAACGAGGGAGTGTGCTCTGAATTATGCGCTTATATCTTTTACGGTATTTGTCAGCCCGTTTTCTTTCATTTTTCAGCTGTCTCTTGAGATTCTCAATTTCTTTGTTTAGCCTCTTTGTTCTTTTTGGCCAGTCTCTTCCCTGCTTCTTTTTGCCTGTAACAATGAAATGAATAATCAGAACCTCAAAAAGCAGTGATATAATTATACTTTAATTTCTATTTAAGACATCAATGACAAATGGTTCAAATAGTTGGCTTTATCATCAGTAATCTGACCTTGAAGACCTTGACTGCTGCTTTTCCCGTGGGACTGAATCTGGACTTTGAGGAGGGGGGAAAAAACTTTTTAAGGCCTCTGTGCCTCTCTCAGCTGCACTTAGTGGAGCTATATTCTAATTTTGACCTATTGACACAAAGAAAGCCTCTGATTTATATGATGCAGAGAGAGGGAGAGTGGAATACAATTTAAATGTTCATAGTCATTTAATATGAGAAACAGTGCTACCCATCACACTGATTCCAACCCATCACACTAACGCCTATGACGGGGTGGACAGATTCACACACACGTAAAATGGGTTATTTTAAACAAAATGCTGTTGTTTTTTGTAGTGATAAACACTTATTCCAATGAAGAGGGAAGCCTGTATACTCCTTACACAACAAAAAAAGTCAAAGATTTATATAATATTTACTGAGTGCTCCTCATATTAATGTAAGAAATGGTCAGAACGGACATGAGCAAACGACTATAGTTTAAGAGAAAACTAAAATTGTTACTTATTATTTTATTTTATTTGACCTAGTTTTAATAAGTACACTTGAATTAGCATCTTTAGCCAGTGAAAACAATACTGACAGTTTTATAATGCCTCATTTTTCTCTTTGAATTTTAGGGAGCCAAAAAGTGTACAGTTTTCTTGCAATGACTCGGCATAGGCCACAGTGACAAGCTCCCCTCTTTCAGCAGATTTTATTGAACCCACTCACAGTAGGTAACATTATTAAAACTAACTTTTTGTCATATTTGCTCAAACTATCACTTTATCCATGCAGTAGTACATGAGAGAGATAATCTGTGAAATCATGTTCCTCTGGCTCCTCCTAGTGCTCCTAATGGCATTTGCAAGAATCCACCGCTACTGTACCACAACAACCAATCAGAGCCGAGCAGTCTCTCAGGCTGCTGTCAATCACTGCTTGTGCACACGCTGCACAGCCCCGCTCCTCCGTGCATGCTCACGCGGTCAAGCTCCATTTCGTGTGTGCAGCATCAGCAGGTTTGTATCCATAATGGCTGAAAAACAACTGGGAATGAAAAAACTGCCCATCCTTCCATTGCCAACTACGGCTTACACTACAAAGACAGTTAAACTGAAGAAGACAAATGAGGAAAAGGAAGCTTAAAAGAAAGAGTTGCAGATCATGGGTGGTTGCACTCATGGTGTGATGATGATAATGGTGGTAAAACAGTCTTTTTGAAGCTAAAACGTTAACAAAACAAGAGTAAACATCGGAGCAGCATTTCTGGTGTGGAGAGAGCTACGGGACCTGAAAAAATGCTCAGTTGGCACTGTTTTTACTACAGTTTCTGTTAGCAAACTCCCAAGTGCTGGTGTTTTTGCCAAATAGAATTTGAGATTTCAGAGCAAGACATTGATTTCCGCTGGTTTGATAGTGTATCTGCTTTGGTAGTGTTGGTGGTGTAATACAATGGCTGCGGTTGTTGACATTTCACAAATTAGTGTCTAGCCTGGCTTTGGCAGGGGCCTCGATCACTTCCACGTTGTGAAATAAGTTTGTTGTTTTTTTTAACGTATTTTTCAAAACAGCAAAGAATACAAAAAAAGAGGTCATGCATTGTATTTATATTCTTGTCCAATTCCTAATTTCAAATACAAATAAGAAGTTGAAGAAGTGGACTTTGTGTTCAATAAAAGAGGACAAAGACTACAGTTACATCACAGAACTTCAAAGGGCAATAGTAAGGAAGCGGGTGTCCTTAGGATGTAGGATGCCACGTGGTATAACCATGAGGCCAGATGAACCACGTCAATATGGAGTGCTGTCTGGCATGCCAGCTCCAACCACCCAGGAGCTATTGCAGACTCAAGTTAGCAGGGGACAGGGTAAGACCTTCTTAATGAATTACAGCATCCATAACTGTGCAAGAAGTGGTTGATTAACTTCATAAATTAATGTAATTGTTAGCAGTTAACATTTTCTTGCTAATTTTAATTTGGATATTTCAAAACTACTACTCTCTCAAAATGTAAACATCCATAAAGCAAACTGTCTGATCACAAAATATTTCTGCTCTTTCCACAGGCCAGACATTGCAACAGAAATAAAGGCTTGCAGATGCATCATGAAGAAGTAACAAATCAATCAATCCATCAATCAAACTTTATTTGTATAGCACTTTTCATACATTTAAAATGAAGGACAAAGTGCTTTACATAGACCCCTGCAAACAAATCATTCAGGACTACTCAAACTTTATATTGAATATATTATGATTATATAATATATATATATAAGTATTTAATAACAATATACCTTTTAAATATTACTTGAACCCACCCTTTTAGTTGTATTACATTATTCCTGTGAAAAATAAAGCTTGACAGTACCTCTGATTTGTCATTATATTTTGATAAACCTCTTCTACATTGCTTTTGAGACTTTGCATGTCTAGTATTGATTCATTGAATGCCAGTGTTCTAAATTAAGGTCTTATAGTGGTAATTTAAAAGGTAAAATATCATCTTTGTTTTTTTTAATTAATGCCATAACAAACAGATAACTTTCAAAAACACTTGTGATATCAATAGCCAGGTTGCACGAATAATAAAGTAATTTCGAGACACACAAAAAACTGTTAAATAAACAAATCTATGTACAGCATTATTGCACAGCAATAAAACTATTCACATTTGACAAGGGTAACAGTAGCTATAACCTCCTCAGAATGAAACCCTTAAATTGTCCAGCTTGGTAGCAGCTTGGTATGACCACTCCGAGTCCCGCACTGCCATGCAGCAAACTGTCTGTAAGCTACATGACGAAAGTGTCTGTTGTCTTCACCTGCATCTGGAAAGTCATCTACAGCCCATAAGTCATTCCAGATCCTTCTTGCTAGGCGCAACACTCCCTCCTGCAAAATGTATGCCTCCATGTTTGGCAGTGTTGAAATGCACATCTGTAGTTGTTGGTTGCAGCATTTTCTCTCCACCACCTTTGGCATCTCACTGCATCTCTGAACACACCATGAGGGTTGCAAAGGTAGTTAAGGGAGGTTTGAGTTAGCTACTTACATGTCATGGTAGGATGAGCTTTTTTTCTAAAAGTGAATTGTGAAGACAGCCTAATGAAACGTTTTTTGTTAGAGTTTCAGACATATGTCTGAAAGTTTGTTAATATCTTGACTTTGATGGTTAGGTTAGTTATGGATTTCATTTTTTTCCATGCACCCGAAACGATACTTAGTAACTTATTTTTGGAGTTGTGCACGCTGCCACTGCTGTATAGGTTAGTTATTTGTCATCCAAAAGAAAATTTCATGTTTATGATAAAGATTTAAAGTTTTTCTATTATTCAGGCCATTCAGTGTAGGTGAAATGTTTACTGAAATGAGCTGTTTTCACACTTCAACTGCATGCAAAGACTCCACTGTGCTGCATGAATGAATTGTGTTTGATCTGAAGTTCATGTACAATGACCACATAATTTGTAACAGTTCTTCTGTCTTTTGTAGATGCTTCATATGATTGTTCAGTCTGGTTCAAAGTCTGCTGTACAGCATGGGGCAAGCTGTATCACTGCCCCTGCTCTAAATTCAAACTTTCCCTACCATTCAGGCTTCAGCAGCACCTGGAACACTAATTAAAAATATATATCTGTATAGAAAAATAGTTATGTGTGCACTTACTTCAAGTCAGTCACAGACTAATTTATTCATTTTTACTGTGTTAACTGTGATCACTTAAAATCAAAATGAATTGAGTTTATATAATGGTACCATAAAAAGCCTGCTGAAATGGTATGTGTGTGACTGCATGAAGATTTTGTTCCTGACTGAATTGACTTTGTGGTCTGTGCTGTGAATTAAAGTGGACCATTTTTTTTATCATGATAGACAACTATTTAGCCCTTGATGACATTACTGAGGTTTCTTCAGTTGTATTGGTGTTTTTCTTAGTTTACTCCGACACCAATGTTTCAATTTCCCCATTTAATCCACCATTTTGTCTTTACATTTTGGTTTTATTATGGCAATGTTTAGGGAACATGTTCTTCCTTGGTAGTTCTCCTTTTATTTTTTTATCTTATAAAAGGGGCTCCTTAAACTTGTGTCCCCTACTTTCCATGTTCACTCCTAATGTGCAGTGAGCAGAAAAAAAGCAAGAATGACAAAAGTGTCAATTTGCTATATTCTATTCTCAGATAACCCTTTTCTCTCTCTTTTCCATAGACCAGGGTGGAAAACAGGATTTTACATCACAAAAAAGCAGCAGAATGGGTCCGGGAAAACCAGCATGCATTTGCAGCCAAGGTGGGGTTGACTGATGCTTTGAAGATGGGAAGAGGAGCTTGCAGAGGCTGTACAGCAGTTTGGAAAGCTTTGGATTGAGGAAGCATGTGATGGCTTTGACCAACATGAGAAGGAATTGTGTAAAGATTGTGTTTTATGATACTGAAGGCATGTGGAAGTTTTGTGAAGAGATTGTAGATAGGATAGGTAATTTGGCATATTGTGAGTGCTGGATGGATGATAATAATGTTTTCCACATGTCTTGAAAAGGTGTTTGAACATTGGCTGATTTTGAATAAAAACTAAAGTACTACTATTGTACCAATACATTTTATAAAGTGTAACAGAACCTTTTATCATTTTTTTTGTTTGTGTTTTTGCTTTGTTGTTTTTTATGAAGTACTTCATAATACACTTTGATTACACACAGAGCTGAGTTAGAACACAGACCTGGATTAGTGTATTTAAAAAAGAAAATGTAGGTGATCTAACAGAAAACGGTAAGAAAACAGCTCAGCCAATGAAAGCAAAATATTAAATAAATAATAATATATATATATATATATATATATATATGTGTGTGTGTGTAGCGGTTCAAAGGACTAATAATTAATAACTTATTTATATCAAATTATATAACAATGATCCATAACTCAAAGTTTTGCATCGTTATTACAGACATCGGTGTAAAAGCTGAAGGAGAGTGAGGGCACTCATCTTCGGCTCCTAGAAACAATTAGTTCATTACTAAATAACAGAATTTAGGTTTACCTTAAATTCAATGTTGGACGCCACCCAATTTTGACAAAACAGGGAAAACTTATAATTAGTTATTAATCAATTTAGGCTTGCTTCTCAGGGTTGCTACGAGGTTCTTGGCAATGGTGTACAGTGACTTTACCATTTCATACACACACAAATCACAGAATCAAGGTCTTTATAAATGAGATATTTATTTGACTACTAACTACATGACTAAACTACTAAACAGAAAAATTAATAAATGAGGAATAAATTAGTGACCACAATGAACAGATTACATGATAAACAATTTCTAAATAAGATTAAGAATATTTAAAAATTAATAAGAACTACTGACTACATGATTAAACTACTAAATAGAAAATACATGAATGAATGAGGAATAAATGAGTGAGCACAATGAATAGTTTGCACAATGAACAATCTCTAAATAGGATTGACATTAAGTCAAGTCAAATTGGTGACCGTATCTTTGGAGGTTTATCAACTGATTGAATGTATAAAACACCATTCGGCAGTGGAGAGTTTGAGGAGCATCATGGAAGACTGTGAAGCAATTTAATATTAGGTTTAACTATAATTTTGATTAAGGATCCTAGTTTAGGTCTAATGCTTATTAAATCTATTGATTAATTTCTCAATTGGTAATTTAGCATCAGTTGTCTGACATCAACTCTTAACACTTGAAATAATATTGTTCACCTGACGATGGGCAGAGTGGCAGCAGCAGAAGTTCTTCCTGGCGGCCTCAGCATTTTGGGTCCCAAGTTGCAGACTGCAGGCTTTGAGTCTGTGTCTCTCCATCTCTCTCAGCTGCAGCTGTAGCATCTCTTCATGTCCTTTGGCTGAGGGGGTCATAATGGCAGCTTTGCCATATTCGAAGTCTCTTCCGTTCAGCGTCTTTGTCTCTAATGTCATTCTTCATTCAAAAGCTTTACTCAATAGTTGCAAGATTTGGCTCTCAGGCAAGTTCAGTGCAACTTAGGATTCAGGATTCAGGAGTCGCAGCAGGCGGCGTTTTCTGACCCAGCATTCCGCAGGGCAGCATCAAGGTGAGAACCAGAGGCGAAAGAGCACAAGCAGCAATAAGGGATCCTGGCTGGCAGGACTCAAAGTTCTAATTGTTTGCGAAATCAGAAGTTTTCTTCACGGGTTGGTTGAATGTCCCTTCCAACATGCTCGGTGTGGCTAGAACTCTGCAGCGGGCCTTGGGCGGCCAGACAGCAGGCTTTACCCCCCTCTCTCCGGCCTTCGGCCATTAGGCCAGAGAGAGGGAGAATCACATCAGGACATCAGTCCTGGGGTCTCAGCAGAAGAGCCACAGCAGAAGACCAGTCTTATCCCTTCTCCTTGGGTATTATCCTTTGCGATAGGGGTGTTTTGCATTGGCGGGAGCTGCTGACCACTCCCCATCATAAACCATCTGTTGATTCTTTCAGTTAAACTTCTTTAACAAACTTAATATTAATTCGCTTCACCTTTTTAATTCTACCATATTTGAAAGTTTTGCTCTCTCTCCTTTGAAATAAGACCAAATACTTAATATCACTCACCGAATAAAACTTCATCAATTGAAATAAAAGTATTAAACGATTTCAGCAACCACATAGATGATGACCTTAGTTGTTAAGACAAATATGCATACCTGTACACATACATTTCATCTATATGCATCCGTATACCCTTTTGTACACCAAGTGAGTGAAATAACTTTAATAGTCTTATCAATGCTCCCTCTACCACAGGAATGTGTCTGTGTCCTGTGGCGTGCAGAGTTGCTCAGAGAGATCTTGCAGGCAGTTAAATTCACACAATATACAAAACACAGGAAAGGCAACCATTGTCAATTAGTGTCCTTATCAACCAGTTCTTGTTGATTCACTTTGTTTTGTCTGAGTGTTGTTCAGTCCATAAGAAATAGTTTATTTGTTAATCCCTTGTTAGGGGGTCCATGGTATAAGAGGTAGAAGGGTTGTTGCTGTTTAACCCCTTTGTCTTCTGAAAGGTCATTTCCTGAGGTGTCTGGGGACCTGGGATATCACTGGGAAGCATCACTTTTGTCATCTTTATGACTTTGAGTGCAAAGCCCATGAGGAGGTGTCAGGACGTCTGCTCAAACATCCTCCCTAGGTTTATGCACTAATGTGCACATGCATTCCTATCAGAGACTTTAGGAAACATGTTACAGAAATATAAGTCTAACATGATAATGTAAAATAATTGAGGTAATAGAATACGTATTAATTAAGGTTTCGGCCTATAGGTTTAGGAATTGTCTATTTCTGTAACAACTGAAATTCAGAGAGTCACAGAACTGTAGTATCTGTAGGCAAAGGGGGGATGAGAGGGAGAGTGGGCAGATAGTCACTCATCCTCTCTGTACATTTAGAATCAACAATCAACATTAAGCATCAGTCCAGTAACTTCAGTTGGTTATTACACATAACATATTAGTAAATGTACATTTTAATCATAAAGTTCTTTATTTTCATACAGTTTTTGGATATCTCCATCTTGTTGCTCGAGTGAGTCTTTTGATGTTAGCCAGAAATCAAGGAAAGTCGTCCTCCTACAAGAGCCATAAATTAGCTGGCTTCACTTGTGTTTATTGACCCAGAGGTCATGTGAACAGGAAGAAAAAGATTCCGCTTTTGTTAAGGAGTTAATGATTTTAATTCTTCATCATCGGATCATCTTCTACATATGTATATATATAATATAAATTGTTGTAACAAGGACATATGTTGTTGTTGCTCTCTTTGCCTGTCTCTATCCTGCATCTCCTTCTATCCTATTTTCAGCCCATCCAGTCGAGGCAGATGGCTGTTCAACATGAGTCTGGTTCTGCTCCAGGTTTCTGCCTGTTAAAAGGAAGTTTTTCACTGCCAATGTGCCGAATATCGCTAAGTGCTACTCATGGTGATTCATGTTGGGCCTCTCTTTAAATAACATCACAAAGAGTCGGTCTAGACCTGCTCTTTTTGTTAAGTGTCTTGAGATAACTCTGGTTATGATTTGGCACTATAAAAATAAAATTTGATTTGATTTGATTTGAATTACTTTCTTGAGCAGGTTAGGTTGATTATACAGAACTGCAATATGTGTACATTACATAGAGAAATTAAGTTGCACTAACAAATAATAATTGAAAATACTGAACATGTAAAAAGCTTCAAATTTATATTAAAAAGTCATATTGGTTAAACATAGGGTAATTGAATATAAAACATTAAAATAATGCTTTTAACTCAAATGCGAAATGTATGTTTTGTTAACAAATAAAAATGTATCTTGAACGCAAATAAATTATTTTAAGTATACATTTTAATATACTATGTAACCCATATACATTTTTTTCATTTTTTCATGTAATTCCAACAGACTTATTTTCAGTGCGCCATAGTCTCTATCCAAAATCGGGGAAATAAAAATGAAGCATCGTTCAACTTGAATGTGCCAATTCTCTCCAAAGCACTGTGAAATCACTCTATAGATGCTTTGTTAATTCATTATCACTGGCTAGTGTAAGGATTCCTAGCAGGTCTATGCTGTCTAAAAAACTGCAGTCTACCATAGAGACCCAGAAGTAGTAGATGAGCTCTTGGCAAAAGAGATTCTAAAAGGGTACGTATCAGAACCAGTTTTATTGGCCAAGTATGTGGGCACATAGAAGGAATTTGAATCTGAACTCTCAATCTACAGGCACAAATTGACATACTAAACGTAAAACAAGGACAGGTTAGACAAGGTAACACAGACACTTAAACACTTAAAATGAAAACTACTATATAGAGGCCTATCAATACAACTATATATTACACAGTATTAATATATATATATAAATATACATACATTATTTAAAAAACACAACACCACTTATAGACAGGAGACAATAGTGCAATAAACAGTTCAAAGTTTACAGTAGTAAATGTGACCAGAGAAGAAGAGCAGAAGACTAAACAAAAAGACAAAAAGACAAAAAGTACTAGAGCAGCACTGAGGCTGCCATCTGCGGCGCCATCTTGTATAAACAGGTTAATTCTTCAAGAACCCTTTTCCGTGTTCTATGCTTCCATAGTTTTTGCTGTGCAGATGATTAAGGCAGCAGGCATCGGGGCATGGCTGGGAAAGGCAGACATCACAGATGCCTTCATAGTCATGCCATTTCACTCATTGCAGTGACATCCTTTCAGGCATTTACAGTTATACTATTCTTTTAAATGGACATTTGGATATAGAAGTAGTCCTCCACATTTCGCACCTTGTCAGAAGCCTTATTCTAAATTGTCTTTAACACCTGTAAAATTCCCTACTTTTTTAATCTTTTGAATTATTTAAGTAGTGACCTAACTTCATCTCGCCAACTTGTAGCTGCTCCATAGTCAAAAGCATTTTTCAAGAGCTGGATTTTTGCGCATTTGGAATGTTTCTGCATAGATTAGTGTGCATGCTCTGACTGTGCATGCAGCTTGTTACTGTTCACAAAATTTCCCCCTGGGTATAAATAAAGTATTTCTGATTCTGATTCTAATAACCCTTGATAGTGTGTTTATGTAAGCATCCCTGCCTCAAGACAAGCTGTCTCGCTTTAGAAAAGCTATGAAATCTTGCTCTGTTGCTGTCATTTCACTTAAAATAAATAAGTAAATACATTCAATTGAATTAAAAATAAAATGTTACTTCTAGCAGGCCACATTAGTTTTGCAATGCGCACTATCCCTCAAGGCCTTTTGTATGTATCACGCCTGCTATTTGGCTAACTGCAAATATCTAAATGATACTGTTGACTGTGCAAAGATCTGCGGTATTGGTTCATACTATGTGTTGAATGGGATGGCACCTGTAGGAGCCAAGTAAGTGTCTTTCTTTTCTTTTCTTTTGTTTTCTCTCTCCCTCACCGCGGGTGTAATTCATGTCACGTGGGTGAGGGTAGAAATTAATTAATGAATTCACCTGCTTACCTGTTTTGTTTTTTAAACCATCTCTTTATTATCTTTTATAATAAAGCATAAACAGTGTACAGCTAAACAGTACACACACCATGAAAACCTAAAGAGGAAACAAAGGTAAAGAAAAATAAAAAACATAGCAGCCTTACTGACAGTCAGATCTGTTCATTGGTCCAAACCTCATTTTGTATATCATTACCCTCCAGGAACTTGTAGAAAATCGTCCATACTTTCCAAAATTTGTCAAGTTTGTTTTTGGAGAAATAGCTTATCCTTTCAAGAGCAAGAAAGAGAGTCATTCCTTTCAACCACTGAGAGACTCCATAGGTTGTTTGTTTCTTCCACGGGGGAGCGATACATCGTTTGGCTTCCAGGAAACAAACATTGAGCAGATATTTGACATCATTTGAAAGTAGAAAATCATCAGGATAAATATTAAGAATACACAATTTAGGGTCAAGAGGCACCTTTTTACTAATAATTTGACTGCAGGAGTCTAACACCTTTTCCCAGAAGCAGATTATCAGTGGGCATTCCCACAAACAGTGAAAAAGAGACCCCTTGTGGAAACCACATTTAATACACGTGTCAGGAGTGTTTGGGTTAAAGTGGCGTAACTTCACTGGAGTAATGTATTGTCGGGTAAGCCATTTGTACTGTGGTAGTTTGGAGTGTGTATTAACTGTTTGAGTTTGAACTAAGGAGCATGCCACTGACCATTCCTCAACTGTTATATTGATCTGTAAATCCCCTCTCTAAGCCTGAAGAATATTTCTTGAAGATTCTTTACATGTTTTAACAAACAAGTTATACAGTAAAGACACCTGTCCCTTGGACTCCAGATTATCTAAAACAATGCCCTCTAGGGAAGAAAGATGAGGAAGCTCTAAGCTGTTGTTTTGCCTGGACATTATAAAACTTCTGAGCTGAAGGTATTTAAAAAAGTGCTTATTGGGAATGTTGTATGTAGCTTGAAGTTCCTGAAATTACATTAATTTATTATCCTTGTTAAGGTCAGACACCTTTGCTGCACCCTTACTAGCCCAGAACTTAAATCCAGGGTCCGCCCTGCCTGGTCGAAAGTCATCATTACCAAAAAAGTTGGCGTAAAATTAGATAGCCGTTTACCCTCCCCCAGATGCAAAACAGCACTATACCATACCATTATAGTGTTCCTCAAAAAAGGATTTTTTGTTTGTTTGATTAACTTTTTCCTATCTGCAGAGTAAATATACAAGTTTAAAGGGATTGCAATTGACTGGGATTCCACAATAACCCATGATGGGGGGTTATTCTTAACAAAATAAAACATAGCTGCTCTAATTTGCGCTGCCCAGAAATACCACATAAGATTTGGTAACTGCAGTCCACCCCTATCATAGGGCAAATATAACAAAGAAAGTCTAAGTCTTGGACGTTTGTTGCTTTTTTTAGTACTTGGAAAAAGGAGGGTTGTGGAGAAAGAGGTATTGCTTGGAAGAAATACAGAAACTTTGGCAAAATTGTCATTTTTAATACACCTGCTCACCTGTTTTGTCAGTAGGGAGAGGGGGTGAGTGAGGAGGACGCATTTTTGTTGACTGCCTTTATGATCGCATTTTTGATATTATGAGCTGTACTTCGAGTTCGCTGTTTTTACTGTTTTTGTTTAATAAATAATCAAATGGATTTTGGACTCGAGCTGGATAATTGCGCGTCAAACAGCCTCTTGCGATCTTTGGAGTCAAGTAGATTGCAACATTTGTCAACAAAAATATAGTCATCCATTACAAACAGCAGTTCAAGGCAATAACTGGATTCAGCGAAAACATTCTGGAGGTTGTATCACACGCTCAAACAAAGGACGGAGCAAACAAACGGAAAGCGGAAACGAGCCAGCCGGCTGTTCAACACTTCAGCAAAGCTGTGGAGAAAGCGGTAGGCCAGCCTGTGGCTGTCTTTCATTCATACTGTGTATTTTTGTGGATGTTTAGAACACAGTTTTGAGTGTTGTGTCTGCCCGTCTATTGGGGACGTTACGCAATTGTGTGCGCTCTGCTGAGTGAAGTGCGATCGCCGAGTAATTGTGCCATTCTGGAAGCTGTTTGTTTTGGTTTGTGGCTGAGGACACGTGTATGTTGGCTTTGTGGTAATTGAGCCCTATCGGCTAAAAAAGGAAAAAGGAACTATGGCGGAAAAAAGTGTTATCCCTGATGTCAATGGCTCTGAAAGGCTGGATGGAAAAAGGGAAAGGAAACTGACTACCAAAGCCTTCACTAATGAAATTGAAATGCTTCAAAGGATCATATAACTAAAGTTAACAAGATTAAAGGACTAATACCAGCAATTAAGGATCTAATGAAAACAGATGAAAATGACGAACTGGTGCGATCTCAACTTGTGAATTTAATATAACACTCTGAAGCTGCCATTCAACTTCATGAATCAATACTTCCATTACTGCCTGATGATGAACAGGAAAAGCAAAATGAGTGGTTGCTAGCATCACTAAGTACAACAGTCCATTTCAAAAGGGTGTGAAAATATGGTTGGAAGAAATAAGGAAACCCTTTTACATCACCAATGTGCAATCCATTCCTTTGTATAAAAACCTTCCCCCACTGTATTGGATCCTGTGCCTCCAGTTCCAAATACTGATTTAGCAGACAAATTACAAGATCAAGTACAACCATCTCACAGTGTCAAATGTTCGAAGTAGAAGATCCAGCACACACAGCTCTGCTACAGGAAGAAAATCTACAGCCTCCACCACTTCATCAGAGGCTGACTTGGCTGCACTAATAGCTCGTCAGAAATGGATAAAGGACAAGCATGCACTGGAAGAACAAGAGGAAAATCTTCGCAAAAGGAAGGAACAACTAAAACTGGAGGAGGAAATTGCTGCACATATGGTCAGAGTGAGTGTGTTAAAAGCCTTCAGTGTGACAAGTGCTTCAACGAAGGGGTCTAAAGAGTCAAAAAGGAAAACACTTAATGTTGATGCACATTCATTCATTCCACAAGCACAACCATGTGGTCATGTGGATCCAGGCGCTAGGCCAAAGCTGGTAAATACAGCCCAGGGTTTTCATCCTCAGGCTGCACCATTGAGACACATGGAACCCAGGTTACACCCATTGTCCCAAGGCACTCCAGGTAGCATCCACATTCAGCACAAAAACACCTTTTATGCTGAAACCGCTTAAAATGGAAATGATCAAAACACTCTCTATGACATTATGAGAAGGCAGAATGAAATAACCTCTTTTCTGGTGCACCAACAATGTCTTTCATCTTTACCAAAACGAGAAATACAAGTCTACCACGGTGACCCATTGCAGTTTCATGCATTCATTAAAGCCTTTGAGAATGGAGTTGAGAGCAAGGCCAACAGCCATAGTGACTGCTTGTATTTCCTCGAACAGTACACGAGGGGTCGCCCTAGAGACCTAATCAGAACCTACCAGCATGGAGATCCCGAAACGGGATATGTAAAGGCAAAATCTCTGCTACGGGAACATTTTGGCAATGTTGGCAATTGCCTCCACCTATATAGAAAAGGCTCCCTCTTGGGCTCCCATCAAACCTGAAGATGTGAATGCACTTCAGGATTACAGTCTTTTTCCTCGAGGTTGCTATAATGCTATGGAAGATATCAAACACATGTGTGAACTGGATATGCCCTCTAATATGTCCCACATTGTAAAAAAAGTTGCCCTATAAGCTTAGGGACATATGGAGAACAGTGGCTTATGAACAACAGGAAAACAACCACCACAGACCAACCTTTAAAGACATTGTTCAATTTGTTGAAAAACAAGTGAGGATCGCATCAGATCCAGCGTTTGGAAACATACGGGATGCAGCAGCACCAGCAGAAAGCAGAGGCGTGACTAAATTAAAGTCCCAACCTCACTTGGCAAACAGAAGCAGTTTTGCCACTACCATGTCTGCCGTGGATGGGAGACTTGAACCTGGAACTAACGGAGGAGAACATGGTCTATCCGCCAAAAGGGTCTGTCTGTTCTGTGGGTCCGTCCATGCTCTGGATATGTGCCCTCAGCTGGGAAAGATGGATCATAGTGAGAAGATTGCCTTCCTTAAAGATAAAGGAGTTTGTTTCAGCCGTTTGTGTACAGGGCACATAAGTAAAAATGTCGGAAGCGCCTTTCATGTGAGGTGTGTGTCCTGAACCATCCCAGCATGCTCCATATCCCTAAAAGGAGAGACAGCATGAGCTCAGAGCAAGCCATTAGAAAATCAGACTCGGCAGTTGACAATGCTTTGGTGTCCAGTGCTCTTACTGGGGCTGGTGATGACAATTGCAAGCTCCCGATAGTCCCAGTGAGAGTTAAATCAAAAGGGAGTGATAATACCGTGGTAACTTATGCCTTTTTGGATGCTGGCAGTTCTGCAGTTTTCTGTACAGATGGCCTGATGAACAAACTCAACCTCACTGGTAGAAAAACAAGGACGAGGAGTACAAGTACGTACAATGGTTCAAGAAAAAGTTGTGGATAGCAACATTGTTTCAGAAATGGAAGTGGCAGGCCTAGATGGTGAAGCTTATTGTGACCTGCCTAACATTTATACACAGGAAAGCATGCCTGCCCATAGAGGAAACATCTCACGGTCAAAGGATATTCAAGGATGGCCTCATCTGAGAAATGTGCACCTACCTGAGATCACTTCGGATGTTGAGCTGTTAATAGGAACCAACGTGCCTAAAGCTATGGAGCCATTAGAGGTGATTTGCAGTGTAAATGATGGGCCATATGCAATACGAACAATGCTCGGTTGGACAGTGAACGGGCCTCTAAAAGGGGATGACAGCTATGGAAAAGATCGTTCACAGCCAGAGCTGATGGTCAACAGAATATCTGTTTTAAACCTGGATGAGCTGTGGCATCAGCAGTTTAAGTGTCCATAATCAGATTGGCTTGCCTTTGAGAAAGGCTGAGGTTAAAATGCAGAATAATAGAAGAATTGCAGAACAGCGTGCTTCAAACTTTAAAAGGAGGTTTCACAAATATGTTGAATTTCATGTGGAGTATGATTCTTTCATAAAGGATGTCATTGCTAAGGGTTATGCAGAGAGAGTACTGGGTGTGCAGTGGTGTATTCAGTCGGACACTTTCAAATTTAAAATTGTGGTCCAAGATCCACCCCTCACCCGAAGAGGAATTCTCTCTACAGTCAGTTCGATCTATGATCCTTTGGGAATCTTGAGCCCTGTGGTGCTATGTGCCAAGAAGATTCTACAAGATCTGTGCAGAAAAGAGCTTGGTTGGGACGACACCATACCACATTCAGTTGCTCAAGAGTGGACGAGCTGGCTTGTGGATCTTGCTCAGCTGGAAAACTTCAAGCACAATGCCCAGTCTCAGGTGCACACTGGATTTGTCATGGGGAAGTCAAGAGTAGCTCCCTTGAAATCAGTTGCCATCCCTCGTATGGAGCTTACAGCTGCTACTATAGCAAGCCGTATGGACACCATGTGGAGAAAAGAGTTGCACATGATGCTTCATGACTCAATTTTTTGGACTGACAGCACCTCTGTATTGAAGTATATCAAGAATGAAACCCTCCTACAAAAGGGGATCAAGTAGACCTTTAACCCCCCCCAACTGGTTCACATCACGGAGGAACATGGGAGAGATTGATAAGGTCTGTGCGAAAGGTGCTGAATTTTACTTTGAATGTTCAGAACCTTGATGAGGAAGGCCTTCACACAGTGCTTTGTGAAGCAGAAGCCATTATAAATGGTTGCCCAATCACTAAGGCATCCTCTGATCTAAATGACTTGGAAGCACTTACACCCAATCACCTGTTGCTTCTAAAGACCACACCGTGTTTGCCACCTGGAGAGTTTCAGAAGGACGATGTTTATGCTCGTTGTAGATGAAGGCAGGTTCAATATATGTCTGACCTGTTTTAGAAATGGTGGGTCAAGGAGTACTTACCTCAGCTACAGGAACGTCAGAAATGGTCAGGGGGTTCGTTCCAGGAGACATAGTGCTTGTGGTTGATGACTCAGCTCCTCGAAACTCTTGGATGATGGGAAAAATCATGCAAACATTTCCAGATGGGAAAGGCCTGGTCCGTCAAGTGCGTATCAAGACCAAGACCAGCTGTCTTGACAGGCCTATAACTTAAGTCTGCCTCCTACAAGAGGCGGAGAGTTAAAGAATGCATGTTACTTCTTTTGACATTTTTAGACATTTTGAGTTTGTGACTCAGACTGCTCTACTGACTTGACTGCAGAATGGTGGTAAAAGATCATTCTGGACTGAGCCATTTATTGATGACCTCTGGCTTTAGGTGACTTTTACATTTTGCATGACACTTCCTGCGTTAGAAGAAAAAGGACACCAGGACACCAGCATCAGTGCACTATTATTGAAACATTCAATGTAATTTGCCTCTGGATGTGTCTCCTATTTATATGTATTTGAGTAATTATTGGTACGTTATAATAATTAGGGGCTGGAATGTAGGAGCCATGTAAGTGTCTTTCTTTTCTTTTCTTTTCTTTTCTCTTTCCCTCACCGCCGGTGTAATTCATGTCACGTGGGTGAGGGTAGAAATTAATGAATGAATTCACCTGTTCAAAAACCCCTATTAAGAGGCAACAACGTAAAACAGCTACCTCGCCCGGATCAGGGAGACCGGGGCTACCTCCTGGAGCCAGACCTGGGGGGCATGCTCGTTGGCGAGCATCTGTTGGCTGGGCTCTTGTCCATGGGGCCCAGCCGTGCTCAGCCCGAACGAGCAACGTGGAGCCGCCGCCTTGTGGGCCCACCACCTGCAACTAGAGATAGTTGGGCTCACCTCCACGCACAGCTCTGGCTCTGGAACCAATATCCTGGAGAGGGGCTGGACTCTCGCCCTTTTCTGGAGTTGCCCAGGGTGAGAGGCGTCGGGCGGGTGTGGGGATACTCACAAGCCCCCGGCTGAGCACCACTGTGTTGGAGTTTTCCCCGGTGAACGAGAGGGTCGCCTCTCTGCGACTGCAAGTTGCGGAGAGAAAGTCTCTGACTGTTGTTTGTGCCTATGCACCTAACAGCAGTTCGGAGTATGCGGGCTTCTTGGAGTCACTGGGTGGGGTCCTGGAAGGGATCCCATCTGGGGACTCCATAGTTCTACTGGTGGACTTTAACACTCATGTGGGCAATGATGGAGAAACCTGGAGGGGGGTGATTGGGAGGAACGGCCTGCCTGATCCGAACTCGAGTGGTGTTTTGTTATATGACTTCTGTGCTCGTCACTGATTGGCCATAACAAACACCATGTTCGAACATAGGGTTGCTCATAAGTGTACCTGGTACCACAGCACCCTAGACCGCAGATCAATGATCAACTTTGTGGTCGTTTCATCAGATCTGCGGCCGCATGTTTTGGACACTCAGGTGAAGAGAGGAGCAGATCTGTCAACTGATCACCACCTGGTGGTGAGTTGGATCAGATGGCGGGGGAGGCTGCGGGACAGACCTGGCAAACCTAAACGTGTAGTGAGGGTGAACTGGGGACGTCTGGCGGAGGCCCCTGTCCGCGCGGTCTTCAACTCCCACCTCCGGAATAATTTCTCTTGCATCCTGGGGGAGGTTGGGGACATGGAATCCGAATGGGCTGTGTTCAAAGCCTCCATTGTGGAAGTGGCTACTAGGAGTTGTGGCCAGAAGGCTGTCGGTGCCTGTCGTGGTGGCAACCTAAGAACCCGTTGGTGGACACCGACGGTGAGGGAAGCCGTCAGGCTGAAGAAGGAGGCCTTTCGGACTTGGTTAGCGCCGGGGTCTCCAGAGGCAGCAGACGGGTACCGAGTGGCCAGAAGGGCTGCAGCTTCTGTGGTTGCGGAAGCAAAAACCCGGGTGTGGGAGGAGTTCGGGGAGGCTATGGAGAAGGACTTTCGGTTGGCCTCAAAGAAGTTCTGGCAAACCGTTAGAAGACTCAGGAGGGGAAGCAGGGATTGGCTCAAGCTGTTTTTGGCAGGGGTGGAGAACTGCTGACCCGGACTGAGGATATTGTCGAACGGTGGAAGGAACACTTTGAGGAACTCCTGAACCCAGCCAAAACATTCTCTGATGAAGAGGCAGAGTCTGAAGCTCCAGGGGAAGCCTTATCTATATCCGTGGCAGAGGTCGCTTAGGTAGTCAAGAAGCTCCTCAGTGGCAAGGCGGCAGGTGTAGATGACATTCGCCCTGAGATGCTAAAGGCTCTGGACATTGTTGGGCTATCGTGGTTGGCACGCCTCTTCAATGTGGCGTGGAGGTCTGGGACAGTACCTGTGGTATGGCAGACCGGGGTGGTGGTTCCCATTTTTAAAAAGGGGGACCGGAGGGTGTGTCCCAACTATCGGGTTATAACACTACTCAGCCTCCCGGGTAAAGTTTATTCCAGGGTGCTAGAAAGGAGGCTCCGGCCGATTGCCGAACCTCGGATACAGGAGGAACAATGTGGATTCCGACCTGGCCATGGAACAGTGGACCAGCTCTTTACCCTGGCAGGGCTGCTTAGGGGGGCATGGGAGTTTGCTCATCCAGTCTACATGTGCTTTGTGGACTTGGAGAAAGCTTATGATCGTGTCCCCCGGGTGGTCCTGTGGGGGGTACTGCGGGAGTATGGGGTACTGGGGCCGTTGACACGAGCCATCCGGTTGCTGTATAACCAAAGTGAGAGCTGTGTCCGCATCCTCGGCACAAAGTCAAACACGTTCCTAGTGCGTGTTGGCCTCCGCCAGGGCTGTCCCTTGTCACCGATGCTGTTTGTGATTTTCATGGACAGGATCTCAAGGCGCAGCCGGGGGGAGGAGGGTTTCCAGTTTGGGGACCTCGGGATTTCATCTAAGCTTTTTGCAGATGATATTGTCCTGATGGCTTCATCAAGCTGGGACCTCCAGCAGGCACTGGGGTGGTTTGCAGCCGAGTGTGACATGGTTGGGATGAGAGTCAGCACCTCCAAGTCTGAGGCCATGGTTCTCTGCCGGAAACCGGTGGATTGCCCCCTCCGGGTGGGGAGTGAGTCTTTGCCTCAAGTATCTCGGGGTCTTGTTCACGAGTGAGGGTAAAATGGATCGTGAGATTGACAGGCGGATCGGTGCAGCATCAGCAGTAATGCAGGCGTTGTACCGGACTGTGGTGGTGAAGAGGGAGCTGAGCCTGAAGGCAAAGCTTTCGATTTACCAGTGGATCTACGTTCCAACCCTCACCTATGGTCACGAGCTTTGGGTAGTGACCGAAAGAATGAGATCGCGGATACAAGCGGCCGAATTGGGTTTCCTTCGGAGGGTTTCTGGGCTCAGCCTTAGAGATAGGGTCAGGAGCTCGGAGATCCGGGGGGAGCTCGGAGTAGAGCCGCTTCTCCTTCGCGTCGAAAGGAGCCAGTTGAGGTGGTTTGGGCATCTGGTTAGGATGCCTCCTGGGCACCTCCCTTTGGAGGTTTTCCGGGCACGTCCAACTGGGAGGAGACCCCGGGGCAGACCCAGAGCTCGCTGGAGGGATTATATGTCCTGTCTGGCCTGGGAACGCCTCGGAATCCCCCAGAAGGAACTGGAAAATGTTGCTGGGGAAAGGGACGCTTGGGTCACCTTGCTGAGTAGGCTGCCACCGCGACCCAGCCCCGGATAAGTGGAAGATAATGGATGGATGGATGGAATTCACCTGCTCACCTGTTTTGTCAATAGGGAGAGGGGGTGAGTGAGGAGGACGCATTTTTGTTGACCGCCTTTATGACCGCATTTGTGATATTATGAGCTGTACTTCGAGTTTGCTGTTTTTACTGTTTTTGTTTAATAAATAATCAAATGGATTTTGGACTTGAGCTGGATCATTGCGCGTCAAACAGTTGTCACACTCCTTCACTTAGCCTCTTGCGATCTTTGGAGTCAAGTAGATCGCAACGGCACCCTTTTCTACTATAATGACTTTTAAGGAGTCTTCAGATTCCTTCCAGTTTTTACTGATACTGCCTTTCTATTGTTTTTTGGGGGAGGAGGTTGTAATAATGAATGGTGCCAATAAATGGCCTTCTGAGACTCAGTTTTTCAACAATTCAAAATCCACAGCTCTCTATGAGCTCTACCAATTGTTGTTGCTTACCTGCTATGGGGCGCCAGATGGACCAGGAAACAAATGATAGTGTTTTATGACAACCCTCAAACAGTAGAGATAATCAAAAACAGCCTTCCAAAATACACCAATAATAAATAGCCTTATGTGATGGTTAACTTGGTCCTTTGTTTTATTTAACCTTAATTCTGCAAGCTGCTTTCATCCCTGGTCATGAAGACTGCATAACTAAAGCTCTTTGTGAATTTTCCTTTGAATCCTGTCACCTTCAAATGCAAAGTATCAAGCATGTAGCAGGTATTTTGTTTCAAATACGGCCTTAAAGGTGCATTCTCCCCTCAATGATAAAAGACTACCTTTCACTATAACTGGTGCGTCAGTTCGTGTCAAGATTAAGGCATGTTTTTTTTTACACTATACATTGATATTAGCTGGGAGCAGTGCTTCCAATGGCATTCTATTGTTTTTTTCAGGTGTGGTGAATATGCGACCAGATCTTTCTTTTAGTCATCAGCATGATCTCACATTTCTCAATATAACCCTTGAAGAACACATATATCTGAAACACTCTTAAGTCCAACAGCAATGATGTTTGAGTGACTTGGCAATTTCTAATAATAACACCACTTTTTATTATTTTCTTCCATGAAGAAATTCCCACGTCACCACTCCCTGACCAATGGGTCGGCTACCCTGTTCATCACTGATAGTTGCAAACCAATGATGAGATCCTGGTTCCCCTGAAAGCTGCCCAATCTCTGTCTGAGCTGTGGCCAGCCCTGAGAAGGAGATCTTGGCTGCGCAAGGCTCCTGCAATCCTTGATGCTTGACTAATATCCGTCACAGCCCGCAGCATAATTCTATCGTTGCTGGGTTAAGAGCAGTCCATAGATCTTCGCTTATCTATTGCAATATGCTGGTAGGATAACAATCTTCACAAGGCAGTTTATTCCCCTAGTAGCTGAGGTGCTCATGAGGAGCAGCATGGCAGCTGGTATCATACAGCAGTTTCTAATTTCTTGTTTTGGTTTCATCAGTCAAACAGCTATACATAATGATGTGCTATGCATTCTTATGGTCAAGAGGCTGGTTAAATAGGCGTGATAAGTTTAATCTGACAAAACTATGAAAGACAGTGAGAAAATAAGAATTCACACAGACATGATTGCAGCCGCTGCAGCAATATGATCCATTAGCTTTTTTTAGGGGTTTATTTTAATGTCCAGACAGAGTCACCATATATATATATATATATACATGTATATATATATCTATGTATACACACACACACACACACACATACACAAACACTACCAGTCAAAAGTTTGGACACACTCACTTGTATGAGAAAATGTGTCCATACTTTTGACTGGTAGTGTATATATATATATGGTTACATATAACTTTAATTTGATTATAAAAACTTACTTTAAAGCTTCTGTGAGGAGACTTCCGCTGGTAATTTAACAGACTGAAATAATTCTGATTACTCTATATGACCAACAAAAGCAAACCAGACCATCAGCAACAAGATTGATAATTTCTATACAATTATTTTTAATGCCCGGAACTTCTGGGGGGGGGGGGGGGGTTAGGTGTCTGACGAAACGATTAACTGCACGTTGCCTTTGTTTAAGTGATACACATGACTGTTAAAGATAGCAGGATAAGATTTTGGTTAAAAACCACCACTTGTACAGGATGTACAGGACAAAATCTGCAAAGAGGTAAGAGGTACGGCTTTGTCCACAGGAGGCGCCAAAATCCACACAAACTGTTCTGCACTTCTAGCTAAGCTTGGGCAATTTTGTGAAAAGGACTGCCAGGTAAAGATAAGACGTCTTGATGTCTCCCTCAGCATGACCCCACTCCAGAAGCCACTCCTGTCCATGACAAGCATCCAGGATGACAATCCTGCTGAACTGGACTGTATCATAGTACCCTATCAGACTACTCTTTACACAATGTGTCTTCAACTTCCAGGTCAGATAACTTGATAACTATTTTCTGTAACAATTCTAACTCAGCTAAGACCCATACTCTTAATTCACAGTCCGTGTCTATCAATCCACCGGCAAACACACCCATACAGCTCCCACCCCAAAGCCAGATAAAGGGCCCTATTTACACAGCAGAAGGCGCACAGTCTAAAGCGCATGGTGCTAAGTGATTTAGGGCATGTCCGACCCACTTTTGCTAGTGCACGGCTCACAAACTGGAGGCGCAAACCGAACGGAAATGCTGGTCAATTAACACGTCTCGTCAGTGAAAAGTGTACAGAGCTGGTGAGTTCCGAGATTGAGCATGATCAGTTTCGTGTGGTTTCTCAAAAACCCCGGTTGCTGGTTCATGCGTGCGAGTGCCCGTGTCACTATGGATTTTGTGAAAGTTACATATAGGACCTTTAAATTGCAGAGATAGACAGTGCCCTAGACCAACAAAAACCTAGTCTAAAGTCAATGGCACAGTCACTTTCTGCATCCTCACGATAACAACGTGCCACCAGTTTGCCTGACCACACCGCATTTTAAGACCAACACGCCCATGGGTGCTAACGTGGGCGCAAGATCACTTGCTATTTACAAAATGTGAGCACTGGGCGTGAAAATTACAATTGCGTCGGGTGGAAAATAGCAATAACACTTGGGCCCACAGGGTCATTGGTGGTACAACATCAATCACGGTTTAAAAGCTGAGTTGCATTATGTCAATGGTTCTCAAACCTTTTCTGTCATGCTCTCCTTTGGAGAAAGACAAAATTTCCAGGCCCTCCCTGCCGCAACAAATTTGTCACAAATGGGTCAAGTTTAACTTTTATTGAAAGAAAGTAAAGATCATGACCATTCTTTTCACTTTTCTCTGAGTAATTTGCTGTGCAAAAAAAACCAAAAAACTATTTCAATTGCTCCATCAGACTTTTTCAGAACAATAACAATAAAGTTCAATCTGTGCTAAGAAAAACAACAAACAGATTTTTGCTGCAGCTGCCAGACTTTTCAGACATATAACACAGACAGGTCTCTCTTCATCTCCTACCATATTCGCCGTAAATCTAAGAGCAAGATAAGCGTCGTCATATTTTCTTGACTTGACTTGACTGGATTTTGGCGGGAAGTCAGTGTTAATGTCGGCCGACGTCGTCTTGTTGGTATCGCACCGTCAGCTGTTTTTGTTTTCACCCCTGTGATATATTTGTCCATTGGCAATGCTAGACTTTTCCTCTGTGTGTCTGAATGTGAAATATGTCATGGAAATCACCAGGGCAACGTGTTTGTGTACTGTGCCACCCGAAAATATGTCCGGGTTGTCCGACGTCAAATCATAGTTCCGCCTGCTACATTTTCCAAACAAAAAAAAAATACACAGGAGCGGTGACGCGCCCCCTGTCTTGTCGCCGCGCCCCCCTGGGGGGGCGTGCCCCACAGTTTGAGAATCACTGCATTATGTAATGTACATATATAATTGCATATATTTGTGAATAAATCATATGTTTTGAATATAGCAATGTTTTATTTGTTGCTTCAGATTTAGTGTTGAGCACATAGGGCGGCTGTGGCTCAGTGGTAGAGTCGGTCGTCTTTCAATTGGAAGGTCGGAGGTTCGATCCCCAGTTCCTCAGGCTACATGTCGAAGTGTCCTTGGGTAAGACACTGAACCCCAAATTGCTCCCGGTGGCATAGCCAATGGGTATGAATGTGATATCTGATTGACAGTTGGACACTTCACGTAGCAGCCTCTTCCATCAGTGTATAAATGTGTGTGTGAATGGGTGAATGTGATGTGATATGTAGTGTAAAAGCAGCTTTGAGTGACTAAAAAAGCGCTATATAAGTACAGTCCATTTATCAACAAACTGTTATCAATGTGCTGTATGTTAAATTTGTTTTCATCTAAAGTTTGACTAAAATCGAACAGAAAATTTTCAGATTCTATGAAGCCTACATACTGTCCATTGGATGTGTATTCCTAATTTTAGGCACTACACATGATGGCAGAACTGTCCTGTTGTCTTTTCCAAGCTGTTGTCCTCTCAGGGTCCTCTCAAGTAAGTAAGTAAGTAAAGCTTTATATATAGAACACTTTTTTAAACACCAGGTTACAAAGTGCTTCACAAACACAGGAATAAAAACAAATAAACAAAAGGCAAAATTGATCCAGTTATGTAGTCTATTTAGTAAAATGGCATGGTCGATGGTGTCGAAGGCAGCGGTTAGGTCCAGAAGGATAAGTATAGAGCGTTCACCTCTGTCTGCATGCATGAGAATGTCATTAGTGACCTTTAGTAATGCTGTCTCAGTGCTGCGTTTGTTGCGAAAGCCAGATTGGAATTTATCAAAGATATTGTTAACCTCAACAAACTTTAGAATTTGGTCTGTGAAAACTTTTTAGAGGATTTTGGACAAAAATGGAAGCTTTGAGATTGCACTGTAATTTTCAAGCTGATTTGACTGGGGCCTACAACAGGCCGAACAGACTTCAGAAATTTTGTGTAAATTATGTCACAGGAACTAAAAGAATGTCGCATATGAGCTACTGTATTGAATAGGGTCTGCAGAGAGATGGGAGGAAATTCGGACAGTGAAACAGGACAGGTAAAAGGTGAAATTCGACTTTGCCAGCAAAAGATGATAGGAATTTTTCAGAATCTTCATGAGATGAAGCAGGAAAGGCGAGAGGAGACGAACTTACAAGTTGGTTAATTGTATTAAAAAGGAACCTAGGATTGTGTTTATTATTACAGATTAACTCAGAGAAGAAGGCAGCTCGAGCATCTTTTATAATTTTGTTCAAATTATACAATAGCTCCTTCATTCGGAGGTGGTGAACTTCAAGTTTTGATTTTTAAAGAGTAACAGTGCATCAAAAGTAATACATTTGTGGTCAGAACAAGCCATTAGCTTAGAAAATTCATTAAAAAAAAAACTGAGTGGAGCACAAGTGAGATTATTCTTAAAGACAGCTGCAGTGCCCCCACAACGGCCATTTAACCTTCAGGAAATTATAACAGGGTGGGCAGAGCTCCACTAAGGGGCAGCAGTCCCCAGGTTTGAGCCATGTCTCAGTAGGAATAGAAAATCAAGGTTATGGGTTGTAATCAGGTCACTGAGAATAAAAGATTTATTAGACAAAGCTGCTGATCATCTCTCATGGAGTATACTTTCCAAAGTACATGCCTGTGAAAACAATATTGCGCATGCAAATCATGAATGAGCCTAATTCTTAATGCATTTTTAAGAACCTGTAGGCCTACAACTCCTTAATACACACAAGTAAAAAAAAAAAATAAGTTACCCTCACTATAGACCTGTGGTTCTCAACTGGTCTAGCCTCAGGACCCATCACCTCTTCCTTAATGAGTAATCGCGACCCAAATTTCTGAACATTTTCAACCGATCAAATTGATTTAATGAAATATGAGGCAGTTTAATACAGTAGTAATAACAGTATTATAAACAATAGAATAGTCAAGCAAAATGACCAGCAGTGCATACGAGGAAAATGTTCCCTCTAGAAATCATTCAATTAATTTCAACAGAATAAACTCAAAGTGCATAATACATGCAACTAATGTAGGGCTCATCAAGTTTCAAGAATGGAAATGTAACTGTAGCTGGGATTACCCAATCAGTGAATACATAGAGTGTGATTATTCTAGACTACTACTGCACGCACATCATAGGAAACCCATGTCCTTCAAAATGAAAGCGCAGCATAGACTTTTTGCCACAACTATTTTTTTTTTTCAAGCACACATCTGCGACCACTGAAAACAGATCTAGACCCACATTTGGGTCCCGACCCACAAATAGTCTATACACTAACTACGGTTTATGTGGGCATGTGTAAGACATTTCTTCTGCAATGGTACATCAAAATGAGTGAAAATATATATTATACCAAGCATATTTCTTTACTGGTTGTTCTGTATGATGTTTCATATAGGTAATTAGCACTTACCTGAAGTTTGGGTACAGCGGGGTCCACACAATTTAGTGCCAAATAAAGAGGCTTTTTATACTGGAAAGTAAACTTTGGAGAAAAATTCAATTATAGCATACATTCGAAACCACGATTGGTTTTTAGGTGGGACGTCTTTGTAAGTGGATAAATTACGTTACCTGTGGTCTTATCTGCAGCGGCATATATATATATATGTATATATCTTTTGTGCCGGCACTCCAGACGGTTTCTCAACACAGGAGGCTTGCTGACCAGCATCCACACTTACTATTACTAAGTGTCTCATAACCCCACTTCAAACAAACCGAAATATTCCTTTAAAGGGAATGAGAGCTGACAGTCTGATTGATTTAATTAATGTTAGGCCTTAAACACACCGATGAATAATCAAGGGACTTAAGCCAACCTCTTTGCGCCTCACCTTGCGCCCAGATTGTGCGCTGCTTGTCTAGCAAAAGTGGGTCAGATACTCCCTAAATCACTTAGTGCCATTGCCGTGAGTATCGGCAGTGCTACTGGTGCAATGCAGCAGGGCTCACGCACTTAAGGGGGCCCATGACAAACGTCCACTGCTGCCACTTTATCGAATACATCGGGTGAAAGGTACACTTAGGGGAGCCCATCACAAACGTCCACTACTGCCACTGCCACATTCGTGGAAACGTAGTCAGCCAACCGTCAGCCAGTTAGATCATGCATGTGATAGAAATTTATACCACCCTTCTAATTGGTAAAGAAAACTGACGGATTTTAATCATTCTTTCGTTGGTTTTTTTTCTAATTTGTTCTTATCTAAGTGTTACAAAACTAACATTTTTCCTCAATTAATATTTATACTAACCTCTCAAACATTACGAAGGAAAGGCTTGCTGGGAAATGATCATTTGTACATCCAGTGACCTAATCCAAGTCAAGTGATATCTTGATGAAAAATAATCAGACAACCTAAAAGCGGCGCACAAAAGAGTAAGGATAAGAGACAACAGGATGAGTGTACAGCTAATCTCATTTAATTGGACAGGTTTTATAGCCGTGTTTTTTCCATGAGTGTTGCTGTTGTTGCTTTTATTTGCCCACCCTGGACTGTGCTTATTGTGAACCTTGCGTGGGTCAAAGGAGTTAGAGACTGGCAGCATTTATAACAGAGGATTGACTCGCACACACAATCTTTTGATGAAAACATGGAGAGGGATGCTAGGAACACTGCTTATTACTGGAGACAGGTACTTCAACGTATTGTCAACATTACACTCATACTGGCCACTTGTATCTTGGCATTTCGAGGACTTAAGGAGATTCTTGGACAGCCTAACAGTGGGAACTTTCTCAATATATTACATCTCTTAGCATGTTATGATCCTGTTTTGAAAGAACTTGTTGAGTGACCACAAGGTTCTGTTAAATACTTAAGTCCTGCTGTTGCAAGATCATTCACATTATGGCTAAGTGGGTGCAATGAGACATTTTTTTCTGTCATCATGGACACCCCCCAAGATATTTCCAAAAGAGAATAGCTAAGCCAGATGTATAGGTACGTGAATATGCAGATGATCGTATCGTAATTAGGGCTGCAACTAACAACTATTTTGATAATCGATTAATCTGTGGATTATTACTTCTATTAATCGATTCTTAATCGGATAAAAAGAAAAAAAGCTTTTAGTTTTTCCAGCATTTTATTCAAAACACATAAATGATTATATAGTGTTTTCTTAAACAATGCTCTTAGTCTTTTAAATAACTTGTAAACAAAAAAGCAAATGTATGCTGCTACATCAAAAATGCAAAACATATTTTAATAATAATAATAATTATAAAGTGCACATATGGCAGTTATTTTTTTTCTCTCAAAAAAACAAAACAAAACAACATATAAATCTTTTTAAGTTTAACTTTGAAGGACCTGTATGGTTTAAATAATAATACATATTAAGATAAACATTGATTTTTATAAAGTGAACAGCGGGTCTTTACATTTAATAATAATAATTTTATTTATATAGCACCTTTAAAAACAGAATGTTTACAAAGTGCTTTGACAGACAAAGCAAAGGCAGGAACTACAGGAGGATTACGTAATACAAAACAGATTGAAGGAACTTTCAACAATGAGGCCAAGCTGAGGTTATTCAAAAGAAGAAAAATTGACAAAACAGGACCAGAGGTAATTCGAGCAATAAGCAATGCAAATTAAGAGAAAAATAAATGAAATAATTTAATAAAAATAAAAGCAATGAAGGACCATAAAAGGTTATAATAAAAAAATAAAAAAATAAAAAGACGACATCACATCAGAGGAAGAGAGATAAAAAATAAATAATTAAGATTTTTTAATATATATATACAAAACATTTTCAAAATGTATATAAAAAGGTAAACATCACACAAAAGCAAGTCTTTGATTTAAGTGATTTAAAAGAAGTCAACGACTCTGCACGCCTTATCTCCTCAGGCAGGATGTTCCAAAGCCGAGGGGCTCTGACGCACGGTCACCTTTAGATTTGAGCCTCGACTTTGGAACGATCAGAAGGCCCCCATCTGAGGATCTAAGGGCGCGAGATGGCTCATAAGGGGTAAGCATTTCTAAAATGTAAATCGGGGCAAGACCCAAACAAGCTTTAAAAGTGATCAGTAAAATCTTAAAATCAATTCTAAAACAGACAGGGAGCCAGTGAAGGGAGGCAAGGATAGGAGTGATGTGATGTCGTCTGTTAAAACCAGTAAGAAGACTTTCTTAATGTGTTGTTGGAATGTTAAATCTGAATCAAAAATTACTCCTAAGTTTCTTGCAGTGTGTGTGATATTTGAAGACAGTGGGCCAAGGGAACTTTCTATCTGATTGATATGCGAGTTGGGGTAGTTGAAGAGTATGATTTCTGTTTTTGAGTCGTTGAGCTGCAGAAAACTTTGTGCCATCCAACATTTAATGTCCCTGAGGCAGTTAAAAACAGCAGCTAGGCTTTTTTGGTCACCAGGTCTAAGCGGAAGGTAGATCTGTGTGTCGTCTGCGTAGCAATGGAAAAAGAGATTGTGGCGTTAATTAGTGTTACCAAGTGAGAGAATATGAATAGAAAATAAAAGTGGACCTAAAATTGAACCTTGCGGTACACCACAGGCAATCTGAGAGGTGGAGGATGAGTGTTTACCCCCAGTGACCGCTAAGGTTCTGTTTAAAAGATAGGAATAGAACCAACCAAGAGCAGTGCCCTTGACGCCAACCCAGGTCTCGAGACGTTCGATTAAAATAGCATGGTCTACTGTGTCAAATGCCGCACTCAGATCTAGAAGAATTAAAATTGCGCTTTCTCCTCTATCTGCAGCTAAAAGAAGATCATTTGTTATTTTGAGGGCAGTTTCCGTACTGTGCAATGCTCTAAAACTGAACTGACTGAAATTTCTCAAAAATGTTATTTTGACTCATAAAAGCTAAAATCTGTGTTGAAACCACTTACTCTAAAACTTTGGATAAAAAAGGGAGTTTGGAAATTTGCTTAAAATTGCTAAGAACATCAGAATCAAGATTTGGTTTCTTTAAAAGAGGTTGGACCAAAGCATGTTTGAAAACAGAAGGAAAATGACCATTTAAAAGTGAGCTATAAAATACTGGACCCCACACTGTCCATAACTTCTTTGAGAAATTTAGAGGGGATGGCGTCAAGGCTGCAGGTGGTTGGATTCATACGAGATAACATTTCTGATAAAATTGGCATTGAAATAGGGGTAAAATTGCTAAAATAGTTATCAATATGTGTGTGGGGTTGTAAAGCATGGTCAGGGGGGATAATCTGTTGCCTAATGTCATTGATTTTATTTGTAAAGAATTTTATAAATCTCTCGCATGTCTCGTGAGGCATCTTTAAAATTACAGGGGGAGGGCTGCTTACAGAGTCTAAAATTTTAAATAAAATTCTGGGGTTAGAGGGATTAGATAAAATTAAATTAGAATAAAAGGGTGCTCTTGCTTCTTTAATTGCTTTTTGATAGTTTTTCATTGCATCTTTCCAAATTTCATAAAATACATTTAAACCAGTTTTTTTCCATTGTCTTTCTATTCTTCTGCAGTCCCTTTTTAATTCTTGTGTTGTTTCATTAAGCCAGGGCTGTGGAGTTTTAAAAGACTTCTTGATTTTGTAGGGGGCAACAGAATCCAGGGTAGTCTCACAGATGTGGTTAAAAAGGGAGACCAGCTCCTCTGTGTTAAGATTAGGATTAAAAGCAGTTAAAGAAGCAGCAGTAACAAGCATAGAAAACTTGCTAGCAGACATAGAATTAAAAACCCGTCGAGGGACCGGTATGTTTTCAAGGACGGGTAAAAATGATAAAACCATGCTGAATAAAACAAGTTTATGATCTGACACACAGATATCCTTAGTTTCAAAGTTGTAGGGGCTGAGACCATGGTGTAAAACCAGATCAAGGGTGTGACCTTTGGAATGAGTAGGAACTTTAATTGCCTAAGTGAGGTTAAAAGAGTCCAAAGTGTCCATAAAATCTGTGCTAAAAGTCTGAGAAGGACAGCAGACATGGATGTTAAAATCACCTTAAATGAGAATCTTGTCGTACTTGGTGATAAAAGATGATAAAAAGTCAGCAAATTCCTGGATTTTGACTTTGGAGTGCACAATAAAACCAAGGTGTTCAAAAGATGAAAAGTGTAGTGTAAATGGGTAGCAAGATTAATAACTAATTAATATCAAATGGATTTAGGTTTACCTTAAATTCAGTGTTGGACGCCACCCAATTTTGACAAAACCGGGAAAACTTATAATTAGTTAATTAATGACTTTAGGCTCATGAGCTCAGGGTTGCTACAAGGTTCTTGGACATGGTGTACAGTGACTTTACCATTTCATACATACACAAATCACATGGATCAGGGTCTTTATAAATGAATGGTTTATTTAACTACTTCTAAGTGGAATATTAATGAAGAAATGAACAGGGACAATGAATACAAAGATGAACAATAAATTAATGACAACGGACCACATTGTAGAAAGCATCTCTGACTAGTTTCTTTGATGTTTTAGAATTAAATGGGATTTAGTTACTAATGCATCGTTCGGCAGTTGAGAGTTTAAAAGGGCACCAAGGAAGATTGTGAAGCAATTCAAAAGTAATTCTAATTTTAAAAGATTTTAGGTTTAGGTTTAATGTTAATTAATCCTAGTTAATTTAGCATCAAGCATCAGCACATGAGAGATGTAATTGTATCACCTGATGATCATCTGATGGGTGTGGCAGCAGGCTCTCTTTTGGCACTCAGGCCTTCTCAGGACGGCTTTTGTCCCACGTGGCCGATTCGGCTTGAATCGGGTTTCTCCATCTCTCTCTCTCCCTGGCTCAGCAGGTAGCTGAAGCATCTTCATCTTCACCCCCCTTTCTCTGGCTGGGGTGAAGTCTGTGGCAGTTTTGCCAGACATCGTTCGGGAGTGTCTTTTGTGCAAAGTCTCCTTTAAAGGTTGCTGGATTCGGCTTCTTCAACACGTTCAGTGCAGCACGGGATCAGCATGATGATACTGGCGGCGTTCTGCGGCCCAGTACACAATAAGGCCGTTCTTGGCGGCTCAGGACTTCAGGAGAGGTTCAGGCTCCATAAACTGACAGCAGAAGTTGCTTGGAGCTTTATAATCTTGGGACCAGAGGGGTCTGGTTTCTGTGGTCCCTCTCTAGCCACACCCATGAGGAGAAGGCTCTGAGATTGAGATTATGTCTTTTAAAGCATTAAAATCAATATTGCCTACTTCACATATTTAATTCTTTTATAATTAAAAGTTGGGCTCTGTCAACTACAGAACAATACCAAACACTTGATATTAATTGTTGAATAAAACCTGTTGAAAAGGGATTAGTTTAACTAAACAATTAAACAACAAGGTTGATGGCAGCATCCATTATGACGACAAATAGTATATACATGTACACAAACATGTCTGCATATGCACAGGTAAACCTTTCTGCACATCACATGAATGGATCAAATGATCTCACTTGTCCACATGTGGTCTTCCTTTGTTAGGAGACAGACATGAGGAGGAGGTGTGATCAGGATGAGGAGAACTGCAGTTTCAGATTCACGTTAAAACAATTTTCACAGTATTAAAATATGTTAGCTCAGCATAACATTACTTTAAGTACATTTCAATTGCATAGGAGAATCAGTCACTTTAGTCCTAGTCCCTGCTGCATGTGAGTTATCTTCTCTGGAATGTGAGAACGGTCGTAAACTTGGGGGATGGTTGATGCCTAAATTTACCATTTGTACCAGCACTCTTCTACAGACTCTGCATGTGTCTGTTCCAATGATCAGAATACTTTGTAAATGATGCAGAATTAACTTCAAGGCGATTCACGCTACAAAAGGTATTGTGTACAATAGGTAGCAGGTGGACTGAAGCCATGTGTTGAGGCTCAGTATTCGGCTGAAGCGTCCAGCGCCACGAGCCAGTGTAGGCGCGTGGGAGACCAAGGTGTCGGCAGGCGCTGCCTTCAGAGCCGGTCCCGCAGCGGCCTGAGCCGGGTGGGCCAGGGTGTTGTCCGAGAGGGCCGCGTAGTGGTTTGAGAGGCTCAACCGAGGGGGGGAGCCTGACTTGACCCTGCCTCGACCGCGGCTGACCACCTCGGCCCAGGATGACCGAGGTTTTGGTGTGGAACAAGAGGACGGTCGTGGATCTGCAACAGGGTCCCAGAGGGCTGTGTCCTGGAGGGCTGCCGTGAGGGAAACTATCCTTTTGGACTGCCCGGAGGCTACATCCATACAACTGGATAGAAGAGTGTCTTTCATTCGCAGTTCATCGCTCACCCGACGAATATCCTCCTTCAGGTCAGCAATCTTTTTGTTTGCTCTTTTCAGCAATGTGTGGTCGATAGGGCACACCTGGCATTTCTGCGGTGGTTAGCCAGTAGCCACCAGGCTAAAAACAAAAGTAGCCAAGCTAAAAGTAGCACTGACTGGGCGTCCGCTTACTGGAGTCTTTAGCCGAGTTGAACTGTAGGGGCAATGCAATGATCAGTTTGAAAGTTTGTCATGAAATTGTAGATTAAAACGAGGGTAAAAACGAGGTAAAAAGTCAACTTCTGGCGGAGCTGATCCACTCCGATCCCCGCTCACTCTCACGCACTTCCGGCTTCCCGGTATGTAAAAGTGCTCTAAGTGGGTTGACTTTGTCTCTAAGCCTCTCTAAAGAAAAACCTGCCCAAGTTTTCAGTTTGAACGAAGCTGAATGTGGAATGCTGAAAGTTGAAATATTAAAGAAAAAAAACAAAACACAAACAGGCTTAAATGGCTCTTAAACAACAGGCCATTGAGGTAGAACTAGAGTATGGAGGAATTATTCTGCAGGAACACAGTCACTCACTCACAAGGAACTTTGCATTGCAATGCAAAAATGTTTGCATGTCTAAATGCTCTGGGCTAAGACTGGCTCTCTTCTTAGAAGCTTTGTTGCTTGCTGCAGAGAAGAGGCGCTCAGATGCGGTTCAGGGTCCAGGGATGCACAAGTAGGATTTTGCCAACCTGGCCAAGGTGGGATATCTATTCTCGTTAGCCTTCCACCAATGTAATGGATTTTATTCTCTGGCAAGGGTCTTCTCTCCAAAGTGTTTGAGGACTTCGTACCTCACTTGGCTGTTGAGATCCTCAACTTTCCCCTCTCTCTGCTCTTCTTCACTGCTGGTTTCCGAATCAGGCAGGAGTAGGTTCAGAGGCAGCTGTAGTAATGGTGGAGGTAGCACTAGTTTAATCTTGGACAATATCATGCTGCTGGTGGTGATTCACCTCCCATCTCACTCGAAATGCCTGTGTTTGCACTTTGGCTTGCACATGAAAGACTTGCTCAGGTGTCAAAAACTTGAGTTTTCTTAACCTTGGGTCCAGGGTAGAGGCGAGGATCACTGTGTTTGGTGCTGTGGGTGAGAAAGTTGTCTCCTTTTTCCATCACTGTTTAAGCTGCTCCACAGCAGTGACTTGGAAAACCTGCACTGCCACTGATTTAAAGGCAGCACTGTGGGTAGACCTCACTAGCCCCTTCACAAGTGGAGGTACTGTAGAGATGGTAGTATATTTCTCCCCACTCATAAACACAGTTTCACATTCAAAGGGTTTAAGGGCTGGGGAAAGCTCCTCTAGCAGGTTCCACTGGTCTGCTTTTTAAGTCGAGGTACCGTTTGCCCCTGTGTGACAGTTGAGTCGGACACTGTTGCGGTTACAGGCCACCTTTGCTCAAGCAGTTGGCTAACCATGTAAAAGGTGCTGTTGCAAGGTATGGCCAGTGCAGCGAACAGAGGACCACCCATGCTTCTCCTCCAGTCCTTTTGCTGCAGCCGCAATATTGGTGCTATTGTCATGGACAATGGCAATCATTTTGCTAGGAGGACTTTCAAACCTGGCTGCTTCCTCCTCCAGTCACTCTGCAATGTTGGATGCCGTATATCTGTCCTCCGGTGGCATGGTGGTAAGGCAGACTGACATCATGTTCAAATCATCTCCAATGTAATGGCATGTAATGCCAAGGTAGGCTTCAGTGGCGACACTTGTCCATACATCAGTGGTCAAAGCAATTTTGCTGTTTGTGGCTTTTATGATATCTTTCACCCCCTGGAATGTCTCCTGGTTCTTCCTCTCTGTCAGTTTGGTGAAATGGGATCTCGAAGGAAGAGTTGAGGAGCTGAGGGTTGAGGAGGTGAATCATTTTTTTTAATCCTTCATCCTCCACCATTGAAAGTGACCTCATGTCAGTTACCAGCATCTTCAGGATACCATGAGTCAGAAAGGCTGCTTGCTGTGGTGTGCAGGTCCTCCCAAGAACATAGTCACTAATGTTGGGCTGTTTTTTTCTGAAATGAGAGACAAAATATGAGTATGCAAAGTAGCACAATTGAATATGTTAATTTATTTATTTATTTATTGTATTTTATTTAAAAGGGACCATGTACAGTTTAAAACATAAATGTCACCATTTGATGCACCGTACCAGATTATAGCTTTAAGCTAATTCGCATCTGTAGTCCCTTGGCAGGTCAACACAAAAGGAAAAACAGGACAATAACAAACAGTACAGAGTAAAGTATACAACAAAGTTACACAAGAAAGAACACACCACATGAGAAAGAACACACCACATAATGTGTCTACTCATGATGTAACTCAATTAATATAGTGTTGATTTACTTAATAATTGTTTATGTCATTGAAAAGTAAAGACAAGGCCACCACAACAAAAAAAGGACACTGGGATCCAGCCATGAACTGAGTATAATAGGGAAATGTAACAAAGCAATATATAGTTAATCAGATATCGATAAATTTCAGTTGTGAATAAATAAAATATTTACCGTCTGCTGTCTGCAGCAGATTAGTGTTCGTTCTCACAAACACACGATTACAAGTTAATTTAAATACAATGACTAAAAAAAAAGAAAAAAACACAGGTTACCGAGCGATACATGTCGAATCACGGATTGATGTTAAAGCCACTGAAGCAATCTCACTGCCCAACAGAAACGAAAATGACAAGAGGCATGCTGTTTACATTTACGCACAAGGCACAGCATTAATGATTTAAATCTCCAGACAGACAGGATCTTATGTTTATTAAAGTCGAGTAGATATGATATGTCATTTTAATCCTTTTAGATTACATCCCCGGTAATATCGTGCATCTATTTGACAATATAGGCCAAAAAAAATACAGAAAATCCATTTCTTCGATTCTTATATCAAAATCCGATAATTTTTTCTTCCTGTAAAACAAAATATCATGTGCTTACGCAAGCTAGTACCAACCAATTTCAACCAATATTATCATGCCATCCTGTCAATCAATCTGCAACATTTAGCCACAGAGCACCAAGAACGCTCGGTCAGTTAGCTAGCCACTGCGCTGTGGAGAACCTCTGTCTACGCCCACTTCTCAACGATCAAATCAAATCCCTCTAATAATATGTCCCCTGCACGTCCTGTTTCATGTTGTCACAATACGGAAGCTAGATACTCTCGAAATGCCGTTTCATCTCGACTTTAAAGTTCTGCATGCTGACCATCAAAGAAAGGTAGGCTTTAAATGTTTATTTACTTATTGTTGCTGCTGGATCACATGGCTGTATTCTGTCCGTGCGTAATGCACACTCCACGTAATGGACACTGGACAGTGTTTTAATATCTGTGGGCATGATTGTCGGTGCCACAGGGAGTTATGTTTGAGTATGCATGTGTGTGAGAGTGTCTCAGTTTCTGCTGTATTATAGAGAGCGTGCGTCTGAATGAGTGCGCATTATGGAGAGCTTTGTGTCGGTCTCAGGAGTTTTAGACCTGTGCGTGGCTGGAGTAGGAATCTCCCTGACGTGAGGCAGGTGTGTGTGGAGGCAGTGGTGATCTTGTGCACGTCTTCCTGCATTTCTCAACAGATCAGTAAAAAACCAAAAGCAGAATCATGATTTAAGGAGACGAGGGAAACAAAAGTGTGCGTCAGTCCCTTAATGAACGTGTTTTCACTGTATTTGCAAACACACCGCTTTTTCCTTATGAGTAGAAGTGTGTGTCCCTGTCTGAGTGACAGGGACAGACATGTGTTGTGAATTCTCCGATGTATGTCCATAATGTGCCCTCTAAATAGCAAACACAGGTTGCGCCATAGACTTTAGACCAGGTTTTTGTTGGTCTAAGGTGTGGTCGCTTTCCGTTCCTCTAGATAGCAACGGGCCACCCATTTGCCTGACCACACCTCATATCCAAACCAGCACGCCCACGGGCGCTATTGGTGGCGCAAGATCACTTGCTATTTATACAACGTAGGCGCTGGGCATGAAAATGACGATTTTGCCAGGTGGAAGATAGCAATGACCCTTGCGTTGCACGCTTTGGCGCTTTGTGCTGGGTGGACGATAGGACCCAATAACTCTTTCTCAGCATTGAGGAGTATGTAGTAGGGGTGGGCGATACTGGGAATTTTGGTATCGATCTGATACCAAGTAAATACAGGGCTAGTATCGCCGATACCAACACCGATACTTTTTACTTGAAATGTCATGATCATTTAATAATTTGGTGATTTTGCCTTTAGTTAGTTGATTATGATTATGAGTTAGTTTAGTTAGTTGATTATGATTATGATTATATTAACTAACTACAACAATATAAAAAAATGTAACAGTATAAAAATAATAAAATAATTCCCTTATTACCTTCTACTACACACAATTGTTTGAGAAAAAAGTCACTAGTGCAAAATAACAAAAAAGCAACAATGTAAATATACACAAAAATATAAATATAACAATGTCAACAACACACAACACTGCTTTAATATATTTGTGTAAATTGGTGGTGTTACCACAGTGGCGAATGGCTTTCTTGCACACATCACATGTGGCAGTGTCCCTATCAGCTGCAGTGAATAAAGTCCACACAGCGCTTTTCTTTCTCTTCGCCATCACAGGCTGCTCTCAGTGCTCTGACTCTCTTCTCTCTGGCAGAGCAGGGAGGGGGCAAAGTGTGCCTGAGTGAGCAGCAGAGAGACAGAGAGAGGTGCGCTGTTTGCACAGACAGACTTGGAGAGACGCTGCACTCGCATGAACTCTGTGAGGAAATTCGAGTAATTTGCTGGACGTATAGAAGAGAAACTGCAACAAAGGTATCGATCTTATCACGCTAGTATCGATCCGATACCGATACTCACCTTGGTATCGATACTATCGATATTTAGATCGATACGCCCACCCCTAGTATATAGCAACAATATTTTGTCTGGAACATTCCTCCAGTAACTTGTTTACTTAAAAATTCTTAACAGGACATTTGTTTCTACAATAAATGCACACAGAAAGTGGAAGAGAGAGAGGGAGAGACAGGAGTTCAGTGTGTCAGACACACACTGAACACTTAAATCAAACATCAGATCTTGATGAACGTATAATTCAAGTTGAAAATCTTTACTGATGTACATTGTATAATTTGTATAGTTTGTAACAAAATGATGTAACAACGGTCAATGGAAACCAAAATCATCAGCCCGTTGAGGGTTGGATTCAAAATCACACCCAAAATCAGAGTAAAAAATTGAAATCACAGGCTGATCTAACTGCATGAATCATGTTGTCATCATGGCAACTCATGATGTGACTCAGTAGTGTGTATGGCCTCCATGTGCCCGTATGCACTCCCGACAACGTCTGGGCATGCTCCTGATGAGTCGGCGCATGGTGTCCTGGGGGATCTCCTCCCAGACCTAGATTAGGGCATCAGTGAGCTCCTGGACAGTCTGTGGCGGCGTCTGATGCACCGATACATAATGTCCCATAGGTGCGCAATTGGATTTAGGTCAGGGGAATGAGAGGGCCAGTCAATGGCATTAATGCCTTCGTCATCCAGGAACTGCCTACACACTCCGGCCACATGAGCCCAGGGCCCACTGCACCACCATAAGGTCTAACAATTGCTTGGAGGATATCATCCCGGTACCTAACAGCAGTCAGGGTACCATTGGCTCTGGTCTGTGCAGCCCTCCAAGGAAATGCCTCCCCAGACCATCACTGACCCACCGCCAAACCAGTCGCGCTGGATGATGTTATAGGCAGCATAACGTTCACCACAGCATTTTCAGACTCTTTCACGTCTGTCACATGTGCTCAGTGTGAACCTGCTCTCATCCGTGAAGAGAACGGGGCACCAATAGCAGACCTGACAATTCTGGTGTTCTCTGGCAAAAGTAATGGAACTGCACAGTGCTGGGCTGTGAGCACAGGTCCCATTAGAGGACGTCGAGTCCTCCTGCCACCCTCATGGAGTCTGTTTCTGACAGTTTGGTCAGAAACATGCAAGCCAGTAGCCTGCTGGAGGTCATTTTGTAGGGCTCTGGCAAATATCGGTCCTGCTGCTGGGTTGATGCCCTTCTACGGCCCTGTCCAACTCTCCTCGTGTAACAACTGGTCTTCTGGTACCTCCTCCGTGCTCTTGAGACTGTGCTGGGAGAAACAGCAAACCTTCTTGCGACTGCACGTATGGATGTGCCATCCTAGAGGAGCTGGACGATTAAGTGTTCCATCAATTTTTTTGAGCAGTGTATAAACTTGATCAAAAAGGAGAGTATTTAGCCTACTCTTAAAAGTAGAGAGGGTGTTTGCTTCCCTGACCCTGACTGGTAGATTATTCCAGAGGAGGGGGGCCTGATAATTGAAGGCTCTACGTCCCACACTACTCTTAGAGACTTTAGGTACCACGAGCAGGCCTGCATCCTGGTAGCACAATGTACTAGAGGGGTATTATGGCACTGTGAGCTCTTTAAGATATGATGGTGCCTGACCATTAAGAGCTTTATAAGTGAGAACAAGGATTTTAAATTCTATTCTAGATTTCACAGGAAGCCAGTGCAGAGAGGCTAATACAGGAGAGATGTGATCTCTTTTCCTAGTTTTTAGTCAGTACGCGTGCTGCAGCATTTTGTACCAGCTGAAGAGTCTTTAGAGACTTATTAGAGCAGCCTGATAACAAATTACAATAATCCAACCTATTAGTAATAAATGCATGGACTAGTTTTTCTGCATTGTTTTGAGACAGGATGTGTCTGATTTTTGCTATGTCGCCAAGGTGAAAAAAGGCAGTTCTTGAAATGTATTTGTTTTATGTAGGAGATGAAGGACATATCCTGATGAAAATAGAACTTCAAGATGTTTGAGGCCAAGCACAATAACTTCAGTTTTGTCTGAATTAAGTAGCTGAAAATGTCTTGTCATCTAGGTCTTTATGTCCTTAAGGCATGCTTCTAGTTTGGATACCCAATTGGTTTCATCTGGCATCATTGATACGTATAATTGAGTATCATCTGCATATTAATGGAAATTAATGGAGTATTTCCTCATGATATTACCCAGAGGAAGCATATATAAAGTGAAAAGAAGTGGTCCGAGCACAGAACCTTGTGGAACTCCATGACTAACTTTGGTGTGCATAGAGGATACATCATTAACATTACCAAATTGAGATCAATCTGATAAATAAGATTTAAACCAACTTCATGTGTCTCCTCTAATGCCAATTAACTGTTCTAGTCGCTGTAACAGGATGTGATGGTCTGTCTTGTCGATTGCAGCACTAAGATCTAACAGAACAAGTAAAGAGAGAAGTCGTCTGTCCAAAGCAATAAGTAGATCATTTCACAAGTGAGAGTTCTGCTACTTGTAACAAGGGCGGTCTCAGTATATGGTGGAGTCTTAATCCTGACTGAAAATCCTCAAAAAAACTGTTGTTGTAAAGAAAGTCACATAACTGACTAGCGACTACTTTTTCAATGATCCTTGCGATAAAAGGAAGGTTAGATATAGGTCTACAGTATAGGTCTTCTGTTTTGTTGGATCACCACATTCTTTCAAATTTACGCGACATTTCCTTCAGTGTGCACATTTCTGAGTCAAACCATGGAATTAGCTTAATTAATTACATCAATTAATATGCAAATTAACCTTTAGTAAATAAATGATCACACTTTGAATATATACAAGACCATATTTTCATGACAAGCTGTGTAGTTTTTCCAACTCTTTCCTGCTCTGCCTGCCTGCTCCTGATGGCAAACTCCTTGCCAGTCCTCGTTCCTGCTGCCTCATGAGTTCTGAGGCTGCAGTTCTAAAGATCCTGTCAAAGGTGCTTTGGTGCTAAAACTGATGGGAGCGCCTGGCTCTGTCCTGTTCATAGCATCAGTCATCTGAACACTTTGCCTTAGGAAGGAAATTGATCTCCTGACAAGTTCAGGAAAGACAAGAAGAGCAAGAGAGATGGGGAGAAGGAGAGGGGAATATGTTCCCACACCTGGTAGTTCCCAGGTAGAAAACTGTAATAGATCTCTTGTCAAAGCTAAGAGAGTTTCAGTTAACCATTATAATAGATGGGGCCTCTGAAAGCTTACAAGGGAGAGTGTTTTATGGGGGCTAATCAGCTAAAAGCCCTAGAGGAAGAACCCGGTTATGCACAAGTGTGTGTGTGTGTGTGTGTGTGTGTGTGTTGGGGGGGGGGCATCACTGAATAATATGGAAAACAAAAAACGGGCTAGACCTGCTCTTTTTGTGTCTTTGGTTGATGATTTGGTGTTAAAACTGATCTGCTGATTGCCTGAAGATGACTGGATTGCCTGTGGTCTGGTTA
The DNA here is from genome assembly GCF_022749685.1 of Semicossyphus pulcher. Lineage (NCBI taxonomy): Eukaryota > Metazoa > Chordata > Actinopteri > Labriformes > Labridae > Semicossyphus > Semicossyphus pulcher. The sequence continues at coordinate 2,185,962 of NW_027211696.1, read as the reverse complement.
CTCCTACTAAACTAACTGCAGGTGTGAATAGGCAGTCCTTTTGATTCATTGTGTCTGACATTGCAAAATTTTGGCACATCCTGTCTCATAAAGAAGTAAAATGGTTCTGCTTGGGGTATCTGCTTGTCATTTCTGCCAAGTCATTGGTATTGATAAAATTGTTGGTTCTCAGTAAATTATATTAACAATATTCTACATAATTCTATATTGTAGCCTAGATCTGTTCTATACGTAAAGTGTCATGAAATAACTTTTGTTGTGATTTGGCACCTAATACATCTAAACAAACATATTGACATATTTTACAGTGTGTACATTATACAGTAGATACTTTAATTGTGGAAAAATGATGTGGATTTTACTTTGGCAATATTTTGTTTCTGGCCAGCCATTTTCATTGTAATTTCATGCCATTTGTGCTGTGTCAGTTCAGTAGGATGAACAAATATTTACTTTTTTTTTCTGTGCACAAAAATATGACACAGCTGTAAAATTAAAAAATTACTCCTTTTTTTAGAATGTTTCCCATCAATTAAAATTAGAGGAATTTTATTTTACAATTTTCACAGGTTAGGTGTAAACTTTACTACTGGAAACAATGTACCTCATGTAAATTAAACCATCGGTTACATTATTTCATATTTTTTCTAAATCATATTATATATTATATATACACATATATATATATATCAGCATCGTTGCACTCCTCATATTATTGTGTATTGCACTATTGTCTTTTGCAGCATAGCTTTTAGGAGCAAGTATTAACCTCCTATGTGAATACCATCATTCTTTATGCTGTTCCAATGAACCCCACTGTTTTTGCTTCCCTTACTAGCTTCTTCCTTATGTACCTCAGTATTTTGCAGTGGTGCTTTGAAGTAGCTGACCAGACACAAAAAAAATGAATGCATCACTACCCCCTCTACACTGTAAGGTGAGAACTAAGCATACCTTTGTTTCTCCATTGTGTCTTAATTTATTTACACATGTAATAAGAATTGAGGTTTTAACGATCCCATTGCATCCTTTTAAACACAGCATGTCTTCTTACAATACCCAATCCTGTTTTGGATCATATTAAATTCCCCATCACAGTGGATGATAAAGTAGAGACTCATTTAATTCTTTCCCTTGCTGTGTTCCCCTCTGTAATTATTTTCCTGTCAAATTTTAATTATTCCTACCTCCATGTGCTTTGTTTCTCGCTCTTCATTGTGTCTGTTGTTAACCCTTTGTCTTTCTCTTGCTTATAAGGCCAGTTAGGTATTGTTAATAAACACCTCCAGAGCTCAAGGGCTCTCTTGGGCTTGTCAGTTTGATCCAGTGAGAAGCATAACAGTGATTAATATGCTACATAAAGCAACATAATATCAGTAGTGATGTAATTCTGCACATTTAGAGAAAATGACTTAGACATAATTGAAATGCTATATTATATGACAAAAGTTTAAGGATTGAGGCTCAGCTTACTTCCACTGTTTCATGAAACCCTGTCATCCCAAAAGTCAATTGCTAATTTGGTGTCTCCAGGGACCTGGAGTTGTAATTAAACGACTCTTTGGAGGAGTCACAGGACATCATTCACACGTGAAGTCTTGGCAACCAAATAAACAACAGCAGGACCAGTTTACTTCTCACGGCAAAAGAGGGTCAGCTCTGCATCGCTGACATCGGCATACAGTTCTATTATGCAATGTAAACAATCCAGTAGCGATGCAGAGAGCAGAGGTGCAGGTGTGTTGGAGGACTGAAGCAAAGTGATCAGATTAAAGTAGTTTGTGAATTAAAACTTAATGAGGTGAAGAAGAGAGTACAATTAACTTGAGGAAGTAAGAAATGACTAGAAACAGGGTAATCCAGACTGAGTAAGTCTACATGTGATGTGCTTCTCACAGAAATCATTGATTTATGAGATCAGTTGAAATCAATTGATTACAAAGCATGTAATTAATTAGATTAAGTTTTTTAAACAACTGACAGCAATAGTTTTGATATGATGTGCACATGCACACATACCTGGGTGGTACAACAAACCCTCTACCCTGCTGCTGAAAATCCTAGAGGAAACACTGCTTTCCTATGTGCCATTGTTGTGTTGACAGTTGCCATGAGAACGCAGACAGGCGGACCCCGGCCGGTGTCAATCATTACGGGATCTGCCACGCCTACACAGTCCTGAGAAATGGTCTGAATAGCCAAATGAGCCATTTTTTTTCCCAAGCCAAGGTTTTCTAGTGGTTCTAAACATTTATTTTCACTCAGATTTTTGTGGATACTTAATGACACACTCAACTCTGATATCATATATGCATTTTTGCTATTTGAAGCTGAGTTTCCAGGGCCTTTAAAGGGAAATGTTTGGTCTATTTAAGTTCAGGTTGTGATACAATGAGTGTTTAGGATATTACATGTTAATCGTCTGTGTCGTTTTGTTTCGATCATTTTTTAAATCTTGCTTAAATTTTTCAGGGACGAGACACTGAATCAAAAGGACAAATTTAGAATGTGCAGTAAAAGCAAGCCATGACAAATATCTGAACAGAGACAGTTGACTAGAATGAGAGTGACAAAATACAGAGTCAATATAGACTCTTCTACTCTGTAGTCCCCTGGTGTCGGAATGAGTTATCAAACTCCATAGGTCCGTAGAGTCCCTTTCCACCTAAAGCTAAAGACCCAGCTCTTTCATGAACACCTCTGCTCTTAATAATATTGAAGCTGATGATGATGATGACATTGAGGATGTTGATGTTGATTAGGATATTCATGATGATGATGATGATAACTATATTGACCATGTTAATGTTATTCATGATGATGACTGCGACACCTGTGTCTGATCGCCCTGGAAGCTGTTTGTCAGCGCTTACTGATTTTGTTCCCTCCTGTCTTGATCCTTGCTTGTGTTGTATTAACTCTCAGATGTTTGCGCTTTGGACAAAAGCATCTGCTGAATGAAATACATATAAATAAATCGTAATACATTCTTTTACAATCTTGTAACTCACATGACAGACTGAAAATACATTCCTCACACACACAAAAACACACACGAACACCTGTTAAAAAGCAGGTGACATTGGTCCGACCCCACTGGGTGGGGGGTATTGAGATAATCAGGTAACATTGAAAAGACAGCCAATTAAGATCCACTGCAAGCTGATAGTTTGAGCAGATTAGAAGCTTTCTGAAGAGTTGAGTGGACAAATAAATGCCTGTCAAGATCTATCTATTTGAGTGATAAGGTTTGTGTGTGTGTGTGTGTGTGTGTGTGTGTGTGTGTGTGTGTGTGTGTGTGTGAGAGAGAGAGAGAGTGTTCATAAGCTAATGCACGTTTGTGTTTCTGTGTCTAGCACCCCCTCCTGGCCAGAACTTTGTATAAAACTACCAACTCATTTAATCACTGTTTGTTAGTCTCTCAGACGGAACTCAAGGCACAGCATGTCCAAAAATTAGACATTTTATTAATCTGATCTGTATAGCCCCAGAGTCTGCCCCTGCTGCTGCCCTGCATTGGTCAGCCAAAAAGACAACACACTTTTTTTTCAACAGCAGTTTACATTTCAGAACATTGGGACCAAAATAGCTTAATTTCCTCTGCATTCCTTGGGTTTTGAACATATTAGCACACAACAAATATGGGGGGGATAAATTGTGTATACAACAATCCTAAAAAAAACATGTCAGGGAGAGATGAGAAAAAAAAAAAGTTTGCTAAGATAAGACAGCATAACAGGGCCCTTTGTTGGTTACCTCCACTAATCTAGGAGTAGAGGCCTAAAATATTAAAACCACTTGATCCAGAATTTAATGAACACATCTTTCCATAACATTTATATATCATTTACTATATGAATCCCCTCCTTTCTTATGGGGAGGTCAGGAATTTACCAGTCCATAGTAAGTATTTTTCACAGGCAGAAATCAAAATGCAAACATGTATTTATCGGTACGTCTTGCCTGAAAATCTACTTTTCTCAAAAATAGTGTGATAAATCGCAGGCGCAGATCCATATTCACGCCACACAAGAGTTAGTGCATTTCCATTGGAGTTTGAACATGTTCAACCTTCTTCACTTGATATCGACAGATTTCTTTAAAGTAATCTTTTTCATAAGGCCTTCATAAAGTTTAGAGATAGCACCCTTATTTGAATTATTTTGGTAAGCACTAATAAAAATTGTCAGTATTGGATCATCAAAGTCTGTTTTATTACTGATGTTAGTTTACGATATCTGTAAAATCTAATTTTTCTTTTTTTTGCTATTAAAACAAAATTGTATTCCTTTTTTGATCCATAATTTAAATCCAAAATCCATTTTATTAGGCTTGAACCTTGGCTCAAAAGCACATCATTGACCTTCTCTAATCATCCTCCAAATTTGTAATTGGGTTTTGATCCATCTTTTAGTCTCCCACATTTTTGTTGGCCAATACTGCATGAATTGGCAGGTTATTTAAAATGGAGTGTCTTTACTGGTGGATGTCTTTCCGCCTTGCTGGAAATGTAAGGTTTAATCTGGACTGCATAACAGTAATCTTTAAAGCCCCTGGAAACCCAAATCCACAAAATCCTTCAAACTATGTAATTTAGGGTCTTAAGTACATACAAATACGCATCTAATAAATTTTAGAAATTAGTTTTAATCTAAACTAGAGTTATTGCCATTCTTTGTTTGTTAACTTCCCTGACATTGGGGTTGAATTGGCCGTGGTTATGTTAGATATTTATGACGTCATACATTTCCTTGAACCAATCAACCGCAGTCGTCCAGCCCTCACAGGTGCAATAACACTTCTCGGCTAGCGATCAATCTTCCTCTCTCTGAGTCTGAGCTAACTCGTGTCCACATACCCTGTCTCTGTGCATACCTGTTGCAATTAGTCACCTAACGATCGCCTTTTTCCCCATCATGCCTGTGTTTGCTGTCCCCGGCTGCACATCCACCATTGGAGATGACAACGTGTCATTCTTTCATTTTCCAACAGCGGTGGATTAGAAGAAGCAGCAGTGTTTCCGCTACATACATTTAGTGAATTGTTGCCACCGCTGCTTCAGATTTCTGTGAAGTTGTAATTAAACGACTCTTTGGAGGAGTCACAGGACATCAATCACACGTAAAGTCCTGGCAACCAAATAAACAACAGCAGGACCAGTTTACTTTTAATGGCAAAAGAGGGTCAGCTCCGCATCGCTGACATCGGCATACAGTTCTATTATGCAATGTAAACAATCCAGTAGCGATGCAGAGAGCAGAGGTGCAGGTGTGTTGGAGGACTGAAGCAAAGTGATCAGATTAAAGTAGTTTGTGCATTAAAACTTAATGAGGTGAAGAAGAGAGTACAATTAAAATGTGGAATTAAGAAATAACAATCTAAGTCTACATGTGATGTGCTTCTCACAGAAATCTGAAATTTATGAGATCAATTGAAATCAATTGATTACAAAGCCTGTAATTAATTAGATTTTTTTCACCTGACAGCAATAGTTTTGAAATGATGTGCACATGCACACATACCTGGGTGGTACAACAAACCCTCTACCCTGCTGCCGAAAATCGTAGAGGAAACATTGCTTTCCCATGTGCCATTGTTGTGTTGACAGTTGCAATATACATTTGTATACTACATAAAGCTCTTATGCTAATGTTAGTCCCTCTCAGCTTGATCAGTTTGTTGATAGTACGGCAGGTTTGCTGAGAAGTACTCTAGATTTGATTGCCCCCTTAAAAAAGAAGATTATCAAACAACAGAGGCTAGCTCCATGGTATGACTCAGAAACTCGTAACTTGAAGCAAATGTCGCGTAAATTTGAAAGAATGTGGCGATCCATCACAGAAGAGTCTCATTTACTCTGGCAAAATAGTCTTAATAAATACAGAAAGGCCCTACGGCATGCTCGAGGTGTCTACTACTCCTCCCTTATAGAAGAAAATAAAAACAATCCCAGGTACCTTTTCAGCACTGTAGCCAGGCTAACATAGAGTCACAGCTCCATTGAGCCATGTATTTCTATAGCCCTCAGCAGTGATGATTTCATGAGCTTCATTAATGACAAAATCCTAAAGATTAGAGACAAAATTTGTAACCTCCTGCCATTATCTGGTGCAGATGTATCTTTGGAAACTGCTCAAAAACCTGATGTTTACCTTGACTGTTTTTCTCCAATTGACCTTCCTGAGCTAAATTTTCTGAAATCTTTGTCTAAACCATCAACCTGTCTTTTAGACCCGATTCCAACAAAGCTGCTTAAGGAAGTCTTTCCCTCAATTAGCATTTCTTTACTAGATATGATCAATATGTCCTTATAGACTGGCTATGTACCCCAGTCTTTTAAACTAGCTGTAATTAAGCCACTTCTTAAAAAGCCTACCCTTGATTCAGGCACCTTAGCTAGCTATAGACCTGTATCTAACCTTCCTTTTATTTCAGAGATCCCATATGTTGATGTGACAATATGGGGCACTGGGAGCTGGGCACAGAATAGTAATTCCTAGTTGCTGTGTTTGGAAAATAAGAGACCGTTACCCAGATCCACATGGACAGTATACAGGTTTCATCCCTAGTAGGGTGTAAGCACAGTGCAATAAAGAGCATTCACTCTTGAGCCCTTCAGTTTATACTGTTTACATATTATTCCTGTAAAATTTGCACAAAGGTGTACAGTCTGTACAGTCCAAAGTTCAGTTTTTTTATTGTCATTTATATTTTGTCATGTTTGAATAAAAATTAGAAAATGATAAATGCCTTTCCTTTACTATTTCAGCATAAACAAGCTATTACATTTCTCACCTCCTTACATTCTAAATGAATAATGACAACGAATGTGGTATAACACTTTTTATTGTTTTATTTAAAAAAAAATACAAAATAGACCTAACAGAAATACTTCTTTACACAAGTATCTGTACTTTTGCCACCGCTGAGTATCATAAACAATCTGTATTTAGACATAAGAAAAGGCGTGTCCAGGTATGGCTGACAGGTCAGACTTTGCATGAGGCGTCATTGTCAGCTGTAGCGATCTAGTTCTTTGGCAGTGATTTACCTTTAGGAAGAATATCACAATAACACATCTGACAATAATTACTGCATTTCAGAGACACACAATGAATGACAACACTTACAACTTTGTTTCCATTTCACTCAGTAACAAACATTTATGACAGTTTTCTAAGTGGTTTATCCATGGCTTTATTTAGATAACTATTTTAGATCATCATCAAGTTATGATATGGATTTTTTAAATTACCTTTTGCACATATTTATGTTAGCACTTCACGATCAAGCTACAATATTGTAAGAAAACTCACCTAGCCCTCTGCTGAGTTGACTCTGCAAAAGCTCCTGTGTTGATGGGGCCGGAACACCTGACAGAACCCCATGTTGAAGGGTATTGTCAGGCCTCTTTCTTGCGGTCCGTGGCAAACCCCCAGTAACGGATAACCTGCGCCGCAGAATCGCACTTTCGAGGTCCACAATGTAACTGTAGTCCTTTTCCACCTTTAGTGTGTAAAGGCTCCACTTCCTGGACTTTTTATTGTGCACCTTGTCGTATCTGCCATAAGAGAAAAGATTATAAGCTTAGTGATACATTCATATTACCTTACAATGTACAGTATTTCGTTTTTCCACATAAAATTAAACATACTGAATAGAACCATCAGCCCTTCTCTTGGCTGGTCTGTCAACATTGTGGTTGTAGTCCAGGCCAGCCAGCATGACTCGAGCAGCGTACATGGGCGGCGAAAAGCAGAAGTGTTTGCTGGCATACATTAGAATGTGATTGTGGAAGGACTCCAACTCTGCAGTTGACCTGAGAGCACAGAGGAAAGATACAATTGCTTTATACTCTGGTAATACAAATAAAGACATAGCAGGACAAATCCCGAAGTACAGTGAAATATTTGCATAGGGGAAAACAGTAAGTTGAACATAGACCTATGCTGACATACCTAAAATGTAGATATTTGTGTACGCTCTTTAGCCAGCGTGCATCAAGAACTACTTCTGTCAGTCTCTGGTGTGCCACAGAACCCTTCTGAATCCACTCCTTCTCTCTGTCCTCCACCAAGGGACCATGCTGACAGGCACCAAGGGCCCACACATGTTCTCCTGTCACATGGTGAAGTAGTCCAGCCCACCTGTCCTATGGAAAAAAAATGACACGTATTGTGAATAATATGGTCAATAACAATAGAAGCCAATTTTGTCCAATAACTATTCAGCAATAGAGTCTGGCCTAGATAGATGAATTTCAATAATACTTACAAAGAAGTCTTCATATGTATCTGCAGTCTTGCAGCAATACCAGAAGTGGTTGCAGATATCCTTACTCCACATCTGAATGATGGTGCATCCCCTTTGCTTTCTTGCCTTGACACTGTAGCAAATACATTTGTGGGATTTCAAATAGGTTTACGAGAAGAGAATTGATGTAGATGATTTTTTTTAAATCCAGCTATATCTATCTACAGAGAGATCATGAACTTACTGCATGAATTCTTTTCCCCAAACTTTTGGACCCATGCCACATGTCCAGCGTGTGTTGGAACTTTATATTTCCCTTTGTTGTCTGCAGGACAAAAAAGACATAGAGTATATATGCTAAGTCATAATCCAAATCATTGTCCATTCATAATAATGTAAGTGATGATTGTGGCATAGGACTCTATGCACAGAGTTGGATTGCTGAAACAATCTCCTACAGCAAAATATAATAATAAACTTACTGAAGAGGGCTGATACCTGTGAATGAGCATCTGTGCAGAATTCCTCAATGTTGAGTTCTTCACGTAGTGTCTCAAATGCTCGCATGAAGCCCTCCTTCTCCAGGATGACAGAATTCCGCATGGTCTCACGCTTGTCGATGTTGACCATGCAGATTATCTTTTTGGATTCATTGTCCATGGCAGTATAGGTTCAATACTGCACACAGAATCCAGGACTGTCCATGCGAGCATCTCCTTTGAAAATAAATTAGAACAGAAATAGAGAAAATGTTATAAGAACATTGTTCCAAATTTGTCATTTTATGCTGATCCAACTGCATGAAAAACCACTGTGCAATATGTCTGTCCAGTACTTCATATCTTACAAATAAAATCCTCAGATAAAATATTATATACTTTATCCTACTCTTTTATGTCTACACTCTTTTACCTTTTTAACTTAACTTTTTAGTTTTTGGTCTTAGTATCAATATGCATCTGCCTTGCCAATACCATCTCTTGGGAATAAATACATTAAGATTATATGGTGCTTAATATGAAGAATGCATGTGCGCTTGTGTGTGTGTGTGTGTGTGTGTGTGCACGCTTGCGTGTGTGTCTCTAACTCATCCAGGGCTACAACAGGCCCTTTTGACTTGAGCTGGGTGATGACTGTGGCTTTCTTCTCATCCCAGAACTCCTTTATAGTGTCCACACAGTAGGAGTCCTGGATCCTAAAGAATGTCAACCTCTCTACCATCCCCATCTTCATAAACTTGAACAGTAGTGAGATCTTGGCGTAGATGTTGCCTGACAGCAGGATATTACTGGAAAGCATGAAGTCTCCAAATAGCATCCCATATTTCAACATGGGCTGGGAATCCCACTTCCAAACAGTGTGACCACGAGGACACATCTGGAAAAAAGCAGGTGGAGAAAGACAGCACATTATAGTAACTACAATGACTTATACAAATTTTTTTTAACATCCTCCCCCCTACAGCACTTATGTTATAAGCTTTTCCATTTGTGTATGGTCCAGGTGCCCGGCACTCTACCTTCCTGTTTGGGTCCTTGGCAGAACACACGCTGACAGGGAGAAGGAGATACTCGGCAAGCTGCTTCAGGCTGACATGATATGCAATAGATGCAGGATGGCCAATTATGTCATCCTCAACCATTACTTTTCCGCATCATGCACAGTGTCCTCCATGCTGGTTTTTTGAAGTGATTCCAAGCAAACTGGAGTCTTCAGAGCACCGCCTGTCCTGTTGTAATAAGAACAGCTCTGAGAAATAAAAAACAAAACACAATAACTCGACTGTAAGTGGAGCCAGAGGGTATTGAACCTACCTAACACAAATACGAGGCATAAATCTGCATCGTCACTGTCATCATCATCTGAGTCCACTTCCCTGGTTAAATCTTATTCTAATGATGACACAGACTGTGTGTCCATATCAGGATTCCAGGTGTAGTCTTCATCTTCCCAGTCAATGCTATAGAAAAAGGAAATTCAGAGAAAATAATATAATAATTCACAAAATGAATAACATTTTCCACAAACAGAAAAGTAAAAACATCTCTGCGCTCCACACAGCAACTTACATGGAGTTTCGAATGTCATTAAATTCATCTGCATCAACGTTTAGGTCCAGTGATGACATGCTAAAAAGACAGAAAAACACATTATATTACATCACCACATGTCGCTGAAATAATGCACAGACCATGAATTTACTCTAAATCTTATTCGGGAAATAATTGGACAAAATCATTTTACTACCTTAACAAACCTTGCATCCAATTGCTGGAGACCTGTCTCCTCTGGGCAGCTAATGTTTAACTCCTGAACCCTAGCTACTGAGAAGTCATCATCTCTGTGAAGTAGGGCGGAACGATATATCAGATATACAAGTACATATACACACTGCACACTCACTGACATTTACCCACTGTCTGCATGTAGATTTGGAACAGATATCACTGATAATACATTGTATGTGCAATAATATTTTTTTCTTAAGTATCTGTCAAGGAGCACTTTGATGCACATAAAATAAACAAGCTAGATATGAAAGATAGATGTTTAAACATGGATATATCCCACCAAAGACGACGGTGGTCAAATCCATGTTCATAGCAACAGCAAGTTAAACTCACCGGTCGAAAAGAGACTCAGAAACAATAGTTGAAACAGGTGGGGGAGGGGGTCTCATCAATCTGTGTTTCAAAGGCGTGTAAGTTGATGGATCCCTTTCATGGCTACAAAAACATAAATATGCTACATCACCACAGTTGGAAAACGTCCCGTTCAAAGCCGATATATCAACGTCATTTTGTCACAAGTATAATGCAGACACTGGCGACTATGGCTGTGCAAGATGATCAAAATGTCATATCCTATAACCTCTTCAATACAAGCGCCCCTTAATCAGGGGCCAGCATGAGATGCGTCGAGTAAAAAAGCTCAATGCGCCGTGCAGGAAGCACAGATCCTGTAAGTTAGATAAGCAGTATGTACCGACGACCGGCTTACACCGACAGAGAAGCTAATATTAGCATTGGGCTAATACGAGCTACAAAAGTACATATTTCATGAAAATAACAAATCCCCCCGAAGCAAAACAAATAGTTACCTGTCCAACAGAAAGACAGTAACCTCTGCATCACTTTTCAGGCCCTTCAGATGCCTCAGTTGTCTCCACCGCTCAAAGGCTGCACCGATGTTGACTCTGGTTTGACCTCTAGCTTTATCCAGAGCCTTTTTCGTCGCAGCCTTTTCTGCCTCCGGCTTTCTTTTCTTTGCCTGTTTAGCGGGGCGAGCCGTTACAAGTAATGCTGGAAGTGGTATTTTTGGCTGCATTTTCTCTGCCATTGTACCCTTATGAACTTATTCTCCTGCTAACTTGGTATTTCCACTGAGGAGTGTGCTGAATATTTCCGGCATCGGTGAAACGTGATGAGTGTGCATGCGGGGAGGAGGGAGGGACAGAGGGGGCAGGACGAGACATGAAGGCATCCGATTGGTTCTTTCCACTCGCAACGAAAGGCAGGAATTGGTCAGTGTTTTTATAGGCCTGCAGCTGCCACAGAGGTCTGATTCTTTTTGTTCCTTTTTCTGAATACATAATGTATTGACTACTCTCAGGATGGAAGGACCATTTCACCCAGTATAACAAAAAGTGTTTCTGAACAGGATTACCAACTATAACTTTAAGGCTTCATTGTTTTTATCAGTCTCTGGTGTAGATGTATCAATAAAGCACAATGAATATCTTTCATGATGATATTTCATAAAATCAGAGGGTAAAGCGGAAGTGTTTTACTGGTCTCTCTCTCTCTCTCTCTCCTTGCTTTCATGATCTGCTCACAGAGCTTCTGAATCAAGAGACCTGATTGGTCAGTAGGTGGTGTACAGGTTGATCTCTAATTTTGGACATAACCTGCTCCGGAGCAGGTTAGGTGTTAGCATAAGTTACCATGGTGATATACCCCAGTAAGAAGTGAACCAGCTTCGTAGTACTCAAAACTCTGAGTTAACCCTGAAGTAACCTCGATAACCGCAAATCCTGCTTTGTAGTATACCCCCCTGGTCGGTCCTTTTTTTCAATGTTTACACTTTTATCCATTCCATTTTTACAACACCAAACCTTGAATCTCTTTGGCTTCTTCATCTATATGCCCCACTCTTAGGACTCTCAAGCCCAGAATTTGCAGCCATTCTTGATAGGCAGTGCTGATTTCTTCTTCTTGCCTCTTGCTTTCAGAGTGACTGCACAGAAGTGAATTCAGTCCAATCAAAGTGCATCGTCAGACCACTTGTGCATCGGCACTCCAAAAGCAGCACTTTCCATCATCAGACTGATTCATAGCCAGGAAAAATCTTCTGGCAGCTCACTCAATCAGTTTCTTCTTGTGTGTGTGTTTTTAAAGCGTACATGTGTCTACCAGTGCAAAAAAGAGAGAGAACGAGGGATTCTTAGATAATAAACTACTGTCAACTCCTTTCAGAGACTGTTGCTCCGCTGTGTCTGGATATCACATGCTTCCATATGCATGCAGGTAAGTATATTGGGTTTCATGTTAAGGTTAGACATCTTTCGAGAAAGGAAAATGTTGGGAGTTATCGCCGGAAGTATAGCGAGCATTTTTTCCAACTGCAGTTGCCACACTTCCGTTTCACTTCCTCTTTGTGTCGAGAGTTTTCCAAGAAGGTACGCTTTGTACTCTAATTTTCACTGGACTTTTGCTGCTGTTTTGTTGTCAATGTATTAACGTAAAAGTTACTTTAAAACACATTTAAAGCGTTTTAGAGCTGAAATTTCATGCATAAATCTGCTTATTAGGGGAGAAGTGTGTTGAGATGTGTGCGTGTGGCAGGGCTGCCGTGTAGCTTGTCATGCTTGTACTGTTGAATGGTAAATGTACTTATAGAGCGCTTTTCTAGTCTTTGCGCTGCTTTTACGCTACATATCACATTCACCCATTCATGCACTGATGGCAGAGGCTGCTACGTAAAGTGCCCAACTGTCAATCAGATATCACATTCATACCCGTTAGCTATGCCACCGGGAGCAATTTGGGGTTCAGTGTCTTGCCCAAGGACACTTCGACATGTAGCCTGAGGAGCTGGGGATCGAACTTCCAACCTTCCGATTGAAAGACGACCGACTCTACCACTGAGCCACAGCCACAGTTAAGACTGTTCGCCACCAAAGGCACGTCTCATATCTTAAACTTTGTGTTTTTCTTAGGTGCCTTCAAATGAGATGGCAGTGTGAAATCTGTGGATTCAGAGCGACAAGCGATCTTCTGCAGCATTACAGACTACAGCAGGTTTTTTTTTTTGTCGCTTTGGGTGTCTACACTAGGCTATTTTGCTGAATTCTGACCATGGTTTCTTAAAACTGTACTTTTAAATCCACTTTATGGTTTGGTTTAACATACAGTACAAACACTGTAGGCTATGTCTGTTTGTTCGAGCTGTTTTGCTGTACAAGAATTTTAAGATCAAGTTTGCAACATTTAAAATAAAGTGAAGATGTGTTCAGTAATATTTGGGTTTGTCATTCCTAAGAAAGAAGAATATTTAGATTTAATTAACTGCATTGAATAAATTCAAATCAATGCACTGATTTATGTTGATGATTATTATCTAATTATATATCATTGATATCCATCCATTATCTATACCGCTTATCCTGTTCAGAGTCGCGTGGGGGCTGGAGCCTATTCCAGGTGTCATTGGGCGAAAGTTGGGGTACACCCTGGACTGGTCGCCAGTCAATCACAGGGCTGACACATAGACAGACAGACAACCTTTCGCACTCACACCCACATCTATGGGCAATTTAGAGTCACCAATTAACCTTACAAGCATGTCTTTGGACTGTGGGAGGAAGCCGATTACCTCAGAGGGAACCCACGCATGCACAGGGAGAACATGCAAACTCCGCACAGAAAGGCCCACTTTTTCCCAAATCGGGGTTTGAACCAGTGACCTTCTAGCTGTGAGGCAACACCTAAACACTGCACCACCGTGCAGCCCTATCACTGATATGTAAAATGAAATTAATTTTCATGTTCTATTTACAGATTTAGAAATTTCTGTTTTTCACATCAACTCAATATTTTTGTTTAGGTGTTAAATAATTCCTTTGTGTTTATGGATAAATATAAAGTGTCTTGTTTAATTTATATTAACTCAATACCAAACGTAGTTATATTTAAATAACAGCATTGCTTGTTGCCATAATTTTATTAAGTAGACATAGTGTATCTTTTCTTACAGTGTAAAAGACAGAGGAAATGTTACAGAAGCCTCAAGTTTTATTTTAGTCTCAATTCTGTACAACTGTTGCCAGATGTTTTTTAAACAATGTCATTTTAATACCTGATTAAACTGAATTTACATGACTTCATATGCAGTTTAGAGTACTTTAGGGGTGAAATTTTGTTATTTAACTCTGTAAAGGATTTGTCCTTATTTGAAACACATTTGTCTTTTCTCAGTATTATTAATAGTAGCATAGGTTGTATTACAAGTCCATCCGTGTAATCAAGAGTTAGTTTTTTACTGTTGGCTGAGGAAAGCATGCCATTCTGGTAAAATCATGCTTACCTCAATGTGATACAATTCACATGTGTTCGTATTTTGAAAGGCAAATAATAATAATAGTTTGATCACATTTTCAGTCATCACTTCTTTTAAAGCAATGATTTGGTCGAGTCTATTCTCATCAGTTTTCTTCTAACTGATTTTATTCAGTGTGTGTGTGTGTGTGTTACATTGCAAATGCAAATAAGCTGGGGGTTGAAACACTGCCACTGATTAGTGGACAACCCACTAAAATCAATCAATCAATCAAATTGTATTTGTATAGCGCCAAATCATAACCAAAGTTATGTTGAGAGACTTTGCAAAAAGAGCAGGACTAGACCATACTCTTTGTTATGTTATTTTAAGAGAGGCCCAACATGAATCACCATGAGTAGCACTCCATCTCTGAGCAACAGCTGCACATTTATATGTTTGTTCACATGTGTATATGACTGATCACATGGGCTAATCTGCAGGTGTTTTTTAAAGACACATGACTTTATTGAATGACTTATGTGACATACTGTATATATATGTGATATTACAGAGTTTTTACCTGTGGGAAGATCATGGGCCTTTCTTTATCCGGACTCCCCCACTAATCAAGTGGTAGTGTGTATGTATGGGTATTGAGAACCAGTAATATTTGGTACTGGTATGTGATTGGTCTGTTCCGAAAGTACCCACAAGCTTATGGACAAATGGTGCTCCTATCAGTATTTAATGTAAACATTCCATCTTATTTAATGAAGTTCACATTCAATCGTCTTATGTAGCTGGCATCCATCCCCTAATGATGACGAAGCCATCGGCGTCAGGTAATAAGATTCCATTGTTTTGGTCTCATGTTGAAGAAAGACCAGTAGTGCTTGCATTACTAGCATTAGAAGTTGGCTTGCAAAATATGAAATAATTAATTTGAGACATGATTTTGATCAAAATACAACTTTTGTCGATTTATAAATTGTGTAAGTTGGCGTATAAATCTGTCCATCGTATAAGTCCGGTCTCTCTTCCTCTTTGGTAATCCTCCTCTCGGCCATGTGCATTTGTTTACAAAGGCGCGAAATCAATCAGTGGATCGATGAATTATCATACACACATTATGACGTGTATATTTGTGTAGTCTTATCTGTCACTGGGTCGGAGGCTGCATTCTCCATGTTACAAGTTACAAGTCGTTTATTTAACCAGCACTATTACTCTGAAGCTGTTTTAATTAAGGTAAAAATGAACCATAAGACAAATATCCCGTGCTCCTCTGATCAGAGCAGCGTCCCTAGCAACGGTTTGTTATACAGAAATAACAGACCGTAAAATGCAGCGTTTGACAACATTCAATAGAGCCCTATAATAATAATTATTTGCCTGCAGTCAGTTGCTTGAGATCAGGCGCACAAGTGTGGTTTGCATGGGTCCAGACTGGCTTGCTGTTTGGTGTGGATGCTGACCCAAGCTCAGACTTTAAGAAGAAGTTAGTTTGCAGGCATTCTGTACAATTGTGAAAAATACCCATGTCTGTAACATTTGCTATTCAATTTTGTCTTTTTTCTCTCTCAGGTCCAACTAAGAGACAATGTTATCATCATCAACACAGCACAAAATCTGGTGTTGATGTTAAGTAACAGTGTACCAGCGAATGTCAGGGCAGTCAGACAGGAGAATACAGGAGAAGCTGCTGTCGGACAGGGAGCGCAGTCAGTTCCAACAGTGAGGCATCAGCAGGCAGTGCAACAACTTATAAGATCTCAGAACAATGGCCCTGGACTGTCAGTGGAACAAGAAATGGCGCGTTAGGGTCATGTATTGCACTCCCAGTGCAGGCACATTTGGACAAACCAGGGCCCTGATTCTGATTTAAGCAGAAGGCAGAGAAACAGCTGCAGATGTTTTAAATTATATTATTTACCTTAGAATATTTTCTGGAGCTTCAGACCATCAACATGTAAACTATTGCATAAAACAAATTAAACAAATTTACATAAGCTAACATAATAATTTAGAATGTAGACGTCTTCTGAGTTAGGTTGTTTTTGTTGATGGAATATAAACGATGAGAATAACAGTAAGCCATGTTTTTAGGTCTTTTCCAGGATTTTTTCAAAAGGAGGCAAGAGGCAAAAGGCGTTTTGCACCATATAGGACAAAAGAATCTGGGAAGAGTTTTTTAGTGTGCTTTTTTCTTATTGAAAAACAATATGAAAAAACACCAAAAGGAGAAGAGGAACTGCCACTCATGCTGGCTGCCCTTGGAAAACGTTCACTAACCATATCTGAAAACATGACAGAGGTATGCTACCATTCATTTACTGCCTTGTGTCAAGTAATGTCTCAAGAGAAAAACACCCATCTTAGAATTCATCTTGAAGCATGATTTAATTAATATTTGCATGATGAAATACACAGTGGTTCATAAATATAAGTCATTGCAACAAAGCTTTAACTATGCTTTTGTCTCTTAAGTTTTCAGAGTTGCTTGTGAGTGCATATCCAAGATTGGCAAATATCTGTGGTGGCAGGATGCTGCACAAGTCCACAGTAATGTAGGCGTATACACTGGATTAATGTTGTTTCAAAATACTCTCTATATGAGTAGTTACTGTATATTCAGGTTTGTTTAGTATCTACAATTTTTCAATTTTAGGTGGGGTGGGCGGCAGAGCTTGGTTGTTATCCCTCCAGATCTACATGGATAGACTGGCCAGCAGCTAAAAGCAGTGAGTGGGAATGGAAAATACACATTGTACATTTCTCCTTTACAAGAAGAACTTGATACAATTCCATTACCACCCGAAGCAAAGGAGTTTGAGAACATGCCCAAAGCCCAGTGTACAACCTGCAAGAAAATGGTTCCACTTCGGATTCTTCCAGTACACATCAAGGAATGCAAGACAGAACTTGTAGATTTGTCCTATTCTGCTGAAGAGGTATGTCAAAGTTTTAGTTTTTTAGGCTTTATTTCACAGCCGTTTATATAGAAAAATGAGATGTTATTCTGTATTATGCTCTAAACACTTATGTATTATTATTGTTTTCCTCCCCCAGGAAAGCTGCAATGAAGAACATGAAGATGAATTCCCAGATTCCATTTGCAACCAGACAGACAAGGTGAAATTGTTTTTGCCGTCCTGGTAAATTAATATATTATATATTAGACACTTTACAAAAAGAGCAGGTCTAGACCGACTCTTTGTTATGCTATTTAAAGAGAGGCCCAACATGAATCACTATTAGTAGCACTTAGCAATATTCGGCACATTGGCAAGGAAAAACTTCCTTTTAACAGGCAGAAACCTCGAGCAGAACCAGACTCATGTTGAACAGCCATCTGCCTCGACTGGATGGGTCGAAAATGGGATAGAAGGAGATGCAGGATAGAGACAGGCAAAGAGAGCAACAATGACATATGTTCTTGTTGTAACAAGAACATGTTACATGAACAACAACAGACACATACTTATGGTTACAATGCCAATAATAGTGGTAGACTAGGGTGAAGATTAGCAAAATAAATAAATAAATAAATTAGCGAGAGAAGCAGAGTAATGATAAAGGCTGAGGTAATCGTAATTGTAACAGTTGAAGTCAACAGGTCTACTATTAGCATTAGCAGCAACAATAATGATACTATGGGGAAGGCTGATGTTAGTAGTTGTTGCAGTCGAGCAGGTCCACAGCAGCAGGTGGTCTGCAGCAACGATCCCCAGGAACCTTCAAGACAAGGGAGCACAAGAACTCCCGGGAAGATATATGGTTAGTAATATTAATGGGACCAGAAGATACAGAGTTAATGAGCTGCATTAATATGACAGGGAGAGAGACAGAGAGAGAGAGAGAGACAGAGAGGGAGAGAGAGAGACAGAGAAGCACACAGAGAGAGAGAGGGAGAGCGAGAGACAGAGAAACACACAGAGAGAGAGAGAGAGAGAGAGAGAGGAGTTTTTTGTGTCAGATCCCCCCGGCAGTCTAAACCTATAGCAGCGTAACTATGGGCTAGTCCAAGCCTGAGCCAGCCCTAACTATAAGCTTTATCAAAGAGGAAAGTTTCAAGTCTACTCTTAAAAGAAGAGAGGGTGTCTGCCTCCCGGACCTTGACTGGTAGATTGTTCCAGAGGAGGGGGGCCTGGTAATTGAAGGCTCTACCTCCAACACTACTCTTAGACACTTTAGGTACCACAAGCAGGCCTGCATCCTGGGAGCGCAATGTTCTAGAGGGGTAATATGGCACTATGAGCTCTTTAAGATATGATGGTGCCTGACCATTAAGAGCTTTGTAAGTAAGAAGAAGGATTTTAAATTCTATTCTAGATTTTACAGGAAGCCAGTGCAGAGAGGCTAATACAGGAGAGATGTGATCTCTCTTCCTATTTCTTGTCAGCACACGTGCTGCAGCATTTTGTACCAGCTGCAGAGTTTTTAGCGACTTATTAGGGCAGCCTGATAGTAACGAGTTACAATAATCCAACCTCAAAGTA
This sequence comes from Semicossyphus pulcher, assembly GCF_022749685.1. Lineage (NCBI taxonomy): Eukaryota > Metazoa > Chordata > Actinopteri > Labriformes > Labridae > Semicossyphus > Semicossyphus pulcher. The sequence goes on along the minus strand of NW_027211696.1, from coordinate 2,166,670 downwards.
ACGAATGCATGGACTAGTTTTTCTGCATTGTTTTGAGACAAGATGTGTCTGATTTTTGCTATGTTGCAAAGATGAAAGAAGGCTGTCCTTGATATTTGTTTTATGTAGGAGATGAAGGACATATCCTGATCAAATAGAACTCCCAGATTCCTAACAGTAGTGCTGGATGCCAGGCTGATGCCATCTAGGGCAGCTATATCATTAGAGAAAGAATCTCTAAGGTGTTTTGGGCCGAGCACAATAACTTCAGTTTTGTCTGAATTAAGTAGCAGAAAGTTTCTAGTCATCCAGATCTTTATGTCCTTAAGGCATGCTTCTAGTTTAGATAGCTGATTGGTTTCGTCTGGCTTCATAGATAAGTATAATTGAGTATCATCTGCATAACAATGAAAATTAATGGAGTGTTTCCTCATGATATTACCCAGAGGAAGCATATATAAGGTAAAGAGAATCGGTCCGAGCACAGAACCTTGTGGAACTCCATGACTAACTTTGGTTTGCATAGAGGACACATCATGAACAAATGATATAGTACATGCTAATTGACTTGAATCCACTATTAAACACAACCAAATAACATTTAAACTTCATTATTATGAAAGTTAGCGTGGTTTCATTTGGCACATTACTGCATCTTTACCAAAGAGGGACATATGCTGTTTTTCAACTTCTCTAGACGAGAGAAGTGCATTTTTACCACTTGTTGTAGGTTAGGGGTGCAATGTCCTCTCCCATGCTATAAAAATGTTTTGCTTATTCAGAATTACTAAAAGAGATGATTAAGAAGGGGAAACTGTCTCAAGGCATTTATTGAAACCGCAAAGCACGTAGTGATCTTCTCTCGCTGCTTTAAGCCAATTTCAAACTTCAGTTTTTGACCCCGATTTTTCACGACAGGGCCGGGGTGGTTCTCAAATTCAGATTTCAACTCGATTTTTGGTTGATTTCTGACTCCAGTTTTTGACCCCTATATTTCACAACAGGGGGTTCTCGAATTCAGATTTCAAGTCGAATTTTATTCGATTTCAGACTTCAGTTTTTGACCCCGATTTTTCACGACAGGGCCGGGTGGTTCTCAAATTCAGATTTCAGGTCAATTTCAGACTTCAGTTTTTGACCCCGTTTTTTCACGATAGGGCCAGGGTGGTTCTCAAATTACGATTTCAGCTCGATTTCAGACTTCAGCTTTTGACCCCTATATTTCACGACAGGGCCAGGGTGGTTCTCAAATTCAGATTTCAAGTCGAATTTTATTCGATTTCAGACTTCAGTTTTTGACCCCGATTTCTCGCGACAGATTTTTCTGGTGGTTCTCAAAAACAGATTTCAGGTCGATTTTTGGTTGATTTCTGACTTCAGTTTTTGACCCCGATTTTTCACGACAGGGCTGGGTTGGTTCTCAAATACAGATTTCAGGTCGATTTTTGGTCGATTTCAGACTTCAGTTCTTGACCCCGATTTTTCATGACAGGGTCGGGGTGGTTCTCAAATTCAGATTTCAGCTTGATTTTTGGTCAATTTCTGAATCCAGTTTTTGACCCCTATATTTCAGGACAGTGCCGGGGTGGTTCTCAAATTCAGATTTCAAGTCGAATTTTATTCGATTTCAGATTTCAGTTTTTGACCCCGATTTTTCACGACAGGGCCGGGTGGTTCTCAAATTCAGATTTCACCTCGATTTTTGGTTGATTTCTGACTCCAGTTTTTGAACACTATATTTCACAACAGGGCCGGGGTGGTTCTCAAATTCAGATTTCATCTCGTTTTTTTGTCGATTTCAGACTTCAGTTTTTGACCCCGATTTCTCACGACAGATTTTTCTGGTGGTTCTGAAATACAGATTACAGGTCGATTTTTGGTCGATTTCTGAATCCAGTTTTTGACCCCAATTTTTCACAACAGGGCTGGGGTGGTTCTCAAATTCAGATTTCAGGTCGTTTTCAGACTTCAGTTTTTGACCCCGATTTCTCACGACAGAGCCGGAGTGGTTCTCAAATTCAGATTTCATGTGGAAGTTTATTCGGTTTCAGACTTCAGTTTTTGACCCCGATTTTTCACGACAGGGCCGGTGTGGTTGTCAAATACAGATTTCAGGTCGATTTCAGACTTCAGTTTTTGACCCCGATTTCTCACGACAGGGCCGGGGTGGTTCTCTCATTCAGATTTCAGGTCGAATTTTATTCAATTTCAGACATCAGTTTTTGACCCTGATTTCTCACGACAGGGCCGGGGTGGTTCTCAAATACAGATTTCAGTTTGATTTTGGTAGATTTCTCACTTCAGTTTTTGACCACGATTTTTCACGACAGGGCCGGGGTGGTTCTCAAATACAGATATCAGGTCGGTTTCAGACTTCAGTTTTTGACCCCAGTTTTTCACGACATGGCCGGGGTGGTTCTCAAATACAGATTTTGGATCGATTTTTGGTCGATTTCAGACTTCAGTTTTTGACCCCGATTTTTCACGACAGGGCCGGGTGGTTCTCAAATTCAGATTTCAGGTCAATTTCAGACTTCAGTTTTTGACCCCCGATTTTTCACGACAGGGCTGGGTGGTTCTCAAATTCAGATTTCAGGTCAATTTCAGACTTCAGTTTTTGACCCCTATATTTCACGACAGGGGGTTCTCAAATTCAGATTTCAAGTCGAATTTTATTCGATTTCAGACTTCAGTTTTTGACCCCAATTTTTCACGACAGGGCCGGGTGGTTCTCAAATTCAGATTTCACCTCGATTTTTGGTTGATTTCCGACTTCAGTTTTTGACCCCGATTTCTCACGACAGATTTTTCTGGTGGTTCTCAAATACAGATTTCAGGTCGATTTTTGGTCGATTTCTGAATCCAGTTTTTGACCCCAATTTTTCACAACAGGTCTGGGGTGGTTCTCAAATTCAGATTTCAGGTCAATTTTTGGTTGATTTCTGACTTCAGTTTTTGAACCCTATATTTCACGACAGGGCCGGGGTGGTTCTGAAATTCAGATTTCAACTCGATTTTTGGTTGATTTCTGACTCCAGTTTTTGAACCCTATATTTCACGACACGGGGTTTTCAAATTCAGATTTCAAGTCGAATTTTGGTTGATATCTGACTTCAGTTTTTGACCCTGATTTCTCACGACAGGTGGTTGTCAAATTCAGATTTCAACTTGATTTTTGGTTGATTTCTGACTCCAGTTTTTGACCCCGATTTTTCACGACAGGGCCGGGTGGTTCTCAAATTCAGATTTCAGGTCAATTTCAGACTTCAGTTTTTGACCCTGATTTTTCACGACAGGGTGGTTCTCAAATTCAGATTTCAACTCGATTTTTGGTTGATTTCTGACATTAGTTTTTGACCCCTATATTTCACGACAGGGCCGGGGGTGGTTCTCAAATTCAGATTTCAGGTTGATTTTTATTCGATTTCAGACTTCAGTTTTTGACCCCGATTTTTCACGACAGGGCCGGGGTGGTTCTCAAATTCAGATTTCAGGTCGATTTCAGACTTCAGTTTTTGACCCCAGTTTTTCACGACAGGGCTGTGGTGGTTCTCAAATTCAGATTTCAGGTCGATTTCAGACTTCAGTTTTTGACCCCTATATTTCACGACAGGGGGTTCTCAAATTCAGATTTCAAGTCGAATTTTATTCGATTTCAGACTTCAGTTTTTGACCCCAATTTTTCACGACAGGGCCGGGTGGTTCTCAAATTCAGATTTCACCTCGATTTTTGGTTGATTTCCGACTTCAGTTTTTGACCCCGATTTCTCACGACAGATTTTTCTGGTGGTTCTCAAATACAGATTTCAGGTCGATTTTTGGTAGATTTCTGAATCCAGTTTTTGACCCCAATTTTTCACAACAGGTCTGGGGTGGTTCTCAAATTCAGATTTCAAGTCGTTTTCAGACTTCAGTTCTCTACCCCGATTTTTCACGACAGGGCCGGGGTGGTTCTCATATTCAGATTTCAGGTCAATTTCTGACTTCAGTTTTTGACCCCGATTTTTCACGACAGGTTCAGGATGGTTCTCATATTCAGATTTCAGGTCAATTTCTGACTTCAGTTTTTGACCCCGATTTTTCACGACAGGGTCAGGATGGTTCTCAAATACAGATTTCAGGTCAATTTTTGGTTGATTTCAGACTTCAGTTTTTGAACCCTATATTTCACGACAGGGGGTTCTCAAATTCAGATTTCAAGTCGAATTTTATTCGATTTCAGACTTCAGTTTTTGACCCCAATTTTTCACGACAGGGCCGGGTGGTTCTCAAATTCAGATTTCACCTCGATTTTTGGTTGATTTCCGACTTCAGTTTTTGACCCCGATTTCTCACGACAGATTTTTCTGGTGGTTCTCAAATACAGATTTCAGGTCGATTTTTGGTAGATTTCTGAATCCAGTTTTTGACCCCAATTTTTCACAACAGGTCTGGGGTGGTTCTCAAATTCAGATTTCAAGTCGTTTTCAGACTTCAGTTCTCTACCCCGATTTTTCACGACAGGGCCGGGGTGGTTCTCATATTCAGATTTCAGGTCAATTTCTGACTTCAGTTTTTGACCCCGATTTTTCACGACAGGGTCAGGATGGTTCTCATATTCAGATTTCAGGTCAATTTCTGACTTCAGTTTTTGACCCCGATTTTTCACGACAGGGTCAGGATGGTTCTCAAATACAGATTTCAGGTCAATTTTTGGTTGATTTCAGACTTCAGTTTTTGAACCCTATATTTCACGACAGGGCCGGGGTGGTTCTGAAATTCAGATTTCAACTCGATTTTTGGTTGATTTCTGACTCCAGTTTTTGAACCCTATATATCACGACACGGGGTTTTCAAATTCAGATTTCAAGTCGAATTTTGGTTGATATCTGACTCCAGTTTTTGACCCTGATTTCTCACAACAGGGCCGGGGCTGGTTGTCAAATTCAGATTTCAACTTGATTTTTGGTTGATTTCTGACTCCGGTTTTTGACCCCAATTTTTCACGACAGGGCCGGGTGGTTCTCAAATTCAGATTTCAGGTCAATTTCAGACTTCAGTTTTTGACCCTGATTTTTCACGACAGGGCCGGGGTGGTTCTCAAATTCAGATTTCAACTCGATTTTTGGTTGATTTCTGACATTAGTTTTTGACCCCTATATTTCACGACAGGGCCGGGGGTGGTTCTCAAATTCAGATTTCAGGTTGATTTTTATTCGATTTCAGACTTCAGTTTTTGACCCCGATTTTTCACGACAGGGCCGGGGTGGTTCTCAAATTCAGATTTCAGGTCGATTTCAGACTTCAGTTTTTGACCCCAGTTTTTCACGACAGGGCTGTGGTGGTTCTCAAATTCAGATTTCAGGTCGATTTCAGACTTCAGTTTTTGACCCCAGTTTTTCACGACAGGGCTGTGGTGGTTCTCAAATTCAGATTTCAGCTTGATTTTTGGTTGATTTCTGACTTCAGTTTTTGACCCCTATATTTCACGACAGGGGGTTCTCAAATTCAGATTTCAAGTCGAATTTTATTCGATTTCAGACTTCAGTTTTTGACCCTGATTTCTCACGACAGGGCCGGGGCTGGTTGTCAAATTCAGATTTCAACTTGATTTTTGGTTGATTTCTGACTCCAGTTTTTGACCCCGATTTTTCACGACAGGGCCGGGTGGTTCTCAAATTCAGATTTCAGGTCAATTTCAGACTTCAGTTTTTGACCCTGATTTTTCACGACAGGGCCGGGTGGTTCTCAAATTCAGATTTCAACTCGATTTTTGGTTGATTTCTGACATTAGTTTTTGACCCCTATATTTCACGACAGGGCCGGGGGTGGTTCTCAAATTCAGATTTCAGGTTGATTTTTATTCGATTTCAGACTTCAGTTTTTGACCCCGATTTTTCACGACAGGGCCGGGGTGGTTCTCAAATTCAGATTTCAGGTCGATTTCAGACTTCAGTTTTTGACCCCAGTTTTTCACGACAGGGCTGTGGTGGTTCTCAAATTCAGATTTCAGGTCGATTTCAGACTTCAGTTTTTGACCCCAGTTTTTCACGACAGGGCTGTGGTGGTTCTCAAATTCAGATTTCAGCTTGATTTTTGGTTGATTTCTGACTTCAGTTTTTGACCCCTATATTTCACGACAGGGGGTTCTCAAATTCAGATTTCAAGTCGAATTTTATTCGATTTCAGACTTCAGTTTTTGACCCCGATTTTTCACGACAGGGTCAGGATGTTTCCGAAATTCAGATTTCAACTCGATTTTTGGTTGATTTCTGACTTCAGTTTTTGAACCCTATATATCACGACACGGGGTTTTCAAATTCAGATTTCAAGTCGAATTTTGGTTGATATCTGACTCCAGTTTTTGACCCTGATTTCTCACAACAGGGCCGGGGGTGGTTCTCAAATTCAGATTTCAGGTCGATTTCAGACTTCAGTTTTTGACCTCAGTTTTTCACGACAGGGCTGTGGTGGTTCTCAAATTCAGATTTCAGCTTGATTTTTGGTTGATTTCTGACTCCAGTTTTTGAACCCTATATATCACGACACGGGGTTTTCAAATTCAGATTTAAAGTCGAATTTTGGTTGATATTTGACTCCAGTTTTTGACCCCGATTTTTCACGACAGGGCCGGGGTGGTTCTCAAATTCAGATTTCAACTCGATTTTTGGTTGATTTCTGACTCCAGTTTTTGAACCCGATTTCTCACGACAGGGGGTTCTCGAATTCAGATTTCAAGTCGAATTTTAGTCGATTTCAGACTTCAGTTTTTGACCCCGATTTTTCACGACAGGGCCGGGTGGTTCTCAAATTCAGATTTCAGGTCAATTTCAGACTTCAGTTTTTGACCCCTATATTTCACGACAGGGGGTTCTCAAATTCAGATTTCAAGTCGAATTTTATTCGATTTCAGACTTCAGTTTTTGACCCCAATTTTTCACGACAGGGCCGGGTGGTTCTCAAATTCAGATTTCACCTCGATTTTTGGTTGATTTCCGACTTCAGTTTTTGACCCCGATTTCTCACGACAGATTTTTCTGGTGGTTCTCAAATACAGATTTCAGGTCGATTTTTGGTCGATTTCTGAATCCAGTTTTTGACCCCAATTTTTCACAACAGGTCTGGGGTGGTTCTCAAATTCAGATTTCAAGTCGTTTTCAGACTTCAGTTCTCTACCCCGATTTTTCACGACAGGGCCAGGGTGGTTCTCATATTCAGATTTCAGGTCAATTTCTGACTTCAGTTTTTGACCCCGATTTTTCACGACAGGGTCAGGATGGTTCTCAAATTCAGATTTCAGGTTGATTTTTATTCGATTTCAGACTTCAGTTTTTGAACCCTATATTTCACGACAGGGCCGGGGTGGTTCTGAAATTCAGATTTCAACTCGATTTTTGGTTGATTTCTGACTCCAGTTTTTGAACCCTATATTTCACAACACGAGGTTTTCAAATTCAGATTTCAAGTCGAATTTTGGTTGATATCTGACTCCAGCTTTTGACCCCGATTTTTCACGACAGGGCCGGGGGGTGGTTCTCAAATTCAGATTTCAGGTCGATTTTTTGTCGATTTCAGACTTCAGTTTTTGACCCCGATTTCTCACGACAGATTTTTCTGGTGGTTCTCAAATACAGATTTCAGGTCGATTTTTGGTCGATTTCTGAATCCAGTTTTTGACCCCAATTTTTCACAACAGGGCTGGGGTGGTTCTCAAATTCAGATTTCAGGTTGAATTTTATTCGATTTCAGACTTCAGTTTATGTCCCCGATTTTTCACAACAGAGCCGGGGATTTTCTCAAATTCAGATTTCAGCACGATTTATGGTTGATTTCTGATTGCAGTTTTTGACCCCAATTTTGACCCCAATTTTTCACGATCGGTGTGGTTCTCAAATTCAGATTTCAGGTCGATTTCAAACTTCAGTTTTTGACCCCGATTTTTCACGACAGGGCCGGGGTGGTTCTCATCTTCAGATTTCAGGTCGATTTTTGGTCGATTCCTGAATCCAGTTTTTGACCCCCATTTTTCACGACAGGGCCGGTGGTTCTCAAATTCAGATTTCACATTGATTTCAGACTTCAGTTTTTGACCCCGCTTTTTCACGACAGGGCCGGGGTGGTTCTCAAATTCAGATTTGAAGTTGAATTTTATTCAATTTCAGACTCCAGTTTTTGACCCCATTTCAGGTCCATTTTTGGCTGATTTCTGACTTCAGTTTTTGACCCCCATTTTTCACGACAGGGACGGGGTGGTTCTCAAATTCAGATTTCAGCTCGATTTTTGGTTGATTTCAGACTTCAGTTTTTGACACCAATTATTCTCGACAGGGCCAGGGGTGGTTCCCAACTTCAGATTTGAAGTTGAATTTTATTCGATTTCAGACTACAGTTTTTGACCCCGATTTTTCACGACAGGGCCGGGGTGGTTCTCAAATTCAGAATTCACATTGATTTCAGACATCAGTTTTTTGACCCTGATTTTTCACGACAACGCCGGAATGGTTCTCAAATTCAGATTTCAGTTCGAATTTTATTCGATTTCAGACTACAGTTTTTTAACCCCGATTTTTCACGACAGGCCGGGGTTGGTCTCAAATAAAGATTTCAGGTCGATTTCAGACTTCAGTTTTTTTACCCCGATTTTTCTCAACAGGGCCGGGGTGGTTCTCAAATTCAGATTTCAGCTCGATTTTTGGTCGAATTCTGACTCCAGTTTTTGACCCCCATTTTTCACGACAGGGCTGGGATGGTTCTCAACTTCAGATTCCAGGTCGATTTTTGGTCGATTCCTGACTTTAGTTTTTGACCCCAATTTTTCACGACAGGGCTGGGGTGGTTCTCAAATTCAGATTTCACATTGATGTCAGACTTCAGTTTTTGACCCCGATTTTTCACGACAGGGCTGGGGTGGTTCTCAAATTCAGATTTCAGCTCGATTTTTGGTCGATTTCTGACTCCAGTTTTGGACCCCAATTTTTCACGACAGGGCCAGGGTGGTTCTCAGATTCAGATTTCAGGTCGATTTCAAACTCCATTTTTTGACCCCGATTTTTCACGACAGGGCCAGGGGGTTGTCAATTTCAGATTTCACATTGATTCAGGCGTCAGTTTTTTTATCCTGATTTTTCACGACAAGGCCGGAATGGTTCTCAACTTCAGATTTCAGTTCGAATTTTATTTGATTCCTGACTTCAGTTTTTGACCCCCATTTTTCACTACAGGGCCGGGCAGGTTCTAAAAATTCAGATTTCAGCTCGATTTTTGGTTGAATTCATACTTCAGTTTTTGACCCCGATTTTTCACGACAGGGCCGGGTGGTTCTCAAATTCAGATTTCAGGTCAATTTCAGACTTCAGTTTTTGACCCCTATATTTCACGACAGGGGGTTCTCAAATTCAGATTTCAGGTCGATTTTTGGTCGATTTCTGAATCCAGTTTTTGACCCCAATTTTTCACAACAGGTCTGGGGTGGTTCTCAAATTCAGATTTCAAGTCGTTTTCAGACTTCAGTTCTCTACCCCGATTTTTCACGACAGGGCCAGGGTGGTTCTCATATTCAGATTTCAGGTCAATTTCTGACTTCAGTTTTTGACCCCGATTTTTCACGACAGGGTCAGGATGGTTCTCAAATTCAGATTTCAGGTTGATTTTTATTCGATTTCAGACTTCAGTTTTTGAACCCTATATTTCACGACAGGGCCGGGGTGGTTCTGAAATTCAGATTTCAACTCGATTTTTGGTTGATTTCTGACTCCAGTTTTTGAACCCTATATTTCACAACACGAGGTTTTCAAATTCAGATTTCAAGTCGAATTTTGGTTGATATCTGACTCCAGCTTTTGACCCCGATTTTTCACGACAGGGCCGGGGGGTGGTTCTCAAATTCAGATTTCAGGTCGATTTTTGGTCGATTTCTGAATCCAGTTTTTGACCCCAATTTTTCACAACAGGTCTGGGGTGGTTCTCAAATTCAGATTTCAAGTCGTTTTCAGACTTCAGTTCTCTACCCCGATTTTTCACGACAGGGCCAGGGTGGTTCTCATATTCAGATTTCAGGTCAATTTCTGACTTCAGTTTTTGACCCCGATTTTTCACGACAGGGTCAGGATGGTTCTCAAATTCAGATTTCAGGTTGATTTTTATTCGATTTCAGACTTCAGTTTTTGAACCCTATATTTCACGACAGGGCCGGGGTGGTTCTGAAATTCAGATTTCAACTCGATTTTTGGTTGATTTCTGACTCCAGTTTTTGAACCCTATATTTCACAACACGAGGTTTTCAAATTCAGATTTCAAGTCGAATTTTGGTTGATATCTGACTCCAGCTTTTGACCCCGATTTTTCACGACAGGGCCGGGGGGTGGTTCTCAAATTCAGATTTCAGGTCGATTTTTTGTCGATTTCAGACTTCAGTTTTTGACCCCGATTTCTCACGACAGATTTTTCTGGTGGTTCTCAAATACAGATTTCAGGTCGATTTTTGGTCGATTTCTGAATCCAGTTTTTGACCCCAATTTTTCACAACAGGGCTGGGGTGGTTCTCAAATTCAGATTTCAGGTTGAATTTTATTCGATTTCAGACTTCAGTTTATGTCCCCGATTTTTCACAACAGAGCCGGGGATTTTCTCAAATTCAGATTTCAGCACGATTTATGGTTGATTTCTGATTGCAGTTTTTGACCCCAATTTTGACCCCAATTTTTCACGATCGGTGTGGTTCTCAAATTCAGATTTCAGGTCGATTTCAAACTTCAGTTTTTGACCCCGATTTTTCACGACAGGGCCGGGGTGGTTCTCATCTTCAGATTTCAGGTCGATTTTTGGTCGATTCCTGAATCCAGTTTTTGACCCCCATTTTTCACGACAGGGCCGGTGGTTCTCAAATTCAGATTTCACATTGATTTCAGACTTCAGTTTTTGACCCCGCTTTTTCACGACAGGGCCGGGGTGGTTCTCAAATTCAGATTTGAAGTTGAATTTTATTCAATTTCAGACTCCAGTTTTTGACCCCATTTCAGGTCCATTTTTGGCTGATTTCTGACTTCAGTTTTTGACCCCCATTTTTCACGACAGGGACGGGGTGGTTCTCAAATTCAGATTTCAGCTCGATTTTTGGTTGATTTCAGACTTCAGTTTTTGACACCAATTATTCTCGACAGGGCCAGGGGTGGTTCCCAACTTCAGATTTGAAGTTGAATTTTATTCGATTTCAGACTACAGTTTTTGACCCCGATTTTTCACGACAGGGCCGGGGTGGTTCTCAAATTCAGAATTCACATTGATTTCAGACATCAGTTTTTTGACCCTGATTTTTCACGACAACGCCGGAATGGTTCTCAAATTCAGATTTCAGTTCGAATTTTATTCGATTTCAGACTACAGTTTTTTAACCCCGATTTTTCACGACAGGCCGGGGTTGGTCTCAAATAAAGATTTCAGGTCGATTTCAGACTTCAGTTTTTTTACCCCGATTTTTCTCAACAGGGCCGGGGTGGTTCTCAAATTCAGATTTCAGCTCGATTTTTGGTCGAATTCTGACTCCAGTTTTTGACCCCCATTTTTCACGACAGGGCTGGGATGGTTCTCAACTTCAGATTCCAGGTCGATTTTTGGTCGATTCCTGACTTTAGTTTTTGACCCCAATTTTTCACGACAGGGCTGGGGTGGTTCTCAAATTCAGATTTCACATTGATGTCAGACTTCAGTTTTTGACCCCGATTTTTCACGACAGGGCTGGGGTGGTTCTCAAATTCAGATTTCAGCTCGATTTTTGGTCGATTTCTGACTCCAGTTTTGGACCCCAATTTTTCACGACAGGGCCAGGGTGGTTCTCAGATTCAGATTTCAGGTCGATTTCAAACTCCATTTTTTGACCCCGATTTTTCACGACAGGGCCAGGGGGTTGTCAATTTCAGATTTCACATTGATTCAGGCGTCAGTTTTTTTATCCTGATTTTTCACGACAAGGCCGGAATGGTTCTCAACTTCAGATTTCAGGTCGAATTTTATTTGATTCCTGACTTCAGTTTTTGACCCCCATTTTTCACTACAGGGCCGGGCAGGTTCTAAAAATTCAGATTTCAGCTCGATTTTTGGTTGAATTCATACTTCAGTTTTTGACACCAATTATTCTCGACAGGGCCGGGGTGGTTCTCAAATTCAGATTTCAGCTCGATTTTTGGTTGATTTCTGACTTCAGGTTTTGACCCCGATTTTTCACAACAGGGCCAGTTTGGTTGTCAAATTCAGATTTTACGTTGATTTCAGACATCAGTCTTTTGACCCCGATTTTTCACAACAGGGTCGGGGTGGTTCTCAAATTCAGATATCAGTGGGAATTTTATTCGAGTTTTATTCGAGAAACTTCAGTTTTTGACCCCGATTTTTCACGACAGGGCCGGGGTTGTTCTCAAATTCACATTTCAGCTCGATTTTTGGTTGATTTCTGACTTCAGTTTTTGACGCCGATTTTTCATGACAGGCCGGGGTGGTTCTCAAATTCAGATTTCAGGTCAATTTAAGACTACAGTTTTTTTACCTCGATTTTTCACGACAGGCCGGGGTGGTTCTCAAATTCAGATTTCAGGTCGAATTTTATTTGATTCCTGACTTCAGTTTTTGACCCCCATTTTTCACTACAGGGCCGGGCAGGTTCTAAAAATTCAGATTTCAGCTCGATTTTTGGTTGAATTCATACTTCAGTTTTTGACACCAATTATTCTCGACAGGGCCGGGGTGGTTCTCAAATTCAGATTTCAGCTCGATTTTTGGTTGATTTCTGACTTCAGGTTTTGACCCCGATTTTTCACAACAGGGCCAGTTTGGTTGTCAAATTCAGATTTTACGTTGATTTCAGACATCAGTCTTTTGACCCCGATTTTTCACAACAGGGTCGGGGTGGTTCTCAAATTCAGATATCAGTGGGAATTTTATTCGAGTTTTATTCGAGAAACTTCAGTTTTTGACCCCGATTTTTCACGACAGGGCCGGGGTTGTTCTCAAATTCACATTTCAGCTCGATTTTTGGTTGATTTCTGACTTCAGTTTTTGACGCCGATTTTTCATGACAGGCCGGGGTGGTTCTCAAATTCAGATTTCAGGTCAATTTAAGACTTCAGTTTTTTTACCTCGATTTTTCACGACAGGCCGGGGTGGTTCTCAAATTCAGATTTCAGGTCGATGTTTGGTCGATTTCTGACTCCAGTTTTTGACCCCCATATTTCACGACAGGGCCAGTTTGGTTGTCAAATTCAGATTTTACGTTGATTTCAGACATCAGTCGTTTGACCCCGATTTTTCAGGACAGGGCTGGGGTGGTTCTCAAATTCATATTTCAGCTCGATTTTTGGTTGATTTCTGACTTCAGTTTTTGACCGCAATTTTTCACGACAGGGCTGGGGTGGATCTCAAATTCAGATTTCAGGTCGATTTCAGACTTCAGTTTTGACCCCGATTTTTCACTACAGGGCCAGGGTGGTTCTCAAATTCAGATTTCAGGTGGAATTTTATTCAATTTCAGACTTCAGCCCTTATGAAACAAACAACAATCCCAGCCAAAGCTCAAATGGCATCATAATGACGCGCCATATTTAGTTGCACAGGAACAAAACCTACACAATCGAGGAAACTATAATCAAAGCAAGAGTCTTACAAGTGGCACCTCACGTACATTTCAGACACTGTATTATTCACAGACTGCGCAAATTGAAATTGGCAGGATTCATATGGTTTCTATAAGATGGAAGACTTCATGGAGGAATATGCACTGAGTGAACTAGTCTATATCATTATGCAACTTCCACTTCCTCCTGGAACACTTTAACAAATATTTTCCAGAGGAAACGGCTCCAGAACAATTCGACTGAATAAGATCACCATTCACTGTTACGTGGGAAAATCATCTGACATCAGACCTGGAGGACGCATCAGTTGAACTGTCAAGTGGCCGAACGTTACAGACAGCGTTTAATACCAAGACGCTGCTGAGACGCTGAGTTCTGGATTTCCGTCGAAAGGGAATACACGCAGCTATCCACCAAGGTCGCTATGGAAGTCCGGATGCCCTTTGGCTCTAACTTCTTATGTGGGAAGACTTTCTGAGCACTGACTTACATAAAAAAAATGAAACAGTTCGGCACGAAACATGGATGATAATCTCCGAGTGGCAGTCTCCAAAATTAAACCCACAATGGGCTTGCTCTGCTCCATGCATTGTGCCCACCCATCTCATTAGGTGAGTCTAATGTTGAAGTTATGTGTAAAAAACATTCTAAAATGTAATTTTGCACTTGAAAGCAACAATGTAGGTGTCACTGTAAATTACTTGTATTCTGCATCTAGCCTTTCTTAAATGAGTATAAAATGATATTATGGTTGTTAGGCTGTTGAGTTCTTCGTGTTGTTCTAGTGCATGGGTTTGGACAGGCCTTCTGGAGCGTGTGCACGGCTGTGCGCAACGTTATGCTTTAACCACCTCCAGGGACAGTGGGGGTCGCCAGTCTCTCACACCGTTATTTTGGGGGTCGCGGGCTGAAAAGTTTGGGAACCTCTTGCTGCATAATTTTGTATTAATTTTATTTAGCCATTATTTAATCTCATTGAGACACATGATCAGAGACCTGCTTGGACAGCAGCAACAACAACAACAACAATACAGAGTTACAGACAATAATCAATACTCAACATTAATCAACAAAATGAATACGGAGATACAAAGTAGTAGTTAAATCATTAAACTGATGAATGCAGAAAAGTCAAAAAAAGTTACATGGTACATTCCCACAGACGCTCTCTACATGTTTTATAAAAGTATTTTAAAATTCCCTAGAATTAAGCTGGACACCATTCTTCTGTAGTGTGTTCCAGGTTGATGGGGCAGAGTAGGAAAAGGCCTTTCTACCGAGTTCAGTACGGACTGATGGGGTGGACAAAGTGATGAAACCCTGTGAGCGTAAGCTGTAGCAGCACTGTTTATGTGGATTTGTGGATGAAGCTATACCAGTGCAATGTTGTGCGCATGGATAGTGATGGCCACTATCCATACGCTATAGTATACTGCTAAATTCGTCCAAATGGCGGACAGATAGTAACAAGTTTTCTTTAACTGTCATTCCCTCCCACACACAGCTCAGCTGCCACTTGACACGGAAATGATCACAAGAAACATTGTCAGCAAACCCTCAACAAGAACGATGTGATCAATAAAGTTTAAAAAAAAAATGTTTAATGCTTTTCCTCACCTTGTCAGTGCTTGCATGATTGTAGAAGTGTATCCTTTCTTCTCCAGACATATTTTTCTGATTGAGGTGAGGTTTTATTATTGATCCAGATCCAGCAGTGTCTTCTCCAAAGTCAGCAGAGTCGTCAGAAGAAGGAAATTTGGCTATCCCAGGCTGGGGTGCTCCTGAGAGAAAAGCATTTTGGAGACTCAGGATGTGGTTTTAATCCACATCAAACAACTTCAACAAACATCCTTAGTGTTATTTAAATTTTCATTCCTCTGTGCACTTCTCCTGTATATAGTCTTGAATGCCAATAGTTAATTTTCAATCTGAAATACCAACCTTTCCCTTTTTTGTTATTAGACAATGAGTTAACTGCATTATTATTCATATCTGATTGCCATTTCAATAATGATAAAATACCTGTAATTATAATTTCCAAATCTGTCATGCAGACCAGCTAACTTTGGGCCATTTTTTCATCTCCCCAGAGTTGTTGCAAACAGCCAAAAAGAAATGCATTAATCAAACGCGTTGGAGATACAGGAACAGGATACTACTCAGTGAAGATTGATGGTGGAGTTTGACGACAGGGAGTAACCTTTATGTTACAGTAGCATGACACACCGGGGAAGATTAAGACACAGTGGGGGAAGATTGAGCGACTGACTTTAACTGTAGTCAGTTTGATCACACTGAATGAATGACTGGCTGCTACAATTAGAGAGGAGACAGTAGAATTTTTTGAAAATCGGAACTGGGATGATGACGAGAAATGCTCCCCGGCCCGCAAGGCCCACGAGGAAGTCATACCACAAAGCACTAGATTGAGGAAAAAATGAATAATGAATCTACTATTAAGCACATCCAATTAACATTTAAACTTCATTATTATGACAGTCGGTGTTGTTTTATTTGGTGCATTACTGCATCTTTACCAAAGAGGGACATATGCTGTTTTTCAACTCCTCTAGACGAGAGAAGTGCATTTTTACCACTCGTTGTAGGTTAAGGTGCAATATCCTCCCCCGTCCTATACAAATGTTTTGCTTATTCAGAATTACTAAAAGAGATGATTTAGAAGAGAAAACTGTCTCATATGTCTTATATGCACTTATTGAAACAGCAAAGCACGTTTTGATCATCTCTCGCTGCTTTAAGCGTCTTTTGACAAGAATGGAATAGTACACGCTATTTGACATGAATCCACTATTAAACACAACCAAATAACGTTTAAACTTCATTATTATGAAAGTTGCTGTGGTTTTATTTGGCACAGTATTGCATCTTTACCAGAGAGGGACATATGCTGTTTTTCATCTGCTCTAGACGAGAGAAGTGCATTTTTACCACTCGTTGTAGGTTAAGGTGCAATGTCCTCCCCCATCCTATATAAATGTATTGTTTATTCAGAATTACTAAAAGAGATGATTTAGAAGAGAAAACTGTCTTATTTCTCTTAAAGGCACTTATTGAAACAGCAAAGCACGTTTTGATCTTCTCTCGCTGCTTTAAGCGTCTTTTGACAAGTATAGAGTTAGAACACGCTATATGACACAAATACGCCATTAATCACAGCCAATTTTGCTTGTTCAGAATGACTAAAAGAGATGATTATATGTCTGAAAACACCTATTGAGACAGCAAAGCACGTTTTGAGTTTCTCTCGCTGCTTTGAGCGTCCTTTGACAAGTATTAATACAAACTTTATGACACTAATCCACTATTAAGCACATCCAATTAACATTTAAACTTCATTATTATGAAAGTCGGCGGGGTTTCATTTGGCACATTACTGCATCTTTACCAAAGAGGTACATGTGGTACTAGTCAATTTTTCATTTATTTTTTACCTGTTAAAATGAGCTACCCTGCCTGTCAAATTAGCTACCCTCCCTGACCCATGAGTCGTGTTTGCGTATGTGTTGCAATATTTCAATATGTCAAAGGATTATGACTACCAGAGATAAAACGGTATATTGACAAACTCAGTATTAGGGCTGCACAACGAGAAAAATTGACATTGCAATTTATTCTTTTTCTGCGATATATGGATACAGATGCTGCAATTTTTTTTTTCTGTTTTGAATTTGTTCAGTATTTCTTACTATTTGCCGGTAACCATCCCCGTGAGAGTAACATATTAGACACAGAATCCTAAAGCACATGTACTACATTTCGGTTAATTTTTAAACGCCTGCTGATGTGTGATTACAGTCTTATTTGTATTTTTTTATTTGTTCATTTTTTAGAGCATTTCAGTGCATTTCACTACAACTATTGGACATGTAGCACAAACACTCAGAGCAAATTGCTGTGTTATTCGGCTCTAAACAGACAGTACACAGTGGCACTGTGACTGATGAGACTTTAACCAGGTACAGACTCAGCGAACACAGCCTGGCCATCGAGACAGGTAGACACAGAGGCACCAGGCTCCAGAGAGGACAGACTGTGTCAGCTCTGTCCACATAGACAGTTGGAGACAGAGACACACTTCCTGCTACACTGCAGCAAATATGAACATATCTTGGAGAAATCAAATACAGCAGCCAAGTTGCAGCAAGATATGTCCAACATTTTCTACTGTTATCAACTCTTGGTTTATTGATTTTCTATTAAACACACTATTTAATTTTACACACACACACACACACACACACGCACACAATGAAATTGAAATTGAGAGTGAGAGTGAGTGAAATTGAAATTGAGAGAGAGTTAGAGAGCAAGAGAGAGAGAGCATGCATTGGAGTCCCTTTTAACAGTGAAAAACAGATTGGCAGCTGTGTCATAAGCACGGGTCCTAACGCAGGTTGACGGGGCATCGCGTCATCCAATTATATTGTTATCAGAATTATGGATGGGGACAATTCATCAGTAACGTAATACTGATATTTCCCGGACATATACGAACATTTTCCCGCGCGCCTATGACGTTTTGTTTCAGCTCAGTTGAGAGGATTCAAAGGTCCGGAGCCATGCAAGTTAGGCGGTGAGGAGTACGCAGAATTGGAGCAGACCAGCTGTTTTGCCTGAACAAGACGAGAGGTGGGGGTGCAGGGGTGCAGGGAGAAGCCTTGGAGGCCGACTGGAGCTTTCATCCCCATTAACAACTTAGAAACGGTAGCCTATTTGCATCTCTGCTACTTTTTTGGCCATTGGCATTTTTCCTAAACTTTTGATTATGTGGGCAAAATCCACATTTTGGCCGTCTTATTATGGTGATTACGATCTCATCTCACCGAGTTACGTATGTTTTGACTAATAAGCTGTCATCTCTACCATATACACAGAGGTGAATGTAACGAATTACAAGTACTCACATTATTGTGATTGAGTTGCTTTTTCGTGTACTTGTACTTTTTAGAGTATTCTTTAAAGTCAGTAATTTTACTTTTACTTAAGTAGCCTATGTTTTTAATGAGGCAAGATATACATCCATCCGTTAGCTACTGAGGAAATTATTTATCTACGGATATTGCGAGCTAGAAATAAAAACTGACTTGGACCAGACATAAATCAAATGCATCAGATCACATCACATCACATCACATCAAAAACAGGCTAATCAGATCAAATTGTCATGCATCGCGTCAAAAAAAGTGGTGCTGGTTGAAGCCCAGAAGGAGAGGTCTGCAACTACAAGCCCGACGCATAACGTGAGTGAACTATGAATGGGACAGAAGAGAGAGAGCTTTGATAAAGAAAAATAAATAAAAACCAACTATTTTCAATAACGTCGTGGTTTTCTTTCTGAGTTTCTTTGAGAATTTTCTGTGATACAGAGCATGTTGATTTTTTACTCAGTGGTTCCAACAGTGGGAGGCGGGAATCCCAGGGGTTCGCAGACACCGGGGGAGGTCGCGAGATGAATACCAAAAACAAATAAAAATTTAAAATGAAATTTTTTTTGCATATTTTATCCATTATTGTGAAGATATATTCAAAAATAGTGGTTAAATTTGAAATAAAAAAAAGCGCAAAAAAGTGTCCCTGAGGTAATTGCGAAAGATTGACAGCATCGTTTCAGCAGGTCAATTTACAGCAGCACAGGAAACACAGCGACATGTGAACGTAGGTGGAGACCACCGTGGTAATATCCATCATCAGTCGGAGCAGCTCTTCTAGGTGTCGAAAATATCAAGATGAATGCAATATGTATCTGCATGTGTCATCGTCAACCAACTTCAACACCCCCAATGTGTTGCATGTGCTGGGGTACTTACACTTGAAAGCCTAAAGCCTGTTAAAAGGCTACAGACACAGGAAAACCAAGCATCCCTCACTTGCTGCTAAACCAGTTGATTTTTTCCGGCGAAAGGAGCAAGAGTTGTAAGGCCAAAAAGCCCTTATGAAACAAATAACAATCCCAGCCAAAGCTCAAATGGCATCATAATGACGCGCCATATTTAATTGCACAGGCACAAAAGCTACACAATCGAGAGAAAAAAAATAATCAAACCCGCTGCTGTAGCAATAAGTCAGTTAATGTAAGTACAGTTTTGACGGAATTGTTAATGCTGTTTTGCACCCCGCTCGAGGGGACGTGCACAGGTGAGGACATGTTCACTAAACTTGACAATAAACTTTGGGACGATTGCATTGGTGTGTATACAGACAGTGCTGGAGCAATGCTGGGGCCAAAAAGCCCTTATGAAACAAATAACAATCCCAGCCAAAGCTCAAATGGCATCATAATGACGCGCCATATTTAATTGCACAGGCACAAAAGCTACACAATCGAGAGAAAAAAATTAATCAAACCCGCTGCTGTAGCAATAAGTCAGTTAATGTAAGTACAGTTTTGACGGAATTGTTAATGCTGTTTTGCACCCCGCTCGAGGGGACGTGCACAGGTGAGGACATGTTCACTAAACTTGACAATAAACTTTGGGACGATTGCATTGGTGTGTATACAGACAGTGCTGGAGCAATGCTGGGGGAGAAAGGACTGAAGCAAGAGTCTTACAAGTGGCACCTCACGTACATTTCAGACACTGTATTATTCACAGACTGTGCAAATTGAAATGGGCAGGATTCATATGGTTTCTATAAGATGGAAGACTTCATGGAGGAAAATGCACCGAGTGTTAACACAGTGAACAAGTCTACATCATTACGCAACTTCCACTTCCTCCTGGAACACTTTAACAAGTATTTTCCAGAGGAAACCGCTCCAGAACAATACGACTGAATAAGATCACCATTCTCTGTTACGTGGGACAATCATCTGACATCAGACCTGGAGGACGCATCGGTTGAACTGTCAAGTGGCCGAACGTTACAGACAGCGTTTAATACCAAGACGCTGCTGAGACGCTGAGTTCTGGATTTCCGTCGAAAGGGAATACACGCAGCTATCCACCAAGGTCGCCATGGATGTCCTGATGTCCTGGTCCTTCTTATGTGGAAAGACTTTCTGAGCACTTGCTTACATAAAAAAAAATGAAACAGTTCGGCACGAAACATGGATGATGATCTCCGCGTGGCCGTCTCCAAAATTAAACCCACAGTGGGCTTGCTCTGCTCCATGCATTGTGCCCACCCATCTCATTAGGTGGGTCTAATGTTGAAGTTATGTGTAAAAAAAATTCTAAAATGTAATTTTGCACTTGAAAGCAACAATGTAGGTGTCTGCTGCTCTTCACGCACACAGACATAACCTTATTAAATATTGTGCTACATGGAAATTACTTGTATTCTGCATCTAGCCTTTCTTAAATGACTATAAAATGATATTATGGTTGTTAGGCTGTTGTGTTCTTCGTGTTGTTCTAGTGCATGGGTTTGGACAGGCCTTCTGGAGCATGTGCACGGCTGTGCGCAACGTTTTGCTTTAACCACCTCCAGGGACAGTGGGGGTCGCCAGTCTCTCGCACCGTTATTTTGGGGGCTGCATAATTTTTTATTAATTTTATTTAGCCTTTATTTAATCTCATTGAGACACGTGATCAGAGACCTGCTTGGACAGCAGCAACAACAACAACAACACAGAGTTACAGACAATAATCAATACTCAACATTAATCAACAAAATGAATACGGAGATACAAAGTAATAGTAAAATCATTAAACTGATGAATGCAGTAAAGTCAATAAAAGTTACATGGTACATTCCCACAGACGCTCTCTCCATGTTTTATACAATTATTTTAAAATTCACTAGAATTAAGCTGGACACCATTCTTCTGTAGTGTGTTCCAGGTTGATGGGGCAGAGTAGGAAAAGGCCTTTCTACCGAGTTCAGTACGGACTGATGGGGTGGACAAAGTGATGAAACCCTGTGAGCGTAAGCTGTAGCAGCCCTGTTTATGTGGATTTGTAGATGAAGCTATACCAGTGCAATGTTGTGCGCATGGATAGTGATGGCCACTATCCATACGCTATAGTATACTGCTAAACTAATCTTAGCATACATTGTGACATTCGTCCAAATGGCGGTGTCCTCGGCCCTAAACTCAAATGCTACCACAACTTTCCGCCTTGAATATTCAGATAGTAACAAGTTTTTCTTTAACTGTCATTCCCTCCCACACACAGCTCAGCTGCCACTTGACACGAAAATGATCACAAACAACATTGTCAGCAAACCCTCGACAAGAACGATGTGATCAACAAAGTTTTAAAAAAAAAAATGTTTAATGCTTTTCCTCATCTTGTCAGTGCTTGCATGATTGTAGGAGTGTATCCTTTCTTCTCCAGACATGTTTTTCTGACCGCGGTGAGGTTTTATTATTGATTCAGATCCAGCAGTGTCTTCTTCAAAGTCAGCAGAGTCGTCAGAAGAAGGAAACTTGGCTATCCCAGGCTGGGGTGCTCCTGAGAGAAAAGCATTTTGGAGACTCAGGATGTGGTTTTAATCCACATCAAACAACTTCAACAAACATCCTTAGTGTTATTTAAAGCAAAAAAATAGTAAAGGTATTAAAAATTCAATTGTACTCAGTAGTTAAATATCAAACTATTATTTACAAACGATCAAATACTAGTGAATGAAAGCAGTAAGCAATAATAATAATACTTAAATTGATATAGGCATGGGAGTCAAGTGTTCTGAAGTGCAAAATAGTGAAATATAGCAAACCTAAACTGTAAGAAAACTCTCATCTTACACAGAGGCACAATCTGTGTCTTTATCAATAAAATTACTATAAAAAAGCAACCAAATCTGTTGGCTATAGAAAACACAAAGTGGATTGTTTTTTTTTTTTTTAAAGTTTACAGATGTCAATGTTGTTATATAAAAGTTGCTTATTTCTGCTTTAAGAAAATAAGACAACTATTTTCAGGAAAAGACAATGTGCTGCATGTTTTCATGCTTCTGAGAGCCTAAAACCTTTCAATCCCCTGACTGGTGTCAGGAATGTTTGGCCAGAGCATTTCATACAATCCAATTGTCATGGTGTTTTTAGGAAAGTCTTGAAGCTTTTCAAAGTAAAGAGGCACCTCTCAGATTTTGTTGTTTTGTGAAGACTCTGAGAAAGTGCTGTTTTGGTTAGTGTCCATAAAACACTGCGGAGACAATGCTTTGCTGCTGCAGAATTCACTGTTCTCATAAGTATGGTACAATTCTGTTCTGAGCTCTGGCTTGTTTAACATGCAGCATGTGCCACTCTTTTTCAAGAGATGCATCAGGCAACCTCATACAGTGTAATTGAAACAATTCTCCATGCAACAGAGTGTTGCACTAACAAGGTGCTGGCATGCACCAGGATAGTATCACATACCAGTAAAAGATACATTCAGACATCATTCATCAGCTAACATTTGAAATAAAACAATTTGATGAACACATGCATAAATCCAAGTCAAGTTTATGACTACTAAAACTTAACATGAAAACATAATTATTCCTACTTGCATTTTACAGTGTGTGTAAAGGTTGTCAGTCATCCAGGTCATTGTATCAAAGATTAATCCACAAGGCAAGTCCAGTTTCCTTTAAGAATAAATTAACTCCCTATCGGTTTCCCCAACAAAGTCTATGGGTCAATCTCAATAAATTAACCACATCGTTTCAGGTACTTTTACGGTGGCCTCTTACATTAAATTTATTTTCTGTATTTGTGAATGACCACAAGTCATCGTGATGCTTGTGACCTCTAAGTCATCAACCTGGATGAAAAAAGTAGAAAATGCATAGATGAATTGCTGAAACACTGAAATATACATCACTGCTCACATTTTAATCCGGCCTCTGTCCTCCCCTGTTACTGCTATTGAGGTGCACTCTCCCCAAACAGAGAAAAAAGGGAGGGCCTGAAACAAAAAACAAAATATGTAATTAAAATTAAATTGTTTTTCTTTGGTCAGCATTTTAGCATATCTCTACTACATTCATAAGTCAGATGGAATACATTTTCATTCCTCCTGTGTATAGTCTTTAATGCCAATAGTAAATTTTCAATCTGAAATACCAACCTTTCCCTTTTTTGTTATTAGACAATGAGTTAACTGCATAAGTATTCATATCTGATTGCCATTTCAGTAATGATAAAATTACTGTAATTATAATTTTCAAATCTGCCATGCAGACCAGCTAACTTTGGGCCATTTTTTCCATCTCCCCAGAGTTGTTGCAAACAGCCAAAAGAAATGCATTACTCAAATGAGCTGGAAATACAGGAACAGGATACTACTCAGTGAAGATTGATGGTGAAGTTTGACGACAGGGAGTAACCTTTATGTTACAGTAGCATGATTATTTACAGTTAGGCTAACCTGGACTCTGACACCGGGGGTGATTTAAGACACAGTGGGGGAAGATTGAGTGACTGACATTAACTTTAGTCAGTTTGATCACACTGAAGGAATGACTGGCAGCTACAATTAGACAGTAGAATGTTTTGAAAATCGGAACTGGGATGAACATGTGACTGCTGCCATATTGTAACGAGAAATGCTCCCCAGCCCACAAGGCCCATAATAAAGCCATACAACGAGCTGAGTGAGCTGGAACCCAAGTTGTGTAGGGGGAGCCTGAAAGAACATTTGCCGTCGGTGGGACCCCAGTGGACACAGGCCCACTCTCAGCAGGCACCTTAGGATTGATCATATGGGCAGGGAGAGAGAGAACATTTTGACCACAGTGCCGTTGGGCTATAAGACGAAGGCTCAGCTTCTGTTCAGAGAAAACAGCACGACTAGGCAGACTTTGAAGGGCTACTAACATTTCTAAAGCTAGTACAACTTCTCCATGTTGAAATTCTTGCCCAGCTTGACGCTCATCTGACATAGGCAGATGCAACAATGCCGTTCCAAGAACGAAAGGTGGAAAGGGCTGAGACAGGTGTTAAAGGCCTGTTGCCTCCCTGAATTTAGTACATTTTGGTACTAGCTACCTGAAACCTCTAGTGCACAGCTGCGACTTTCCTAAACATTCAGCAACATTTTAGCTTGCATCTGATCCAAACTTAGCTGAAGTATGTACTTTCAATTTCAATCTATATCTCCTTTCGAGAGATTGGGCTAGAACAGCCACAGGTGGCGTCAGACAACCCAAAAGCATATTAAGGCTCTGCCTTTGTCTGCTACGTGCAGTTTTGAAAGATCATCGACAACACTAAAAGGACTGCTAAGTATGGTGGCCTTACGAAGCTGGACAGAATAAACAGTCGAATAAGGGCATGATTTATCTGAAGATGCACTAGATTGAGGAAAAAAATAATAATCAATCTACAAAATAATAATCAATGAATCTTTCAATTCTTTTAGTTTTGATATTTCCATTGTACAGTAAATAAATAAATGAAGATCGTATGGAGAGAAATGTCGTTTTCACCTGAGAAAGCACACTTTGATCTTCTGTCGCTGCCTTCAGTGTATTGTTCCGTGCAGTTTTGAAAGATCATCGACAACCCTCAGCGTCTTTTGACAAGTATAGAATAGTACACGCTATATGACGCGAATACACTATTAATCACATCCAAATAACATTTAAACTTCGTTATTATGAAAGACGGTGCATTACTGTATCCTTTACTAAAAAGGGGCATATGTTGTTTTTCAACTCCTCAAGTCGAAAGTGCATTTTTACCAGGTTATGGTGCTATGTCCTCCCCGATGCTATAAAAAATATTTTGCTCCTTCAAAATTACTAAAAGAGATGATTGTATGTCTTAAAACACTTATTGAAACAGCAAAGCACGTTGTGATCTTCTCTCGCTGCTTTAAGCGTCTTTTGTCAAATATAGAGTTGGAACACGCTATATGACACAAATACGCCATTAATCACAGCCAATTAACATTTAAACTTCATTATTATGACAGTCGGCGTGATTTCATTTGGCACGTTACTGCATCTTTACCAAAGAGGGACATATGCTGTTTTTCAACACCTCTAGACGAGAGAAGTGCATTTTTACCACTTGTTGTAGGTTAATGTGCTATGTCCTCCCCGATGCTATAAAAATGTTCAGCTTATTCAGAATAACTAAAAGAAATGATTTAGAAGAGAAAACGGTCTTATATGTCTTAAAGGCACTTATTGAAACAGCAAAGCACGTTGTGATCTTCTCTCGCTGCTTTAAGCGTCTTCTGACAAGTATGGAATAGTAAACGCTATTTGACATGAATCCACTATTAAACACAACCAAATAACATTTAAACTTCATTATAATAAAATTTGGCGTGGTTTCATTTGGCACATTACTGCATCCTTAACAAAGAGGGACATATGCTGTTTTTCAACTTCTCTAGACGAGAGAAGTGCATTTTTACCACTTGTTGTAGGTTAAGGTGCAATGTCCTCCCCCATGCTATAAAAATGTTTTGCTTATTCAGAATTACTAAAAGGGATGATTAAGGAGGGGAAACTGTCTTATATGTCTTAAAGGCACTTATTGAAACAGCAAAGCACGTTGTGATCTTCTCTCGCTGCTTTAAGCTTCTTTTGTCAAATATAGAGTTAGAACACGCTATATGACACAAATACGCCATTAATCACAGCCAATTAACATTTAAACTTCATTATTATGACAGTCGGCGTGATTTCATTTGGCACGTTACTGCATCTTTACCAAAGAGGTACAAGTGGTACTAGTCATTTTTTCTCAGTTTTCATTTATTTTTTACCTGTTAAAATGAGCTACCCTGCCTGTCAATATGACCTACCCTGTCTGTCAAATTAGCTACCTTTCCTGACCCATGAGTCGTGTTTGCGCGTGTGTTACAATATTTCAATATGTCAAAGGATTATGACTACCAGAGATAAAACGGTATATTGACAAACTCAGTATTAGCGCTGCACAAAAAGTCTTTTGACAAGTATGGAATAGTACACGCTATTTGACATGAATCAACTATTAAACACAACCAAATAACATTTAAACTTCATTATTATGAAAGTTGGCGTGGTTTCATTTGGCACATTACTGCATCTTTACCAAAGAGGTACAAGTGGTACTAGTCATGACCCATGAGTCGTGTTTGCGTGTGTGTTGCAATATTTCAATATGTCAAAGGATTATGACTACCAGAGATAAAACGGTATATTGACAAACTCAGTATTAGGGCTGAGAAAAATTGACATTGCAATTTGTTCTTTTCTGCGACATATGGATACAGATGCTGCATTTTTTTTCTGTTTTGTATTTTGTATTTCTTACAATTTGCCGGTAACTATCCCCGTGAGAGTAACATATTGGACACAGAATCCTACAGCACATGTACTACATTTCGGTTAATTTTTAAACGCCTGCTGATGTGTGATTACAGTCTTATTTGTATTTTTTTATTTGTTCATTTTTTAAAGCATTTCATTAAAGACTGAGCAGACTGCAGATGGGTAATCACAGTTTTAATTATTTATATGTTACATTTCAGTCAAAATTGAGCAGGTGATCACAGGTTTAGTTTTACTTTTTATTTGTATACCAAATATGAATGACTGAGCAGACTGACATGAAAGGACATAGAATTATAATTAGTCTTATTTTCTTTATTCACTACATATTCATAGTCTAAGTAAACATTGGGTAATAAGTTGGAATGGAAAAGGGTTTAAACATGCAGTCAAAAGAGAGAGGGTTCTCTCACACTTAAAACATCTCGGGGTAGGCATAGCATTCTTACAGGAAACCCACCTTCAGAATAAAGACCACTTTAGTATTCACAAAGACTGAGTAGGGAAGGTGTCTCACTCACAATTTAATTCTATTTTTTCTTCTTCTTTTATTGCATCACACACTATCTTTGATCCAAATGTTTGCTATGTTACATTTGTGAGAAAGCTACTACAACTTAATTTAATTTTAGTTCATATTTACGCCAATAAACTGCAACTGTAAAGTGTTTTCAAAAGTTTTGGCTCGTCGCCTTGAAAACATTCTCCCTCAAAAAGTGTTGGACGCCCAGACTGGGTTTATTCAAGGCAGGCAGTCCTATTTCAATTTGAGACGATTGTTTAACATAATCTACACGAAATCCCACACTCTATCCCCAGAAGCAGTAATCTAGCTCAACGCCGAGAAGGCGTTCGATAGGGTTGAGTGGGAATATCTTCTTTCCACATTCAGTCGGTTTGGATTCGGCCCTAATTTTATTAAACACATCAAACTTATCTACGCTGACCCAACTGCCTCAGTTTACACTAACTCTGTCTCCTCTGATTACTTTCCCCTCTTTTCAGGGGGACTAAACAAGGATAGCCCACTACTTTTTGTCTTTGCAATAGAACCACTCTCCATAGCTCTACACGTGGTGGCCTATAACGCATACTGTCTCGCTCTACGCAGACGACTTGTTATTATATGTCACCAACCCTGTCTCAACCATACCTGAAGTCCTCAGAGTCCTGGAAGAATTTGGAAAAATTATCAGGATACAAACTTAATTTCAATAAAAGTGCCATTTAAACTCACAGCTGACTTTTTCACATATCTGGGGGTAAAAAAAAACAATAGAACTGTATTTTACTCGTATTTTCACCACTTCAGATGGCAGATTTTCTTTCTACCTCATTTTCCCTTTAGTAAAGACGGCCTGAAATAGGCTGTACAAGTCATTTACAACATATTTGACAATGTGGAAGACTTATCCAGTCTGAAAAAGCCTCAGCACCATTGATATTGCTGGCTCCATCTAAGGGGGCATTTCAACAGCAACTGGATCACCTGCAAACCTTCTGTCAGATCTAGGCCCTGACAGTTAATTTAGACAAAAGAAGAATAATGATATTCCTGAAACGACCAAGGGGTCAGGGAAACCAGTCAACAACTATTGGACATGTAGCACAAACACTCAGAGCAAATTGCTGTGTTATTCGGCTCTAAACAGACAGTACACAGTGGCACTGTGACTGATGAGACTTTAACCAGGTACAGACTCAACGAACACAGCCTGGCCTTTGAGACAGGTAGACACAGAGGCACCAGGCTCCAGAGAGGACAGACTGTGTCAGCTCTGTCCACATAGACAGTTGGAGACAGACACACTTCCTGCTACACTGCAGCAAATATGAACATATCTTGGAGAAATCAAATACAGCAGCCAAGTTGCAGCAAATTATGTCCAACATTTTCTACTGTTATCAACTCTTGGTTTATTGATTTTCTATTAAACACACTATTTAATTTTACACACACACACACACACACACACACACACACACACACACACACACACACACACACACACACACAATGAAATTGAAATTGAGAGTGAGAGTGAGTGAAATTGAAATTGAGAGAGAGATAGAGAGCAAGAGAGAGAGCATGCACTGGAGTCCCTTTTAACAGTGAAAAACAGATTGGCAGCTGTGTCATAAGCACGGGTCCTAACGCAGGTTGACGAGGCATCGCTTCATCCAATTATATTGTTATCAGAATTATGGATGGGGACAATTCATCAGTAACGTAATACTGATATTTCCCGGACATATACGAACATTTTCCCGCGCGCCTATGACGTTTTGTTTCAGCTCAGTTGAGAGGATTCAAAGGTCCGGAGCCATGCAAGTTAGGCGGTGAGGAGTACGCAGAATTGGAGCAGACCAGCTGTTTTGCCTGAACGAGACGAGAGGTGGGGGTGCAGGGGTGCAGGGGTGCAGGGAGAAGCCTTGTAGGCGGGCTGGAGCTTTCATCCCCATTAACAACTTAGAAACGGTAGCCTATTTGCATCTCTGCTACTTTTTTGGCCATTGGCATTTTTCCTAAACTTTTGATTATGTGGGCAAAATCCACATTTTGGCCGTCTTAGTATGGTAATTACGATCTCATCTCACCAAGTTACGTATCTTTTGACTAATAAGCTGTCATCTCTACCATATACACAGAGGTGAAAGTAACGAATTACAAGTACTCACATTATTGTAATTGAGTTGCTTTTTCGTGTACTTGTACTTTTTAGAGTATTCTTTAAAGTCAGTAATTTACTTTTACTTAAGTGGCCTATGTTTTTAATGAGGCAAGATATACATCCATCCGTTAGCTACTGAGGAAATTATTTATCTACGGATATTGCGAGCTAGAAATAAAAACTGACTTGGACCAGACATAAATCAAATGCATCACATCACATCATATCACATCAAAAACAGGCTAATCAGATCAAATTGTCATGCATCGCGTCAAAAAAAGCGGTGCTGGTTGAAGCCCAGAAGGAGAGGTCTGCAACTACGAGCCCGACGCATAACGTGAGTGAACTATGAATGGGACAGAAGAGAGAGAGCTTTGATAAAGAAAAATAAATAAAAACCAACTATTTTCAATAACGTCGTGGTTTTCTTTCTGGGTTTCTTTGAGAATGTTCTGTGATACAGAGCATGTTGATTTTTTTTCTCAGTGGTTCCAACAGTGGGAGGCGGGAATCCCAGGGGGTCGCAGACACCGGGGGAGGTCGCGAGATGCATACCAAAAACAAATAAAAATTTAAAATGACATTTTTTTTGCATATTTTATCCATTATTGTGAAGATATATTCAAAAATAGTAGTTAAATTTGAAATAAAACCAAGCGCAAAAAAGTGTCCCTGAGGTAATTGCGAAAGATTGGCAGCATCGTTTCAGCAGGTCAATTTACAGCAGCACAGGAAACACAGCGACATGTGAACGTAGGTGGAGACCACCGTGGTAATATCCATCATCAGTCGGAGCAGCTCTTCTAGGTGTCGAAAATATCAAGATGAATGCAATATGTATCTGCATGTGTCATCGTCAACCAACTTCAACACCCCCGATGTGTTGCATGCGCTGGGGTACTTACACTTGAAAGCCTTAAGCCTGTTAAAAGGCTACAGACACTGGAAAACCAAGCATCCCTCACTTGCTGCTAAACCAGTTGATTTTTTCCGGCGAAAGGAGCAAGAGTTGTAAGGCCA
Organism: Semicossyphus pulcher; assembly: GCF_022749685.1. NCBI lineage: Eukaryota > Metazoa > Chordata > Actinopteri > Labriformes > Labridae > Semicossyphus > Semicossyphus pulcher. Next base: position 2,136,174 of record NW_027211696.1, on the reverse strand, counting down.
AAAAGCCCTTATGAAACAAATAACAATCCCAGCCAAAGCTCAAATGGCATCATAATGACGCGCCATATTTAATTGCACAGGCACAAAGGCTACACAATCGAGAGAAAAAAATTAATCAAACCCGCTGCTGTAGCAATAAGTCAGTTAATGTAAGTACAGTTTTGACGGAATTGTTAATCCTGTTTTGCACCCCGCTCGAGGGGACGTGCACAGGTGAGGACATGTTCACTAAACTTGACAATAAACTTTGGGACGATTGCATTGGTGTGTATACAGACAGTGCTGGAGCAATGCTGGGGGAGAAAGGACTGAAGCAAGAGTCTTACAAGTGGCACCTCACGTACATTTCAGACACTGTATTATTCACAGACAAATTGCGCAAATTGAAATGGGCAGGATTCATATGGTTTCTATAAGATGGAAGACTTCATGGAGGAAAATGCACCGAGTGTTAACACAGTGAACAAGTCTACATCATTACGCAACTTCCACTTCCTCCTGGAACACTTTAACAAGTATTTCCCAGAGGAAACCGCTCCAGAACAATACGACTGAATAAGATCACCATTCACTGTTACGTGGGAAACTCATCTGACATCAGACCTGGAGGACGCATCGGTTGAACTGTCAAGTGGCCGAACGTTACAGACAGCGTTTAATACCAAGACGCTGCTGAGACGCTGAGTTCTGGATTTCCGTCGAAAGGGAATACACGCAGCTATCCACCAAGGTCGCTATGGATGTCCTGATGCCCTTTGGCTCTTCTAACTTCTTATGTGGAAAGACTTTCTGAGCACTTGCTTACATAAAAAAAAATGAAACAGTTCGGCACGAAACATGGATGATGATCTCCGAGTGGCCGTCTCCAAAATTAAACCCACAATGGGCTTGCTCTGCTCCATGCATTGTGCCCACCCATCTCATTAGGTGAGTCTAATGTTGAAGTTATGTGTAAAAATAATTCTAAAATGTAATTTTGCACTTGAAAGCAACAATGTAGGTGTCTGCTGCTCTTCACGCACACAGACATAACCTTATTAAATATTGTATTCAGTGCTACATGGAAATTACTTGTATTCTGCATCTAGCCTTTCTTAAATGACTATAAAATGATATTATGGTTGTTAGGCTGTTGTGTTCTTCGTGTTGTTCTAGTGCATGGGTTTGGACAGGCCTTCTGGAGCGTGTGCACGGCTGTGCGCAACGTTTTGCTTTAACCACCTCCAGGGACAGTGGGGGTCGCCAGTCTCTCGCACCGTTATTTTGGGGGCTGCATAATTTTTTATTAATTTTATTTAGCCTTTATTTAATCTCATTGAGACACGTGATCAGAGACCTGCTTGGACAGCAGCAACAACAACAACAACAACAACAACAACACAGAGTTACAGACAATAATCAATACTCAACATTAATCAACAAAATGAATACGGAGATACAAAGTAGTAGTAAAATCATTAAACTGATGAATGCAGAAAAGTCAATAAAAGTTACATGGTACATTCCCACAGGCGCTCTCTCCATGTTTTATAAAAGTATTTTAAAATTCCCTAGAATTAAGCTCGACACCATTCTTCTGTAGTGTGTTCCAGGTTGATGGGGCAGAGTAGGAAAAGGCCTTTCTACCGAGTTCAGTACGGACTGATGGGGTGGACAAAGTGATGAAACCCTGTGAGCGTAAGCTGTAGCAGCCCTGTTTATGTGGATTTGTAGATGAAGCTATACCAGTGCAATGTTGTGCGCATGGATAGTGATGGCCACTATCCATACGCTATAGTATACTGCTAAACTAATCTTAGCATACATTGTGACATTCGTCCAAATGGCGGGGTCCTCGGCCCTAAACTCAAATGCTACCACAACTTTCCGTCTTGAATATTCAGATAGTAACAAGTTTTTCTTTAACTGTCATTCCCTCCCACACACAGCTCAGCTGCCACTTGACACGAAAATGATCACAAGCAACATTGTCAGCAAACCCTCGACAAGAACGATGTGATCAACAAAGTTTAAAAAAAAAAAAATGTTTAATTCTTTTCCTCACCTTGTCAGTGCTTGCATGATTGTAGAAGTGTATCCTTTCTTCTCCAGACATGTTTTTCTGACCGCGGTGAGGTTTTATTATTGATCCAGATCCAGCAGCGTCTTCTTCAAAGTCAGCAGAGTCGTCAGAAGAAGGAAACTTGGCTATCCCAGGCTGGGGTGCTCCTGAGAGAAAAGCATTCTGGAGACTCAGGATGTGGTTTTAATCCACATCAAACAACTTCAACAAACATCCTTAGTGTTATTTAAAGCAAAAAAATAGTAAAGGTATAAAAAATTCAATTGTACTCAGTAGTTAAATATCAAACTATTATTTTATTCAACATGTCAGAACACTTTATCACCCAAACATGCAGATTTTTTTTTTTTTTTTTTTTACAAACGATCAAATACTAGTGAATGAAAGCAGTAAGCAATAATAATAATAATTCTTAAATTGATATAGGCGTGGGAGTCAAGTGTTCTGAAGTGCAAAATAGTGAAATATAGCAAACCTAAACTGTAAGAAAACTCTCATCTTACACAGAGGCACAATCTGTGTCTTTATCAATAAAATTACTATAAAAAAGCAACCAAATCTGTTGGCAATAGAATACACAAAGTGGATTGTTTTTTTGGTTTTTTTAAAGTTTACAGATGTCAATGTTGTTATAAAAAAGTTGCTTATTGCTGCTTTAAGAAAATAAGACAACTATTTTCAGGAAAAGACAATGTGCTGCATGTTTTCATGCTTCTGAGAGCCTAAAACCTTTCAGTCCCCTGACTGGTGTCAGGAATGTTTGGCCAGAGCATTTCATACAATCCAATTGTCATGGTGTTTTTAGGAAAGTCTTGATGCTTTTCAAAGTAAAGCGGCACCTCTCAGATTTTGTTGTTTTGTGAAGACTGAGAAAGTGCTCTGTTGGTTAGAGTCCATAAAACACTGCAGAGGCAATGCTTTGCTGCTGCAGAATTCATTGTTCTTGGTACAATGGTATGGTACAATTTTGTTCTGAGCTCTGCCTTTTTTCAACAACATGGAGCATGTGCCACTCTTTTTCAAGTGCTCCTTCAGGCAACCTCATACAGTGTAGTTGAAACAATTCTCCATGCAACAGAGTGTTGCACTAACAAGGTGCTGGCATGCACCAGGATAGTATCACATACCTGTAAAAGATACATCAACATCATTCATCAGCTAACATTTGAAATAAAACAATTTGATGAACACATGCATACATCCAAGTCAAGTATATGACTACTAAAACTTAACAAGACAACATAATTATTCCTCCTTGCCCTTTACAGTATGTGCAAAGGTTGTCAGTCATCCAGGTCATTTTATACAAGATGAATCCACAAGGTACCGGACTTGGTTAAATTTTCAAGTCCAGTTTCCTTTAAGAATAAATTATCTCCCTATCGGTTTCCCCAACAAAGTCTATAGGGGCATCTCAATAAATTCACCATATCGTTTCAGGTACTTTAAGGTGGCCTCGTACAATGAATTTATTTTCTATATTTGTGAATGACCACAAGTCATCGTGATGCTTGTGACCTCTAAGTCATCAACCTGGATGAAAAAAGTAAAAAATGCAAAGATAAATTACTGAAACACTGAAATATACATCACAGCTTACATTTGAAGCCAGCTTCTGTTCTCCTGGTTCCAGCATCCTCAGTCGTTATATAGCCTGGTACTGCTATTGAGGTGTACTCTCCCCAACAGTGAGAAAAGGAAGGGCCTGAAACAAAAAACAAAAAATGTAATAAAATTAAAGCATTTTAGCATATCTCTACTACATTCACAAGTCAGAAGGAATACATTTTCATTCCTCTGTGCACTTCTCCTGTATATAGTCTTGAATGCCAATAGTTAATTTTCAATCTGAAATACCAACTTTTCCCTTTTTTGTTATTAGACAATGAGTAAACTGCATTATTATTCATATCTGATTGCCATTTCAATAATGATAAAATACCTGTAATTATAATTTCCAAATCTGTCATGCAGACCAGCTAACTTTGGGCCATTCTTTCATCTCCCCAGAGTGGTTGCAAACAGCCAAAAAGAAATGCATTAATCAAACGCGTTGGAGATACAGGAACAGGATACTACTCAGTGAAGATTGATGGTGGAGTTTGACGACAGGGAGTAACCTTTATAGTAACATGACACACCGGGGAAGATTGAGACACAGTGGGGGAAGATTGAGCGACTGACTTTAACTGTAGTCAGTTTGATCACACTGAATGAATGACTGGCTGCTACAATTAGAGCAGAGACAGTAGAATTTTTTGAAAATCGGAACTGGGATGATGACGAGAAATGCTCCCCAGCCCGCAAGGCCCACGAGGAAACCATACCTGAAGCCGGAAAGATGTACTTTTAATTTCAGTCTATATATCCTTTCGAGAGATTCGGCTACAACAGCCACAGGTGGCGTCAAATAACCATTTTTGGTTATTTGACGCCACCTGTATATATATTAAGGCTCTACATGTGGCCTTTGTCTGCAATATATATTAAGGCTCTACATGTGGCCTTTGTCTGCTCCTTCATAGAAAGTGTATTGTTCCGTGCAGTTTTGAAAGATCATCGACAACCCTCATTGTCTGCTAAGTATGGTGGCCTTACGAAGCTAGATGGAATAAACAGTAGAATAAAGGGCATGATGTATCTCACGAAGCACTAGATTGAGGAAAAAATGAATAATGACTCTACTATTAAGCACATCCAATTAACATTTAAACTTCAATGTTATGACAGTCGGTGTTGTTTTATTTGACACAGTACTGCATCATTAACAAAGAGGGACATATGCTGTTTTTCAACTCCTCTAGACGAGAGAAGTGCATTTTTACCACTCGTTGTAGGTTGGGGTGCAATGTCCTCCCCCATCCTATACCAATGTATTGTTTATTCAGAATTACTAAAAGAGATGATTTAGAAGAGAAAACTGTCTCATATGTCTTAAAGGCACTTATTGAAACAGAAAAAGCACGTTTTGATCTTCTCTCGCTGCTTTAAGCGTCTTTTGACAAGTATGGAATAGTACACGCTATTTGACATGAATCCACTATTAAACACAACCAATTAACATTTAAACTTCATTATTATGAAAGTTGGCGTGGTTTTATTTGGCACAGTACTGCATCCTTACCAAAGAGGGACATATGCTGTTTTTCAACTCCTCTAGACGAGAGAAGTGCATTTTTACCACTCGTTGTAGGTTGAGGTGCAATGTCCTCCCCCATCCTATATAAATGTATTGTTTATTCAGAATTACTAAAAGAGATGATTTAGAAGAGAAAACTGTCTTATTTCTCTTAAAGGCACTTATTGAAACAGCAAAGCACGTTTTGATCTTCTCTCGCTGCTTTAAGCTTCTTTTGACAAGTATAGAATAGTACACGCTATATGACATAAATCCACTATTAAGCACATCCAATTAACATGTAAAGTTCATTATTATGACAGTCGGTGTGGTTTTATTTGGTACATTACTGCATCTTTACCAAAGAGGGACATATGCTGTTTTTCAACTCCTCTAGACGAGAGAAGTGCATTTTTACCACTCGTTGTAGGTTAAGGTGCAATGTCCTCCTCCATCCTATATAAATGTATTGTTTATTCAGAATTACTAAAAGAGATGATTTAGAAGAGAAAACTGTCTCATATGTCTTATATGCAGTTACTAAAACAGCAAAGCACGTTTTGATCTTCTCTCGCCGCTTTAAGCTTCTTTTGACAAGTATGGAATAGTACACGCTATATGACACAAATCCGCTATTAATCACATCCAATTAACATGTAAACTTCAGTATTGTGACAGTCGGTGTTGTTTTATTTGGTACATTACTGCATTTTTACCAAAGAGGGACATATGCTGTTTTTCAACTCCTCTCGACGAGAGAAATGCATTTTTACCACTTGTTGTAGGTTAATGTGCAATGGCCTCACCCATGCTATAAAAATATTTTGCTTATTCAGAATTACTAAAAGAGATGATTTAGAAGAGAAAACTGTCTTATTTCTCTTAATGGCACTTATTGAAACAGCAAAGCACGTTATGGTCTTCTCTCACTGCTTTAAGCGTCTTTTGACAAGTATAGAATAGTACACGCTATATGACATGAACCCACTAAGCACATCCAATTAACATTTAAACTTCATTGTTGTGACAGTCGGTGTTGCTTTATTTGGTACATTACTGCATCTTTACCAAAGAGGGACATATGCTGTTTTTCAACTCCTCTAGACGAGAGAAGTGCATTTTTACCACTTGTTGTAGGTTAAGGTGCAATGTCCTCACCCATGCTATAAAAATGTTTTGCTTATTCAGAATTACTAAAAGAGATGATTTAGAAGAGAAAACTGTCTCATATGTCTTATATGCAGTTACTAAAACAGCAAAGCCCGTTTTGATCGTCTCTCGCCGCTTCAAGCTTCTTTTGACAAGTATAGAATAGTACACGCTATTCGACATGAATCCACTATTAAGCATATCCAAATAACATTTAAACTTCATTATTATGAAAGTTGGCGTGGTTTCATTTGGCCAATTACTGCATCTTTACCAAAGAGGTACAAGTGGTACTAGTCATTTTTTCCTCAATTTTCATTTATTTTCTACCTGTGAAAATGAGCTACCCTGGCTGTCAATATGAGCTACCCTCCCTGTCAAAATGAGCTACCTTACTTAAAAAACATTGAAAGTGGTATTATTCTTTTTCCATCAACTTTTTAGCTGTCAATACCGCACAATTCAAACGCACGGACGTGTAGGCTAGGACTTTTGTGAATCACATGAGTCGTGTTTGTGTGTGTGTTGCAATATTTCAATATGTCAAAGGATTATGAGTACCAGAGATAAAACAGTATATCGACAAACTCAATATTAGGGCTGCACAATATTGAAAGAAAGATTTACATGGCAATTTATTCTTTTTCTGCGATATATAGATACAGATGCTGCAAGTATTTTTTCTGTCTTGTCTTTGTTTAGTATTTCTTACAATTTGCCGGCAACTATCCCCGTGAGAGTAACATATTAGACACAGAATTCTACAGCATATGTTGGCTGCGGACCCATGTAGCAACACACTGAAAATGCGTAGGAAGAGAAGCAAAAAGGTTCCCTCTAACTGCTGAATCGGACTCTTATTACAGCATTCTGCTAGCTGCTTGCAATAATTAGTTTCCCCAGTAAGGTGTCAGTAGCAGCTTTGGTATATTATCAACTGGCGCTGAACTCCCAGTTAAGCAAGGAGTCCAGCCGGAAAGCGTAAGACCATCGGGTTAGCAGCAAAACAAGCTGATTTTTTATTATTATTATTATTATTATTATTGTGTCATTCATTTTTTTTCACCCTATACCTGTTTCATCCATCAGCGGTTATGTGTATTTTTTCATTTTTTAGAGCATTTCAGTAAAGACTGAGCAGACTGCAGATGGGTGATCACTGTTTTATTTATTTATTTTATATGTTACATTTCAGTCAAAATTGAGCAGGTGATCAAAGTTTTAGTTTTAGTTTTTTTTTAAATATACGAAATATTAATGATTAAGCAGACTGACATGAAAGGTCATAGAATTATTAGTAGTCTTATTTTCTTTATTCCCTACATATTCATAGATAAAGTAAACATTGGGTAATAGGCAAATAGGCGGAAGTCTTAAGGCATATATATATATATATATATATATATATGTTTTGTTCATTACTTGTCAAGTGTAGATGTATTTGTATTTTGTACGTTTTATATCTGATTTGTGCATTCATCTATGTTTTGTATTGCTTAAATGGGAATGGGATTTGCATATTTGAACTCGATAGTTTCAGTGGCGCACAGTAATTCATATCCAGTCCCAGGTAGGAGTGATGTGAAAATAATAAGTTGGAATGTAAAAGGGCTTAAACATGCAGTCAAAAGAGAGAGGGTTCTCTCACACTTAAGACATCTCGGGATAGGCATAGCATTCTTACAGGAAACCAACCTTCAGAATAAAGAGCACTTTGGGATTTACAAAGACTGGGTAGGGCAGGTGTTTCACTCACAATTTAATTCTAAAACTCGAGGAAGAGCTATACTAGTCCATAAAAATGTTCCTTTTATTGCATCATTTATTGCATTATTGCATGTATCTGATCCAAATGTTTGATATGTTACGGTTGTGAGGAAGCTACTACAACTTAATCTAATTTTAGTTAATATTTACGCCCCTAATTTTGACAATGATCAGTTTTTAGAAAAAAAAATGCTGAGCTCCATCCCCAGTCTGGATAGTCATCACTTGATTCTTTCAGGGGATTACAATCTGGTGATCGTTCCTCTCATTCGACATCAAAGTCATCTAAATCAGTAAACAATCCATGCATTTATGAACACACATAAACTTGTAGATCCATGGAGATTTAAGAATCCTAACAAAAGGGAGTACTCTTATTTCTCTCATGTACACAGATCATTTTCAAGAATAGACTTTTTTTGCTCAATCCCTATTTACTGAGAACAATAACAATTTGTTAATGTAATCCGATTTTGATCTCTGGCCATGCATTGTTATTAAAGAAAAATAAGGACCCACTCAACTGTTCATCATACAGACCAATTAGTTTAGCAAACTGTTTTCAAAAGTTTTGGCTTCTCGCCTTGAAAACATTCTTCCTCACATAGTGTTGGACCACCAGACTGCATTTGTTCAAGGTAGACAGTCCTATTTCAATCTGAGACGACTGTTTAACATAATCTACACGAAATCCCACACTCTATCCCCAAAAGCGATAATCTCGCTCAACGGCGAGAAGGCGTTTGATAGGGAATAGTGATGAGTAATGAGTGGGAATATCTTCTTCCCACACTCAGTCGGTTTGGATTTGGCCCTAATTTTATTAAACACATCAAACTTATCTACACCGACCCAACTGCCTCAGTTTACACTAACTCTGTCTCCTCTGATTACTTCCCTCTCTTCAGGGGGACTAAACAAGGATAGCCCACTACTTTTTGTCTTTGCAATAGAACCACTCTCCATAGCTCTACACGTGGTGGCCTATAACACATACTGTCTCACTCTACGCAGACGACTTGTTATTATATGTCACCAACCCTGTCTCAACCATACCTGAAGTCCTCAGAGTCCTGGAAGAATTTGGAAAAATATCAGGATACAAACTTAATTTCAATAAAAGTGGGTACTTCCCCATTAACAAGAAAGTTTAAGAATTTCCCAATCTGCCATTTAAACTCACAGCTGACTTTTTCACATATCTGGGGGTAAAAAAACCCCCAAATCTTATCAACAGACTATTTAAAGCAAATTTTAGTCCTCTTTTAGAACAGTGTAAAAAGGATCTATTTTACCCTCATCTCTTATTGGGAGAACAAATTCTGTAAAGATGAATATTGTTCCAAAGTTTTTATATTTGGTTCAAGCGATACCTAAGCGATTTTTGACACACTGTCAAAGTCTTACGGCTGCATGGTTGTGCCCTCTCCTACAATTGGTATCTTTGGGGTATCCCTAGTTTCAGCTGGTACAAATTTCCCTCCTTACTTTCCTAAAGTTATTGCCTTTTCCTCTCTAGTAGCTAGACGTTCAATTCGATTCAAATGGAAGGATGTAATCCCTCCATCACACAACCAATGGATAAAAAATGTGATGCAGAACATCAAGCTGGAAAAAATCTGATGCACCCTTAATGGATCTATCAGCAGATTCCACAAAACCTGGGACCCGTCTATGAACTTTGTGAATAATTTATCTGGTCTGGAACTATGAACTTTCATCCCCTCAGGTGGTCTCTCCTATTAATGCTTAAGAACAGAATGCAACTTATTTTTTAATTTAACTTACTTTCTTTTTAAATCGTATTTATTTATTAATTTTCATCTCTTTTATTGTTATTAATATTGTTATTTTTCCTTGTTTGTATGCCGTTGTCTGTGGGAGTTTTGAAATGTTTAGTTTTTTGTCTTTAAAAAAGCTGTTTGTGGTTGATAGGGATGTTGGGTTGTAGTTTGTCCATACGTATGCTCTTATTGAGGCATATCAATGTTTTGTTCTGCAATGCAAAATCTGTTACAAATAAAGTGTTAAAAAAAACTAAATAGCAAGCTGATTTTAAGACAAGACTGTCTTTTTGTTATGTTTGCAGTTGCAGTAGCTGTATACTATTATTTGGAACCACATTGTCATCATTCAGTGTGTATCACACTACACAGTTATCATGATTACTTATTCAAAAAGGTATTATGTTTAAGAGCTCATAGTGCCATATTACCCCTCTAGAATATTGCACTCCCAGGATGCAGGCCTGCTCGTGGTACCTAAAGTCTCTAAGAGTAGTATGGGAGCCTTCAATTATCAGGCCCCCCTACCCTGAGTCTGGTTCTGCTCAAGGTTTCTGCCTGTAAAAAGGAAGTTTTTCCTTGCCAATAGGCCGAATGTTGCTAAGTGCTACTGATTGAGATTCATGTTGGGTCTCTCTCTAAATAGCATAACAAAGAGTATGATCTAGACCTGCTCTTTTTGTAAAGTGTCTTGAGAGAACTTTGGTTATGATTTGGCGCCATACAAATAAACTTTGATCTGAATTTAATTTGATTGATTAAAAACATACCATTAAGGATGATTGTATTGATTGTCATTTCAAATGTGTTAGGGTGTTTTGGGGAAAACTGACAGCCCTTTTTAGCTTGCACATTGAGGAGCTGTAATTCATTTAACCTTAACCTTAAGAAAACCTTGTATATTTTTGTATATTTTTATATATTTTTACAACTTCAGCAATTTTTACTCATATTTTCACCACTTCAGACGGCAGATTTTCTTTCTACCTCATTTTCCCTTCAGTAAAAACGGCCTGAAATAGACTGTGAAAGTCATTTACAACATATGTGACAATGTGGAAGACTTATCCAGTCTGAAAAACCACACATCAAAAACATGAACCAATGAGGAGTGGTTCGACACAGACTGCAGAGGTCTGAGTAAAAAACTCAAAAGTTTATCAAATCAAAAACACAGACAACCCGACAACCCTGAGCTCAGCCTCAACATCTATACCCTCAACACCCTCATTAAAAAACGTGGCCACAAAAACAAGAACAAAATCTTCTCCTGTTTTGTAGGCTTCAAAAAAAGCATTTTATTCGATTTGGCATGATGTTCTGTTCTTAAAATTAATTGAAATGGTGTAGGAGTTCATGGCATCATTGAAGCATGCTGTAAAAATTGCCAAGATGGAAACAGAGTTCTTTACCAAAGTAAAGGGGTGAAACAGGGCTGCAGTCTCAGCCCCACCCTCTTAAACATTTATGCTGATGAATTGGCTAAATCATTGGAACAGTCTGATATCCCTGGTCTCACCCTGTCTGACACACATCAAATGCTACTGTTTGCAGATGATCTGATATTGCTGGCTCCATCTAAGGGGGCATTTCAACAGCAACTGGATCAACTGCAAACCTTCTGTCAGACCTAGGCCCTGACAGTTAATTTAGACAAAAGAAGAATAATGATATTCCTGAAACGACCAAGGGGTCAGGGAAACCAGTCAGTTTTTATTTGGATCCACTTGACATAGACTAATTTCCATTTTTCATTATAATAAAAAAAGAGCTATCAAATTTTATAAACACCTCAAAACAAGTGACCCCAACTCGTACCATCACAAAGCACTGCAATGCCAAGAGGAGAACATGGAGAACATGGAGAACACCGTCAGCCAGCTAATCCTGAGGCTCAGCTCCTCTAACAGGCCTCAGGACAGCCCTCACACAATCCAGACCAACCAGGTGATAGATAAAGAAAAACCACATGACTACAACTATTGGACATGTAGCACAAACACTCAGAGCAAATTGCTGTGTTATTCGGCTCTAAACAGACAGTACACAGTGGCACTGTGACTGATGAGACTTTAACCAGGTACAGACTCAACGAACACAGCCTGGCCATCGAGACAGGTAGACACAGAGGCACCAGGCTCCAGAGAGGACAGACTGTGTCAGCTCTGTCCACATAGACAGTTGGAGACAGAGACACACTTCCTGCTACACTGCAGCAAATATGAACATATCTTGGAGAAATCAAATACAGCAGCCAAGTTGCAGCAAGATATGTCCAACATTTTCTACTGTTATCAACTCTTGGTTTATTGATTTTCTATTAAACACACTATTTAATTTTACACACACACACACACACACACACACACACACACACACACACACACACACACAATGAAATTGAAATTGAGAGTGAGAGTGAGTGAAATTGAAATTGAGAGAGAGATAGAGAGCAAGAGAGAGAGCATGCACTGGAGTCCCTTTTAACAGTGAAAAACAGATTGGCAGCTGTGTCATAAGCACGGGTCCTAACGCAGGTTGACGAGGCATCGCTTCATCCAATTATATTGTTATCAGAATTATGGATGGGGACAATTCATCAGTAACGTAATACTGATATTTCCCGGACATATACGAACATTTTCCCGCGCGCCTATGACGTTTTGTTTCAGCTCAGTTGAGAGGATTCAAAGGTCCGGAGCCATGCAAGTTAGGCGGTGAGGAGTACGCAGAATTGGAGCAGACCAGCTGTTTTGCCTGAACGAGACGAGAGGTGGGGGTGCAGGGGTGCAGGGGTGCAGGGAGAAGCCTTGTAGGCGGGCTGGAGCTTTCATCCCCATTAACAACTTAGAAACGGTAGCCTATTTGCATCTCTGCTACTTTTTTGGCCATTGGCATTTTTCCTAAACTTTTGATTATGTGGGCAAAATCCACATTTTGGCCGTCTTAGTATGGTAATTACGATCTCATCTCACCAAGTTACGTATCTTTTGACTAATAAGCTGTCATCTCTACCATATACACAGAGGTGAAAGTAACGAATTACAAGTACTCACATTATTGTAATTGAGTTGCTTTTTCGTGTACTTGTACTTTTTAGAGTATTCTTTAAAGTCAGTAATTTACTTTTACTTAAGTGGCCTATGTTTTTAATGAGGCAAGATATACATCCATCCGTTAGCTACTGAGGAAATTATTTATCTACGGATATTGCGAGCTAGAAATAAAAACTGACTTGGACCAGACATAAATCAAATGCATCACATCACATCATATCACATCAAAAACAGGCTAATCAGATCAAATTGTCATGCATCGCGTCAAAAAAAGCGGTGCTGGTTGAAGCCCAGAAGGAGAGGTCTGCAACTACGAGCCCGACGCATAACGTGAGTGAACTATGAATGGGACAGAAGAGAGAGAGCTTTGATAAAGAAAAATAAATAAAAACCAACTATTTTCAATAACGTCGTGGTTTTCTTTCTGGGTTTCTTTGAGAATGTTCTGTGATACAGAGCATGTTGATTTTTTTTCTCAGTGGTTCCAACAGTGGGAGGCGGGAATCCCAGGGGGTCGCAGACACCGGGGGAGGTCGCGAGATGCATACCAAAAACAAATAAAAATTTAAAATGACATTTTTTTTGCATATTTTATCCATTATTGTGAAGATATATTCAAAAATAGTAGTTAAATTTGAAATAAACCAAGCGCAAAAAAGTGTCCCTGATGTAATTGCGAAAGATTGACAGCATCGTTTCAGCAGGTCAATTTACAGCAGCACAGGAAACACAGCGACATGTGAACGTAGGTGGAGACCACCGTGGTAATATCCATCATCAGTCGGAGCAGCTCTTCTAGGTGTCGAAAATATCAAGATGAATGCAATATGTATCTGCATGTGTCATCGTCAACCAACTTCAACACCCCCAATGTGTTGCATGCGCTGGGGTACTTACACTTGAAAGCCTAAAGCCTGTTAAAAGGCTACAGACACTGGAAAACCAAGCATCCCTCACTTGCTGCTAAACCAGTTGATTTTTTCCGGCGAAAGGAGCAAGAGTTGTAAGGCCAAAAAGCCCTTATGAAACAAATAACAATCCCAGCCAAAGCTCAAATGGCATCATAATGACGCGCCATATTTAATTGCACAGGCACAAAGGCTACACAATCGAGAGAAAAAAATTAATCAAACCCGCTGCTGTAGCAATAAGTCAGTTAATGTAAGTACAGTTTTGACGGAATTGTTAATCCTGTTTTGCACCCCGCTCGAGGGGACGTGCACAGGTGAGGACATGTTCACTAAATTTGACAATAAACTTTGGGACGATTGCATTGGTGTGTATACAGACAGTGCTGGAGCAATGCTGGGGGAGAAAGGACTGAAGCAAGAGTCTTACAAGTGGCACCTCACGTACATTTCAGACACTGTATTATTCACAGACAAATTGCGCAAATTGAAATGGGCAGGATTCATATGGTTTCTATAAGATGGAAGACTTCATGGAGGAAAATGCACCGAGTGTTAACACAGTGAACAAGTCTACATCATTACGCAACTTCCACTTCCTCCTGGAACACTTTAACAAGTATTTTCCAGAGGAAACCGCTCCAGAACAATACGACTGAATAAGATCACCATTCACTGTTACGTGGGAAACTCATCTGACATCAGACCTGGAGGACGCATCGGTTGAACTGTCAAGTGGCCGAACGTTACAGACAGCGTTTAATACCAAGACGCTGCTGAGACGCTGAGTTCTGGATTTCCGTCGAAAGGGAATACACGCAGCTATCCACCAAGGTCGCTATGGATGTCCTGATGCCCTTTGGCTCTTCTAACTTCTTATGTGGAAAGACTTTCTGAGCACTTGCTTACATAAAAAAAAATGAAACAGTTCGGCACGAAACATGGATGATGATCTCCGAGTGGCCGTCTCCAAAATTAAACCCACAATGGGCTTGCTCTGCTCCATGCATTGTGCCCACCCATCTCATTAGGTGAGTCTAATGTTGAAGTTATGTGTAAAAATAATTCTAAAATGTAATTTTGCACTTGAAAGCAACAATGTAGGTGTCTGCTGCTCTTCACGCACACAGACATAACCTTATTAAATATTGTATTCAGTGCTACATGGAAATTACTTGTATTCTGCATCTAGCCTTTCTTAAATGACTATAAAATGATATTATGGTTGTTAGGCTGTTGTGTTCTTCGTGTTGTTCTAGTGCATGGGTTTGGACAGGCCTTCTGGAGCGTGTGCACGGCTGTGCGCAACGTTTTGCTTTAACCACCTCCAGGGACAGTGGGGGTCGCCAGTCTCTCGCACCGTTATTTTGGGGGCTGCATAATTTTTTATTAATTTTATTTAGCCTTTATTTAATCTCATTGAGACACGTGATCAGAGACCTGCTTGGACAGCAGCAACAACAACAACAACAACAACAACAACACAGAGTTACAGACAATAATCAATACTCAACATTAATCAACAAAATGAATACGGAGATACAAAGTAGTAGTAAAATCATTAAACTGATGAATGCAGAAAAGTCAATAAAAGTTACATGGTACATTCCCACAGGCGCTCTCTCCATGTTTTATAAAAGTATTTTAAAATTCCCTAGAATTAAGCTCGACACCATTCTTCTGTAGTGTGTTCCAGGTTGATGGGGCAGAGTAGGAAAAGGCCTTTCTACCGAGTTCAGTACGGACTGATGGGGTGGACAAAGTGATGAAACCCTGTGAGCGTAAGCTGTAGCAGCCCTGTTTATGTGGATTTGTAGATGAAGCTATACCAGTGCAATGTTGTGCGCATGGATAGTGATGGCCACTATCCATACGCTATAGTATACTGCTAAACTAATCTTAGCATACATTGTGACATTCGTCCAAATGGCGGGGTCCTCGGCCCTAAACTCAAATGCTACCACAACTTTCCGTCTTGAATATTCAGATAGTAACAAGTTTTTCTTTAACTGTCATTCCCTCCCACACACAGCTCAGCTGCCACTTGACACGAAAATGATCACAAGCAACATTGTCAGCAAACCCTCGACAAGAACGATGTGATCAACAAAGTTTAAAAAAAAAAAAATGTTTAATTCTTTTCCTCACCTTGTCAGTGCTTGCATGATTGTAGAAGTGTATCCTTTCTTCTCCAGACATGTTTTTCTGACCGCGGTGAGGTTTTATTATTGATCCAGATCCAGCAGCGTCTTCTTCAAAGTCAGCAGAGTCGTCAGAAGAAGGAAACTTGGCTATCCCAGGCTGGGGTGCTCCTGAGAGAAAAGCATTCTGGAGACTCAGGATGTGGTTTTAATCCACATCAAACAACTTCAACAAACATCCTTAGTGTTATTTAAAGCAAAAAAATAGTAAAGGTATAAAAAATTCAATTGTACTCAGTAGTTAAATATCAAACTATTATTTTATTCAACATGTCAGAACACTTTATCACCCAAACATGCAGATTTTTTTTTTTTTTTTTTTTTTACAAACGATCAAATACTAGTGAATGAAAGCAGTAAGCAATAATAATAATAATTCTTAAATTGATATAGGCGTGGGAGTCAAGTGTTCTGAAGTGCAAAATAGTGAAATATAGCAAACCTAAACTGTAAGAAAACTCTCATCTTACACAGAGGCACAATCTGTGTCTTTATCAATAAAATTACTATAAAAAAGCAACCAAATCTGTTGGCAATAGAATACACAAAGTGGATTGTTTTTTTTGTTTTTTTAAAGTTTACAGATGTCAATGTTGTTATAAAAAAGTTGCTTATTGCTGCTTTAAGAAAATAAGACAACTATTTTCAGGAAAAGACAATGTGCTGCATGTTTTCATGCTTCTGAGAGCCTAAAACCTTTCAGTCCCCTGACTGGTGTCAGGAATGTTTGGCCAGAGCATTTCATACAATCCAATTGTCATGGTGTTTTTAGGAAAGTCTTGATGCTTTTCAAAGTAAAGCGGCACCTCTCAGATTTTGTTGTTTTGTGAAGACTGAGAAAGTGCTCTGTTGGTTAGAGTCCATAAAACACTGCAGAGGCAATGCTTTGCTGCTGCAGAATTCATTGTTCTTGGTACAATGGTATGGTACAATTTTGTTCTGAGCTCTGCCTTTTTTCAACATGGAGCATGTGCCACTCTTTTTCAAGTGCTCCTTCAGGCAACCTCATACAGTGTAGTTGAAACAATTCTCCATGCAACAGAGTGTTGCACTAACAAGGTGCTGGCATGCACCAGGATAGTATCACATACCTGTAAAAGATACATCAACATCATTCATCAGCTAACATTTGAAATAAAACAATTTGATGAACACATGCATACATCCAAGTCAAGTATATGACTACTAAAACTTAACAAGACAACATAATTATTCCTCCTTGCCCTTTACAGTATGTGCAAAGGTTGTCAGTCATCCAGGTCATTTTATACAAGATGAATCCACAAGGTACCGGACTTGGTTAAATTTTCAAGTCCAGTTTCCTTTAAGAATAAATTATCTCCCTATCGGTTTCCCCAACAAAGTCTATAGGGGCATCTCAATAAATTCACCATATCGTTTCAGGTACTTTAAGGTGGCCTCGTACAATGAATTTATTTTCTATATTTGTGAATGACCACAAGTCATCGTGATGCTTGTGACCTCTAAGTCATCAACCTGGATGAAAAAAGTAAAAAATGCAAAGATAAATTACTGAAACACTGAAATATACATCACAGCTTACATTTGAAGCCAGCTTCTGTTCTCCTGGTTCCAGCATCCTCAGTCGTTATATAGCCTGGTACTGCTATTGAGGTGTACTCTCCCCAACAGTGAGAAAAGGAAGGGCCTGAAACAAAAAACAAAAAATGTAATAAAATTAAAGCATTTTAGCATATCTCTACTACATTCACAAGTCAGAAGGAATACATTTTCATTCCTCTGTGCACTTCTCCTGTATATAGTCTTGAATGCCAATAGTTAATTTTCAATCTGAAATACCAACTTTTCCCTTTTTTGTTATTAGACAATGAGTAAACTGCATTATTATTCATATCTGATTGCCATTTCAATAATGATAAAATACCTGTAATTATAATTTCCAAATCTGTCATGCAGACCAGCTAACTTTGGGCCATTCTTTCATCTCCCCAGAGTGGTTGCAAACAGCCAAAAAGAAATGCATTAATCAAACGCGTTGGAGATACAGGAACAGGATACTACTCAGTGAAGATTGATGGTGGAGTTTGACGACAGGGAGTAACCTTTATAGTAACATGACACACCGGGGAAGATTGAGACACAGTGGGGGAAGATTGAGCGACTGACTTTAACTGTAGTCAGTTTGATCACACTGAATGAATGACTGGCTGCTACAATTAGAGCAGAGACAGTAGAATTTTTTGAAAATCGGAACTGGGATGATGACGAGAAATGCTCCCCAGCCCGCAAGGCCCACGAGGAAACCATACCTGAAGCCGGAAAGATGTACTTTTAATTTCAGTCTATATATCCTTTCGAGAGATTCGGCTACAACAGCCACAGGTGGCGTCAAATAACCATTTTTGGTTATTTGACGCCACCTGTATATATATTAAGGCTCTACATGTGGCCTTTGTCTGCAATATATATTAAGGCTCTACATGTGGCCTTTGTCTGCTCCTTCATAGAAAGTGTATTGTTCCGTGCAGTTTTGAAAGATCATCGACAACCCTCATTGTCTGCTAAGTATGGTGGCCTTACGAAGCTAGATGGAATAAACAGTAGAATAAAGGGCATGATGTATCTCACGAAGCACTAGATTGAGGAAAAAATGAATAATGACTCTACTATTAAGCACATCCAATTAACATTTAAACTTCAATGTTATGACAGTCGGTGTTGTTTTATTTGACACAGTACTGCATCATTAACAAAGAGGGACATATGCTGTTTTTCAACTCCTCTAGACGAGAGAAGTGCATTTTTACCACTCGTTGTAGGTTGGGGTGCAATGTCCTCCCCCATCCTATACCAATGTATTGTTTATTCAGAATTACTAAAAGAGATGATTTAGAAGAGAAAACTGTCTCATATGTCTTAAAGGCACTTATTGAAACAGAAAAAGCACGTTTTGATCTTCTCTCGCTGCTTTAAGCGTCTTTTGACAAGTATGGAATAGTACACGCTATTTGACATGAATCCACTATTAAACACAACCAATTAACATTTAAACTTAATTATTATGAAAGTTGGCGTGGTTTTATTTGGCACAGTACTGCATCCTTACCAAAGAGGGACATATGCTGTATTTCAACTCCTCTAGACGAGAGAAGTGCATTTTTACCACTCGTTGTAGGTTGAGGTGCAATGTCCTCCCCCATCCTATATAAATGTATTGTTTATTCAGAATTACTAAAAGAGATGATTTAGAAGAGAAAACTGTCTTATTTCTCTTAAAGGCACTTATTGAAACAGCAAAGCACGTTTTGATCTTCTCTCGCTGCTTTAAGCGTCTTTTGACAAGTATAGAATAGTACACGCTATATGACATGAACCCACTATTAAGCACATCCAATTAACATGTAAAGTTCATTATTATGACAGTCGGTGTGGTTTTATTTGGTACATTACTGCATCTTTACCAAAGAGGGACATATGCTGTTTTTCAACTCCTCTCGACGAGAGAAGTGCATTTTTACCACTCGTTGTAGGTTAAGGTGCAATGTCCTCCCCCATCCTATATAAATGTATTGTTTATTCAGAATTACTAAAAGAGATGATTTAGAAGAGAAAACTGTCTTATTTCTCTTAAAGGCACTTATTGAAACAGCAAAGCACGTTTTGATCTTCTCTCGCTGCTTTAAGCGTCTTTTGACAAGTATAGAATACTACACGCTATTTGACGTGAACCCACTATTAAGCACATCCAATTAACATTTAAACTTAATTATTATGACAGTCGGTGTGGTTTTATTTGGTACATTACTGCATCTTTACCAAAGAGGGACATATGCTGTTTTTCAACTCCTCTAGATGAGAGAAGTGCATTTTTACCACTCGTTGTAGGTTAAGGTGCAATGTCCTCCTCCATCCTATATAAATGTATTGTTTATTCAGAATTACTAAAAGAGATGATTTAGAAGAGAAAACTGTCTTATTTCTCTTAAAGGCACTTATTGAAACAGCAAAGCACGTTTTGATCTTCTCTCGCTGCTTTAAGCGTCTTTTGACAAGTATAGAATACTACACGCTATTTGACGTGAACCCACTATTAAGCACATCCAATTAACATTTAAACTTCATTATTATGACAGTCGGTGTGGTTTTATTTGGTACATTACTGCATCTTTACGAAAGAGGGACATATGCTGTTTTTCAACTCCTCTCGACGAGAGAAGTGCATTTTTACCACTTGTTGTAAGTTAATGTGCAATGTCCTCTTATGAAAAATGTTTTGCTTATTCAGAATTACTAAAAGAGATGATTTAGAAGAGAAAACTGTCTCATATGTCTTATATGCAGTTACTAAAACAGCAAAGCACGTTTTGATCTTCTCTCGCCGCTTCAAGTTTCTTTTGACAAGTATAGAATAGTACACGCTATTCGACATGAATCCACTATTAAGCACATCCAATTAACATTTAAACTTCATTATTATGAAAGTTGGCGTGGTTTTATTTGGCACAGTACTGCATCTTTACCAAAGAGGGACATATGCTGTTTTTCAACTCCTCTGGACGAAAGAAGTGCATTTTTATCACTTGTTGTATGTTAATGTGCTATGTCCTCCCCCATCCTATAAAAATGTTTTGCTTATTCAGAATTACTAAAAGAGATGATTTAGAAGAGGAAACTGTCTTATTTCTCTTAAAGGCACTTATTGAAACAGCAAAGCACGTTTTGATCTTCTCTCGCCGCTTTAAGCTTCTTTTGACAAGTATGGAATAGTACACGCTATATGACACAAATCCGCTATTAATCACATCCAATTAACATGTAAACTTCATTATTGTGACAGTCGGTGTTGTTTTATTTGGTACATTACTGCATCTTTACCAAAGAGGGACATATGCTGTTTTTCAACTCCTCTCGACGAGAGAAGTGCATTTTTACCACTTGTTGTAAGTTAATGTGCAATGTCCTCTTATAAAAATGTTTTGCTTATTCAGAATTACTAAAAGAGATGATTTAGAAGAGAAAACTGTCTCATATGTCTTATATGCAGTTACTAAAACAGCAAAGCACGTTTTGATCTTCTCTCGCCGCTTCAAGCTTCTTTTGACAAGTATAGAATAGTACACGCTATTCGACATGAATCCACTATTAAGCACATCCAATTAACATTTAAACTTCATTATTATGACAGTCGGTGTTGTTTTATTTGGTACATTACTGCATTTTTACCAAAGAGGGACATATGCTGTTTTTCAACTCCTCTCGACGAGAGAAGTGCATTTTTACCACTTGTTGTAGGTTAAGGTGCAATGTCCTCACCCATGCTATGAAAATGTTTTTCTTATTCAGAATTACTAAAAGAGATGATTTAGAAGAGAAAACTGTCGTATTTCTCTTAAAGGCACTTATTGAAACAGCAAAGCACGTTATGATCTTCTCTCGCTGCTTTAAGCTTCTTTTGTCAAATATAGAGTCAGAACACGCTATATGACACAAATACGAATTAATCACAGCCAATTAACATTTAAACTTCATTATTATGACAGTCGGCGTGATTTCATTTGGCACGTTACTGCATCTTTACCAAAGAGGTACAAGTGGTACTAGTCATTTTAGAGAGAAGTACATTTTTACCACTTGTTGTAGGTTAAGGTGCTATGTCCTCACCCATGCTATAAAAATGTTTTGCTTATTCAGAATTACTAAAAGAGATGATTTACAAGAGAAAACTGTCTCATATGTCTTATATGCAGTTACTAAAACAGCAAAGCACGTTATGATCTTCTCTCGCTGCTTTAAGCGTCTTTTGACAAGTATAGAATAGTTCACGCTATATGACATGAATCCACTATTAAGCACATCCAATTAACATTTAAACTTCATTATTATGACAGTCGGTGTTGTTTCATTTGGTACATTACTGCATCTTTACCAAAGAGGGACATATGCTGTTTTTCAACTACTCTCGACGAGAGATGTGCATTTTTACCACTTGTTGTAGGTTAAGGTGCAATGTCCTCACCTATGCTATAAAAATGTTTTGCTTATTCAGAATTACTAAAAGAGATGATTTACAAGAGAAAACTGTCTCATATGTCTTATATGCAGTTACTAAAACAGCAAAGCACGTTATGATCTTCTCTCGCTGCTTTAAGCTTCTTTTGATAAGTATGGAATAGTACACGCTATATGACACAAATCCGCTATTAATCACATCCAATTAACATTTAAACTTCATTATTGTGACAGTCGGTGTGGTTTTATTTAGTATATTACTGCATCTTTGCCAAAGAGGGACATATGCTGTTTTTCAACTCCTCTAGACGAGAGAAGTGCATTTTTACCACTTGTTGTAGGTTAAGGTGCAATGTCCTCACCCATGCTATGAAAATGTTTTTCTTATTCAGAATTACTAAAAGAGATGATTTACAAGAGAAAACTGTCGTATTTCTCTTAAAGGCACTTATTGAAACAGCAAAGCACGTTATGATCTTCTCTCGCTGCTTTAAGCGTCTTTTGTCAAATATAGAGTTAGAACACGCTATATGACACAAATACGCCATTAATCACAGCCAATTAACATTTAAACTTCATTATTATGACAGTCGGCGTGATTTCATTTGGCACGTTACTGCATCTTTACCAAAGAGGTACAAGTGGTACTAGTCATTTTAGAGAGAAGTGCATTTTTACCACTTGTTGTAGGTTAAGGTGCAATGTCCTCACCCATGCTATAAAAATGTTTTGCTTATCCAGAATTACTAAAAGAGATGATTTACAAGAGAAAACTGTCTCATATGTCTTATATGCAGTTACTAAAACAGCAAAGCACGTTATGATCTTCTCTCGCTGCTTTCAGCGTCTTTTGACAAGTATAGAATAGTTCACGCTAAATGACATGAATCCACTATTAATCACATCCAATTAACATTTAAACTTCATTATTATGACAGTCGGTGTTGTTTCATTTGGTACATTACTGCATCTTTACCAAAGAGGGACATATGCTGTTTTTCAACTACTCTCGACGAGAGAAGTGCATTTTTACCACTTGTTGTAGGTTAAGGTGCAATGTCCTCACCTATGCTATAAAAATGTTTTGCTTATTCAGAATTACTAAAAGAGATGATTTACAAGAGAAAACTGTCTCATATGTCTTATATGCAGTTACTAAAACAGCAAAGCACGTTATGATCTTCTCTCGCTGCTTTAAGCTTCTTTTGATAAGTATGGAATAGTACACGCTATATGACACAATTCCGCTATTAATCACATCCAATTAACATGTAAACTTCATTATTGTGACAGTCGGTGTGGTTTTATTTGGTATATTACTGCATCTTTGCCAAAGAGGGACATATGCTGTTTTTCAACTCCTCTAGACGAGAGAAGTGCATTTTTACCACTTGTTGTAGGTTAAGGTGCAATGTCCTCACCCATGCTATGAAAATGTTTTTCTTATTCAGAATTACTAAAAGAGATGATTTACAAGAGAAAACTGTCGTATTTCTCTTAAAGGCACTTATTGAAACAGCAAAGCACGTTATGATCTTCTCTCGCTGCTTTAAGCGTCTTTTGTCAAATATAGAGTTAGAACACGCTATATGACACAAATACGCCATTAATCACAGCCAAATAACATTTAAACTTCATTATTATGACAGTCGGCGTGATTTCATTTGGCACGTTACTGCATCTTTACCAAAGAGGTACAAGTGGTACTAGTCATTTTAGAGAGAAGTGCATTTTTACCACTCGTTGTAGGTTAAGGTGCAATGTCCTCACCCATGCTATAAAAATGTTTTGCTTATTCAGAATTACTAAAAGAGATGATTTACAAGAGAAAACTGTCTCATATGTCTTAAATGCAGTTTCTAAAACAGCAAAGCACGTTATGATCTTCTCTCGCTGCTTTCAGCGTCTTTTGACAAGTATAGAATAGTTCACGCTATATGACATGAATCCACTATTAATCACATCCAATTAACATTTAAACTTCATTATTATGACAGTCGGTGTTGTTTCATTTGGTACATTACTGCATCTTTACCAAAGAGGGACATATGCTGTTTTTCAACTACTCTCGACGAGAGAAGTGCATTTTTACCACTTGTTGTAGGTTAAGGTGCAATGTCCTCACCTATGCTATAAAAATGTTTTGCTTATTCAGAATTACTAAAAGAGATGATTTACAAGAGAAAACTGTCTCATATGTCTTATATGCAGTTACTAAAACAGCAAAGCACGTTATGATCTTCTCTCGCTGCTTTAAGCTTCTTTTGATAAGTATGGAATAGTACACGCTATATGACACAAATCCGCTATTAATCACATCCAATTAACATGTAAACTTCATTATTGTGACAGTCGGTGTGGTTTTATTTGGTATATTACTGCATCTTTGCCAAAGAGGGACATATGCTGTTTTTCAACTCCTCTAGACGAGAGAAGTGCATTTTTACCACTTGTTGTAGGTTAAGGTGCAATGTCCTCACCCATGCTATGAAAATGTTTTTCTTATTCAGAATTACTAAAAGAGATGATTTACAAGAGAAAACTGTCGTATTTCTCTTAAAGGCACTTATTGAAACAGCAAAGCACGTTATGATCTTCTCTCGCTGCTTTAAGCGTCTTTTGTCAAATATAGAGTTAGAACACGCTATATGACACAAATACGCCATTAATCACAGCCAAATAACATTTAAACTTCATTATTATGACAGTCGGCGTGATTTCATTTGGCACGTTACTGCATCTTTACCAAAGAGGTACAAGTGGTACTAGTCATTTTAGAGAGAAGTGCATTTTTACCACTCGTTGTAGGTTAAGGTGCAATGTCCTCACCCATGCTATAAAAATGTTTTGCTTATTCAGAATTACTAAAAGAGATGATTTACAAGAGAAAACTGTCTCATATGTCTTAAATGCAGTTACTAAAACAGCAAAGCACGTTATGATCTTCTCTCGCTGCTTTCAGCGTCTTTTGACAAGTATAGAATAGTTCACGCTATATGACATGAATCCACTATTAATCACATCCAATTAACATTTAAACTTCATTATTATGACAGTCGGTGTTGTTTCATTTGGTACATTACTGCATCTTTACCAAAGAGGGACATATGCTGTTTTTCAACTACTCTCGACGAGAGAAGTGCATTTTTACCACTTGTTGTAGGTTAAGGTGCAATGTCCTCACCTATGCTATAAAAATGTTTTGCTTATTCAGAATTACTAAAAGAGATGATTTACAAGAGAAAACTGTCTCATATGTCTTATATGCAGTTACTAAAACAGCAAAGCACGTTATGATCTTCTCTCGCTGCTTTAAGCTTCTTTTGATAAGTATGGAATAGTACACGCTATATGACACAAATCCGCTATTAATCACATCCAATTAACATGTAAACTTCATTATTGTGACAGTCGGTGTGGTTTTATTTGGTATATTACTGCATCTTTGCCAAAGAGGGACATATGCTGTTTTTCAACTCCTCTAGACGAGAGAAGTGCATTTTTACCACTTGTTGTAGGTTAAGGTGCAATGTCCTCACCCATGCTATGAAAATGTTTTTCTTATTCAGAATTACTAAAAGAGATGATTTACAAGAGAAAACTGTCGTATTTCTCTTAAAGGCACTTATTGAAACAGCAAAGCACGTTATGATCTTCTCTCGCTGCTTTAAGCGTCTTTTGTCAAATATAGAGTTAGAACACGCTATATGACACAAATACGCCATTAATCACAGCCAAATAACATTTAAACTTCATTATTATGACAGTCGGCGTGATTTCATTTGGCACGTTACTGCATCTTTACCAAAGAGGTACAAGTGGTACTAGTCATTTTAGAGAGAAGTGCATTTTTACCACTTGTTGTAGGTTAAGGTGCAATGTCCTCACCCATGCTATAAAAATGTTTTGCTTATTCAGAATTACTAAAAGAGATGATTTACAAGAGAAAACTGTCTCATATGTCTTATATGCAGTTACTAAAACAGCAAAGCACGTTTTGATCTTCTCTCGCCGCTTTAAGCTTCTTTTGACAAGTATAGAATAGTACACGCTATTCGACATGAATCCACTATTAAGCATATCCAAATAACATTTAACCTTCATTATTATGAAAGTTGGCGTAGTTTCATTTGGCCAATTACTGCATCTTTACCAAAGAGGTACAAGTTGTACTAGTAATTTTTTCCTCAATTTTCATTTATTTTCTACCTGTGAAAATGAGCTACCCTGGCTGTCAATATGAGCTACCCTCCCTGTCAAAATGAGCTACCTTACTTAAAAAACATTGAAAGTGGTATTATTCTTTTTCCATCAACTTTTTAGCTGTCAATACCGCACAATTCAAACGCACGGACGTGTAGGCTAGGACTTTTGTGAATCACATGAGTCGTGTTTGTGTGTGTGTTGCAATATTTCAATATGTCAAAGGACAATATTGCACAATATTGAAAGAAAGATTTACATGGCAATTTATTCTTTTTCTGCGATATATAGATACAGATGCTGCAAGTATTTTGTCTGTCTTGTCTTTGTTTAGTATTTCTTACAATTTGCCGGCAACTATCCCCGTGAGAGTAACATATTAGAAACAGAATTCTACAGCATATGTTGGCTGCGAAAGCAAAAAGGTTCCCTCTAACTGCTGAATCGGGCTCTTATTTCAGCATTCTGCTAACTGCTTGCAATAATTATTTTCCCCAGTAGGTGTCAGTAGCAGCTTTGGTATATTATCAACTGGCGCTGAACTCCCAGTTAAGCAGGGAGTCCAGCCGGAAAGCGTAAGACCATCGGGTTAGCAGCAAAACAAGCTGATTTATTATTATTATTATTATTATTATTATTATTGTGTCATTCATTTTTTTTCCACCCTATTTCCTTTTTATTACCCTTTTTCATCCATCAGCGGTTATGTGTATTTTTTCATTTTTTAGAGCATTTCAGTAAAGACTGAGCAGACTGCAGATGGGTGATCACTGTTTTATTTATTTATTTTATATGTTACATTTCAGTCAAAATTGAGCAGGTGATCAAAGTTTTAGTTTTAGTTTTTTTTTTAAATATACGAAATATTAATGATTAAGCAGACTGACATGAAAGGTCATAGAATTATTAGTAGTCTTATTTTCTTTATTCCCTACATATTCATAGATAAAGTAAACATTGGGTAATAGGCAAATAGGCGGAAGTCTTAAGGCATATATATATATATATATATATGTTTTGTTCATTACTTGTCAAGTGTAGATGTATTTGTATTTTGTACGTTTTATATCTGATTTGTGCATTCATCTATGTTTTGTATTGCTTAAATGGGAATGGGATTTACATATTTGAACTCGATAGTTTCAGTGGCGCACAGTAATTCATATCCAGTCCCAGGTAGGAGTGATGTGAAAATAATAAGTTGGAATGTAAAAGGGCTTAAACATGCAGTCAAAAGAGAGAGGGTTCTCTCACACTTAAGACATCTCGGGGTAGGCATAGCATTCTTACAGGAAACCAACCTTCAGAATAAAGAGCACTTTGGGATTTACAAAGACTGGGTAGGGCAGGTGTTTCACTCACAATTTAATTCTAAAACTAGAGGAAGAGCTATACTAGTCCATAAAAATGTTCCTTTTATTGCATCATTTATTGCATTATTGCATGTATCTGATCCAAATGTTCGATATGTTACGGTTGTGAGGAAGCTACTACAACTTAATCTAATTTTAGTTAATATTTACGCCCCTAATTTTGACAATGATCAGTTTTTAGAAAAAAAAATGCTAAGCTCCATCCCCAGTCTGGATAGTCATCACTTGATTCTTTCAGGGGATTACAATCTGGTGATCGTTCCTCTCATTCGACATCAAAGTCATCTAAATCAGTAAACAATCCATGCATTTATGAACACACATAAACTTGTAGATCCATGGAGATTTAAGAATCCTAACAAAAGGGAGTACTCTTATTTCTCTCATGTACACAGATCATTTTCAAGAATAGACTTTTTTTGCTCAATCCCTATTTACTGAGAACAATAACAATTTGTTAGTAATCCAATTTTGATCTCTGGCCATGCATTGTTATTAAAGAAAAATAAGGACCCACTCAACTGTTCATCATACAGACCAATTAGTTTAGCAAACTGTTTTCAAAAGTTTTGGCTCCTCGCCTTGAAAACATTCTTCCTCACATAGTGTTGGACCACCAGACTGCGTTTGTTCAAGGTAGACAGTCCTATTTCAATCTGAGACGATTGTTTAACATAATCTACACGAAATCCCACACTCTATCCCCAAAAGCGATAATCTCGCTCAACGGCGAGAAGGCGTTTGATAGGGAATAGTGATGAGTAATGAGTGGGAATATCTTCTTTCCACACTCAGTCGGTTTGGATTTGGCCCTAATTTTATTAAACACATCAAACTTATCTACACCGACCCAACTGCCTCAGTTTACACTAACTCTGTCTCCTCTGATTACTTCCCTCTCTTTCAGGGGGACTAAACAAGGAGATCCATTGAGCCCACTACTTTTTGTCTTTGCAACAGAACCACTCTCCATAGCTCTCAGGTGCAACAATGCTATACAGGGTATTACACGTGGTGGCCTAACACATACTGTCTCGCTCTACACAGACGACTTGTTATATATGTCACCAACCCTGTCTCAACCGTACCTGAAGTCCTCAGAGTCCTGGAAGAATTTGGAAGAATACCAGGATACAAACTTAATTTTAATAAAAGGTGAGTACTTCCCCATTAACAAGAAAGCTGAAGAATTTCCCAATCTGCCATTTTAAACTCACAGCTGACTTTTTCTCATATCTGGGGGTAAAAATAACCAAATGCGGCTGCATGGTTGTGCCCTCTCCTGCAATTAGTATCCTCGGGATATTCCTAGTTTCAGCTGGTGCAAATTTCCCTCCTTACTTTCATAAAGTTATTGCCCTTTCCTTTCTAGTAGGTAGACATTCAATTCTATTCAAATAGTTCATAGTTATCTTTATTATACTACTTTGTAGAATATCCCCCTGGTGTCTCGTCCTTATTGTCCAAATTGGGATAAATGTAACATCGGTCAAAAGTACAATGTATTATTGGTCATTAATATAAGCTTGCATCTAATCAGAACTTAGCATAATAAATCTGGTTCTGTGTTTGCTGTGTTTTTAATATATCATTTGTTGATTGCTTTAACAATGCAATAATGCCACAAGCACTGATCTTTACCAACCCTGTTAATATTGACACTAAAAATATATACACATTGGACTTAATCATTTTCACACAGCTCTCACCCACTTGGAAAAACCTTATACCTACAGTATGTCGGGATGCTGTTGATTTCAGCTTAACATTTCATTCCATCAACAATGAGAGTCTACACCTTATTCCTGGTCAGGAAGACTTAGCAGTGCAGAACCATCTGGGTACAATGGACTCCCTCAATAACTGTTATCATTGCACAAGAGAAGGCATTCCGACATACAGCTGCACAGCCTGGTAGTCCAGCAGCACCAAGGCTTCCCCTTTCACATTCAAGGGATATGAATGGGCTGGGTTCTTATTGTCCAGATTAAAATTAATGTTAAAGTGGTCACTGCGCGCTGTATTACGTATTTGCCATAAGATATGGCTAATGACCTTGTGTCTAGTCAGAACATTGAGTAACAGTGAGAAAGACACTATTGTATTTTTAACTATATGAATTCGTTCAGAGTTCTTCCACTTTTAAAAACTATTGCTCATTAACTCATTCATACCCTTTGATAATAGAATAGATACTAATAAATTAAAGAATGTAACTCAGCACTGATACTACATTACGACTAATGCTACAAATGCTTACAAATAGACATTGCATGAAGTACAAATCAATGTCACTGCTGCAGATTAAAGAACAAACAGCTCAACCCAAAAGATTCCGGCCAAGCAGATGGTCGCACACATGCCACAACACACACGCAAAGGAGTCTTCAGGACTTGGAATCTGACTTCATCAAGTCACAATAGTCAATAGCTTACAAAGATAAATAAAATTCTGTTAAACTTACCAAAGCTGCTCGTCTTTTGAATGAGTCCATCCCTCGAAAAAGGCTTTTTCAGTGTATCCGCTTCTTCTTCTCCTTCAGCCATGTAAAAAAGGAACAATGGTAAATACAAATCCAAACAAAAAAAGTGCTACCTACCCTAACTGCTGTCAGCTAAGTGACCTTCAGAACGGTCTTAAGACATGGCAGTTAGGTAGTTAGACCTAACAGGCAGTTAGGTCCATATGGTTCTTGTCAAATAATAGAGCAAGAGAGAAATTCCTTATACTCTGAAAACCACCCTCACGTGAGGGGAGAAATTGGCAAATTTCTAAGAGTTTGTGTGCAAGGGAAACTGTTAATGTATTGTTTCTGCATAATGACAGGTATGTGGCTTTCGTGTAAAAAGCACGGTTTGTTCTATTTAATAATTGTAATACTTTTCATCTGTATCATATTTTATTTTGGTAGAAGTCTTTTTGAGTTTTTATTTCTATTATCATTTCCCACAAAACACCTCTAGAATGATATGTTAGGGATCCTTGGATTATTCATAGGTGTGTTTTCGGCATAACATGAATCAAACCAATCAGAGCGTCAGCTCTCATTCCCTTTGAGGGCCAGGTGCGCCTGTAGGCAGACGTGTTGCTATTTACACGGTGGATTTTAGTCATTCTTCTATAAACCGGGCTCTCCTTCCACTGTGCCCCTGCACAGGCAGAAAACACACAGGTCACTGTACAATATACTGTATGTCGAAGCACGGATTGGAGTTAAAGCCACTGAAGTGATCCCACTGCCCAGGAGAATTAGAGAGAGCGTGCATCAGAATGAGCGCGCATTATGGAAAGCTTTGTGTCATTCTGGGTTGTTTTTGGCCCGTGTGTGGCTCGAGTAGGAAGTTCCCTGAGGTGAAGCAGGTGTGTGTGGAGGCAGCCCCACGTCTTCCAGCACTTCTCACCAGATCGGTAACAAACCGAAAGCAGCATCATGATTTAAAGAGACGAGGGAAACAAAAGCTTGCCGTCTCACAGTCCCATAAACGTCATTTCAGAGAAAAAAATCAGTAGGATAACAAATAAAACTTAGAGCACAAAATATATTTTAAATTATTTAAAATAAAATAATCGAATTCCTTCCTGGTCCTGACGGCCGCTAACAGTAATTTTATTAACTATAATCTACAAACATCTAGAAATTCTTATAAAGGGTAGCTTACATACAATTTCATTTAAAAAGCCCTAAGTCTACAATACTTCCACACTAGATCCAAATTAAAGACTGACCGCCTGATAAACAACTTGCCGACTAACGGTGACGGACTGCGCAACAAGCAAGATCAAAAAGATACACATGCACCTGCATTTCAAAGATCAAAGATGTTTGCAAACAAGTGCCCAGCTTTGCCCTTTTGCCCCCTCTGTCTCTCTCTCTCTCTCTGTGTGTGTGTGTGTGTGTGTGTGTGTGTGTGTGAGAGAGAGAGAGAGAGAGAAAGAGAGAGAGAGAGAGAGAGACACACACACTGAGAACTAATTATAGTATGGTACAGAAAAAAGTTGTTTCACAATAAGTTCGAGTAGTAATATCAAATGCTAGTTATCATTTGAATCAAACCACGTTTAATCTTAATATTTAATATTAAGCATGTCGAGTAAAGGTCAAACCTATTTCCGTAATTTAGGCAGAATCCACGTCTGAGAGAAAAAAATGTGGGATGAGAATGAACTTTGTACCATTAAAACATATAATTGTGATTCGTCCTTCCTGGCCCTGATGGCCCGCTATGGTATTGTTCTGGCACATCGATTGTACAAACTATTTTATCGCAACTTCAGAGTCATTATGCTAAAATCAGCTGTAATCTAAGACATTACTAAGAATGTTAATATAATATCACTATCAGCATCATATGAAAGAGCACAATATTCAGGAATTGTGCTTTGTCGAAGTGCTTATTTGATTTTTAACGAAGAATCTGGATCACAATGAATATGTAGACCTACAGTTTCATCCACTGTATTCTACTCACCCAGCTCACATCCGATCAGCACCTCTGTCCACCCTAGCAGCAGATAGACCTCCGTTCCCATTCTCTTGCTCGTCCACTCATTCACTGTGCCGTTAGCTGCAGTTAAAAGACCGGCACCTGAAACCGTCAAGGCCAGTCAAATTGAGAAGTCTCCCTTCGTCCTATTATTCTTTAGTGCGGAAAAACACATCTCTACCCACCCTGAAAGAAGCCACACCGCCACTCCTCCAACCTCATTTGTCTACTCACTCACTCACTCACTCACTCACTCCGGTAGTCGATTGTACTGCAGGCTAACGGTCGCATAGCTAAAACATCTGTCGTCTCGTTTGAATGAATTTCAACAGTAAGGTGTGCTTTTTTAGCTAGCAAAATGAACCACGTCGAACAGACGGCGGTATATAAATGAATAAATCAGCCGAACAATAGGCATTTTAATAGCAAACAATTTGCAGTTCTGAAATTAGGTCAGAAATATAATGAACTTTTGATTTACTTTATTTACTTACCGTGAAAAATGCCAAGAGGCGCTCTCGTCTTCTTTTGCCTGCACTGAGGTAGCAACAGCCGACTGATTCGTCGAAAAAGCGGGGGCGGGAATTAAGGCTGAAGGATTTTTCTGATTGGTAAGAAATAGCGAGGAGGTCCCGTTTGATTGGCAAGAAATGGAAGCCGGGGACAGCGGCTTTCATTTGATTGGTAAGAAATGGAGAGAAATGGAGAGGGGGGATTTTTGGATTGGTGAGAAATGGACGGACTTGGTCTCTCTGCTCCAGTTTTTGTATGTCAGTTTATTATGTCTTTCTCCCTGTATAAATTAACAATACAAACGTGGAAAATATTGTAATTCTGAGCCAGATTACACTCGCTCAAACCACATTTTTTTAGTTACACTGACAACCCAAATAACTTGTGTATTGGTATTCATCTGTGTCTGTACTTAATGCTCTAATGTAACATTCTGACTCAAAGGGGTAGTCCACAATTGTCATTCAAAACCCTTCTGTCAAATTCAGTGAATATCTCCTTATGATCCTCTAGCTGTCCACTCTGTCTGCTCAATTACACTCAATTACACCGTCTGTTAATAAATTATCCACTGATCTAAACCAGCACGCAATTTTATCTTTCATTCCAGGGGTACCAAGATCACAATAGTCAGTCAGTTGGTAGTACTTTTATGCAGCTTGAGGCTTATCTTGAACAGCCTCCTCTGGAGTTTATAAGGGGGAATTGTGAGGCTTAAGTTACCTTGGTGATGTACCCTGGTTAAAACAAGCACAACCTTCGTTGTACTGAGAATACCCTAGGTTACATTGCTAAACTGCAAATTTGGCTGTCAAACAAGCCAGCTGCAATCAAAAGTGTATTTGTAAAAGGGAGTGTGGGAAGAAAAGACTCCCATGGTTATAGCTATGTCGTAGTATAGGGGTTATGTTCACTGCCTAGGAGTTGGAAGACCTGTTCAAGCCCTGATATGGACAAGATGTACATACTTTCACATATTTAAATAGGTGAAATTGTAGTGGAAGGATATTAATTAATCCAAGCCAAGCCCCGCCCCGCCCGTTACAGGTATAAGGCCCACCCATGTAACTGACATAAGCCACAAACCCCGCCCATGTGACATGAACAGGCCACGCCCCCGTCCCAATAATAAGCAACGCCTCCCAAAACAAGCCCCGCCCATGTGACA
Source organism: Semicossyphus pulcher (assembly GCF_022749685.1). Classification (NCBI taxonomy): domain Eukaryota; kingdom Metazoa; phylum Chordata; class Actinopteri; order Labriformes; family Labridae; genus Semicossyphus; species Semicossyphus pulcher. The sequence goes on along the minus strand of NW_027211696.1, from coordinate 2,102,396 downwards.
CAAACAGACCTAAGCTTTAAGAAAATTCTCACCTTACTCAGAGGCACAATCTGAGTCTTTATCAACAAAATTACTATTCAAAAGCAACCAAATCTTTTAGCAGTAGAATATGCAAAGTGTATGGATAGTTTTAAAAAAAAGTTTACAGATTTCACTGTTGTTATATGAGAGTTGCTTATTGCTTACACGAGACAACTATTTTCAGGAAAGACAGTGTGCTGAGAAACCCTGCATGTTTTTCTATTTGTGGTGTATTTCTGAGAGCCAAATACCTCTCAATAACCCTCAGATTGGTGTCAGGAATGTATAGCCAGAGCATTCAGACAATCCAAGTGTCATGGTGTTTTTAGGAAAGTCTTCATGCTTTTCAAAGTAAAGAGGCACCTCTCAGATTTTGTTGTTTTGTGAAGACTCTGAGAAAGTGCTGTTTTGGTTAGTGTCCATAAAACACTGCGGAGACAATGCTTTGCTGCTGCAGAATTCACTGTTCTCATAAGTATGGTACAATTCTGTTCTGAGCTCTGGCTTGTTTAACATGCAGCATGTGCCACTCTTTTTCAAGAGATGCATCAGGCAACCTCATACAGTGTAATTGAAACAATTCTCCATGCAACAGAGTGTTGCACTAACAAGGTGCTGGCATGCACCAGGATAGTATCACATACCAGTAAAAGATACATTCAGACATCATTCATCAGCTAACATTTGAAATAAAGCAATTTGATGAACACATGCATAAATCCAAGTCAAGTTTATGACTACTAAAACTTAACATGAAAACATAATTATTCCTACTTGCATTTTACAGTGTGTGTAAAGGTTGTCAGTCATCCAGGTCATTGTATCAAAGATTAATCCACAAGGCAAGTCCAGTTTCCTTTAAGAATAAATTAACTCCCTATCGGTTTCCCCAACAAAGTCTATGGGTCAATCTCAATAAATTAACCACATCGTTTCAGGTACTTTTACGGTGGCCTCTTACATTAAATTTATTTTCTGTATTTGTGAATGACCACAAGTCATCGTGATGCTTGTGACCTCTAAGTCATCAACCTGGATGAAAAAAGTAGAAAATGCATAGATGAATTGCTGAAACACTGAAATATACATCACTGCTCACATTTTAATCCGGCCTCTGTCCTCCCCTGTTACTGCTATTGAGGTGCACTCTCCCCAAACAGAGAAAAAAGGGAGGGCCTGAAACAAAAAACAAAATATGTAATTAAAATTAAATTGTTTTTCTTTGGTCAGCATTTTAGCATATCTCTACTACATTCATAAGTCAGATGGAATACATTTTCATTCCTCCTGTGTATAGTCTTTAATGCCAATAGTAAATTTTCAATCTGAAATACCAACCTTTCCCTTTTTTGTTATTAGACAATGAGTAAACTGCATAAGTATTCATATCTGATTGCCATTTCAGTAATGATAAAATTACTGTAATTATAATTTTCAAATCTGCCATGCAGACCAGCTAACTTTGGGCCATTTTTTCCATCTCCCCAGAGTTGTTGCAAACAGCCAAAAGAAATGCATTACTCAAATGAGCTGGAAATACAGGAACAGGATACTACTCAGTGAAGATTGATGGTGAAGTTTGACGACAGGGAGTAACCTTTATGTTACAGTAGCATGATTATTTACAGTTAGGCTAACCTGGACTCTGACACCGGGGGTGATTTAAGACACAGTGGGGGAAGATTGAGTGACTGACATTAACTTTAGTCAGTTTGATCACACTGAAGGAATGACTGGCAGCTACAATTAGACAGTAGAATGTTTTGAAAATCGGAACTGGGATGAACATGTGACTGCTGCCATATTGTAACGAGAAATGCTCCCCAGCCCACAAGGCCCATAATAAAGCCATACAACGAGCTGAGTGAGCTGGAACCCAAGTTGTGTAGGGGGAGCCTGAAAGAACATTTGCCGTCGGTGGGACCCCAGTGGACACAGGCCCACTCTCAGCAGGCACCTTAGGATTGATCATATGGGCAGGGAGAGAGAGAACATTTTGACCACAGTGCCGTTGGGCTATAAGACGAAGGCTCAGCTTCTGTTCAGAGAAAACAGCACGACTAGGCAGACTTTGAAGGGCTACTAACATTTCTAAAGCTAGTACAACTTCTCCATGTTGAAATTCTTGCCCAGCTTGACGCTCATCTGACATAGGCAGATGCAACAATGCCGTTCCAAGAACGAAAGGTGGAAAGGGCTGAGACAGGTGTTAAAGGCCTGTTGCCTCCCTGAATTTAGTACATTTTGGTACTAGCTACCTGAAACCTCTAGTGCACAGCTGCGACTTTCCTAAACATTCAGCAACATTTTAGCTTGCATCTGATCCAAACTTAGCTGAAGTATGTACTTTCAATTTCAATCTATATCTCCTTTCGAGAGATTGGGCTAGAACAGCCACAGGTGGCGTCAGACAACCCAAAAGCATATTAAGGCTCTGCCTTTGTCTGCTACGTGCAGTTTTGAAAGATCATCGACAACACTAAAAGGACTGCTAAGTATGGTGGCCTTACGAAGCTGGACAGAATAAACAGTCGAATAAGGGCATGATTTATCTGAAGATGCACTAGATTGAGGAAAAAAATAATAATCAATCTACAAAATAATAATCAATGAATCTTTCAATTCTTTTAGTTTTGATATTTCCATTGTACAGTAAATAAATAAATGAAGATCGTATGGAGAGAAATGTCGTTTTCACCTGAGAAAGCACACTTTGATCTTCTGTCGCTGCCTTCAGTGTATTGTTCCGTGCAGTTTTGAAAGATCATCGACAACCCTCAGCGTCTTTTGACAAGTATAGAATAGTACACGCTATATGACGCGAATACACTATTAATCACATCCAAATAACATTTAAACTTCGTTATTATGAAAGACGGTGCATTACTGTATCCTTTACTAAAAAGGGGCATATGTTGTTTTTCAACTCCTCAAGTCGAAAGTGCATTTTTACCAGGTTATGGTGCTATGTCCTCCCCGATGCTATAAAAAATATTTTGCTCCTTCAAAATTACTAAAAGAGATGATTGTATGTCTTAAAACACTTATTGAAACAGCAAAGCACGTTGTGATCTTCTCTCGCTGCTTTAAGCGTCTTTTGTCAAATATAGAGTTGGAACACGCTATATGACACAAATACGCCATTAATCACAGCCAATTAACATTTAAACTTCATTATTATGACAGTCGGCGTGATTTCATTTGGCACGTTACTGCATCTTTACCAAAGAGGGACATATGCTGTTTTTCAACACCTCTAGACGAGAGAAGTGCATTTTTACCACTTGTTGTAGGTTAATGTGCTATGTCCTCCCCGATGCTATAAAAATGTTCAGCTTATTCAGAATAACTAAAAGAAATGATTTAGAAGAGAAAACGGTCTTATATGTCTTAAAGGCACTTATTGAAACAGCAAAGCACGTTGTGATCTTCTCTCGCTGCTTTAAGCGTCTTCTGACAAGTATGGAATAGTAAACGCTATTTGACATGAATCCACTATTAAACACAACCAAATAACATTTAAACTTCATTATAATAAAATTTGGCGTGGTTTCATTTGGCACATTACTGCATCCTTAACAAAGAGGGACATATGCTGTTTTTCAACTTCTCTAGACGAGAGAAGTGCATTTTTACCACTTGTTGTAGGTTAAGGTGCAATGTCCTCCCCCATGCTATGAAAATGTTTTTCTTATTCAGAATTACTAAAAGAGATGATTTACAAGAGAAAACTGTCGTATTTCTCTTAAAGGCACTTATTGAAACAGCAAAGCACGTTGTGATCTTCTCTCGCTGCTTTAAGCTTCTTTTGTCAAATATAGAGTTAGAACACGCTATATGACACAAATACGCCATTAATCACAGCCAATTAACATTTAAACTTCATTATTATGACAGTCGGCGTGATTTCATTTGGCACGTTACTGCATCTTTACCAAAGAGGTACAAGTGGTACTAGTCATTTTTTCTCAGTTTTCATTTATTTTTTACCTGTTAAAATGAGCTACCCTGCCTGTCAATATGACCTACCCTGTCTGTCAAATTAGCTACCTTTCCTGACCCATGAGTCGTGTTTGCGCGTGTGTTACAATATTTCAATATGTCAAAGGATTATGACTACCAGAGATAAAACGGTATATTGACAAACTCAGTATTAGCGCTGCACAAAAAGTCTTTTGACAAGTATGGAATAGTACACGCTATTTGACATGAATCCACTATTAAACACAACCAAATAACATTTAAACTTCATTATTATGAAAGTTGGCGTGGTTTCATTTGGCACATTACTGCATCTTTACCAAAGAGGTACAAGTGGTACTAGTCATGACCCATGAGTCGTGTTTGCGTGTGTGTTGCAATATTTCAATATGTCAAAGGATTATGACTACCAGAGATAAAACAGTATATTGACAAACTCAGTATTAGGGCTGAGAAAAATTGACATTGCAATTTGTTCTTTTCTGCGACATATGGATACAGATGCTGCATTTTTTTTCTGTTTTGTATTTTGTATTTCTTACAATTTGCCGGTAACTATCCCCGTGAGAGTAACATATTGGACACAGAATCCTACAGCACATGTACTACATTTCGGTTAATTTTTAAACGCCTGCTGATGTGTGATTACAGTCTTATTTGTATTTTTTTATTTGTTCATTTTTTAAAGCATTTCATTAAAGACTGAGCAGACTGCAGATGGGTAATCACAGTTTTAATTATTTATATGTTACATTTCAGTCAAAATTGAGCAGGTGATCACAGGTTTAGTTTTACTTTTTATTTGTATACCAAATATGAATGACTGAGCAGACTGACATGAAAGGACATAGAATTATAATTAGTCTTATTTTCTTTATTCACTACATATTCATAGTCTAAGTAAACATTGGGTAATAAGTTGGAATGGAAAAGGGTTTAAACATGCAGTCAAAAGAGAGAGGGTTCTCTCACACTTAAAACATCTCGGGGTAGGCATAGCATTCTTACAGGAAACCCACCTTCAGAATAAAGACCACTTTAGTATTCACAAAGACTGAGTAGGGAAGGTGTCTCACTCACAATTTAATTCTATTTTTTCTTCTTCTTTTATTGCATCACACACTATCTTTGATCCAAATGTTTGCTATGTTACATTTGTGAGAAAGCTACTACAACTTAATTTAATTTTAGTTCATATTTACGCCAATAAACTGCAACTGTAAAGTGTTTTCAAAAGTTTTGGCTCTTCGCCTTGAAAACATTCTCCCTCAAAAAGTGTTGGACGCCCAGACTGGGTTTATTCAAGGCAGGCAGTCCTATTTCAATTTGAGACGATTGTTTAACATAATCTACACGAAATCCCACACTCTATCCCCAGAAGCAGTAATCTAGCTCAACGCCGAGAAGGCGTTCGATAGGGTTGAGTGGGAATATCTTCTTTCCACATTCAGTCGGTTTGGATTCGGCCCTAATTTTATTAAACACATCAAACTTATCTACGCTGACCCAACTGCCTCAGTTTACACTAACTCTGTCTCCTCTGATTACTTTCCCCTCTTTTCAGGGGGACTAAACAAGGATAGCCCACTACTTTTTGTCTTTGCAATAGAACCACTCTCCATAGCTCTACACGTGGTGGCCTATAACGCATACTGTCTCGCTCTACGCAGACGACTTGTTATTATATGTCACCAACCCTGTCTCAACCATACCTGAAGTCCTCAGAGTCCTGGAAGAATTTGGAAAAATTATCAGGATACAAACTTAATTTCAATAAAAGTGCCATTTAAACTCACAGCTGACTTTTTCACATATCTGGGGGTAAAAAAAAACAATAGAACTGTATTTTACTCGTATTTTCACCACTTCAGATGGCAGATTTTCTTTCTACCTCATTTTCCCTTTAGTAAAGACGGCCTGAAATAGGCTGTACAAGTCATTTACAACATATTTGACAATGTGGAAGACTTATCCAGTCTGAAAAAGCCTCAGCACCATTGATATTGCTGGCTCCATCTAAGGGGGCATTTCAACAGCAACTGGATCACCTGCAAACCTTCTGTCAGATCTAGGCCCTGACAGTTAATTTAGACAAAAGAAGAATAATGATATTCCTGAAACGACCAAGGGGTCAGGGAAACCAGTCAACAACTATTGGACATGTAGCACAAACACTCAGAGCAAATTGCTGTGTTATTCGGCTCTAAACAGACAGTACACAGTGGCACTGTGACTGATGAGACTTTAACCAGGTACAGACTCAACGAACACAGCCTGGCCTTTGAGACAGGTAGACACAGAGGCACCAGGCTCCAGAGAGGACAGACTGTGTCAGCTCTGTCCACATAGACAGTTGGAGACAGACACACTTCCTGCTACACTGCAGCAAATATGAACATATCTTGGAGAAATCAAATACAGCAGCCAAGTTGCAGCAAATTATGTCCAACATTTTCTACTGTTATCAACTCTTGGTTTATTGATTTTCTATTAAACACACTATTTAATTTTACACACATACACACACACACACACACACACACACACACACACACACACACAATGAAATTGAAATTGAGAGTGAGAGTGAGTGAAATTGAAATTGAGAGAGAGATAGAGAGCAAGAGAGAGAGCATGCACTGGAGTCCCTTTTAACAGTGAAAAACAGATTGGCAGCTGTGTCATAAGCACGGGTCCTAACGCAGGTTGACGAGGCATCGCTTCATCCAATTATATTGTTATCAGAATTATGGATGGGGACAATTCATCAGTAACGTAATACTGATATTTCCCGGACATATACGAACATTTTCCCGCGCGCCTATGACGTTTTGTTTCAGCTCAGTTGAGAGGATTCAAAGGTCCGGAGCCATGCAAGTTAGGCGGTGAGGAGTACGCAGAATTGGAGCAGACCAGCTGTTTTGCCTGAACGAGACGAGAGGTGGGGGTGCAGGGGTGCAGGGGTGCAGGGAGAAGCCTTGTAGGCGGGCTGGAGCTTTCATCCCCATTAACAACTTAGAAACGGTAGCCTATTTGCATCTCTGCTACTTTTTTGGCCATTGGCATTTTTCCTAAACTTTTGATTATGTGGGCAAAATCCACATTTTGGCCGTCTTAGTATGGTAATTACGATCTCATCTCACCAAGTTACGTATCTTTTGACTAATAAGCTGTCATCTCTACCATATACACAGAGGTGAAAGTAACGAATTACAAGTACTCACATTATTGTAATTGAGTTGCTTTTTCGTGTACTTGTACTTTTTAGAGTATTCTTTAAAGTCAGTAATTTACTTTTACTTAAGTGGCCTATGTTTTTAATGAGGCAAGATATACATCCATCCGTTAGCTACTGAGGAAATTATTTATCTACGGATATTGCGAGCTAGAAATAAAAACTGACTTGGACCAGACATAAATCAAATGCATCACATCACATCATATCACATCAAAAACAGGCTAATCAGATCAAATTGTCATGCATCGCGTCAAAAAAAGCGGTGCTGGTTGAAGCCCAGAAGGAGAGGTCTGCAACTACGAGCCCGACGCATAACGTGAGTGAACTATGAATGGGACAGAAGAGAGAGAGCTTTGATAAAGAAAAATAAATAAAAACCAACTATTTTCAATAACGTCGTGGTTTTCTTTCTGGGTTTCTTTGAGAATGTTCTGTGATACAGAGCATGTTGATTTTTTTTCTCAGTGGTTCCAACAGTGGGAGGCGGGAATCCCAGGGGGTCGCAGACACCGGGGGAGGTCGCGAGATGCATACCAAAAACAAATAAAAATTTAAAATGACATTTTTTTTGCATATTTTATCCATTATTGTGAAGATATATTCAAAAATAGTAGTTAAATTTGAAATAAAACCAAGCGCAAAAAAGTGTCCCTGATGTAATTGCGAAAGATTGACAGCATCGTTTCAGCAGGTCAATTTACAGCAGCACAGGAAACACAGCGACATGTGAACGTAGGTGGAGACCACCGTGGTAATATCCATCATCAGTCGGAGCAGCTCTTCTAGGTGTCGAAAATATCAAGATGAATGCAATATGTATCTGCATGTGTCATCGTCAACCAACTTCAACACCCCCGATGTGTTGCATGCGCTGGGGTACTTACACTTGAAAGCCTTAAGCCTGTTAAAAGGCTACAGACACTGGAAAACCAAGCATCCCTCACTTGCTGCTAAACCAGTTGATTTTTTCCGGCGAAAGGAGCAAGAGTTGTAAGGCCAAAAAGCCCTTATGAAACAAATAACAATCCCAGCCAAAGCTCAAATGGCATCATAATGACGCGCCATATTTAATTGCACAGGCACAAAGGCTACACAATCGAGAGAAAAAAATTAATCAAACCCGCTGCTGTAGCAATAAGTCAGTTAATGTAAGTACAGTTTTGACGGAATTGTTAATCCTGTTTTGCACCCCGCTCGAGGGGACGTGCACAGGTGAGGACATGTTCACTAAACTTGACAATAAACTTTGGGACGATTGCATTGGTGTGTATACAGACAGTGCTGGAGCAATGCTGGGGGAGAAAGGACTGAAGCAAGAGTCTTACAAGTGGCACCTCACGTACATTTCAGACACTGTATTATTCACAGACAAATTGCGCAAATTGAAATGGGCAGGATTCATATGGTTTCTATAAGATGGAAGACTTCATGGAGGAAAATGCACCGAGTGTTAACACAGTGAACAAGTCTACATCATTACGCAACTTCCACTTCCTCCTGGAACACTTTAACAAGTATTTCCCAGAGGAAACCGCTCCAGAACAATACGACTGAATAAGATCACCATTCACTGTTACGTGGGAAACTCATCTGACATCAGACCTGGAGGACGCATCGGTTGAACTGTCAAGTGGCCGAACGTTACAGACAGCGTTTAATACCAAGACGCTGCTGAGACGCTGAGTTCTGGATTTCCGTCGAAAGGGAATACACGCAGCTATCCACCAAGGTCGCTATGGATGTCCTGATGCCCTTTGGCTCTTCTAACTTCTTATGTGGAAAGACTTTCTGAGCACTTGCTTACATAAAAAAAAATGAAACAGTTCGGCACGAAACATGGATGATGATCTCCGAGTGGCCGTCTCCAAAATTAAACCCACAATGGGCTTGCTCTGCTCCATGCATTGTGCCCACCCATCTCATTAGGTGAGTCTAATGTTGAAGTTATGTGTAAAAATAATTCTAAAATGTAATTTTGCACTTGAAAGCAACAATGTAGGTGTCTGCTGCTCTTCACGCACACAGACATAACCTTATTAAATATTGTATTCAGTGCTACATGGAAATTACTTGTATTCTGCATCTAGCCTTTCTTAAATGACTATAAAATGATATTATGGTTGTTAGGCTGTTGTGTTCTTCGTGTTGTTCTAGTGCATGGGTTTGGACAGGCCTTCTGGAGCGTGTGCACGGCTGTGCGCAACGTTTTGCTTTAACCACCTCCAGGGACAGTGGGGGTCGCCAGTCTCTCGCACCGTTATTTTGGGGGCTGCATAATTTTTTATTAATTTTATTTAGCCTTTATTTAATCTCATTGAGACACGTGATCAGAGACCTGCTTGGACAGCAGCAACAACAACAACAACAACAACAACAACACAGAGTTACAGACAATAATCAATACTCAACATTAATCAACAAAATGAATACGGAGATACAAAGTAGTAGTAAAATCATTAAACTGATGAATGCAGAAAAGTCAATAAAAGTTACATGGTACATTCCCACAGGCGCTCTCTCCATGTTTTATAAAAGTATTTTAAAATTCCCTAGAATTAAGCTCGACACCATTCTTCTGTAGTGTGTTCCAGGTTGATGGGGCAGAGTAGGAAAAGGCCTTTCTACCGAGTTCAGTACGGACTGATGGGGTGGACAAAGTGATGAAACCCTGTGAGCGTAAGCTGTAGCAGCCCTGTTTATGTGGATTTGTAGATGAAGCTATACCAGTGCAATGTTGTGCGCATGGATAGTGATGGCCACTATCCATACGCTATAGTATACTGCTAAACTAATCTTAGCATACATTGTGACATTCGTCCAAATGGCGGGGTCCTCGGCCCTAAACTCAAATGCTACCACAACTTTCCGTCTTGAATATTCAGATAGTAACAAGTTTTTCTTTAACTGTCATTCCCTCCCACACACAGCTCAGCTGCCACTTGACACGAAAATGATCACAAGCAACATTGTCAGCAAACCCTCGACAAGAACGATGTGATCAACAAAGTTTAAAAAAAAAAAAATGTTTAATTCTTTTCCTCACCTTGTCAGTGCTTGCATGATTGTAGAAGTGTATCCTTTCTTCTCCAGACATGTTTTTCTGACCGCGGTGAGGTTTTATTATTGATCCAGATCCAGCAGCGTCTTCTTCAAAGTCAGCAGAGTCGTCAGAAGAAGGAAACTTGGCTATCCCAGGCTGGGGTGCTCCTGAGAGAAAAGCATTCTGGAGACTCAGGATGTGGTTTTAATCCACATCAAACAACTTCAACAAACATCCTTAGTGTTATTTAAAGCAAAAAAATAGTAAAGGTATAAAAAATTCAATTGTACTCAGTAGTTAAATATCAAACTATTATTTTATTCAATATGTCAGAACACTTTATCACCCAAACATGCAGATTTTTTTTTTTTTTTTTTTTTACAAACGATCAAATACTAGTGAATGAAAGCAGTAAGCAATAATAATAATAATTCTTAAATTGATATAGGCGTGGGAGTCAAGTGTTCTGAAGTGCAAAATAGTGAAATATAGCAAACCTAAACTGTAAGAAAACTCTCATCTTACACAGAGGCACAATCTGTGTCTTTATCAATAAAATTACTATAAAAAAGCAACCAAATCTGTTGGCAATAGAATACACAAAGTGGATTGTTTTTTTTGTTTTTTTAAAGTTTACAGATGTCAATGTTGTTATAAAAAAGTTGCTTATTGCTGCTTTAAGAAAATAAGACAACTATTTTCAGGAAAAGACAATGTGCTGCATGTTTTCATGCTTCTGAGAGCCTAAAACCTTTCAGTCCCCTGACTGGTGTCAGGAATGTTTGGCCAGAGCATTTCATACAATCCAATTGTCATGGTGTTTTTAGGAAAGTCTTGATGCTTTTCAAAGTAAAGCGGCACCTCTCAGATTTTGTTGTTTTGTGAAGACTGAGAAAGTGCTCTGTTGGTTAGAGTCCATAAAACACTGCAGAGGCAATGCTTTGCTGCTGCAGAATTCATTGTTCTTGGTACAATGGTATGGTACAATTTTGTTCTGAGCTCTGCCTTTTTTCAACATGGAGCATGTGCCACTCTTTTTCAAGTGCTCCTTCAGGCAACCTCATACAGTGTAGTTGAAACAATTCTCCATGCAACAGAGTGTTGCACTAACAAGGTGCTGGCATGCACCAGGATAGTATCACATACCTGTAAAAGATACATCAACATCATTCATCAGCTAACATTTGAAATAAAACAATTTGATGAACACATGCATACATCCAAGTCAAGTATATGACTACTAAAACTTAACAAGACAACATAATTATTCCTCCTTGCCCTTTACAGTATGTGCAAAGGTTGTCAGTCATCCAGGTCATTTTATACAAGATGAATCCACAAGGTACCGGACTTGGTTAAATTTTCAAGTCCAGTTTCCTTTAAGAATAAATTATCTCCCTATCGGTTTCCCCAACAAAGTCTATAGGGGCATCTCAATAAATTCACCATATCGTTTCAGGTACTTTAAGGTGGCCTCGTACAATGAATTTATTTTCTATATTTGTGAATGACCACAAGTCATCGTGATGCTTGTGACCTCTAAGTCATCAACCTGGATGAAAAAAGTAAAAAATGCAAAGATAAATTACTGAAACACTGAAATATACATCACAGCTTACATTTGAAGCCAGCTTCTGTTCTCCTGGTTCCAGCATCCTCAGTCGTTATATAGCCTGGTACTGCTATTGAGGTGTACTCTCCCCAACAGTGAGAAAAGGAAGGGCCTGAAACAAAAAACAAAAAATGTAATAAAATTAAAGCATTTTAGCATATCTCTACTACATTCACAAGTCAGAAGGAATACATTTTCATTCCTCTGTGCACTTCTCCTGTATATAGTCTTGAATGCCAATAGTTAATTTTCAATCTGAAATACCAACTTTTCCCTTTTTTGTTATTAGACAATGAGTAAACTGCATTATTATTCATATCTGATTGCCATTTCAATAATGATAAAATACCTGTAATTATAATTTCCAAATCTGTCATGCAGACCAGCTAACTTTGGGCCATTCTTTCATCTCCCCAGAGTGGTTGCAAACAGCCAAAAAGAAATGCATTAATCAAACGCGTTGGAGATACAGGAACAGGATACTACTCAGTGAAGATTGATGGTGGAGTTTGACGACAGGGAGTAACCTTTATAGTAACATGACACACCGGGGAAGATTGAGACACAGTGGGGGAAGATTGAGCGACTGACTTTAACTGTAGTCAGTTTGATCACACTGAATGAATGACTGGCTGCTACAATTAGAGCAGAGACAGTAGAATTTTTTGAAAATCGGAACTGGGATGATGACGAGAAATGCTCCCCAGCCCGCAAGGCCCACGAGGAAACCATACCTGAAGCCGGAAAGATGTACTTTTAATTTCAGTCTATATATCCTTTCGAGAGATTCGGCTACAACAGCCACAGGTGGCGTCAAATAACCATTTTTGGTTATTTGACGCCACCTGTATATATATTAAGGCTCTACATGTGGCCTTTGTCTGCAATATATATTAAGGCTCTACATGTGGCCTTTGTCTGCTCCTTCATAGAAAGTGTATTGTTCCGTGCAGTTTTGAAAGATCATCGACAACCCTCATTGTCTGCTAAGTATGGTGGCCTTACGAAGCTAGATGGAATAAACAGTAGAATAAAGGGCATGATGTATCTCACGAAGCACTAGATTGAGGAAAAAATGAATAATGACTCTACTATTAAGCACATCCAATTAACATTTAAACTTCAATGTTATGACAGTCGGTGTTGTTTTATTTGACACAGTACTGCATCATTAACAAAGAGGGACATATGCTGTTTTTCAACTCCTCTAGACGAGAGAAGTGCATTTTTACCACTCGTTGTAGGTTGGGGTGCAATGTCCTCCCCCATCCTATACCAATGTATTGTTTATTCAGAATTACTAAAAGAGATGATTTAGAAGAGAAAACTGTCTCATATGTCTTAAAGGCACTTATTGAAACAGAAAAAGCACGTTTTGATCTTCTCTCGCTGCTTTAAGCGTCTTTTGACAAGTATGGAATAGTACACGCTATTTGACATGAATCCACTATTAAACACAACCAATTAACATTTAAACTTCATTATTATGAAAGTTGGCGTGGTTTTATTTGGCACAGTACTGCATCCTTACCAAAGAGGGACATATGCTGTTTTTCAACTCCTCTAGACGAGAGAAGTGCATTTTTACCACTCGTTGTAGGTTGAGGTGCAATGTCCTCCCCCATCCTATATAAATGTATTGTTTATTCAGAATTACTAAAAGAGATGATTTAGAAGAGAAAACTGTCTTATTTCTCTTAAAGGCACTTATTGAAACAGCAAAGCACGTTTTGATCTTCTCTCGCTGCTTTAAGCGTCTTTTGACAAGTATGGAATAGTACACGCTATTTGACATGAATCCACTATTAAACACAACCAATTAACATTTAAACTTCATTATTATGAAAGTTGGCGTGGTTTTATTTGGCACAGTACTGCATCCTTACCAAAGAGGGACATATGCTGTTTTTCAACTCCTCTAGACGAGAGAAGTGCATTTTTACCACTCGTTGTAGGTTGAGGTGCAATGTCCTCCCCCATCCTATATAAATGTATTGTTTATTCAGAATTACTAAAAGAGATGATTTAGAAGAGAAAACTGTCTTATTTCTCTTAAAGGCACTTATTGAAACAGCAAAGCACGTTTTGATCTTCTCTCGCTGCTTTAAGCTTCTTTTGACAAGTATAGAATAGTACACGCTATATGACATAAATCCACTATTAAGCACATCCAATTAACATGTAAAGTTCATTATTATGACAGTCGGTGTGGTTTTATGTGGTACATTACTGCATCTTTACCAAAGAGGGACATATGCTGTTTTTCAACTCCTCTAGACGAGAGAAGTGCATTTTTACCACTCGTTGTAGGTTAAGGTGCAATGTCCTCCCCCATCCTATATAAATGTATTGTTTATTCAGAATTATTAAAAGAGATGATTTAGAAGAGAAAACTGTCTTATTTCTCTTAAAGGCACTTATTGAAACAGCAAAGCACGTTTTGATCTTCTCTCGCTGCTTTAAGCTTCTTTTGACAAGTATAGAATAGTGCACGCTATATGACATAAATCCACTATTAAGCACATCCAATTAACATGTAAAGTTCATTATTATGACAGTCGGTGTGGTTTTATTTGGTACATTACTGCATCTTTACCAAAGAGGGACATATGCTGTTTTTCAACTCCTCTAGACGAGAGAAGTGCATTTTTACCACTCGTTGTAGGTTAAGGTGCAATGTCCTCCCCCATCCTATATAAATGTATTGTTTATTCAGAATTATTAAAAGAGATGATTTAGAAGAGAAAACTGTCTTATTTCTCTTAAAGGCACTTATTGAAACAGCAAAGCACGTTTTGATCTTCTCTCGCTGCTTTAAGCTTCTTTTGACAAGTATAGAATAGTGCACGCTATATGACATAAATCCACTATTAAGCACATCCAATTAACATGTAAAGTTCATTATTATGACAGTCGGTGTGGTTTTATTTGGTACATTACTGCATCTTTACCAAAGAGGGACATATGCTGTTTTTCAACTCCTCTAGACGAGAGAAGTGCATTTTTACCACTCGTTGTAGGTTAAGGTGCAATGTCCTCCTCCATCCTATATAAATGTATTGTTTATTCAGAATTACTAAAAGAGATGATTTAGAAGAGAAAACTGTCTCATATGTCTTATATGCAGTTACTAAAACAGCAAAGCACGTTTTGATCTTCTCTCGCCGCTTTAAGCTTCTTTTGACAAGTATGGAATAGTACACGCTATATGACACAAATCCGCTATTAATCACATCCAATTAACATGTAAACTTCAGTATTGTGACAGTCGGTGTTGTTTTATTTGGTACATTACTGCATTTTTACCAAAGAGGGACATATGCTGTTTTTCAACTCCTCTCGACGAGAGAAATGCATTTTTACCACTTGTTGTAGGTTAATGTGCAATGGCCTCACCCATGCTATAAAAATATTTTGCTTATTCAGAATTACTAAAAGAGATGATTTAGAAGAGAAAACTGTCTTATTTCTCTTAATGGCACTTATTGAAACAGCAAAGCACGTTATGGTCTTCTCTCACTGCTTTAAGCGTCTTTTGACAAGTATAGAATAGTACACGCTATATGACATGAACCCACTAAGCACATCCAATTAACATTTAAACTTCATTGTTGTGACAGTCGGTGTTGCTTTATTTGGTACATTACTGCATCTTTACCAAAGAGGGACATATGCTGTTTTTCAACTCCTCTAGACGAGAGAAGTGCATTTTTACCACTTGTTGTAGGTTAAGGTGCAATGTCCTCACCCATGCTATAAAAATGTTTTGCTTATTCAGAATTACTAAAAGAGATGATTTAGAAGAGAAAACTGTCTCATATGTCTTATATGCAGTTACTAAAACAGCAAAGCCCGTTTTGATCGTCTCTCGCCGCTTCAAGCTTCTTTTGACAAGTATAGAATAGTACACGCTATTCGACATGAATCCACTATTAAGCATATCCAAATAACATTTAAACTTCATTATTATGAAAGTTGGCGTGGTTTCATTTGGCCAATTACTGCATCTTTACCAAAGAGGTACAAGTGGTACTAGTCATTTTTTCCTCAATTTTCATTTATTTTCTACCTGTGAAAATGAGCTACCCTGGCTGTCAATATGAGCTACCCTCCCTGTCAAAATGAGCTACCTTACTTAAAAAACATTGAAAGTGGTATTATTCTTTTTCCATCAACTTTTTAGCTGTCAATACCGCACAATTCAAACGCACGGACGTGTAGGCTAGGACTTTTGTGAATCACATGAGTCGTGTTTGTGTGTGTGTTGCAATATTTCAATATGTCAAAGGATTATGAGTACCAGAGATAAAACAGTATATCGACAAACTCAATATTAGGGCTGCACAATATTGAAAGAAAGATTTACATGGCAATTTATTCTTTTTCTGCGATATATAGATACAGATGCTGCAAGTATTTTTTCTGTCTTGTCTTTGTTTAGTATTTCTTACAATTTGCCGGCAACTATCCCCGTGAGAGTAACATATTAGACACAGAATTCTACAGCATATGTTGGCTGCGGACCCATGTAGCAACACACTGAAAATGCGTAGGAAGAGAAGCAAAAAGGTTCCCTCTAACTGCTGAATCGGACTCTTATTACAGCATTCTGCTAGCTGCTTGCAATAATTAGTTTCCCCAGTAAGGTGTCAGTAGCAGCTTTGGTATATTATCAACTGGCGCTGAACTCCCAGTTAAGCAAGGAGTCCAGCCGGAAAGCGTAAGACCATCGGGTTAGCAGCAAAACAAGCTGATTTTTTATTATTATTATTATTATTATTATTGTGTCATTCATTTTTTTTCACCCTATACCTGTTTCATCCATCAGCGGTTATGTGTATTTTTTCATTTTTTAGAGCATTTCAGTAAAGACTGAGCAGACTGCAGATGGGTGATCACAGTTTTATTTATTTATTTTATATGTTACATTTCAGTCAAAATTGAGCAGGTGATCAAAGTTTTAGTTTTAGTTTTTTTTTAAATATACGAAATATTAATGATTAAGCAGACTGACATGAAAGGTCATAGAATTATTAGTAGTCTTATTTTCTTTATTCCCTACATATTCATAGATAAAGTAAACATTGGGTAATAGGCAAATAGGCGGAAGTCTTAAGGCATATATATATATATATATATATATATATATGTTTTGTTCATTACTTGTCAAGTGTAGATGTATTTGTATTTTGTACGTTTTATATCTGATTTGTGCATTCATCTATGTTTTGTATTGCTTAAATGGGAATGGGATTTGCATATTTGAACTCGATAGTTTCAGTGGCGCACAGTAATTCATATCCAGTCCCAGGTAGGAGTGATGTGAAAATAATAAGTTGGAATGTAAAAGGGTTTAAACATGCATTCAAAAGAGAGAGGGTTCTCTCACACTTAAGACATCTCGGGATAGGCATAGCATTCTTACAGGAAACCAACCTTCAGAATAAAGAGCACTTTGGGATTTACAAAGACTGGGTAGGGCAGGTGTTTCACTCACAATTTAATTCTAAAACTCGAGGAAGAGCTATACTAGTCCATAAAAATGTTCCTTTTATTGCATCATTTATTGCATTATTGCATGTATCTGATCCAAATGTTCGATATGTTACGGTTGTGAGGAAGCTACTACAACTTAATCTAATTTTAGTTAATATTTACGCCCCTAATTTTGACAATGATCAGTTTTTAGAAAAAAAAATGCTGAGCTCCATCCCCAGTCTGGATAGTCATCACTTGATTCTTTCAGGGGATTACAATCTGGTGATCGTTCCTCTCATTCGACATCAAAGTCATCTAAATCAGTAAACAATCCATGCATTTATGAACACACATAAACTTGTAGATCCATGGAGATTTAAGAATCCTAACAAAAGGGAGTACTCTTATTTCTCTCATGTACACAGATCATTTTCAAGAATAGACTTTTTTTGCTCAATCCCTATTTACTGAGAACAATAACAATTTGTTAATGTAATCCGATTTTGATCTCTGGCCATGCATTGTTATTAAAGAAAAATAAGGACCCACTCAACTGTTCATCATACAGACCAATTAGTTTAGCAAACTGTTTTCAAAAGTTTTGGCTTCTCGCCTTGAAAACATTCTTCCTCACATAGTGTTGGACCACCAGACTGCATTTGTTCAAGGTAGACAGTCCTATTTCAATCTGAGACGACTGTTTAACATAATCTACACGAAATCCCACACTCTATCCCCAAAAGCGATAATCTCGCTCAACGGCGAGAAGGCGTTTGATAGGGAATAGTGATGAGTAATGAGTGGGAATATCTTCTTCCCACACTCAGTCGGTTTGGATTTGGCCCTAATTTTATTAAACACATCAAACTTATCTACACCGACCCAACTGCCTCAGTTTACACTAACTCTGTCTCCTCTGATTACTTCCCTCTCTTCAGGGGGACTAAACAAGGATAGCCCACTACTTTTTGTCTTTGCAATAGAACCACTCTCCATAGCTCTACACGTGGTGGCCTATAACACATACTGTCTCACTCTACGCAGACGACTTGTTATTATATGTCACCAACCCTGTCTCAACCATACCTGAAGTCCTCAGAGTCCTGGAAGAATTTGGAAAAATATCAGGATACAAACTTAATTTCAATAAAAGTGGGTACTTCCCCATTAACAAGAAAGTTTAAGAATTTCCCAATCTGCCATTTAAACTCACAGCTGACTTTTTCACATATCTGGGGGTAAAAAAACCCCCAAATCTTATCAACAGACTATTTAAAGCAAATTTTAGTCCTCTTTTAGAACAGTGTAAAAAGGATCTATTTTACCCTCATCTCTTATTGGGAGAACAAATTCTGTAAAGATGAATATTGTTCCAAAGTTTTTATATTTGGTTCAAGCGATACCTAAGCGATTTTTGACACACTGTCAAAGTCTTACGGCTGCATGGTTGTGCCCTCTCCTACAATTGGTATCTTTGGGGTATCCCTAGTTTCAGCTGGTACAAATTTCCCTCCTTACTTTCCTAAAGTTATTGCCTTTTCCTCTCTAGTAGCTAGACGTTCAATTCGATTCAAATGGAAGGATGTAATCCCTCCATCACACAACCAATGGATAAAAAATGTGATGCAGAACATCAAGCTGGAAAAAATCTGATGCACCCTTAATGGATCTATCAGCAGATTCCACAAAACCTGGGACCCGTCTATGAACTTTGTGAATAATTTATCTGGTCTGGAACTATGAACTTTCATCCCCTCAGGTGGTCTCTCCTATTAATGCTTAAGAACAGAATGCAACTTATTTTTTAATTTAACTTACTTTCTTTTTAAATCGTATTTATTTATTAATTTTCATCTCTTTTATTGTTATTAATATTGTTATTTTTCCTTGTTTGTATGCCGTTGTCTGTGGGAGTTTTGAAATGTTTAGTTTTTTGTCTTTAAAAAAGCTGTTTGTGGTTGATAGGGATGTTGGGTTGTAGTTTGTCCATACGTATGCTCTTATTGAGGCATATCAATGTTTTGTTCTGCAATGCAAAATCTGTTACAAATAAAGTGTTAAAAAAAACTAAATAGCAAGCTGATTTTAAGACAAGACTGTCTTTTTGTTATGTTTGCAGTTGCAGTAGCTGTATACTATTATTTGGAACCACATTGTCATCATTCAGTGTGTATCACACTACACAGTTATCATGATTACTTATTCAAAAAGGTATTATGTTTAAGAGCTCATAGTGCCATATTACCCCTCTAGAATATTGCACTCCCAGGATGCAGGCCTGCTCGTGGTACCTAAAGTCTCTAAGAGTAGTATGGGAGCCTTCAATTATCAGGCCCCCCTACCCTGAGTCTGGTTCTGCTCAAGGTTTCTGCCTGTAAAAAGGAAGTTTTTCCTTGCCAATAGGCCGAATGTTGCTAAGTGCTACTGATTGAGATTCATGTTGGGTCTCTCTCTAAATAGCATAACAAAGAGTATGATCTAGACCTGCTCTTTTTGTAAAGTGTCTTGAGAGAACTTTGGTTATGATTTGGCGCCATACAAATAAACTTTGATCTGAATTTAATTTGATTGATTAAAAACATACCATTAAGGATGATTGTATTGATTGTCATTTCAAATGTGTTAGGGTGTTTTGGGGAAAACTGACAGCCCTTTTTAGCTTGCACATTGAGGAGCTGTAATTCATTTAACCTTAACCTTAAGAAAACCTTGTATATTTTTGTATATTTTTATATATTTTTACAACTTCAGCAATTTTTACTCATATTTTCACCACTTCAGACGGCAGATTTTCTTTCTACCTCATTTTCCCTTCAGTAAAAACGGCCTGAAATAGACTGTGAAAGTCATTTACAACATATGTGACAATGTGGAAGACTTATCCAGTCTGAAAAACCACACATCAAAAACATGAACCAATGAGGAGTGGTTCGACACAGACTGCAGAGGTCTGAGTAAAAAACTCAAAAGTTTATCAAATCAAAAACACAGACAACCCGACAACCCTGAGCTCAGCCTCAACATCTATACCCTCAACACCCTCATTAAAAAACGTGGCCACAAAAACAAGAACAAAATCTTCTCCTGTTTTGTAGGCTTCAAAAAAAGCATTTTATTCGATTTGGCATGATGTTCTGTTCTTAAAATTAATTGAAATGGTGTAGGAGTTCATGGCATCATTGAAGCATGCTGTAAAAATTGCCAAGATGGAAACAGAGTTCTTTACCAAAGTAAAGGGGTGAAACAGGGCTGCAGTCTCAGCCCCACCCTCTTAAACATTTATGCTGATGAATTGGCTAAATCATTGGAACAGTCTGATATCCCTGGTCTCACCCTGTCTGACACACATCAAATGCTACTGTTTGCAGATGATCTGATATTGCTGGCTCCATCTAAGGGGGCATTTCAACAGCAACTGGATCAACTGCAAACCTTCTGTCAGACCTAGGCCCTGACAGTTAATTTAGACAAAAGAAGAATAATGATATTCCTGAAACGACCAAGGGGTCAGGGAAACCAGTCAGTTTTTATTTGGATCCACTTGACATAGACTAATTTCCATTTTTCATTATAATAAAAAAAGAGCTATCAAATTTTATAAACACCTCAAAACAAGTGACCCCAACTCGTACCATCACAAAGCACTGCAATGCCAAGAGGAGAACATGGAGAACATGGAGAACACCGTCAGCCAGCTAATCCTGAGGCTCAGCTCCTCTAACAGGCCTCAGGACAGCCCTCACACAATCCAGACCAACCAGGTGATAGATAAAGAAAAACCACATGACTACAACTATTGGACATGTAGCACAAACACTCAGAGCAAATTGCTGTGTTATTCGGCTCTAAACAGACAGTACACAGTGGCACTGTGACTGATGAGACTTTAACCAGGTACAGACTCAACGAACACAGCCTGGCCATCGAGACAGGTAGACACAGAGGCACCAGGCTCCAGAGAGGACAGACTGTGTCAGC
The DNA here is from genome assembly GCF_022749685.1 of Semicossyphus pulcher. Classification (NCBI taxonomy): domain Eukaryota; kingdom Metazoa; phylum Chordata; class Actinopteri; order Labriformes; family Labridae; genus Semicossyphus; species Semicossyphus pulcher. The sequence goes on along the minus strand of NW_027211696.1, from coordinate 2,081,048 downwards.
TCTGTCCACATAGACAGTTGGAGACAGAGACACACTTCCTGCTACACTGCAGCAAATATGAACATATCTTGGAGAAATCAAATACAGCAGCCAAGTTGCAGCAAGATATGTCCAACATTTTCTACTGTTATCAACTCTTGGTTTATTGATTTTCTATTAAACACACTATTTAATTTTACACACATACACACACACACACACACACACACACACACACACACACACACACACACAATGAAATTGAAATTGAGAGTGAGAGTGAGTGAAATTGAAATTGAGAGAGAGATAGAGAGCAAGAGAGAGAGCATGCACTGGAGTCCCTTTTAACAGTGAAAAACAGATTGGCAGCTGTGTCATAAGCACGGGTCCTAACGCAGGTTGACGAGGCATCGCTTCATCCAATTATATTGTTATCAGAATTATGGATGGGGACAATTCATCAGTAACGTAATACTGATATTTCCCGGACATATACGAACATTTTCCCGCGCGCCTATGACGTTTTGTTTCAGCTCAGTTGAGAGGATTCAAAGGTCCGGAGCCATGCAAGTTAGGCGGTGAGGAGTACGCAGAATTGGAGCAGACCAGCTGTTTTGCCTGAACGAGACGAGAGGTGGGGGTGCAGGGGTGCAGGGGTGCAGGGAGAAGCCTTGTAGGCGGGCTGGAGCTTTCATCCCCATTAACAACTTAGAAACGGTAGCCTATTTGCATCTCTGCTACTTTTTTGGCCATTGGCATTTTTCCTAAACTTTTGATTATGTGGGCAAAATCCACATTTTGGCCGTCTTAGTATGGTAATTACGATCTCATCTCACCAAGTTACGTATCTTTTGACTAATAAGCTGTCATCTCTACCATATACTCAGAGGTGAAAGTAACGAATTACAAGTACTCACATTATTGTAATTGAGTTGCTTTTTCGTGTACTTGTACTTTTTAGAGTATTCTTTAAAGTCAGTAATTTACTTTTACTTAAGTAGCCTATGTTTTTAATGAGGCAAGATATACATCCATCCGTTAGCTACTGAGGAAATTATTTATCTACGGATATTGCGAGCTAGAAATAAAAACTGACTTGGACCAGACATAAATCAAATGCATCACATCACATCATATCACATCAAAAACAGGCTAATCAGATCAAATTGTCATGCATCGCGTCAAAAAAAGCGGTGCTGGTTGAAGCCCAGAAGGAGAGGTCTGCAACTACGAGCCCGACGCATAACGTGAGTGAACTATGAATGGGACAGAAGAGAGAGAGCTTTGATAAAGAAAAATAAATAAAAACCAACTATTTTCAATAACGTCGTGGTTTTCTTTCTGGGTTTCTTTGAGAATGTTCTGTGATACAGAGCATGTTGATTTTTTTTCTCAGTGGTTCCAACAGTGGGAGGCGGGAATCCCAGGGGGTCGCAGACACCGGGGGAGGTCGCGAGATGCATACCAAAAACAAATAAAAATTTAAAATGACATTTTTTTTGCATATTTTATCCATTATTGTGAAGATATATTCAAAAATAGTAGTTAAATTTGAAATAAAACCAAGCGCAAAAAAGTGTCCCTGATGTAATTGCGAAAGATTGACAGCATCGTTTCAGCAGGTCAATTTACAGCAGCACAGGAAACACAGCGACATGTGAACGTAGGTGGAGACCACCGTGGTAATATCCATCATCAGTCGGAGCAGCTCTTCTAGGTGTCGAAAATATCAAGATGAATGCAATATGTATCTGCATGTGTCATCGTCAACCAACTTCAACACCCCCAATGTGTTGCATGCGCTGGGGTACTTACACTTGAAAGCCTAAAGCCTGTTAAAAGGCTACAGACACTGGAAAACCAAGCATCCCTCACTTGCTGCTAAACCAGTTGATTTTTTCCGGCGAAAGGAGCAAGAGTTGTAAGGCCAAAAAGCCCTTATGAAACAAATAACAATCCCAGCCAAAGCTCAAATGGCATCATAATGACGCGCCATATTTAATTGCACAGGCACAAAGGCTACACAATCGAGAGAAAAAAATTAATCAAACCCGCTGCTGTAGCAATAAGTCAGTTAATGTAAGTACAGTTTTGACGGAATTGTTAATCCTGTTTTGCAACCCGCTCGAGGGGACGTGCACAGGTGAGGACATGTTCACTAAACTTGACAATAAACTTTGGGACGATTGCATTGGTGTGTATACAGACAGTGCTGGAGCAATGCTGGGGGAGAAAGGACTGAAGCAAGAGTCTTACAAGTGGCACCTCACGTACATTTCAGACACTGTATTATTCACAGACAAATTGCGCAAATTGAAATGGGCAGGATTCATATGGTTTCTATAAGATGGAAGACTTCATGGAGGAAAATGCACCGAGTGTTAACACAGTGAACAAGTCTACATCATTACGCAACTTCCACTTCCTCCTGGAACACTTTAACAAGTATTTTCCAGAGGAAACCGCTCCAGAACAATACGACTGAATAAGATCACCATTCACTGTTACGTGGGAAACTCATCTGACATCAGACCTGGAGGACGCATCGGTTGAACTGTCAAGTGGCCGAACGTTACAGACAGCGTTTAATACCAAGACGCTGCTGAGACGCTGAGTTCTGGATTTCCGTCGAAAGGGAATACACGCAGCTATCCACCAAGGTCGCTATGGATGTCCTGATGCCCTTTGGCTCTTCTAACTTCTTATGTGGAAAGACTTTCTGAGCACTTGCTTACATAAAAAAAAAAGAAACAGTTCGGCACGAAACATGGATGATGATCTCCGAGTGGCCGTCTCCAAAATTAAACCCACAATGGGCTTACTCTGCTCCATGCATTGTGCCCACCCATCTCATTAGGTGAGTCTAATGTTGAAGTTATGTGTAAAAATAATTCTAAAATGTAATTTTGCACTTGAAAGCAACAATGTAGGTATCTGCTGCACTGAGAAAAATGATTCATGGGGTTAGTTTGTAAAGCTTGAAATCAAGAGCCTTTTCTAAATAAAAAAGGTAAGTTTGTTACATATACATGTTTTAATCAGTTAATAACTTATTTTAAGAAGTTTGTCAAACTGAGAATATAGAAATCTGTCTTAACTCAGTAATATATTGATTTCAAATGGACATTTCTGTGTCCACTCAGCAAGAGACAATATTTAGTTAGTGGAACTTGTAAATCTATTAAGCATCCTTTAAAAGCTGAGTAAGACTGGATTTGCCCGCACTTGTTTTGCCCAAAGGCCACGCCTGCTGCAAGAAAGTGGAGGGAGAGAAACGGAGGTTGCATCATTTCAATCTAATTTAACGTTACTGGGTGAGTACTTTTTGCTTTGTTTAATTTGCAACACTTAATGACTGACTGTTTCAACACACAGTGCAAGGAATCGTTTTTTACACAATACTAAAAGCAGGTTTTCAGTTAACTGTCCATTAAGCTATTGTAATGTGGTAGACTTTAAGCTAACGTTTGTTCGTGCTAGCTAGCTGAGTCTTTCTGTTTTGTTTTGTTTTGTTTTGTTTTGTTTTGGAGAATGATGTTAATTGGCAATTAACGTACATTAAATTAATTATTATTCATTAGAAGTAGAGCACAAATTAATTGTGAAATGATTTTTCTTTTGTTGTTTCATGATTGCAATCTTTAAAATGATCAATTTAACATATACAGTTGAGATAGGTAATTGGTATAGGCCAGGCATTGGAAACATCATCCTTCACTCTCTTTCCTAGTGATGTTATTACAAAAAGCTCATCTTCATTGAGGTTCAATTGAACATTTTTTATTTTTCTTATTCACAGGATGATTCTGTGGAAAGAAGGAGAGAGGTGGCTATCCATGGCTTAGTGGGTTATCTCAGAGAAAAGGAGGAAGATCTCTTTAAAGATCAGTTGGTAGGTAAATTGAAAACTTAATTTCATAGTATAGTCATAAATATAATAGACATAAATATTATGACCTATAAATACTAACATTTTCTCTGACCTACTTACGCCAGGATGGTGGAGGAGATAATACCGATGAAGTGATGAAGATTGTCGTTAACAGAGGTGCCACCACATTTGATCCAGCCAGTGCCAAGATTGTGCTTGAGGAAACAGCAGCCATATGTGTAACTTCACAAGTTTTTGGAGCTTGTGTACACGATTTTGGTTAACACTCAATTGGGTATGGTTAATTTTTTTTTGTCTAATTATTATTGGAAGTGGGCATGTGTTTTTGTTCGAAATGATTAAAATCATTTACTGTTTAAGTTTTCTAATAAACGGCTTGCTCATAAAACAGGAATTTCTATGTGTAATTTATTTTAACTTAGGTAAATTAAGTTACTAGTACACAAAAGAAGGCTAACAAATGGACTTTTATGAGCAGAATAAAGGCAAAATAAATGAGTAGGAATAACTTAAATTTAATAATTTGACTACTTAAAAACATCAAAACGTTTTAATTAGAATTCAGTTGGTTCAACTTATTTAACCTTGTTGAGGACAAGAAATGTCATGTTGGTTGTACTAGACTAACTCTCGTGGGATTTACTCAATAATGGCTTAGTTGAAAGTACTTAAAAAGATCCATGCAAATTGTTACCTTAATTTTTTTAAGTTGAGCCAGTGTATTATTTTTTAGAGTGTGCTCTTCACGCACACAGACATAACCTTATTAAATATTGTATTCAGTGCTACATGGAAATTACTTGTATTCTGCATCTAGCCTTTCTTAAATGACTATAAAATGATATTATGGTTGTTAGGCTGTTGTGTTCTTCGTGTTGTTCTAGTGCATGGGTTTGGACAGGCCTTCTGGAGCGTGTGCACGGCTGTGCGCAACGTTTTGCTTTAACCACCTCCAGGGACAGTGGGGGTCGCCAGTCTCTCGCACCGTTATTTTGGGGGCTGCATAATTTTTTATTAATTTTATTTAGCGTTTATTTAATCTCATTGAGACACGTGATCAGAGACCTGCTTGGACAGCAGCAACAACAACAACAACAACAACAACAACAACAACAACAACAACAACACAGAGTTACAGACAATAATCAATACTCAACATTAATCAACAAAATGAATACGGAGATACAAAGTAGTAGTAAAATCATTAAACTGATGAATGCAGAAAAGTCAATAAAAGTTACATGGTACATTCCCACAGGCGCTCTCTCCATGTTTTATAAAAGTATTTTAAAATTCCCTAGAATTAAGCTGGACACCATTCTTCTGTAGTGTGTTCCAGGTTGACGGGGCAGAGTAGGAAAAGACCTTTCTACCGAGTTCAGTACTGATGGGGTGGACAAAGTGATGAAACCCTGTGAGCGTAAGCTGTAGCAGCCCTGTTTATGTGGATTTGTAGATGAAGCTATACCAGTGCAATGTTGTGCGCATGGATAGTGATGGCCACTATCCATACGCTATAGTATACTGCTAAACTAATCTTAGCATACATTGTGACATTCGTCCAAATGACGGGGTCCTCGGCCCTAAACTCAAATGCTACCACAACTTTCCGTCTTGAATATTCAGATAGTAACAAGTTTTTCTTTAACTGTCATTCCCTCCCACACACAGCTCAGCTGCCACTTGACACGAAAATGATCACAAGCAACATTGTCAGCAAACCCTCGACAAGAACGATGTGATCAACAAAGTTTTAAAAAAAAAAATGTTTAATGCTTTTCTTCACCTTGTCAGTGCTTGCATGATTGTAGAAGTGTATCCTTTCTTCTCCAGACATGTTTTTCTGACCGCGGTGAGGTTTTATTATTGATCCAGATCCAGCAGCGTCTTCTTCAAAGTCAGCAGAGTCGTCAGAAGAAGGAAACTTGGCTATCCCAGGCTGGGGTGCTCCTGAGAGAAAAGCATTTTGGAGACTCAGGATGTGGTTTTAATCCACATCAAACAACTTCAACAAACATCCTTAGTGTTATTTAAAGCAAAAAAATAGTAAAGGTATAAAAAATTCAATTGTACTCAGTAGTTAAATATCAAACTATTATTTTATTCAACATATCACCCAAACATGCAGATTTTTTTTTAATTTTTTTTTTTTACAAACGATCAAATACTAGTGAATGAAAGCAGTAAGCAATAATACTAATAATACTTAAATTGATATAGGCGTGGGAGTCAAGTGTTCTGAAGTGCAAAATAGTGAAATATAGCAAACCTAAACTGTAAGAAAACTCTCATCTTACACAGAGGCACAATCTGTGTCTTTATCAATAAAATTACTATAAAAAAGCAACCAAATCTGTTGGCAATAGAATACACAAAGTGGATTGTTTTTTTTGTTTTTTTAAAGTTTACAGATGTCAATGTTGTTATAAAAAAGTTGCTTATTGCTGCTTTAAGAAAATAAGACAACTATTTTCAGGAAAAGACAATGTGCTGCATGTTTTCATGCTTCTGAGAGCCTAAAACCTTTCAGTCCCCTGACTGGTGTCAGGAATGTTTGGCCAGAGCATTTCATACAATCCAATTGTCATGGTGTTTTTAGGAAAGTCTTGATGCTTTTCAAAGTAAAGCGGCACCTCTCAGATTTTGTTGTTTTGTGAAGACTGAGAAAGTGCTCTGTTGGTTAGAGTCCATAAAACACTGCAGAGGCAATGCTTTGCTGCTGCAGAATTCATTGTTCTTGGTACAATGGTATGGTACAATTTTGTTCTGAGCTCTGCCTTTTTTCAACATGGAGCATGTGCCACTCTTTTTCAAGTGCTCCTTCAGGCAACCTCATACAGTGTAGTTGAAACAATTCTCCATGCAACAGAGTGTTGCACTAACAAGGTGCTGGCATGCACCAGGATAGTATCACATACCTGTAAAAGATACATCAACATCATTCATCAGCTAACATTTGAAATAAAACAATTTGATGAACACATGCATACATCCAAGTCAAGTATATGACTACTAAAACTTAACAAGACAACATAATTATTCCTCCTTGCCCTTTACAGTATGTGCAAAGGTTGTCAGTCATCCAGGTCATTTTATACAAGATGAATCCACAAGGTACCGGACTTGGTTAAATTTTCAAGTCCAGTTTCCTTTAAGAATAAATTATCTCCCTATCGGTTTCCCCAACAAAGTCTATAGGGGCATCTCAATAAATTCACCATATCGTTTCAGGTACTTTAAGGTGGCCTCGTACAATGAATTTATTTTCTATATTTGTGAATGACCACAAGTCATCGTGATGCTTGTGACCTCTAAGTCATCAACCTGGATGAAAAAAGTAAAAAATGCAAAGATAAATTACTGAAACACTGAAATATACATCACAGCTTACATTTGAAGCCAGCTTCTGTTCTCCTGGTTCCAGCATCCTCAGTCGTTATATAGCCTGGTACTGCTATTGAGGTGTACTCTCCCCAACAGTGAGAAAAGGAAGGGCCTGAAACAAAAAACAAAAAATGTAATAAAATTAAAGCATTTTAGCATATCTCTACTACATTCACAAGTCAGAAGGAATACATTTTCATTCCTCTGTGCACTTCTCCTGTATATAGTCTTGAATGCCAATAGTTAATTTTCAATCTGAAATACCAACTTTTCCCTTTTTTGTTATTAGACAATGAGTAAACTGCATTATTATTCATATCTGATTGCCATTTCAATAATGATAAAATACCTGTAATTATAATTTCCAAATCTGTCATGCAGACCAGCTAACTTTGGGCCATTCTTTCATCTCCCCAGAGTGGTTGCAAACAGCCAAAAAGAAATGCATTAATCAAACGCGTTGGAGATACAGGAACAGGATACTACTCAGTGAAGATTGATGGTGGAGTTTGACGACAGGGAGTAACCTTTATAGTAACATGACACACCGGGGAAGATTGAGACACAGTGGGGGAAGATTGAGCGACTGACTTTAACTGTAGTCAGTTTGATCACACTGAATGAATGACTGGCTGCTACAATTAGAGCAGAGACAGTAGAATTTTTTGAAAATCGGAACTGGGATGATGACGAGAAATGCTCCCCAGCCCGCAAGGCCCACGAGGAAACCATACCTGAAGCCGGAAAGATGTACTTTTAATTTCAGTCTATATATCCTTTCGAGAGATTCGGCTACAACAGCCACAGGTGGCGTCAAATAACCATTTTTGGTTATTTGACGCCACCTGTATATATATTAAGGCTCTACATGTGGCCTTTGTCTGCAATATATATTAAGGCTCTACATGTGGCCTTTGTCTGCTCCTTCATAGAAAGTGTATTGTTCCGTGCAGTTTTGAAAGATCATCGACAACCCTCATTGTCTGCTAAGTATGGTGGCCTTACGAAGCTAGATGGAATAAACAGTAGAATAAAGGGCATGATGTATCTCACGAAGCACTAGATTGAGGAAAAAATGAATAATGACTCTACTATTAAGCACATCCAATTAACATTTAAACTTCAATGTTATGACAGTCGGTGTTGTTTTATTTGACACAGTACTGCATCATTAACAAAGAGGGACATATGCTGTTTTTCAACTCCTCTAGACGAGAGAAGTGCATTTTTACCACTCGTTGTAGGTTGGGGTGCAATGTCCTCCCCCATCCTATACCAATGTATTGTTTATTCAGAATTACTAAAAGAGATGATTTAGAAGAGAAAACTGTCTCATATGTCTTAAAGGCACTTATTGAAACAGAAAAAGCACGTTTTGATCTTCTCTCGCTGCTTTAAGCGTCTTTTGACAAGTATGGAATAGTACACGCTATTTGACATGAATCCACTATTAAACACAACCAATTAACATTTAAACTTCATTATTATGAAAGTTGGCGTGGTTTTATTTGGCACAGTACTGCATCCTTACCAAAGAGGGACATATGCTGTTTTTCAACTCCTCTAGACGAGAGAAGTGCATTTTTACCACTCGTTGTAGGTTGAGGTGCAATGTCCTCCCCCATCCTATATAAATGTATTGTTTATTCAGAATTACTAAAAGAGATGATTTAGAAGAGAAAACTGTCTTATTTCTCTTAAAGGCACTTATTGAAACAGCAAAGCACGTTTTGATCTTCTCTCGCTGCTTTAAGCTTCATTTGACAAGTATAGAATAGTACACGCTATATGACATAAATCCACTATTAAGCACATCCAATTAACATGTAAAGTTCATTATTATGACAGTCGGTGTGGTTTTATTTGGTACATTACTGCATCTTTACCAAAGAGGGACATATGCTGTTTTTCAACTCCTCTAGACGAGAGAAGTGCATTTTTACCACTCGTTGTAGGTTAAGGTGCAATGTCCTCCCCCATCCTATATAAATGTATTGTTTATTCAGAATTATTAAAAGAGATGATTTAGAAGAGAAAACTGTCTTATTTCTCTTAAAGGCACTTATTGAAACAGCAAAGCACGTTTTGATCTTCTCTCGCTGCTTTAAGCTTCTTTTGACAAGTATAGAATAGTGCACGCTATATGACATAAATCCACTATTAAGCACATCCAATTAACATGTAAAGTTCATTATTATGACAGTCGGTGTGGTTTTATTTGGTACATTACTGCATCTTTACCAAAGAGGGACATATGCTGTTTTTCAACTCCTCTAGACGAGAGAAGTGCATTTTTACCACTCGTTGTAGGTTAAGGTGCAATGTCCTCACCCATGCTATGAAAATGTTTTTCTTATTCAGAATTACTAAAAGAGATGATTTACAAGAGAAAACTGTCGTATTTCTCTTAAAGGCACTTATTGAAACAGCAAAGCACGTTATGATCTTCTCTCGCTGCTTTAAGCGTCTTTTGTCAAATATAGAGTTAGAACACGCTATATGACACAAATACGCCATTAATCACAGCCAAATAACATTTAAACTTCATTATTATGACAGTCGGCGTGATTTCATTTGGCACGTTACTGCATCTTTACCAAAGAGGTACAAGTGGTACTAGTCATTTTAGAGAGAAGTGCATTTTTACCACTCGTTGTAGGTTAAGGTGCAATGTCCTCACCCATGCTATAAAAATGTTTTGCTTATTCAGAATTACTAAAAGAGATGATTTACAAGAGAAAACTGTCTCATATGTCTTAAATGCAGTTACTAAAACAGCAAAGCACGTTATGATCTTCTCTCGCTGCTTTCAGCGTCTTTTGACAAGTATAGAATAGTTCACGCTATATGACATGAATCCACTATTAATCACATCCAATTAACATTTAAACTTCATTATTATGACAGTCGGTGTTGTTTCATTTGGTACATTACTGCATCTTTACCAAAGAGGGACATATGCTGTTTTTCAACTACTCTCGACGAGAGAAGTGCATTTTTACCACTTGTTGTAGGTTAAGGTGCAATGTCCTCACCTATGCTATAAAAATGTTTTGCTTATTCAGAATTACTAAAAGAGATGATTTACAAGAGAAAACTGTCTCATATGTCTTATATGCAGTTACTAAAACAGCAAAGCACGTTATGATCTTCTCTCGCTGCTTTAAGCTTCTTTTGATAAGTATGGGATAGTACACGCTATATGACACAAATCCGCTATTAATCACATCCAATTAACATGTAAACTTCATTATTGTGACAGTCGGTGTGGTTTTATTTGGTATATTACTGCATCTTTGCCAAAGAGGGACATATGCTGTTTTTCAACTCCTCTAGACGAGAGAAGTGCATTTTTACCACTTGTTGTAGGTTAAGGTGCAATGTCCTCACCCATGCTATGAAAATGTTTTTCTTATTCAGAATTACTAAAAGAGATGATTTACAAGAGAAAACTGTCGTATTTCTCTTAAAGGCACTTATTGAAACAGCAAAGCACGTTATGATCTTCTCTCGCTGCTTTAAGCGTCTTTTGTCAAATATAGAGTTAGAACACGCTATATGACACAAATACGCCATTAATCACAGCCAAATAACATTTAAACTTCATTATTATGACAGTCGGCGTGATTTCATTTGGCACGTTACTGCATCTTTACCAAAGAGGTACAAGTGGTACTAGTCATTTTAGAGAGAAGTGCATTTTTACCACTCGTTGTAGGTTAAGGTGCAATGTCCTCACCCATGCTATAAAAATGTTTTGCTTATTCAGAATTACTAAAAGAGATGATTTACAAGAGAAAACTGTCTCATATGTCTTAAATGCAGTTACTAAAACAGCAAAGCACGTTATGATCTTCTCTCGCTGCTTTCAGCGTCTTTTGATAAGTATAGAATAGTTCACGCTATATGACATGAATCCACTATTAATCACATCCAATTAACATTTAAACTTCATTATTATGACAGTCGGTGTTGTTTCATTTGGTACATTACTGCATCTTTACCAAAGAGGGACATATGCTGTTTTTCAACTACTCTCGACGAGAGAAGTGCATTTTTACCACTTGTTGTAGGTTAAGGTGCAATGTCCTCACCTATGCTATAAAAATGTTTTGCTTATTCAGAATTACTAAAAGAGATGATTTACAAGAGAAAACTGTCTCATATGTCTTATATGCAGTTACTAAAACAGCAAAGCACGTTATGATCTTCTCTCGCTGCTTTAAGCTTCTTTTGATAAGTATGGAATAGTACACGCTATATGACACAAATCCGCTATTAATCACATCCAATTAACATGTAAACTTCATTATTGTGACAGTCGGTGTGGTTTTATTTGGTATATTACTGCATCTTTGCCAAAGAGGGACATATGCTGTTTTTCAACTCCTCTAGACGAGAGAAGTGCATTTTTACCACTTGTTGTAGGTTAAGGTGCAATGTCCTCACCCATGCTATGAAAATGTTTTTCTTATTCAGAATTACTAAAAGAGATGATTTACAAGAGAAAACTGTCGTATTTCTCTTAAAGGCACTTATTGAAACAGCAAAGCACGTTATGATCTTCTCTCGCTGCTTTAAGCGTCTTTTGTCAAATATAGAGTTAGAACACGCTATATGACACAAATACGCCATTAATCACAGCCAAATAACATTTAAACTTCATTATTATGACAGTCGGCGTGATTTCATTTGGCACGTTACTGCATCTTTACCAAAGAGGTACAAGTGGTACTAGTCATTTTAGAGAGAAGTGCATTTTTACCACTCGTTGTAGGTTAAGGTGCAATGTCCTCACCCATGCTATAAAAATGTTTTGCTTATTCAGAATTACTAAAAGAGATGATTTACAAGAGAAAACTGTCTCATATGTCTTAAATGCAGTTACTAAAACAGCAAAGCACGTTATGATCTTCTCTCGCTGCTTTCAGCGTCTTTTGACAAGTATAGAATAGTTCACGCTATATGACATGAATCCACTATTAATCACATCCAATTAACATTTAAACTTCATTATTATGACAGTCGGTGTTGTTTCATTTGGTACATTACTGCATCTTTACCAAAGAGGGACATATGCTGTTTTTCAACTACTCTCGACGAGAGAAGTGCATTTTTACCACTTGTTGTAGGTTAAGGTGCAATGTCCTCACCTATGCTATAAAAATGTTTTGCTTATTCAGAATTACTAAAAGAGATGATTTACAAGAGAAAACTGTCTCATATGTCTTATATGCAGTTACTAAAACAGCAAAGCACGTTATGATCTTCTCTCGCTGCTTTAAGCTTCTTTTGATAAGTATGGAATAGTACACGCTATATGACACAAATCCGCTATTAATCACATCCAATTAACATGTAAACTTCATTATTGTGACAGTCGGTGTGGTTTTATTTGGTATATTACTGCATCTTTGCCAAAGAGGGACATATGCTGTTTTTCAACTCCTCTAGACGAGAGAAGTGCATTTTTACCACTTGTTGTAGGTTAAGGTGCAATGTCCTCACCCATGCTATGAAAATGTTTTTCTTATTCAGAATTACTAAAAGAGATGATTTACAAGAGAAAACTGTCGTATTTCTCTTAAAGGCACTTATTGAAACAGCAAAGCACGTTATGATCTTCTCTCGCTGCTTTAAGCGTCTTTTGTCAAATATAGAGTTAGAACACGCTATATGACACAAATACGCCATTAATCACAGCCAAATAACATTTAAACTTCATTATTATGACAGTCGGCGTGATTTCATTTGGCACGTTACTGCATCTTTACCAAAGAGGTACAAGTGGTACTAGTCATTTTAGAGAGAAGTGCATTTTTACCACTCGTTGTAGGTTAAGGTGCAATGTCCTCACCCATGCTATAAAAATGTTTTGCTTATTCAGAATTACTAAAAGAGATGATTTACAAGAGAAAACTGTCTCATATGTCTTAAATGCAGTTACTAAAACAGCAAAGCACGTTATGATCTTCTCTCGCTGCTTTCAGCGTCTTTTGACAAGTATAGAATAGTTCACGCTATATGACATGAATCCACTATTAATCACATCCAATTAACATTTAAACTTCATTATTATGACAGTCGGTGTTGTTTCATTTGGTACATTACTGCATCTTTACCAAAGAGGGACATATGCTGTTTTTCAACTACTCTCAACGAGAGAAGTGCATTTTTACCACTTGTTGTAGGTTAAGGTGCAATGTCCTCACCCATGCTATAAAAATGTTTTGCTTATTCAGAATTACTAAAAGAGATGATTTACAAGAGAAAACTGTCTCATATGTCTTATATGCAGTTACTAAAACAGCAAAGCACGTTATGATCTTCTCTCGCTGCTTTAAGCTTCTTTTGATAAGTATGGAATAGTACACGCTATATGACACAAATCCGCTATTAATCACATCCAATTAACATGTAAACTTCATTATTGTGACAGTCGGTGTGGTTTTATTTGGTATATTACTGCATCTTTGCCAAAGAGGGACATATGCTGTTTTTCAACTCCTCTAGACGAGAGAAGTGCATTTTTACCACTTGTTGTAGGTTAAGGTGCAATGTCCTCACCCATGCTATGAAAATGTTTTTCTTATTCAGAATTACTAAAAGAGATGATTTACAAGAAAAAACTGTCGTATTTCTCTTAAAGGCACTTATTGAAACAGCAAAGCACGTTATGATCTTCTCTCGCTGCTTTAAGCGTCTTTTGTCAAATATAGAGTTAGAACACGCTATATGACACAAATACGCCATTAATCACAGCCAATTCACATTTAAACTTCATTATTATGACAGTCGGCGTGATTTCATTTGGCACGTTACTGCATCTTTACCAAAGAGGTACAAGTGGTACTAGTCATTTTAGAGAGAAGTGCATTTTTACCACTTGTTGTAGGTTAAGGTGCAATGTCCTCACCCATGCTATAAAAATGTTTTGCTTATTCAGAATTACTAAAAGAGATGATTTACAAGAGAAAACTGTCTCATATGTCTTATATGCAGTTACTAAAACAGCAAAGCACGTTTTGATCTTCTCTCGCCGCTTTAAGCTTCTTTTGACAAGTATAGAATAGTACACGCTATTCGACATGAATCCACTATTAAGCATATCCAAATAACATTTAACCTTCATTATTATGAAAGTTGGCGTAGTTTCATTTGGCCAATTACTGCATCTTTACCAAAGAGGTACAAGTTGTACTAGTAATTTTTTCCTCAATTTTCATTTATTTTCTACCTGTGAAAATGAGCTACCCTGGCTGTCAATATGAGCTACCCTCCCTGTCAAAATGAGCTACCTTACTTAAAAAACATTGAAAGTGGTATTATTCTTTTTCCATCAACTTTTTAGCTGTCAATACCGCACAATTCAAACGCACGGACGTGTAGGCTAGGACTTTTGTGAATCACATGAGTCGTGTTTGTGTGTGTGTTGCAATATTTCAATATGTCAAAGGACAATATTGCACAATATTGAAAGAAAGATTTACATGGCAATTTATTCTTTTTCTGCGATATATAGATACAGATGCTGCAAGTATTTTGTCTGTCTTGTCTTTGTTTAGTATTTCTTACAATTTGCCGGCAACTATCCCCGTGAGAGTAACATATTAGAAACAGAATTCTACAGCATATGTTGGCTGCGGACCCATGTAGCAACACACTGAAAATGCGTAGGAAGAGAAGCAAAAAGGTTCCCTCTAACTGCTGAATCGGGCTCTTATTTCAGCATTCTGCTAACTGCTTGCAATAATTATTTTCCCCAGTAGGTGTCAGTAGCAGCTTTGGTATATTATCAACTGGCGCTGAACTCCCAGTTAAGCAGGGAGTCCAGCCGGAAAGCGTAAGACCATCGGGTTAGCAGCAAAACAAGCTGATTTATTATTATTATTATTATTATTATTATTATTGTGTCATTCATTTTTTTTCCACCCTATTTCCTTTTTATTACCCTTTTTCATCCATCAGCGGTTATGTGTATTTTTTCATTTTTTAGAGCATTTCAGTAAAGACTGAGCAGACTGCAGATGGGTGATCACTGTTTTATTTATTTATTTTATATGTTACATTTCAGTCAAAATTGAGCAGGTGATCAAAGTTTTAGTTTTAGTTTTTTTTTTAAATATACGAAATATTAATGATTAAGCAGACTGACATGAAAGGTCATAGAATTATTAGTAGTCTTATTTTCTTTATTCCCTACATATTCATAGATAAAGTAAACATTGGGTAATAGGCAAATAGGCGGAAGTCTTAAGGCATATATATATATATATATATGTTTTGTTCATTACTTGTCAAGTGTAGATGTATTTGTATTTTGTACGTTTTATATCTGATTTGTGCATTCATCTATGTTTTGTATTGCTTAAATGGGAATGGGATTTACATATTTGAACTCGATAGTTTCAGTGGCGCACAGTAATTCATATCCAGTCCCAGGTAGGAGTGATGTGAAAATAATAAGTTGGAATGTAAAAGGGCTTAA
This sequence comes from Semicossyphus pulcher, assembly GCF_022749685.1. NCBI lineage: Eukaryota > Metazoa > Chordata > Actinopteri > Labriformes > Labridae > Semicossyphus > Semicossyphus pulcher. The sequence continues at coordinate 2,065,305 of NW_027211696.1, read as the reverse complement.
ACATGCAGTCAAAAGAGAGAGGGTTCTCTCACACTTAAGACATCTCGGGGTAGGCATAGCATTCTTACAGGAAACCAACCTTCAGAATAAAGAGCACTTTGGGATTTACAAAGACTGGGTAGGGCAGGTGTTTCACTCACAATTTAATTCTAAAACTAGAGGAAGAGCTATACTAGTCCATAAAAATGTTCCTTTTATTGCATCATTTATTGCATTATTGCATGTATCTGATCCAAATGTTCGATATGTTACGGTTGTGAGGAAGCTACTACAACTTAATCTAATTTTAGTTAATATTTACGCCCCTAATTTTGACAATGATCAGTTTTTAGAAAAAAAAATGCTAAGCTCCATCCCCAGTCTGGATAGTCATCACTTGATTCTTTCAGGGGATTACAATCTGGTGATCGTTCCTCTCATTCGACATCAAAGTCATCTAAATCAGTAAACAATCCATGCATTTATGAACACACATAAACTTGTAGATCCATGGAGATTTAAGAATCCTAACAAAAGGGAGTACTCTTATTTCTCTCATGTACACAGATCATTTTCAAGAATAGACTTTTTTTGCTCAATCCCTATTTACTGAGAACAATAACAATTTGTTAGTAATCCAATTTTGATCTCTGGCCATGCATTGTTATTAAAGAAAAATAAGGACCCACTCAACTGTTCATCATACAGACCAATTAGTTTAGCAAACTGTTTTCAAAAGTTTTGGCTCCTCGCCTTGAAAACATTCTTCCTCACATAGTGTTGGACCACCAGACTGCGTTTGTTCAAGGTAGACAGTCCTATTTCAATCTGAGACGATTGTTTAACATAATCTACACGAAATCCCACACTCTATCCCCAAAAGCGATAATCTCGCTCAACGGCGAGAAGGCGTTTGATAGGGAATAGTGATGAGTAATGAGTGGGAATATCTTCTTTCCACACTCAGTCGGTTTGGATTTGGCCCTAATTTTATTAAACACATCAAACTTATCTACACCGACCCAACTGCCTCAGTTTACACTAACTCTGTCTCCTCTGATTACTTCCCTCTCTTTCAGGGGGACTAAACAAGGAGATCCATTGAGCCCACTACTTTTTGTCTTTGCAACAGAACCACTCTCCATAGCTCTCAGGTGCAACAATGCTATACAGGGTATTACACGTGGTGGCCTAACACATACTGTCTCGCTCTACACAGACGACTTGTTATATATGTCACCAACCCTGTCTCAACCGTACCTGAAGTCCTCAGAGTCCTGGAAGAATTTGGAAGAATACCAGGATACAAACTTAATTTTAATAAAAGGTGAGTACTTCCCCATTAACAAGAAAGCTGAAGAATTTCCCAATCTGCCATTTTAAACTCACAGCTGACTTTTTCTCATATCTGGGGGTAAAAATAACCAAATGCGGCTGCATGGTTGTGCCCTCTCCTGCAATTAGTATCCTCGGGATATTCCTAGTTTCAGCTGGTGCAAATTTCCCTCCTTACTTTCATAAAGTTATTGCCCTTTCCTTTCTAGTAGGTAGACATTCAATTCTATTCAAATAGTTCATAGTTATCTTTATTATACTACTTTGTAGAATATCCCCCTGGTGTCTCGTCCTTATTGTCCAAATTGGGATAAATGTAACATCGGTCAAAAGTACAATGTATTATTGGTCATTAATATAAGCTTGCATCTAATCAGAACTTAGCATAATAAATCTGGTTCTGTGTTTGCTGTGTTTTTAATATATCATTTGTTGATTGCTTTAACAATGCAATAATGCCACAAGCACTGATCTTTACCAACCCTGTTAATATTGACACTAAAAATATATACACATTGGACTTAATCATTTTCACACAGCTCTCACCCACTTGGAAAAACCTTATACCTACAGTATGTCGGGATGCTGTTGATTTCAGCTTAACATTTCATTCCATCAACAATGAGAGTCTACACCTTATTCCTGGTCAGGAAGACTTAGCAGTGCAGAACCATCTGGGTACAATGGACTCCCTCAATAACTGTTATCATTGCACAAGAGAAGGCATTCCGACATACAGCTGCACAGCCTGGTAGTCCAGCAGCACCAAGGCTTCCCCTTTCACATTCAAGGGATATGAATGGGCTGGGTTCTTATTGTCCAGATTAAAATTAATGTTAAAGTGGTCACTGCGCGCTGTATTACGTATTTGCCATAAGATATGGCTAATGACCTTGTGTCTAGTCAGAACATTGAGTAACAGTGAGAAAGACACTATTGTATTTTTAACTATATGAATTCGTTCAGAGTTCTTCCACTTTTAAAAACTATTGCTCATTAACTCATTCATACCCTTTGATAATAGAATAGATACTAATAAATTAAAGAATGTAACTCAGCACTGATACTACATTACGACTAATGCTACAAATGCTTACAAATAGACATTGCATGAAGTACAAATCAATGTCACTGCTGCAGATTAAAGAACAAACAGCTCAACCCAAAAGATTCCGGCCAAGCAGATGGTCGCACACATGCCACAACACACACGCAAAGGAGTCTTCAGGACTTGGAATCTGACTTCATCAAGTCACAATAGTCAATAGCTTACAAAGATAAATAAAATTCTGTTAAACTTACCAAAGCTGCTCGTCTTTTGAATGAGTCCATCCCTCGAAAAAGGCTTTTTCAGTGTATCCGCTTCTTCTTCTCCTTCAGCCATGTAAAAAAGGAACAATGGTAAATACAAATCCAAACAAAAAAAGTGCTACCTACCCTAACTGCTGTCAGCTAAGTGACCTTCAGAACGGTCTTAAGACATGGCAGTTAGGTAGTTAGACCTAACAGGCAGTTAGGTCCATATGGTTCTTGTCAAATAATAGAGCAAGAGAGAAATTCCTTATACTCTGAAAACCACCCTCACGTGAGGGGAGAAATTGGCAAATTTCTAAGAGTTTGTGTGCAAGGGAAACTGTTAATGTATTGTTTCTGCATAATGACAGGTATGTGGCTTTCGTGTAAAAAGCACGGTTTGTTCTATTTAATAATTGTAATACTTTTCATCTGTATCATATTTTATTTTGGTAGAAGTCTTTTTGAGTTTTTATTTCTATTATCATTTCCCACAAAACACCTCTAGAATGATATGTTAGGGATCCCTGGATTATTCATAGGTGTGTTTTCGGCATAACATGAATCAAACCAATCAGAGCGTCAGCTCTCATTCCCTTTGAGGGCCAGGTGCGCCTGTAGGCAGACGTGTTGCTATTTACACGGTGGATTTTAGTCATTCTTCTATAAACCGGGCTCTCCTTCCACTGTGCCCCTGCACAGGCAGAAAACACACAGGTCACTGTACAATATACTGTATGTCGAAGCACGGATTGGAGTTAAAGCCACTGAAGTGATCCCACTGCCCAGGAGAATTAGAGAGAGCGTGCATCAGAATGAGCGCGCATTATGGAAAGCTTTGTGTCATTCTGGGTTGTTTTTGGCCCGTGTGTGGCTCGAGTAGGAAGTTCCCTGAGGTGAAGCAGGTGTGTGTGGAGGCAGCCCCACGTCTTCCAGCACTTCTCACCAGATCGGTAACAAACCGAAAGCAGCATCATGATTTAAAGAGACGAGGGAAACAAAAGCTTGCCGTCTCACAGTCCCATAAACGTCATTTCAGAGAAAAAAATCAGTAGGATAACAAATAAAACTTAGAGCACAAAATATATTTTAAATTATTTAAAATAAAATAATCGAATTCCTTCCTGGTCCTGACGGCCGCTAACAGTAATTTTATTAACTATAATCTACAAACATCTAGAAATTCTTATAAAGGGTAGCTTACATACAATTTCATTTAAAAAGCCCTAAGTCTACAATACTTCCACACTAGATCCAAATTAAAGACTGACCGCCTGATAAACAACTTGCCGACTAACGGTGACGGACTGCGCAACAAGCAAGATCAAAAAGATACACATGCACCTGCATTTCAAAGATCAAAGATGTTTGCAAACAAGTGCCCAGCTTTGCCCTTTTGCCCCCTCTGTCTCTCTCTCTCTCTCTGTGTGTGTGTGTGTGTGTGTGTGTGTGAGAGAGAGAGAGAGAGAGAAAGAGAGAGAGAGAGAGAGAGAGACACACACTGAGAACTAATTATAGTATGGTACAGAAAAAAGTTGTTTCACAATAAGTTCGAGTAGTAATATCAAATGCTAGTTATCATTTGAATCAAACCACGTTTAATCTTAATATTTAATATTAAGCATGTCGAGTAAAGGTCAAACCTATTTCCGTAATTTAGGCAGAATCCACGTCTGAGAGAAAAAAATGTGGGATGAGAATGAACTTTGTACCATTAAAACATATAATTGTGATTCGTCCTTCCTGGCCCTGATGGCCCGCTATGGTATTGTTCTGGCACATCGATTGTACAAACTATTTTATCGCAACTTCAGAGTCATTATGCTAAAATCAGCTGTAATCTAAGACATTACTAAGAATGTTAATATAATATCACTATCAGCATCATATGAAAGAGCACAATATTCAGGAATTGTGCTTTGTCGAAGTGCTTATTTGATTTTTAACGAAGAATCTGGATCACAATGAATATGTAGACCTACAGTTTCATCCACTGTATTCTACTCACCCAGCTCACATCCGATCAGCACCTCTGTCCACCCTAGCAGCAGATAGACCTCCGTTCCCATTCTCTTGCTCGTCCACTCATTCACTGTGCCGTTAGCTGCAGTTAAAAGACCGGCACCTGAAACCGTCAAGGCCAGTCAAATTGAGAAGTCTCCCTTCGTCCTATTATTCTTTAGTGCGGAAAAACACATCTCTACCCACCCTGAAAGAAGCCACACCGCCACTCCTCCAACCTCATTTGTCTACTCACTCACTCACTCACTCACTCACTCCGGTAGTCGATTGTACTGCAGGCTAACGGTCGCATAGCTAAAACATCTGTCGTCTCGTTTGAATGAATTTCAACAGTAAGGTGTGTTTTTTTAGCTAGCAAAATGAACCACGTCGAACAGACGGCGGTATATAAATGAATAAATCAGCCGAACAATAGGCATTTTAATAGCAAACAATTTGCAGTTCTGAAATTAGGTCAGAAATATAATGAACTTTTGATTTACTTTATTTACTTACCGTGAAAAATGCCAAGAGGCGCTCTCGTCTTCTTTTGCCTGCACTGAGGTAGCAACAGCCGACTGATTCGTCGAAAAAGCGGGGGCGGGAATTAAGGCTGAAGGATTTTTCTGATTGGTAAGAAATAGCGAGGAGGTCCCGTTTGATTGGCAAGAAATGGAAGCCGGGGACAGCGGCTTTCATTTGATTGGTAAGAAATGGAGAGAAATGGAGAGGGGGGATTTTTGGATTGGTGAGAAATGGACGGACTTGGTCTCTCTGCTCCAGTTTTTGTATGTCAGTTTATTATGTCTTTCTCCCTGTATAAATTAACAATACAAACGTGGAAAATATTGTAATTCTGAGCCAGATTACACTCGCTCAAACCACATTTTTTTAGTTACACTGACAACCCAAATAACTTGTGTATTGGTATTCATCTGTGTCTGTACTTAATGCTCTAATGTAACATTCTGACTCAAAGGGGTAGTCCACAATTGTCATTCAAAACCCTTCTGTCAAATTCAGTGAATATCTCCTTATGATCCTCTAGCTGTCCACTCTGTCTGCTCAATTACACTCAATTACACCGTCTGTTAATAAATTATCCACTGATCTAAACCAGCACGCAATTTTATCTTTCATTCCAGGGGTACCAAGATCACAATAGTCAGTCAGTTGGTAGTACTTTTATGCAGCTTGAGGCTTATCTTGAACAGCCTCCTCTGGAGTTTATAAGGGGGAATTGTGAGGCTTAAGTTACCTTGGTGATGTACCCTGGTTAAAACAAGCACAACCTTCGTTGTACTGAGAATACCCTAGGTTACATTGCTAAACTGCAAATTTGGCTGTCAAACAAGCCAGCTGCAATCAAAAGTGTATTTGTAAAAGGGAGTGTGGGAAGAAAAGACTCCCATGGTTATAGCTATGTCGTAGTATAGGGGTTATGTTCACTGCCTAGGAGTTGGAAGACCTGTTCAAGCCCTGATATGGACAAGATGTACATACTTTCACATATTTAAATAGGTGAAATTGTAGTGGAAGGATATTAATTAATCCAAGCCAAGCCCCGCCCCGCCCGTTACAGGTATAAGGCCCACCCATGTAACTGACATAAGCCACAAACCCCGCCCATGTGACATGAACAGGCCACGCCCCCGTCCCAATAATAAGCAACGCCTCCCAAAACAAGCCCCGCCCATGTGACACAAACAGACCTAAGCTTTAAGAAAATTCTCACCTTACTCAGAGGCACAATCTGAGTCTTTATCAACAAAATTACTATTCAAAAGCAACCAAATCTTTTAGCAGTAGAATATGGAAAGTGTATGGATAGTTTTAAAAAAAAGTTTACAGATTTCACTGTTGTTATATGAGAGTTGCTTATTGCTTACACGAGACAACTATTTTCAGGAAAGACAGTGTGCTGAGAAACCCTGCATGTTTTTCTATTTGTGGTGTATTTCTGAGAGCCAAATACCTCTCAATAACCCTCAGATTGGTGTCAGGAATGTATAGCCAGAGCATTCAGACAATCCAAGTGTCATGGTGTTTTTAGGAAAGTCTTCATGCTTTTCAAAGTAAAGAGGCACCTCTCAGATTTTGTTGTTTTGTGAAGACTCTGAGAAAGTGCTGTTTTGGTTAGTGTCCATAAAACACTGCGGAGACAATGCTTTGCTGCTGCAGAATTCACTGTTCTCATAAGTATGGTACAATTCTGTTCTGAGCTCTGGCTTGTTTAACATGCAGCATGTGCCACTCTTTTTCAAGAGATGCATCAGGCAACCTCATACAGTGTAATTGAAACAATTCTCCATGCAACAGAGTGTTGCACTAACAAGGTGCTGGCATGCACCAGGATAGTATCACATACCAGTAAAAGATACATTCAGACATCATTCATCAGCTAACATTTGAAATAAAGCAATTTGATGAACACATGCATAAATCCAAGTCAAGTTTATGACTACTAAAACTTAACATGAAAACATAATTATTCCTACTTGCATTTTACAGTGTGTGTAAAGGTTGTCAGTCATCCAGGTCATTGTATCAAAGATTAATCCACAAGGCAAGTCCAGTTTCCTTTAAGAATAAATTAACTCCCTATCGGTTTCCCCAACAAAGTCTATGGGTCAATCTCAATAAATTAACCACATCGTTTCAGGTACTTTTACGGTGGCCTCTTACATTAAATTTATTTTCTGTATTTGTGAATGACCACAAGTCATCGTGATGCTTGTGACCTCTAAGTCATCAACCTGGATGAAAAAAGTAGAAAATGCATAGATGAATTGCTGAAACACTGAAATATACATCACTGCTCACATTTTAATCCGGCCTCTGTCCTCCCCTGTTACTGCTATTGAGGTGCACTCTCCCCAAACAGAGAAAAAAGGGAGGGCCTGAAACAAAAAACAAAATATGTAATTAAAATTAAATTGTTTTTCTTTGGTCAGCATTTTAGCATATCTCTACTACATTCATAAGTCAGATGGAATACATTTTCATTCCTCCTGTGTATAGTCTTTAATGCCAATAGTAAATTTTCAATCTGAAATACCAACCTTTCCCTTTTTTGTTATTAGACAATGAGTAAACTGCATAAGTATTCATATCTGATTGCCATTTCAGTAATGATAAAATTACTGTAATTATAATTTTCAAATCTGCCATGCAGACCAGCTAACTTTGGGCCATTTTTTCCATCTCCCCAGAGTTGTTGCAAACAGCCAAAAGAAATGCATTACTCAAATGAGCTGGAAATACAGGAACAGGATACTACTCAGTGAAGATTGATGGTGAAGTTTGACGACAGGGAGTAACCTTTATGTTACAGTAGCATGATTATTTACAGTTAGGCTAACCTGGACTCTGACACCGGGGGTGATTTAAGACACAGTGGGGGAAGATTGAGTGACTGACATTAACTTTAGTCAGTTTGATCACACTGAAGGAATGACTGGCAGCTACAATTAGACAGTAGAATGTTTTGAAAATCGGAACTGGGATGAACATGTGACTGCTGCCATATTGTAACGAGAAATGCTCCCCAGCCCACAAGGCCCATAATAAAGCCATACAACGAGCTGAGTGAGCTGGAACCCAAGTTGTGTAGGGGGAGCCTGAAAGAACATTTGCCGTCGGTGGGACCCCAGTGGACACAGGCCCACTCTCAGCAGGCACCTTAGGATTGATCATATGGGCAGGGAGAGAGAGAACATTTTGACCACAGTGCCGTTGGGCTATAAGACGAAGGCTCAGCTTCTGTTCAGAGAAAACAGCACGACTAGGCAGACTTTGAAGGGCTACTAACATTTCTAAAGCTAGTACAACTTCTCCATGTTGAAATTCTTGCCCAGCTTGACGCTCATCTGACATAGGCAGATGCAACAATGCCGTTCCAAGAACGAAAGGTGGAAAGGGCTGAGACAGGTGTTAAAGGCCTGTTGCCTCCCTGAATTTAGTACATTTTGGTACTAGCTACCTGAAACCTCTAGTGCACAGCTGCGACTTTCCTAAACATTCAGCAACATTTTAGCTTGCATCTGATCCAAACTTAGCTGAAGTATGTACTTTCAATTTCAATCTATATCTCCTTTCGAGAGATTGGGCTAGAACAGCCACAGGTGGCGTCAGACAACCCAAAAGCATATTAAGGCTCTGCCTTTGTCTGCTACGTGCAGTTTTGAAAGATCATCGACAACACTAAAAGGACTGCTAAGTATGGTGGCCTTACGAAGCTGGACAGAATAAACAGTCGAATAAGGGCATGATTTATCTGAAGATGCACTAGATTGAGGAAAAAAATAATAATCAATCTACAAAATAATAATCAATGAATCTTTCAATTCTTTTAGTTTTGATATTTCCATTGTACAGTAAATAAATAAATGAAGATCGTATGGAGAGAAATGTCGTTTTCACCTGAGAAAGCACACTTTGATCTTCTGTCGCTGCCTTCAGTGTATTGTTCCGTGCAGTTTTGAAAGATCATCGACAACCCTCAGCGTCTTTTGACAAGTATAGAATAGTACACGCTATATGACGCGAATACACTATTAATCACATCCAAATAACATTTAAACTTCGTTATTATGAAAGACGGTGCATTACTGTATCCTTTACTAAAAAGGGGCATATGTTGTTTTTCAACTCCTCAAGTCGAAAGTGCATTTTTACCAGGTTATGGTGCTATGTCCTCCCCGATGCTATAAAAAATATTTTGCTCCTTCAAAATTACTAAAAGAGATGATTGTATGTCTTAAAACACTTATTGAAACAGCAAAGCACGTTGTGATCTTCTCTCGCTGCTTTAAGCGTCTTTTGTCAAATATAGAGTTGGAACACGCTATATGACACAAATACGCCATTAATCACAGCCAATTAACATTTAAACTTCATTATTATGACAGTCGGCGTGATTTCATTTGGCACGTTACTGCATCTTTACCAAAGAGGGACATATGCTGTTTTTCAACACCTCTAGACGAGAGAAGTGCATTTTTACCACTTGTTGTAGGTTAATGTGCTATGTCCTCCCCGATGCTATAAAAATGTTCAGCTTATTCAGAATAACTAAAAGAAATGATTTAGAAGAGAAAACGGTCTTATATGTCTTAAAGGCACTTATTGAAACAGCAAAGCACGTTGTGATCTTCTCTCGCTGCTTTAAGCGTCTTCTGACAAGTATGGAATAGTAAACGCTATTTGACATGAATCCACTATTAAACACAACCAAATAACATTTAAACTTCATTATAATAAAATTTGGCGTGGTTTCATTTGGCACATTACTGCATCCTTAACAAAGAGGGACATATGCTGTTTTTCAACTTCTCTAGACGAGAGAAGTGCATTTTTACCACTTGTTGTAGGTTAAGGTGCAATGTCCTCCCCCATGCTATAAAAATGTTTTGCTTATTCAGAATTACTAAAAGGGATGATTAAGGAGGGGAAACTGTCTTATATGTCTTAAAGGCACTTATTGAAACAGCAAAGCACGTTGTGATCTTCTCTCGCTGCTTTAAGCTTCTTTTGTCAAATATAGAGTTAGAACACGCTATATGACACAAATACGCCATTAATCACAGCCAATTAACATTTAAACTTCATTATTATGACAGTCGGCGTGATTTCATTTGGCACGTTACTGCATCTTTACCAAAGAGGTACAAGTGGTACTAGTCATTTTTTCTCAGTTTTCATTTATTTTTTACCTGTTAAAATGAGCTACCCTGCCTGTCAATATGACCTACCCTGTCTGTCAAATTAGCTACCTTTCCTGACCCATGAGTCGTGTTTGCGCGTGTGTTACAATATTTCAATATGTCAAAGGATTATGACTACCAGAGATAAAACGGTATATTGACAAACTCAGTATTAGCGCTGCACAAAAAGTCTTTTGACAAGTATGGAATAGTACACGCTATTTGACATGAATCCACTATTAAACACAACCAAATAACATTTAAACTTCATTATTATGAAAGTTGGCGTGGTTTCATTTGGCACATTACTGCATCTTTACCAAAGAGGTACAAGTGGTACTAGTCATGACCCATGAGTCGTGTTTGCGTGTGTGTTGCAATATTTCAATATGTCAAAGGATTATGACTACCAGAGATAAAACAGTATATTGACAAACTCAGTATTAGGGCTGAGAAAAATTGACATTGCAATTTGTTCTTTTCTGCGACATATGGATACAGATGCTGCATTTTTTTTCTGTTTTGTATTTTGTATTTCTTACAATTTGCCGGTAACTATCCCCGTGAGAGTAACATATTGGACACAGAATCCTACAGCACATGTACTACATTTCGGTTAATTTTTAAACGCCTGCTGATGTGTGATTACAGTCTTATTTGTATTTTTTTATTTGTTCATTTTTTAAAGCATTTCATTAAAGACTGAGCAGACTGCAGATGGGTAATCACAGTTTTAATTATTTATATGTTACATTTCAGTCAAAATTGAGCAGGTGATCACAGGTTTAGTTTTACTTTTTATTTGTATACCAAATATGAATGACTGAGCAGACTGACATGAAAGGACATAGAATTATAATTAGTCTTATTTTCTTTATTCACTACATATTCATAGTCTAAGTAAACATTGGGTAATAAGTTGGAATGGAAAAGGGTTTAAACATGCAGTCAAAAGAGAGAGGGTTCTCTCACACTTAAAACATCTCGGGGTAGGCATAGCATTCTTACAGGAAACCCACCTTCAGAATAAAGACCACTTTAGTATTCACAAAGACTGAGTAGGGAAGGTGTCTCACTCACAATTTAATTCTATTTTTTCTTCTTCTTTTATTGCATCACACACTATCTTTGATCCAAATGTTTGCTATGTTACATTTGTGAGAAAGCTACTACAACTTAATTTAATTTTAGTTCATATTTACGCCAATAAACTGCAACTGTAAAGTGTTTTCAAAAGTTTTGGCTCTTCGCCTTGAAAACATTCTCCCTCAAAAAGTGTTGGACGCCCAGACTGGGTTTATTCAAGGCAGGCAGTCCTATTTCAATTTGAGACGATTGTTTAACATAATCTACACGAAATCCCACACTCTATCCCCAGAAGCAGTAATCTAGCTCAACGCCGAGAAGGCGTTCGATAGGGTTGAGTGGGAATATCTTCTTTCCACATTCAGTCGGTTTGGATTCGGCCCTAATTTTATTAAACACATCAAACTTATCTACGCTGACCCAACTGCCTCAGTTTACACTAACTCTGTCTCCTCTGATTACTTTCCCCTCTTTTCAGGGGGACTAAACAAGGATAGCCCACTACTTTTTGTCTTTGCAATAGAACCACTCTCCATAGCTCTACACGTGGTGGCCTATAACGCATACTGTCTCGCTCTACGCAGACGACTTGTTATTATATGTCACCAACCCTGTCTCAACCATACCTGAAGTCCTCAGAGTCCTGGAAGAATTTGGAAAAATTATCAGGATACAAACTTAATTTCAATAAAAGTGCCATTTAAACTCACAGCTGACTTTTTCACATATCTGGGGGTAAAAAAAAACAATAGAACTGTATTTTACTCGTATTTTCACCACTTCAGATGGCAGATTTTCTTTCTACCTCATTTTCCCTTTAGTAAAGACGGCCTGAAATAGGCTGTACAAGTCATTTACAACATATTTGACAATGTGGAAGACTTATCCAGTCTGAAAAAGCCTCAGCACCATTGATATTGCTGGCTCCATCTAAGGGGGCATTTCAACAGCAACTGGATCACCTGCAAACCTTCTGTCAGATCTAGGCCCTGACAGTTAATTTAGACAAAAGAAGAATAATGATATTCCTGAAACGACCAAGGGGTCAGGGAAACCAGTCAACAACTATTGGACATGTAGCACAAACACTCAGAGCAAATTGCTGTGTTATTCGGCTCTAAACAGACAGTACACAGTGGCACTGTGACTGATGAGACTTTAACCAGGTACAGACTCAACGAACACAGCCTGGCCTTTGAGACAGGTAGACACAGAGGCACCAGGCTCCAGAGAGGACAGACTGTGTCAGCTCTGTCCACATAGACAGTTGGAGACAGACACACTTCCTGCTACACTGCAGCAAATATGAACATATCTTGGAGAAATCAAATACAGCAGCCAAGTTGCAGCAAATTATGTCCAACATTTTCTACTGTTATCAACTCTTGGTTTATTGATTTTCTATTAAACACACTATTTAATTTTACACACATACACACACACACACACACACACACACACACACACACACACACACACAATGAAATTGAAATTGAGAGTGAGAGTGAGTGAAATTGAAATTGAGAGAGAGATAGAGAGCAAGAGAGAGAGCATGCACTGGAGTCCCTTTTAACAGTGAAAAACAGATTGGCAGCTGTGTCATAAGCACGGGTCCTAACGCAGGTTGACGAGGCATCGCTTCATCCAATTATATTGTTATCAGAATTATGGATGGGGACAATTCATCAGTAACGTAATACTGATATTTCCCGGACATATACGAACATTTTCCCGCGCGCCTATGACGTTTTGTTTCAGCTCAGTTGAGAGGATTCAAAGGTCCGGAGCCATGCAAGTTAGGCGGTGAGGAGTACGCAGAATTGGAGCAGACCAGCTGTTTTGCCTGAACGAGACGAGAGGTGGGGGTGCAGGGGTGCAGGGGTGCAGGGAGAAGCCTTGTAGGCGGGCTGGAGCTTTCATCCCCATTAACAACTTAGAAACGGTAGCCTATTTGCATCTCTGCTACTTTTTTGGCCATTGGCATTTTTCCTAAACTTTTGATTATGTGGGCAAAATCCACATTTTGGCCGTCTTAGTATGGTAATTACGATCTCATCTCACCAAGTTACGTATCTTTTGACTAATAAGCTGTCATCTCTACCATATACACAGAGGTGAAAGTAACGAATTACAAGTACTCACATTATTGTAATTGAGTTGCTTTTTCGTGTACTTGTACTTTTTAGAGTATTCTTTAAAGTCAGTAATTTACTTTTACTTAAGTGGCCTATGTTTTTAATGAGGCAAGATATACATCCATCCGTTAGCTACTGAGGAAATTATTTATCTACGGATATTGCGAGCTAGAAATAAAAACTGACTTGGACCAGACATAAATCAAATGCATCACATCACATCATATCACATCAAAAACAGGCTAATCAGATCAAATTGTCATGCATCGCGTCAAAAAAAGCGGTGCTGGTTGAAGCCCAGAAGGAGAGGTCTGCAACTACGAGCCCGACGCATAACGTGAGTGAACTATGAATGGGACAGAAGAGAGAGAGCTTTGATAAAGAAAAATAAATAAAAACCAACTATTTTCAATAACGTCGTGGTTTTCTTTCTGGGTTTCTTTGAGAATGTTCTGTGATACAGAGCATGTTGATTTTTTTTCTCAGTGGTTCCAACAGTGGGAGGCGGGAATCCCAGGGGGTCGCAGACACCGGGGGAGGTCGCGAGATGCATACCAAAAACAAATAAAAATTTAAAATGACATTTTTTTTGCATATTTTATCCATTATTGTGAAGATATATTCAAAAATAGTAGTTAAATTTGAAATAAAACCAAGCGCAAAAAAGTGTCCCTGAGGTAATTGCGAAAGATTGACAGCATCGTTTCAGCAGGTCAATTTACAGCAGCACAGGAAACACAGCGACATGTGAACGTAGGTGGAGACCACCGTGGTAATATCCATCATCAGTCGGAGCAGCTCTTCTAGGTGTCGAAAATATCAAGATGAATGCAATATGTATCTGCATGTGTCATCGTCAACCAACTTCAACACCCCCGATGTGTTGCATGCGCTGGGGTACTTACACTTGAAAGCCTTAAGCCTGTTAAAAGGCTACAGACACTGGAAAACCAAGCATCCCTCACTTGCTGCTAAACCAGTTGATTTTTTCCGGCGAAAGGAGCAAGAGTTGTAAGGCCAAAAAGCCCTTATGAAACAAATAACAATCCCAGCCAAAGCTCAAATGGCATCATAATGACGCGCCATATTTAATTGCACAGGCACAAAGGCTACACAATCGAGAGAAAAAAATTAATCAAACCCGCTGCTGTAGCAATAAGTCAGTTAATGTAAGTACAGTTTTGACGGAATTGTTAATCCTGTTTTGCACCCCGCTCGAGGGGACGTGCACAGGTGAGGACATGTTCACTAAACTTGACAATAAACTTTGGGACGATTGCATTGGTGTGTATACAGACAGTGCTGGAGCAATGCTGGGGGAGAAAGGACTGAAGCAAGAGTCTTACAAGTGGCACCTCACGTACATTTCAGACACTGTATTATTCACAGACAAATTGCGCAAATTGAAATGGGCAGGATTCATATGGTTTCTATAAGATGGAAGACTTCATGGAGGAAAATGCACCGAGTGTTAACACAGTGAACAAGTCTACATCATTACGCAACTTCCACTTCCTCCTGGAACACTTTAACAAGTATTTCCCAGAGGAAACCGCTCCAGAACAATACGACTGAATAAGATCACCATTCACTGTTACGTGGGAAACTCATCTGACATCAGACCTGGAGGACGCATCGGTTGAACTGTCAAGTGGCCGAACGTTACAGACAGCGTTTAATACCAAGACGCTGCTGAGACGCTGAGTTCTGGATTTCCGTCGAAAGGGAATACACGCAGCTATCCACCAAGGTCGCTATGGATGTCCTGATGCCCTTTGGCTCTTCTAACTTCTTATGTGGAAAGACTTTCTGAGCACTTGCTTACATAAAAAAAAATGAAACAGTTCGGCACGAAACATGGATGATGATCTCCGAGTGGCCGTCTCCAAAATTAAACCCACAATGGGCTTGCTCTGCTCCATGCATTGTGCCCACCCATCTCATTAGGTGAGTCTAATGTTGAAGTTATGTGTAAAAATAATTCTAAAATGTAATTTTGCACTTGAAAGCAACAATGTAGGTGTCTGCTGCTCTTCACGCACACAGACATAACCTTATTAAATATTGTATTCAGTGCTACATGGAAATTACTTGTATTCTGCATCTAGCCTTTCTTAAATGACTATAAAATGATATTATGGTTGTTAGGCTGTTGTGTTCTTCGTGTTGTTCTAGTGCATGGGTTTGGACAGGCCTTCTGGAGCGTGTGCACGGCTGTGCGCAACGTTTTGCTTTAACCACCTCCAGGGACAGTGGGGGTCGCCAGTCTCTCGCACCGTTATTTTGGGGGCTGCATAATTTTTTATTAATTTTATTTAGCCTTTATTTAATCTCATTGAGACACGTGATCAGAGACCTGCTTGGACAGCAGCAACAACAACAACAACAACAACAACAACACAGAGTTACAGACAATAATCAATACTCAACATTAATCAACAAAATGAATACGGAGATACAAAGTAGTAGTAAAATCATTAAACTGATGAATGCAGAAAAGTCAATAAAAGTTACATGGTACATTCCCACAGGCGCTCTCTCCATGTTTTATAAAAGTATTTTAAAATTCCCTAGAATTAAGCTCGACACCATTCTTCTGTAGTGTGTTCCAGGTTGATGGGGCAGAGTAGGAAAAGGCCTTTCTACCGAGTTCAGTACGGACTGATGGGGTGGACAAAGTGATGAAACCCTGTGAGCGTAAGCTGTAGCAGCCCTGTTTATGTGGATTTGTAGATGAAGCTATACCAGTGCAATGTTGTGCGCATGGATAGTGATGGCCACTATCCATACGCTATAGTATACTGCTAAACTAATCTTAGCATACATTGTGACATTCGTCCAAATGGCGGGGTCCTCGGCCCTAAACTCAAATGCTACCACAACTTTCCGTCTTGAATATTCAGATAGTAACAAGTTTTTCTTTAACTGTCATTCCCTCCCACACACAGCTCAGCTGCCACTTGACACGAAAATGATCACAAGCAACATTGTCAGCAAACCCTCGACAAGAACGATGTGATCAACAAAGTTTAAAAAAAAAAAAATGTTTAATTCTTTTCCTCACCTTGTCAGTGCTTGCATGATTGTAGAAGTGTATCCTTTCTTCTCCAGACATGTTTTTCTGACCGCGGTGAGGTTTTATTATTGATCCAGATCCAGCAGCGTCTTCTTCAAAGTCAGCAGAGTCGTCAGAAGAAGGAAACTTGGCTATCCCAGGCTGGGGTGCTCCTGAGAGAAAAGCATTCTGGAGACTCAGGATGTGGTTTTAATCCACATCAAACAACTTCAACAAACATCCTTAGTGTTATTTAAAGCAAAAAAATAGTAAAGGTATAAAAAATTCAATTGTACTCAGTAGTTAAATATCAAACTATTATTTTATTCAATATGTCAGAACACTTTATCACCCAAACATGCAGATTTTTTTTTTTTTTTTTTTTTACAAACGATCAAATACTAGTGAATGAAAGCAGTAAGCAATAATAATAATAATTCTTAAATTGATATAGGCGTGGGAGTCAAGTGTTCTGAAGTGCAAAATAGTGAAATATAGCAAACCTAAACTGTAAGAAAACTCTCATCTTACACAGAGGCACAATCTGTGTCTTTATCAATAAAATTACTATAAAAAAGCAACCAAATCTGTTGGCAATAGAATACACAAAGTGGATTGTTTTTTTTGTTTTTTTAAAGTTTACAGATGTCAATGTTGTTATAAAAAAGTTGCTTATTGCTGCTTTAAGAAAATAAGACAACTATTTTCAGGAAAAGACAATGTGCTGCATGTTTTCATGCTTCTGAGAGCCTAAAACCTTTCAGTCCCCTGACTGGTGTCAGGAATGTTTGGCCAGAGCATTTCATACAATCCAATTGTCATGGTGTTTTTAGGAAAGTCTTGATGCTTTTCAAAGTAAAGCGGCACCTCTCAGATTTTGTTGTTTTGTGAAGACTGAGAAAGTGCTCTGTTGGTTAGAGTCCATAAAACACTGCAGAGGCAATGCTTTGCTGCTGCAGAATTCATTGTTCTTGGTACAATGGTATGGTACAATTTTGTTCTGAGCTCTGCCTTTTTTCAACATGGAGCATGTGCCACTCTTTTTCAAGTGCTCCTTCAGGCAACCTCATACAGTGTAGTTGAAACAATTCTCCATGCAACAGAGTGTTGCACTAACAAGGTGCTGGCATGCACCAGGATAGTATCACATACCTGTAAAAGATACATCAACATCATTCATCAGCTAACATTTGAAATAAAACAATTTGATGAACACATGCATACATCCAAGTCAAGTATATGACTACTAAAACTTAACAAGACAACATAATTATTCCTCCTTGCCCTTTACAGTATGTGCAAAGGTTGTCAGTCATCCAGGTCATTTTATACAAGATGAATCCACAAGGTACCGGACTTGGTTAAATTTTCAAGTCCAGTTTCCTTTAAGAATAAATTATCTCCCTATCGGTTTCCCCAACAAAGTCTATAGGGGCATCTCAATAAATTCACCATATCGTTTCAGGTACTTTAAGGTGGCCTCGTACAATGAATTTATTTTCTATATTTGTGAATGACCACAAGTCATCGTGATGCTTGTGACCTCTAAGTCATCAACCTGGATGAAAAAAGTAAAAAATGCAAAGATAAATTACTGAAACACTGAAATATACATCACAGCTTACATTTGAAGCCAGCTTCTGTTCTCCTGGTTCCAGCATCCTCAGTCGTTATATAGCCTGGTACTGCTATTGAGGTGTACTCTCCCCAACAGTGAGAAAAGGAAGGGCCTGAAACAAAAAACAAAAAATGTAATAAAATTAAAGCATTTTAGCATATCTCTACTACATTCACAAGTCAGAAGGAATACATTTTCATTCCTCTGTGCACTTCTCCTGTATATAGTCTTGAATGCCAATAGTTAATTTTCAATCTGAAATACCAACTTTTCCCTTTTTTGTTATTAGACAATGAGTAAACTGCATTATTATTCATATCTGATTGCCATTTCAATAATGATAAAATACCTGTAATTATAATTTCCAAATCTGTCATGCAGACCAGCTAACTTTGGGCCATTCTTTCATCTCCCCAGAGTGGTTGCAAACAGCCAAAAAGAAATGCATTAATCAAACGCGTTGGAGATACAGGAACAGGATACTACTCAGTGAAGATTGATGGTGGAGTTTGACGACAGGGAGTAACCTTTATAGTAACATGACACACCGGGGAAGATTGAGACACAGTGGGGGAAGATTGAGCGACTGACTTTAACTGTAGTCAGTTTGATCACACTGAATGAATGACTGGCTGCTACAATTAGAGCAGAGACAGTAGAATTTTTTGAAAATCGGAACTGGGATGATGACGAGAAATGCTCCCCAGCCCGCAAGGCCCACGAGGAAACCATACCTGAAGCCGGAAAGATGTACTTTTAATTTCAGTCTATATATCCTTTCGAGAGATTCGGCTACAACAGCCACAGGTGGCGTCAAATAACCATTTTTGGTTATTTGACGCCACCTGTATATATATTAAGGCTCTACATGTGGCCTTTGTCTGCAATATATATTAAGGCTCTACATGTGGCCTTTGTCTGCTCCTTCATATTCATATGTATTGTTCCGTGCAGTTTTGAAAGATCATCGACAACCCTCATTGTCTGCTAAGTATGGTGGCCTTACGAAGCTAGATGGAATAAACAGTAGAATAAAGGGCATGATGTATCTCACGAAGCACTAGATTGAGGAAAAAATGAATAATGACTCTACTATTAAGCACATCCAATTAACATTTAAACTTCAATGTTATGACAGTCGGTGTTGTTTTATTTGACACAGTACTGCATCATTAACAAAGAGGGACATATGCTGTTTTTCAACTCCTCTAGACGAGAGAAGTGCATTTTTACCACTCGTTGTAGGTTGGGGTGCAATGTCCTCCCCCATCCTATACCAATGTATTGTTTATTCAGAATTACTAAAAGAGATGATTTAGAAGAGAAAACTGTCTCATATGTCTTAAAGGCACTTATTGAAACAGAAAAAGCACGTTTTGATCTTCTCTCGCTGCTTTAAGCGTCTTTTGACAAGTATGGAATAGTACACGCTATTTGACATGAATCCACTATTAAACACAACCAATTAACATTTAAACTTCATTATTATGAAAGTTGGCGTGGTTTTATTTGGCACAGTACTGCATCCTTACCAAAGAGGGACATATGCTGTTTTTCAACTCCTCTAGACGAGAGAAGTGCATTTTTACCACTCGTTGTAGGTTGAGGTGCAATGTCCTCCCCCATCCTATATAAATGTATTGTTTATTCAGAATTACTAAAAGAGATGATTTAGAAGAGAAAACTGTCTTATTTCTCTTAAAGGCACTTATTGAAACAGCAAAGCACGTTTTGATCTTCTCTCGCTGCTTTAAGCTTCTTTTGACAAGTATAGAATAGTACACGCTATATGACATAAATCCACTATTAAGCACATCCAATTAACATGTAAAGTTCATTATTATGACAGTCGGTGTGGTTTTATTTGGTACATTACTGCATCTTTACCAAAGAGGGACATATGCTGTTTTTCAACTCCTCTAGACGAGAGAAGTGCATTTTTACCACTCGTTGTAGGTTAAGGTGCAATGTCCTCCCCCATCCTATATAAATGTATTGTTTATTCAGAATTATTAAAAGAGATGATTTAGAAGAGAAAACTGTCTTATTTCTCTTAAAGGCACTTATTGAAACAGCAAAGCACGTTTTGATCTTCTCTCGCTGCTTTAAGCTTCTTTTGACAAGTATAGAATAGTGCACGCTATATGACATAAATCCACTATTAAGCACATCCAATTAACATGTAAAGTTCATTATTATGACAGTCGGTGTGGTTTTATTTGGTACATTACTGCATCTTTACCAAAGAGGGACATATGCTGTTTTTCAACTCCTCTAGACGAGAGAAGTGCATTTTTACCACTCGTTGTAGGTTAAGGTGCAATGTCCTCCTCCATCCTATATAAATGTATTGTTTATTCAGAATTACTAAAAGAGATGATTTAGAAGAGAAAACTGTCTCATATGTCTTATATGCAGTTACTAAAACAGCAAAGCACGTTTTGATCTTCTCTCGCCGCTTTAAGCTTCTTTTGACAAGTATGGAATAGTACACGCTATATGACACAAATCCGCTATTAATCACATCCAATTAACATGTAAACTTCAGTATTGTGACAGTCGGTGTTGTTTTATTTGGTACATTACTGCATTTTTACCAAAGAGGGACATATGCTGTTTTTCAACTCCTCTCGACGAGAGAAATGCATTTTTACCACTTGTTGTAGGTTAATGTGCAATGGCCTCACCCATGCTATAAAAATATTTTGCTTATTCAGAATTACTAAAAGAGATGATTTAGAAGAGAAAACTGTCTTATTTCTCTTAATGGCACTTATTGAAACAGCAAAGCACGTTATGGTCTTCTCTCACTGCTTTAAGCGTCTTTTGACAAGTATAGAATAGTACACGCTATATGACATGAACCCACTAAGCACATCCAATTAACATTTAAACTTCATTGTTGTGACAGTCGGTGTTGCTTTATTTGGTACATTACTGCATCTTTACCAAAGAGGGACATATGCTGTTTTTCAACTCCTCTAGACGAGAGAAGTGCATTTTTACCACTTGTTGTAGGTTAAGGTGCAATGTCCTCACCCATGCTATAAAAATGTTTTGCTTATTCAGAATTACTAAAAGAGATGATTTAGAAGAGAAAACTGTCTCATATGTCTTATATGCAGTTACTAAAACAGCAAAGCCCGTTTTGATCGTCTCTCGCCGCTTCAAGCTTCTTTTGACAAGTATAGAATAGTACACGCTATTCGACATGAATCCACTATTAAGCATATCCAAATAACATTTAAACTTCATTATTATGAAAGTTGGCGTGGTTTCATTTGGCCAATTACTGCATCTTTACCAAAGAGGTACAAGTGGTACTAGTCATTTTTTCCTCAATTTTCATTTATTTTCTACCTGTGAAAATGAGCTACCCTGGCTGTCAATATGAGCTACCCTCCCTGTCAAAATGAGCTACCTTACTTAAAAAACATTGAAAGTGGTATTATTCTTTTTCCATCAACTTTTTAGCTGTCAATACCGCACAATTCAAACGCACGGACGTGTAGGCTAGGACTTTTGTGAATCACATGAGTCGTGTTTGTGTGTGTGTTGCAATATTTCAATATGTCAAAGGATTATGAGTACCAGAGATAAAACAGTATATCGACAAACTCAATATTAGGGCTGCACAATATTGAAAGAAAGATTTACATGGCAATTTATTCTTTTTCTGCGATATATAGATACAGATGCTGCAAGTATTTTTTCTGTCTTGTCTTTGTTTAGTATTTCTTACAATTTGCCGGCAACTATCCCCGTGAGAGTAACATATTAGACACAGAATTCTACAGCATATGTTGGCTGCGGACCCATGTAGCAACACACTGAAAATGCGTAGGAAGAGAAGCGAAAAGGTTCCCTCTAACTGCTGAATCGGACTCTTATTACAGCATTCTGCTAGCTGCTTGCAATAATTAGTTTCCCCAGTAAGGTGTCAGTAGCAGCTTTGGTATATTATCAACTGGCGCTGAACTCCCAGTTAAGCAAGGAGTCCAGCCGGAAAGCGTAAGACCATCGGGTTAGCAGCAAAACAAGCTGATTTTTTATTATTATTATTATTATTATTATTGTGTCATTCATTTTTTTTCACCCTATACCTGTTTCATCCATCAGCGGTTATGTGTATTTTTTCATTTTTTAGAGCATTTCAGTAAAGACTGAGCAGACTGCAGATGGGTGATCACAGTTTTATTTATTTATTTTATATGTTACATTTCAGTCAAAATTGAGCAGGTGATCAAAGTTTTAGTTTTAGTTTTTTTTTAAATATACGAAATATTAATGATTAAGCAGACTGACATGAAAGGTCATAGAATTATTAGTAGTCTTATTTTCTTTATTCCCTACATATTCATAGATAAAGTAAACATTGGGTAATAGGCAAATAGGCGGAAGTCTTAAGGCATATATATATATATATATATATATATATATATATGTTTTGTTCATTACTTGTCAAGTGTAGATGTATTTGTATTTTGTACGTTTTATATCTGATTTGTGCATTCATCTATGTTTTGTATTGCTTAAATGGGAATGGGATTTGCATATTTGAACTCGATAGTTTCAGTGGCGCACAGTAATTCATATCCAGTCCCAGGTAGGAGTGATGTGAAAATAATAAGTTGGAATGTAAAAGGGTTTAAACATGCATTCAAAAGAGAGAGGGTTCTCTCACACTTAAGACATCTCGGGATAGGCATAGCATTCTTACAGGAAACCAACCTTCAGAATAAAGAGCACTTTGGGATTTACAAAGACTGGGTAGGGCAGGTGTTTCACTCACAATTTAATTCTAAAACTCGAGGAAGAGCTATACTAGTCCATAAAAATGTTCCTTTTATTGCATCATTTATTGCATTATTGCATGTATCTGATCCAAATGTTCGATATGTTACGGTTGTGAGGAAGCTACTACAACTTAATCTAATTTTAGTTAATATTTACGCCCCTAATTTTGACAATGATCAGTTTTTAGAAAAAAAAATGCTGAGCTCCATCCCCAGTCTGGATAGTCATCACTTGATTCTTTCAGGGGATTACAATCTGGTGATCGTTCCTCTCATTCGACATCAAAGTCATCTAAATCAGTAATCAATCCATGCATTTATGAACACACATAAACTTGTAGATCCATGGAGATTTAAGAATCCTAACAAAAGGGAGTACTCTTATTTCTCTCATGTACACAGATCATTTTCAAGAATAGACTTTTTTTGCTCAATCCCTATTTACTGAGAACAATAACAATTTGTTAATGTAATCCGATTTTGATCTCTGGCCATGCATTGTTATTAAAGAAAAATAAGGACCCACTCAACTGTTCATCATACAGACCAATTAGTTTAGCAAACTGTTTTCAAAAGTTTTGGCTTCTCGCCTTGAAAACATTCTTCCTCACATAGTGTTGGACCACCAGACTGCATTTGTTCAAGGTAGACAGTCCTATTTCAATCTGAGACGACTGTTTAACATAATCTACACGAAATCCCACACTCTATCCCCAAAAGCGATAATCTCGCTCAACGGCGAGAAGGCGTTTGATAGGGAATAGTGATGAGTAATGAGTGGGAATATCTTCTTCCCACACTCAGTCGGTTTGGATTTGGCCCTAATTTTATTAAACACATCAAACTTATCTACACCGACCCAACTGCCTCAGTTTACACTAACTCTGTCTCCTCTGATTACTTCCCTCTCTTCAGGGGGACTAAACAAGGATAGCCCACTACTTTTTGTCTTTGCAATAGAACCACTCTCCATAGCTCTACACGTGGTGGCCTATAACACATACTGTCTCACTCTACGCAGACGACTTGTTATTATATGTCACCAACCCTGTCTCAACCATACCTGAAGTCCTCAGAGTCCTGGAAGAATTTGGAAAAATATCAGGATACAAACTTAATTTCAATAAAAGTGGGTACTTCCCCATTAACAAGAAAGTTTAAGAATTTCCCAATCTGCCATTTAAACTCACAGCTGACTTTTTCACATATCTGGGGGTAAAAAAACCCCCAAATCTTATCAACAGACTATTTAAAGCAAATTTTAGTCCTCTTTTAGAACAGTGTAAAAAGGATCTATTTTACCCTCATCTCTTATTGGGAGAACAAATTCTGTAAAGATGAATATTGTTCCAAAGTTTTTATATTTGGTTCAAGCGATACCTAAGCGATTTTTGACACACTGTCAAAGTCTTACGGCTGCATGGTTGTGCCCTCTCCTACAATTGGTATCTTTGGGGTATCCCTAGTTTCAGCTGGTACAAATTTCCCTCCTTACTTTCCTAAAGTTATTGCCTTTTCCTCTCTAGTAGCTAGACGTTCAATTCGATTCAAATGGAAGGATGTAATCCCTCCATCACACAACCAATGGATAAAAAATGTGATGCAGAACATCAAGCTGGAAAAAATCTGATGCACCCTTAATGGATCTATCAGCAGATTCCACAAAACCTGGGACCCGTCTATGAACTTTGTGAATAATTTATCTGGTCTGGAACTATGAACTTTCATCCCCTCAGGTGGTCTCTCCTATTAATGCTTAAGAACAGAATGCAACTTATTTTTTAATTTAACTTACTTTCTTTTTAAATCGTATTTATTTATTAATTTTCATCTCTTTTATTGTTATTAATATTGTTATTTTTCCTTGTTTGTATGCCGTTGTCTGTGGGAGTTTTGAAATGTTTAGTTTTTTGTCTTTAAAAAAGCTGTTTGTGGTTGATAGGGATGTTGGGTTGTAGTTTGTCCATACGTATGCTCTTATTGAGGCATATCAATGTTTTGTTCTGCAATGCAAAATCTGTTACAAATAAAGTGTTAAAAAAAACTAAATAGCAAGCTGATTTTAAGACAAGACTGTCTTTTTGTTATGTTTGCAGTTGCAGTAGCTGTATACTATTATTTGGAACCACATTGTCATCATTCAGTGTGTATCACACTACACAGTTATCATGATTACTTATTCAAAAAGGTATTATGTTTAAGAGCTCATAGTGCCATATTACCCCTCTAGAATATTGCACTCCCAGGATGCAGGCCTGCTCGTGGTACCTAAAGTCTCTAAGAGTAGTATGGGAGCCTTCAATTATCAGGCCCCCCTACCCTGAGTCTGGTTCTGCTCAAGGTTTCTGCCTGTAAAAAGGAAGTTTTTCCTTGCCAATAGGCCGAATGTTGCTAAGTGCTACTGATTGAGATTCATGTTGGGTCTCTCTCTAAATAGCATAACAAAGAGTATGATCTAGACCTGCTCTTTTTGTAAAGTGTCTTGAGAGAACTTTGGTTATGATTTGGCGCCATACAAATAAACTTTGATCTGAATTTAATTTGATTGATTAAAAACATACCATTAAGGATGATTGTATTGATTGTCATTTCAAATGTGTTAGGGTGTTTTGGGGAAAACTGACAGCCCTTTTTAGCTTGCACATTGAGGAGCTGTAATTCATTTAACCTTAACCTTAAGAAAACCTTGTATATTTTTGTATATTTTTATATATTTTTACAACTTCAGCAATTTTTACTCATATTTTCACCACTTCAGACGGCAGATTTTCTTTCTACCTCATTTTCCCTTCAGTAAAAACGGCCTGAAATAGACTGTGAAAGTCATTTACAACATATGTGACAATGTGGAAGACTTATCCAGTCTGAAAAACCACACATCAAAAACATGAACCAATGAGGAGTGGTTCGACACAGACTGCAGAGGTCTGAGTAAAAAACTCAAAAGTTTATCAAATCAAAAACACAGACAACCCGACAACCCTGAGCTCAGCCTCAACATCTATACCCTCAACACCCTCATTAAAAAACGTGGCCACAAAAACAAGAACAAAATCTTCTCCTGTTTTGTAGGCTTCAAAAAAAGCATTTTATTCGATTTGGCATGATGTTCTGTTCTTAAAATTAATTGAAATGGTGTAGGAGTTCATGGCATCATTGAAGCATGCTGTAAAAATTGCCAAGATGGAAACAGAGTTCTTTACCAAAGTAAAGGGGTGAAACAGGGCTGCAGTCTCAGCCCCACCCTCTTAAACATTTATGCTGATGAATTGGCTAAATCATTGGAACAGTCTGATATCCCTGGTCTCACCCTGTCTGACACACATCAAATGCTACTGTTTGCAGATGATCTGATATTGCTGGCTCCATCTAAGGGGGCATTTCAACAGCAACTGGATCAACTGCAAACCTTCTGTGAGACCTAGGCCCTGACAGTTAATTTAGACAAAAGAAGAATAATGATATTCCTGAAACGACCAAGGGGTCAGGGAAACCAGTCAGTTTTTATTTGGATCCACTTGACATAGACTAATTTCCATTTTTCATTATAATAAAAAAAGAGCTATCAAATTTTATAAACACCTCAAAACAAGTGACCCCAACTCGTACCATCACAAAGCACTGCAATGCCAAGAGGAGAACATGGAGAACATGGAGAACACCGTCAGCCAGCTAATCCTGAGGCTCAGCTCCTCTAACAGGCCTCAGGACAGCCCTCACACAATCCAGACCAACCAGGTGATAGATAAAGAAAAACCACATGACTACAACTATTGGACATGTAGCACAAACACTCAGAGCAAATTGCTGTGTTATTCGGCTCTAAACAGACAGTACACAGTGGCACTGTGACTGATGAGACTTTAACCAGGTACAGACTCAACGAACACAGCCTGGCCATCGAGACAGGTAGACACAGAGGCACCAGGCTCCAGAGAGGACAGACTGTGTCAGCTCTGTCCACATAGACAGTTGGAGACAGAGACACACTTCCTGCTACACTGCAGCAAATATGAACATATCTTGGAGAAATCAAATACAGCAGCCAAGTTGCAGCAAGATATGTCCAACATTTTCTACTGTTATCAACTCTTGGTTTATTGATTTTCTATTAAACACACTATTTAATTTTACACACATACACACACACACACACACACACACACACACACACACACACACACACAATGAAATTGAAATTGAGAGTGAGAGTGAGTGAAATTGAAATTGAGAGAGAGATAGAGAGCAAGAGAGAGAGCATGCACTGGAGTCCCTTTTAACAGTGAAAAACAGATTGGCAGCTGTGTCATAAGCACGGGTCCTAACGCAGGTTGACGAGGCATCGCTTCATCCAATTATATTGTTATCAGAATTATGGATGGGGACAATTCATCAGTAACGTAATACTGATATTTCCCGGACATATACGAACATTTTCCCGCGCGCCTATGACGTTTTGTTTCAGCTCAGTTGAGAGGATTCAAAGGTCCGGAGCCATGCAAGTTAGGCGGTGAGGAGTACGCAGAATTGGAGCAGACCAGCTGTTTTGCCTGAACGAGACGAGAGGTGGGGGTGCAGGGGTGCAGGGGTGCAGGGAGAAGCCTTGTAGGCGGGCTGGAGCTTTCATCCCCATTAACAACTTAGAAACGGTAGCCTATTTGCATCTCTGCTACTTTTTTGGCCATTGGCATTTTTCCTAAACTTTTGATTATGTGGGCAAAATCCACATTTTGGCCGTCTTAGTATGGTAATTACGATCTCATCTCACCAAGTTACGTATCTTTTGACTAATAAGCTGTCATCTCTACCATATACTCAGAGGTGAAAGTAACGAATTACAAGTACTCACATTATTGTAATTGAGTTGCTTTTTCGTGTACTTGTACTTTTTAGAGTATTCTTTAAAGTCAGTAATTTACTTTTACTTAAGTAGCCTATGTTTTTAATGAGGCAAGATATACATCCATCCGTTAGCTACTGAGGAAATTATTTATCTACGGATATTGCGAGCTAGAAATAAAAACTGACTTGGACCAGACATAAATCAAATGCATCACATCACATCATATCACATCAAAAACAGGCTAATCAGATCAAATTGTCATGCATCGCGTCAAAAAAAGCGGTGCTGGTTGAAGCCCAGAAGGAGAGGTCTGCAACTACGAGCCCGACGCATAACGTGAGTGAACTATGAATGGGACAGAAGAGAGAGAGCTTTGATAAAGAAAAATAAATAAAAACCAACTATTTTCAATAACGTCGTGGTTTTCTTTCTGGGTTTCTTTGAGAATGTTCTGTGATACAGAGCATGTTGATTTTTTTTCTCAGTGGTTCCAACAGTGGGAGGCGGGAATCCCAGGGGGTCGCAGACACCGGGGGAGGTCGCGAGATGCATACCAAAAACAAATAAAAATTTAAAATGACATTTTTTTTGCATATTTTATCCATTATTGTGAAGATATATTCAAAAATAGTAGTTAAATTTGAAATAAAACCAAGCGCAAAAAAGTGTCCCTGATGTAATTGCGAAAGATTGACAGCATCGTTTCAGCAGGTCAATTTACAGCAGCACAGGAAACACAGCGACATGTGAACGTAGGTGGAGACCACCGTGGTAATATCCATCATCAGTCGGAGCAGCTCTTCTAGGTGTCGAAAATATCAAGATGAATGCAATATGTATCTGCATGTGTCATCGTCAACCAACTTCAACACCCCCAATGTGTTGCATGCGCTGGGGTACTTACACTTGAAAGCCTAAAGCCTGTTAAAAGGCTACAGACACTGGAAAACCAAGCATCCCTCACTTGCTGCTAAACCAGTTGATTTTTTCCGGCGAAAGGAGCAAGAGTTGTAAGGCCAAAAAGCCCTTATGAAACAAATAACAATCCCAGCCAAAGCTCAAATGGCATCATAATGACGCGCCATATTTAATTGCACAGGCACAAAGGCTACACAATCGAGAGAAAAAAATTAATCAAACCCGCTGCTGTAGCAATAAGTCAGTTAATGTAAGTACAGTTTTGACGGAATTGTTAATCCTGTTTTGCAACCCGCTCGAGGGGACGTGCACAGGTGAGGACATGTTCACTAAACTTGACAATAAACTTTGGGACGATTGCATTGGTGTGTATACAGACAGTGCTGGAGCAATGCTGGGGGAGAAAGGACTGAAGCAAGAGTCTTACAAGTGGCACC
Source organism: Semicossyphus pulcher (assembly GCF_022749685.1). Lineage (NCBI taxonomy): Eukaryota > Metazoa > Chordata > Actinopteri > Labriformes > Labridae > Semicossyphus > Semicossyphus pulcher. The sequence continues at coordinate 2,036,104 of NW_027211696.1, read as the reverse complement.
TCACGTACATTTCAGACACTGTATTATTCACAGACAAATTGCGCAAATTGAAATGGGCAGGATTCATATGGTTTCTATAAGATGGAAGACTTCATGGAGGAAAATGCACCGAGTGTTAACACAGTGAACAAGTCTACATCATTACGCAACTTCCACTTCCTCCTGGAACACTTTAACAAGTATTTTCCAGAGGAAACCGCTCCAGAACAATACGACTGAATAAGATCACCATTCACTGTTACGTGGGAAACTCATCTGACATCAGACCTGGAGGACGCATCGGTTGAACTGTCAAGTGGCCGAACGTTACAGACAGCGTTTAATACCAAGACGCTGCTGAGACGCTGAGTTCTGGATTTCCGTCGAAAGGGAATACACGCAGCTATCCACCAAGGTCGCTATGGATGTCCTGATGCCCTTTGGCTCTTCTAACTTCTTATGTGGAAAGACTTTCTGAGCACTTGCTTACATAAAAAAAAAAGAAACAGTTCGGCACGAAACATGGATGATGATCTCCGAGTGGCCGTCTCCAAAATTAAACCCACAATGGGCTTACTCTGCTCCATGCATTGTGCCCACCCATCTCATTAGGTGAGTCTAATGTTGAAGTTATGTGTAAAAATAATTCTAAAATGTAATTTTGCACTTGAAAGCAACAATGTAGGTATCTGCTGCACTGAGAAAAATGATTCATGGGGTTAGTTTGTAAAGCTTGAAATCAAGAGCCTTTTCTAAATAAAAAAGGTAAGTTTGTTACATATACATGTTTTAATCAGTTAATAACTTATTTTAAGAAGTTTGTCAAACTGAGAATATAGAAATCTGTCTTAACTCAGTAATATATTGATTTCAAATGGACATTTCTGTGTCCACTCAGCAAGAGACAATATTTAGTTAGTGGAACTTGTAAATCTATTAAGCATCCTTTAAAAGCTGAGTAAGACTGGATTTGCCCGCACTTGTTTTGCCCAAAGGCCACGCCTGCTGCAAGAAAGTGGAGGGAGAGAAACGGAGGTTGCATCATTTCAATCTAATTTAACGTTACTGGGTGAGTACTTTTTGCTTTGTTTAATTTGCAACACTTAATGACTGACTGTTTCAACACACAGTGCAAGGAATCGTTTTTTACACAATACTAAAAGCAGGTTTTCAGTTAACTGTCCATTAAGCTATTGTAATGTGGTAGACTTTAAGCTAACGTTTGTTCGTGCTAGCTAGCTGAGTCTTTCTGTTTTGTTTTGTTTTGTTTTGTTTTGTTTTGGAGAATGATGTTAATTGGCAATTAACGTACATTAAATTAATTATTATTCATTAGAAGTAGAGCACAAATTAATTGTGAAATGATTTTTCTTTTGTTGTTTCATGATTGCAATCTTTAAAATGATCAATTTAACATATACAGTTGAGATAGGTAATTGGTATAGGCCAGGCATTGGAAACATCATCCTTCACTCTCTTTCCTAGTGATGTTATTACAAAAAGCTCATCTTCATTGAGGTTCAATTGAACATTTTTTATTTTTCTTATTCACAGGATGATTCTGTGGAAAGAAGGAGAGAGGTGGCTATCCATGGCTTAGTGGGTTATCTCAGAGAAAAGGAGGAAGATCTCTTTAAAGATCAGTTGGTAGGTAAATTGAAAACTTAATTTCATAGTATAGTCATAAATATAATAGACATAAATATTATGACCTATAAATACTAACATTTTCTCTGACCTACTTACGCCAGGATGGTGGAGGAGATAATACCGATGAAGTGATGAAGATTGTCGTTAACAGAGGTGCCACCACATTTGATCCAGCCAGTGCCAAGATTGTGCTTGAGGAAACAGCAGCCATATGTGTAACTTCACAAGTTTTTGGAGCTTGTGTACACGATTTTGGTTAACACTCAATTGGGTATGGTTAATTTTTTTTTGTCTAATTATTATTGGAAGTGGGCATGTGTTTTTGTTCGAAATGATTAAAATCATTTACTGTTTAAGTTTTCTAATAAACGGCTTGCTCATAAAACAGGAATTTCTATGTGTAATTTATTTTAACTTAGGTAAATTAAGTTACTAGTACACAAAAGAAGGCTAACAAATGGACTTTTATGAGCAGAATAAAGGCAAAATAAATGAGTAGGAATAACTTAAATTTAATAATTTGACTACTTAAAAACATCAAAACGTTTTAATTAGAATTCAGTTGGTTCAACTTATTTAACCTTGTTGAGGACAAGAAATGTCATGTTGGTTGTACTAGACTAACTCTCGTGGGATTTACTCAATAATGGCTTAGTTGAAAGTACTTAAAAAGATCCATGCAAATTGTTACCTTAATTTTTTTAAGTTGAGCCAGTGTATTATTTTTTAGAGTGTGCTCTTCACGCACACAGACATAACCTTATTAAATATTGTATTCAGTGCTACATGGAAATTACTTGTATTCTGCATCTAGCCTTTCTTAAATGACTATAAAATGATATTATGGTTGTTAGGCTGTTGTGTTCTTCGTGTTGTTCTAGTGCATGGGTTTGGACAGGCCTTCTGGAGCGTGTGCACGGCTGTGCGCAACGTTTTGCTTTAACCACCTCCAGGGACAGTGGGGGTCGCCAGTCTCTCGCACCGTTATTTTGGGGGCTGCATAATTTTTTATTAATTTTATTTAGCGTTTATTTAATCTCATTGAGACACGTGATCAGAGACCTGCTTGGACAGCAGCAACAACAACAACAACAACAACAACAACAACAACAACAACAACACAGAGTTACAGACAATAATCAATACTCAACATTAATCAACAAAATGAATACGGAGATACAAAGTAGTAGTAAAATCATTAAACTGATGAATGCAGAAAAGTCAATAAAAGTTACATGGTACATTCCCACAGGCGCTCTCTCCATGTTTTATAAAAGTATTTTAAAATTCCCTAGAATTAAGCTGGACACCATTCTTCTGTAGTGTGTTCCAGGTTGACGGGGCAGAGTAGGAAAAGACCTTTCTACCGAGTTCAGTACTGATGGGGTGGACAAAGTGATGAAACCCTGTGAGCGTAAGCTGTAGCAGCCCTGTTTATGTGGATTTGTAGATGAAGCTATACCAGTGCAATGTTGTGCGCATGGATAGTGATGGCCACTATCCATACGCTATAGTATACTGCTAAACTAATCTTAGCATACATTGTGACATTCGTCCAAATGACGGGGTCCTCGGCCCTAAACTCAAATGCTACCACAACTTTCCGTCTTGAATATTCAGATAGTAACAAGTTTTTCTTTAACTGTCATTCCCTCCCACACACAGCTCAGCTGCCACTTGACACGAAAATGATCACAAGCAACATTGTCAGCAAACCCTCGACAAGAACGATGTGATCAACAAAGTTTTAAAAAAAAAAATGTTTAATGCTTTTCTTCACCTTGTCAGTGCTTGCATGATTGTAGAAGTGTATCCTTTCTTCTCCAGACATGTTTTTCTGACCGCGGTGAGGTTTTATTATTGATCCAGATCCAGCAGCGTCTTCTTCAAAGTCAGCAGAGTCGTCAGAAGAAGGAAACTTGGCTATCCCAGGCTGGGGTGCTCCTGAGAGAAAAGCATTTTGGAGACTCAGGATGTGGTTTTAATCCACATCAAACAACTTCAACAAACATCCTTAGTGTTATTTAAAGCAAAAAAATAGTAAAGGTATAAAAAATTCAATTGTACTCAGTAGTTAAATATCAAACTATTATTTTATTCAACATATCACCCAAACATGCAGATTTTTTTTTAATTTTTTTTTTTTACAAACGATCAAATACTAGTGAATGAAAGCAGTAAGCAATAATACTAATAATACTTAAATTGATATAGGCGTGGGAGTCAAGTGTTCTGAAGTGCAAAATAGTGAAATATAGCAAACCTAAACTGTAAGAAAACTCTCATCTTACACAGAGGCACAATCTGTGTCTTTATCAATAAAATTACTATAAAAAAGCAACCAAATCTGTTGGCAATAGAATACACAAAGTGGATTGTTTTTTTGTTTTTTTTAAAGTTTACAGATGTCAATGTTGTTATAAAAAAGTTGCTTATTGCTGCTTTAAGAAAATAAGACAACTATTTTCAGGAAAAGACAATGTGCTGCATGTTTTCATGCTTCTGAGAGCCTAAAACCTTTCAGTCCCCTGACTGGTGTCAGGAATGTTTGGCCAGAGCATTTCATACAATCCAATTGTCATGGTGTTTTTAGGAAAGTCTTGATGCTTTTCAAAGTAAAGCGGCACCTCTCAGATTTTGTTGTTTTGTGAAGACTGAGAAAGTGCTCTGTTGGTTAGAGTCCATAAAACACTGCAGAGGCAATGCTTTGCTGCTGCAGAATTCATTGTTCTTGGTACAATGGTATGGTACAATTTTGTTCTGAGCTCTGCCTTTTTTCAACATGGAGCATGTGCCACTCTTTTTCAAGTGCTCCTTCAGGCAACCTCATACAGTGTAGTTGAAACAATTCTCCATGCAACAGAGTGTTGCACTAACAAGGTGCTGGCATGCACCAGGATAGTATCACATACCTGTAAAAGATACATCAACATCATTCATCAGCTAACATTTGAAATAAAACAATTTGATGAACACATGCATACATCCAAGTCAAGTATATGACTACTAAAACTTAACAAGACAACATAATTATTCCTCCTTGCCCTTTACAGTATGTGCAAAGGTTGTCAGTCATCCAGGTCATTTTATACAAGATGAATCCACAAGGTACCGGACTTGGTTAAATTTTCAAGTCCAGTTTCCTTTAAGAATAAATTATCTCCCTATCGGTTTCCCCAACAAAGTCTATAGGGGCATCTCAATAAATTCACCATATCGTTTCAGGTACTTTAAGGTGGCCTCGTACAATGAATTTATTTTCTATATTTGTGAATGACCACAAGTCATCGTGATGCTTGTGACCTCTAAGTCATCAACCTGGATGAAAAAAGTAAAAAATGCAAAGATAAATTACTGAAACACTGAAATATACATCACAGCTTACATTTGAAGCCAGCTTCTGTTCTCCTGGTTCCAGCATCCTCAGTCGTTATATAGCCTGGTACTGCTATTGAGGTGTACTCTCCCCAACAGTGAGAAAAGGAAGGGCCTGAAACAAAAAACAAAAAATGTAATAAAATTAAAGCATTTTAGCATATCTCTACTACATTCACAAGTCAGAAGGAATACATTTTCATTCCTCTGTGCACTTCTCCTGTATATAGTCTTGAATGCCAATAGTTAATTTTCAATCTGAAATACCAACTTTTCCCTTTTTTGTTATTAGACAATGAGTAAACTGCATTATTATTCATATCTGATTGCCATTTCAATAATGATAAAATACCTGTAATTATAATTTCCAAATCTGTCATGCAGACCAGCTAACTTTGGGCCATTCTTTCATCTCCCCAGAGTGGTTGCAAACAGCCAAAAAGAAATGCATTAATCAAACGCGTTGGAGATACAGGAACAGGATACTACTCAGTGAAGATTGATGGTGGAGTTTGACGACAGGGAGTAACCTTTATAGTAACATGACACACCGGGGAAGATTGAGACACAGTGGGGGAAGATTGAGCGACTGACTTTAACTGTAGTCAGTTTGATCACACTGAATGAATGACTGGCTGCTACAATTAGAGCAGAGACAGTAGAATTTTTTGAAAATCGGAACTGGGATGATGACGAGAAATGCTCCCCAGCCCGCAAGGCCCACGAGGAAACCATACCTGAAGCCGGAAAGATGTACTTTTAATTTCAGTCTATATATCCTTTCGAGAGATTCGGCTACAACAGCCACAGGTGGCGTCAAATAACCATTTTTGGTTATTTGACGCCACCTGTATATATATTAAGGCTCTACATGTGGCCTTTGTCTGCAATATATATTAAGGCTCTACATGTGGCCTTTGTCTGCTCCTTCATAGAAAGTGTATTGTTCCGTGCAGTTTTGAAAGATCATCGACAACCCTCATTGTCTGCTAAGTATGGTGGCCTTACGAAGCTAGATGGAATAAACAGTAGAATAAAGGGCATGATGTATCTCACGAAGCACTAGATTGAGGAAAAAATGAATAATGACTCTACTATTAAGCACATCCAATTAACATTTAAACTTCAATGTTATGACAGTCGGTGTTGTTTTATTTGACACAGTACTGCATCATTAACAAAGAGGGACATATGCTGTTTTTCAACTCCTCTAGACGAGAGAAGTGCATTTTTACCACTCGTTGTAGGTTGGGGTGCAATGTCCTCCCCCATCCTATACCAATGTATTGTTTATTCAGAATTACTAAAAGAGATGATTTAGAAGAGAAAACTGTCTCATATGTCTTAAAGGCACTTATTGAAACAGAAAAAGCACGTTTTGATCTTCTCTCGCTGCTTTAAGCGTCTTTTGACAAGTATGGAATAGTACACGCTATTTGACATGAATCCACTATTAAACACAACCAATTAACATTTAAACTTCATTATTATGAAAGTTGGCGTGGTTTTATTTGGCACAGTACTGCATCCTTACCAAAGAGGGACATATGCTGTTTTTCAACTCCTCTAGACGAGAGAAGTGCATTTTTACCAATCGTTGTAGGTTGAGGTGCAATGTCCTCCCCCATCCTATATAAATGTATTGTTTATTCAGAATTACTAAAAGAGATGATTTAGAAGAGAAAACTGTCTTATTTCTCTTAAAGGCACTTATTGAAACAGCAAAGCACGTTTTGATCTTCTCTCGCTGCTTTAAGCTTCTTTTGACAAGTATAGAATAGTACACGCTATATGACATAAATCCACTATTAAGCACATCCAATTAACATGTAAAGTTCATTATTATGACAGTCGGTGTGGTTTTATTTGGTACATTACTGCATCTTTACCAAAGAGGGACATATGCTGTTTTTCAACTCCTCTAGACGAGAGAAGTGCATTTTTACCACTCGTTGTAGGTTAAGGTGCAATGTCCTCCCCCATCCTATATAAATGTATTGTTTATTCAGAATTATTAAAAGAGATGATTTAGAAGAGAAAACTGTCTTATTTCTCTTAAAGGCACTTATTGAAACAGCAAAGCACGTTTTGATCTTCTCTCGCTGCTTTAAGCTTCTTTTGACAAGTATAGAATAGTGCACGCTATATGACATAAATCCACTATTAAGCACATCCAATTAACATGTAAAGTTCATTATTATGACAGTCGGTGTGGTTTTATTTGGTACATTACTGCATCTTTACCAAAGAGGGACATATGCTGTTTTTCAACTCCTCTAGACGAGAGAAGTGCATTTTTACCACTCGTTGTAGGTTAAGGTGCAATGTCCTCACCCATGCTATGAAAATGTTTTTCTTATTCAGAATTACTAAAAGAGATGATTTACAAGAGAAAACTGTCGTATTTCTCTTAAAGGCACTTATTGAAACAGCAAAGCACGTTATGATCTTCTCTCGCTGCTTTAAGCGTCTTTTGTCAAATATAGAGTTAGAACACGCTATATGACACAAATACGCCATTAATCACAGCCAAATAACATTTAAACTTCATTATTATGACAGTCGGCGTGATTTCATTTGGCACGTTACTGCATCTTTACCAAAGAGGTACAAGTGGTACTAGTCATTTTAGAGAGAAGTGCATTTTTACCACTCGTTGTAGGTTAAGGTGCAATGTCCTCACCCATGCTATAAAAATGTTTTGCTTATTCAGAATTACTAAAAGAGATGATTTACAAGAGAAAACTGTCTCATATGTCTTAAATGCAGTTACTAAAACAGCAAAGCACGTTATGATCTTCTCTCGCTGCTTTCAGCGTCTTTTGACAAGTATAGAATAGTTCACGCTATATGACATGAATCCACTATTAATCACATCCAATTAACATTTAAACTTCATTATTATGACAGTCGGTGTTGTTTCATTTGGTACATTACTGCATCTTTACCAAAGAGGGACATATGCTGTTTTTCAACTACTCTCGACGAGAGAAGTGCATTTTTACCACTTGTTGTAGGTTAAGGTGCAATGTCCTCACCTATGCTATAAAAATGTTTTGCTTATTCAGAATTACTAAAAGAGATGATTTACAAGAGAAAACTGTCTCATATGTCTTATATGCAGTTACTAAAACAGCAAAGCACGTTATGATCTTCTCTCGCTGCTTTAAGCTTCTTTTGATAAGTATGGGATAGTACACGCTATATGACACAAATCCGCTATTAATCACATCCAATTAACATGTAAACTTCATTATTGTGACAGTCGGTGTGGTTTTATTTGGTATATTACTGCATCTTTGCCAAAGAGGGACATATGCTGTTTTTCAACTCCTCTAGACGAGAGAAGTGCATTTTTACCACTTGTTGTAGGTTAAGGTGCAATGTCCTCACCCATGCTATGAAAATGTTTTTCTTATTCAGAATTACTAAAAGAGATGATTTACAAGAGAAAACTGTCGTATTTCTCTTAAAGGCACTTATTGAAACAGCAAAGCACGTTATGATCTTCTCTCGCTGCTTTAAGCGTCTTTTGTCAAATATAGAGTTAGAACACGCTATATGACACAAATACGCCATTAATCACAGCCAAATAACATTTAAACTTCATTATTATGACAGTCGGCGTGATTTCATTTGGCACGTTACTGCATCTTTACCAAAGAGGTACAAGTGGTACTAGTCATTTTAGAGAGAAGTGCATTTTTACCACTCGTTGTAGGTTAAGGTGCAATGTCCTCACCCATGCTATAAAAATGTTTTGCTTATTCAGAATTACTAAAAGAGATGATTTACAAGAGAAAACTGTCTCATATGTCTTAAATGCAGTTACTAAAACAGCAAAGCACGTTATGATCTTCTCTCGCTGCTTTCAGCGTCTTTTGACAAGTATAGAATAGTTCACGCTATATGACATGAATCCACTATTAATCACATCCAATTAACATTTAAACTTCATTATTATGACAGTCGGTGTTGTTTCATTTGGTACATTACTGCATCTTTACCAAAGAGGGACATATGCTGTTTTTCAACTACTCTCGACGAGAGAAGTGCATTTTTACCACTTGTTGTAGGTTAAGGTGCAATGTCCTCACCTATGCTATAAAAATGTTTTGCTTATTCAGAATTACTAAAAGAGATGATTTACAAGAGAAAACTGTCTCATATGTCTTATATGCAGTTACTAAAACAGCAAAGCACGTTATGATCTTCTCTCGCTGCTTTAAGCTTCTTTTGATAAGTATGGAATAGTACACGCTATATGACACAAATCCGCTATTAATCACATCCAATTAACATGTAAACTTCATTATTGTGACAGTCGGTGTGGTTTTATTTGGTATATTACTGCATCTTTGCCAAAGAGGGACATATGCTGTTTTTCAACTCCTCTAGACGAGAGAAGTGCATTTTTACCACTTGTTGTAGGTTAAGGTGCAATGTCCTCACCCATGCTATGAAAATGTTTTTCTTATTCAGAATTACTAAAAGAGATGATTTACAAGAGAAAACTGTCGTATTTCTCTTAAAGGCACTTATTGAAACAGCAAAGCACGTTATGATCTTCTCTCGCTGCTTTAAGCGTCTTTTGTCAAATATAGAGTTAGAACACGCTATATGACACAAATACGCCATTAATCACAGCCAAATAACATTTAAACTTCATTATTATGACAGTCGGCGTGATTTCATTTGGCACGTTACTGCATCTTTACCAAAGAGGTACAAGTGGTACTAGTCATTTTAGAGAGAAGTGCATTTTTACCACTCGTTGTAGGTTAAGGTGCAATGTCCTCACCCATGCTATAAAAATGTTTTGCTTATTCAGAATTACTAAAAGAGATGATTTACAAGAGAAAACTGTCTCATATGTCTTAAATGCAGTTACTAAAACAGCAAAGCACGTTATGATCTTCTCTCGCTGCTTTCAGCGTCTTTTGACAAGTATAGAATAGTTCACGCTATATGACATGAATCCACTATTAATCACATCCAATTAACATTTAAACTTCATTATTATGACAGTCGGTGTTGTTTCATTTGGTACATTACTGCATCTTTACCAAAGAGGGACATATGCTGTTTTTCAACTACTCTCAACGAGAGAAGTGCATTTTTACCACTTGTTGTAGGTTAAGGTGCAATGTCCTCACCCATGCTATAAAAATGTTTTGCTTATTCAGAATTACTAAAAGAGATGATTTACAAGAGAAAACTGTCTCATATGTCTTATATGCAGTTACTAAAACAGCAAAGCACGTTATGATCTTCTCTCGCTGCTTTAAGCTTCTTTTGATAAGTATGGAATAGTACACGCTATATGACACAAATCCGCTATTAATCACATCCAATTAACATGTAAACTTCATTATTGTGACAGTCGGTGTGGTTTTATTTGGTATATTACTGCATCTTTGCCAAAGAGGGACATATGCTGTTTTTCAACTCCTCTAGACGAGAGAAGTGCATTTTTACCACTTGTTGTAGGTTAAGGTGCAATGTCCTCACCCATGCTATGAAAATGTTTTTCTTATTCAGAATTACTAAAAGAGATGATTTACAAGAAAAAACTGTCGTATTTCTCTTAAAGGCACTTATTGAAACAGCAAAGCACGTTATGATCTTCTCTCGCTGCTTTAAGCGTCTTTTGTCAAATATAGAGTTAGAACACGCTATATGACACAAATACGCCATTAATCACAGCCAATTCACATTTAAACTTCATTATTATGACAGTCGGCGTGATTTCATTTGGCACGTTACTGCATCTTTACCAAAGAGGTACAAGTGGTACTAGTCATTTTAGAGAGAAGTGCATTTTTACCACTTGTTGTAGGTTAAGGTGCAATGTCCTCACCCATGCTATAAAAATGTTTTGCTTATTCAGAATTACTAAAAGAGATGATTTACAAGAGAAAACTGTCTCATATGTCTTATATGCAGTTACTAAAACAGCAAAGCACGTTTTGATCTTCTCTCGCCGCTTTAAGCTTCTTTTGACAAGTATAGAATAGTACACGCTATTCGACATGAATCCACTATTAAGCATATCCAAATAACATTTAACCTTCATTATTATGAAAGTTGGCGTAGTTTCATTTGGCCAATTACTGCATCTTTACCAAAGAGGTACAAGTTGTACTAGTAATTTTTTCCTCAATTTTCATTTATTTTCTACCTGTGAAAATGAGCTACCCTGGCTGTCAATATGAGCTACCCTCCCTGTCAAAATGAGCTACCTTACTTAAAAAACATTGAAAGTGGTATTATTCTTTTTCCATCAACTTTTTAGCTGTCAATACCGCACAATTCAAACGCACGGACGTGTAGGCTAGGACTTTTGTGAATCACATGAGTCGTGTTTGTGTGTGTGTTGCAATATTTCAATATGTCAAAGGACAATATTGCACAATATTGAAAGAAAGATTTACATGGCAATTTATTCTTTTTCTGCGATATATAGATACAGATGCTGCAAGTATTTTGTCTGTCTTGTCTTTGTTTAGTATTTCTTACAATTTGCCGGCAACTATCCCCGTGAGAGTAACATATTAGAAACAGAATTCTACAGCATATGTTGGCTGCGGACCCATGTAGCAACACACTGAAAATGCGTAGGAAGAGAAGCAAAAAGGTTCCCTCTAACTGCTGAATCGGGCTCTTATTTCAGCATTCTGCTAACTGCTTGCAATAATTATTTTCCCCAGTAGGTGTCAGTAGCAGCTTTGGTATATTATCAACTGGCGCTGAACTCCCAGTTAAGCAGGGAGTCCAGCCGGAAAGCGTAAGACCATCGGGTTAGCAGCAAAACAAGCTGATTTATTATTATTATTATTATTATTATTATTATTGTGTCATTCATTTTTTTTCCACCCTATTTCCTTTTTATTACCCTTTTTCATCCATCAGCGGTTATGTGTATTTTTTCATTTTTTAGAGCATTTCAGTAAAGACTGAGCAGACTGCAGATGGGTGATCACTGTTTTATTTATTTATTTTATATGTTACATTTCAGTCAAAATTGAGCAGGTGATCAAAGTTTTAGTTTTAGTTTTTTTTTTAAATATACGAAATATTAATGATTAAGCAGACTGACATGAAAGGTCATAGAATTATTAGTAGTCTTATTTTCTTTATTCCCTACATATTCATAGATAAAGTAAACATTGGGTAATAGGCAAATAGGCGGAAGTCTTAAGGCATATATATATATATATATATGTTTTGTTCATTACTTGTCAAGTGTAGATGTATTTGTATTTTGTACGTTTTATATCTGATTTGTGCATTCATCTATGTTTTGTATTGCTTAAATGGGAATGGGATTTACATATTTGAACTCGATAGTTTCAGTGGCGCACAGTAATTCATATCCAGTCCCAGGTAGGAGTGATGTGAAAATAATAAGTTGGAATGTAAAAGGGCTTAAACATGCAGTCAAAAGAGAGAGGGTTCTCTCACACTTAAGACATCTCGGGGTAGGCATAGCATTCTTACAGGAAACCAACCTTCAGAATAAAGAGCACTTTGGGATTTACAAAGACTGGGTAGGGCAGGTGTTTCACTCACAATTTAATTCTAAAACTAGAGGAAGAGCTATACTAGTCCATAAAAATGTTCCTTTTATTGCATCATTTATTGCATTATTGCATGTATCTGATCCAAATGTTCGATATGTTACGGTTGTGAGGAAGCTACTACAACTTAATCTAATTTTAGTTAATATTTACGCCCCTAATTTTGACAATGATCAGTTTTTAGAAAAAAAAATGCTAAGCTCCATCCCCAGTCTGGATAGTCATCACTTGATTCTTTCAGGGGATTACAATCTGGTGATCGTTCCTCTCATTCGACATCAAAGTCATCTAAATCAGTAAACAATCCATGCATTTATGAACACACATAAACTTGTAGATCCATGGAGATTTAAGAATCCTAACAAAAGGGAGTACTCTTATTTCTCTCATGTACACAGATCATTTTCAAGAATAGACTTTTTTTGCTCAATCCCTATTTACTGAGAACAATAACAATTTGTTAGTAATCCAATTTTGATCTCTGGCCATGCATTGTTATTAAAGAAAAATAAGGACCCACTCAACTGTTCATCATACAGACCAATTAGTTTAGCAAACTGTTTTCAAAAGTTTTGGCTCCTCGCCTTGAAAACATTCTTCCTCACATAGTGTTGGACCACCAGACTGCGTTTGTTCAAGGTAGACAGTCCTATTTCAATCTGAGACGATTGTTTAACATAATCTACACGAAATCCCACACTCTATCCCCAAAAGCGATAATCTCGCTCAACGGCGAGAAGGCGTTTGATAGGGAATAGTGATGAGTAATGAGTGGGAATATCTTCTTTCCACACTCAGTCGGTTTGGATTTGGCCCTAATTTTATTAAACACATCAAACTTATCTACACCGACCCAACTGCCTCAGTTTACACTAACTCTGTCTCCTCTGATTACTTCCCTCTCTTTCAGGGGGACTAAACAAGGAGATCCATTGAGCCCACTACTTTTTGTCTTTGCAACAGAACCACTCTCCATAGCTCTCAGGTGCAACAATGCTATACAGGGTATTACACGTGGTGGCCTAACACATACTGTCTCGCTCTACACAGACGACTTGTTATATATGTCACCAACCCTGTCTCAACCGTACCTGAAGTCCTCAGAGTCCTGGAAGAATTTGGAAGAATACCAGGATACAAACTTAATTTTAATAAAAGGTGAGTACTTCCCCATTAACAAGAAAGCTGAAGAATTTCCCAATCTGCCATTTTAAACTCACAGCTGACTTTTTCTCATATCTGGGGGTAAAAATAACCAAATGCGGCTGCATGGTTGTGCCCTCTCCTGCAATTAGTATCCTCGGGATATTCCTAGTTTCAGCTGGTGCAAATTTCCCTCCTTACTTTCATAAAGTTATTGCCCTTTCCTTTCTAGTAGGTAGACATTCAATTCTATTCAAATAGTTCATAGTTATCTTTATTATACTACTTTGTAGAATATCCCCCTGGTGTCTCGTCCTTATTGTCCAAATTGGGATAAATGTAACATCGGTCAAAAGTACAATGTATTATTGGTCATTAATATAAGCTTGCATCTAATCAGAACTTAGCATAATAAATCTGGTTCTGTGTTTGCTGTGTTTTTAATATATCATTTGTTGATTGCTTTAACAATGCAATAATGCCACAAGCACTGATCTTTACCAACCCTGTTAATATTGACACTAAAAATATATACACATTGGACTTAATCATTTTCACACAGCTCTCACCCACTTGGAAAAACCTTATACCTACAGTATGTCGGGATGCTGTTGATTTCAGCTTAACATTTCATTCCATCAACAATGAGAGTCTACACCTTATTCCTGGTCAGGAAGACTTAGCAGTGCAGAACCATCTGGGTACAATGGACTCCCTCAATAACTGTTATCATTGCACAAGAGAAGGCATTCCGACATACAGCTGCACAGCCTGGTAGTCCAGCAGCACCAAGGCTTCCCCTTTCACATTCAAGGGATATGAATGGGCTGGGTTCTTATTGTCCAGATTAAAATTAATGTTAAAGTGGTCACTGCGCGCTGTATTACGTATTTGCCATAAGATATGGCTAATGACCTTGTGTCTAGTCAGAACATTGAGTAACAGTGAGAAAGACACTATTGTATTTTTAACTATATGAATTCGTTCAGAGTTCTTCCACTTTTAAAAACTATTGCTCATTAACTCATTCATACCCTTTGATAATAGAATAGATACTAATAAATTAAAGAATGTAACTCAGCACTGATACTACATTACGACTAATGCTACAAATGCTTACAAATAGACATTGCATGAAGTACAAATCAATGTCACTGCTGCAGATTAAAGAACAAACAGCTCAACCCAAAAGATTCCGGCCAAGCAGATGGTCGCACACATGCCACAACACACACGCAAAGGAGTCTTCAGGACTTGGAATCTGACTTCATCAAGTCACAATAGTCAATAGCTTACAAAGATAAATAAAATTCTGTTAAACTTACCAAAGCTGCTCGTCTTTTGAATGAGTCCATCCCTCGAAAAAGGCTTTTTCAGTGTATCCGCTTCTTCTTCTCCTTCAGCCATGTAAAAAAGGAACAATGGTAAATACAAATCCAAACAAAAAAAGTGCTACCTACCCTAACTGCTGTCAGCTAAGTGACCTTCAGAACGGTCTTAAGACATGGCAGTTAGGTAGTTAGACCTAACAGGCAGTTAGGTCCATATGGTTCTTGTCAAATAATAGAGCAAGAGAGAAATTCCTTATACTCTGAAAACCACCCTCACGTGAGGGGAGAAATTGGCAAATTTCTAAGAGTTTGTGTGCAAGGGAAACTGTTAATGTATTGTTTCTGCATAATGACAGGTATGTGGCTTTCGTGTAAAAAGCACGGTTTGTTCTATTTAATAATTGTAATACTTTTCATCTGTATCATATTTTATTTTGGTAGAAGTCTTTTTGAGTTTTTATTTCTATTATCATTTCCCACAAAACACCTCTAGAATGATATGTTAGGGATCCCTGGATTATTCATAGGTGTGTTTTCGGCATAACATGAATCAAACCAATCAGAGCGTCAGCTCTCATTCCCTTTGAGGGCCAGGTGCGCCTGTAGGCAGACGTGTTGCTATTTACACGGTGGATTTTAGTCATTCTTCTATAAACCGGGCTCTCCTTCCACTGTGCCCCTGCACAGGCAGAAAACACACAGGTCACTGTACAATATACTGTATGTCGAAGCACGGATTGGAGTTAAAGCCACTGAAGTGATCCCACTGCCCAGGAGAATTAGAGAGAGCGTGCATCAGAATGAGCGCGCATTATGGAAAGCTTTGTGTCATTCTGGGTTGTTTTTGGCCCGTGTGTGGCTCGAGTAGGAAGTTCCCTGAGGTGAAGCAGGTGTGTGTGGAGGCAGCCCCACGTCTTCCAGCACTTCTCACCAGATCGGTAACAAACCGAAAGCAGCATCATGATTTAAAGAGACGAGGGAAACAAAAGCTTGCCGTCTCACAGTCCCATAAACGTCATTTCAGAGAAAAAAATCAGTAGGATAACAAATAAAACTTAGAGCACAAAATATATTTTAAATTATTTAAAATAAAATAATCGAATTCCTTCCTGGTCCTGACGGCCGCTAACAGTAATTTTATTAACTATAATCTACAAACATCTAGAAATTCTTATAAAGGGTAGCTTACATACAATTTCATTTAAAAAGCCCTAAGTCTACAATACTTCCACACTAGATCCAAATTAAAGACTGACCGCCTGATAAACAACTTGCCGACTAACGGTGACGGACTGCGCAACAAGCAAGATCAAAAAGATACACATGCACCTGCATTTCAAAGATCAAAGATGTTTGCAAACAAGTGCCCAGCTTTGCCCTTTTGCCCCCTCTGTCTCTCTCTCTCTCTCTGTGTGTGTGTGTGTGTGTGTGTGTGTGAGAGAGAGAGAGAGAGAGAAAGAGAGAGAGAGAGAGAGAGAGACACACACTGAGAACTAATTATAGTATGGTACAGAAAAAAGTTGTTTCACAATAAGTTCGAGTAGTAATATCAAATGCTAGTTATCATTTGAATCAAACCACGTTTAATCTTAATATTTAATATTAAGCATGTCGAGTAAAGGTCAAACCTATTTCCGTAATTTAGGCAGAATCCACGTCTGAGAGAAAAAAATGTGGGATGAGAATGAACTTTGTACCATAGTGATGTTATTACAAAAAGCTCATCTTCATTGAGGTTCAATTGAACATTTTTTATTTTTCTTATTCACAGGATGATTCTGTGGAAAGAAGGAGAGAGGTGGCTATCCATGGCTTAGTGGGTTATCTCAGAGAAAAGGAGGAAGATCTCTTTAAAGATCAGTTGGTAGGTAAATTGAAAACTTAATTTCATAGTATAGTCATAAATATAATAGACATAAATATTATGACCTATAAATACTAACATTTTCTCTGACCTACTTACGCCAGGATGGTGGAGGAGATAATACCGATGAAGTGATGAAGATTGTCGTTAACAGAGGTGCCACCACATTTGATCCAGCCAGTGCCAAGATTGTGCTTGAGGAAACAGCAGCCATATGTGTAACTTCACAAGTTTTTGGAGCTTGTGTACACGATTTTGGTTAACACTCAATTGGGTATGGTTAATTTTTTTTTGTCTAATTATTATTGGAAGTGGGCATGTGTTTTTGTTCGAAATGATTAAAATCATTTACTGTTTAAGTTTTCTAATAAACGGCTTGCTCATAAAACAGGAATTTCTATGTGTAATTTATTTTAACTTAGGTAAATTAAGTTACTAGTACACAAAAGAAGGCTAACAAATGGACTTTTATGAGCAGAATAAAGGCAAAATAAATGAGTAGGAATAACTTAAATTTAATAATTTGACTACTTAAAAACATCAAAACGTTTTAATTAGAATTCAGTTGGTTCAACTTATTTAACCTTGTTGAGGACAAGAAATGTCATGTTGGTTGTACTAGACTAACTCTCGTGGGATTTACTCAATAATGGCTTAGTTGAAAGTACTTAAAAAGATCCATGCAAATTGTTACCTTAATTTTTTTAAGTTGAGCCAGTGTATTATTTTTTAGAGTGTGCTCTTCACGCACACAGACATAACCTTATTAAATATTGTATTCAGTGCTACATGGAAATTACTTGTATTCTGCATCTAGCCTTTCTTAAATGACTATAAAATGATATTATGGTTGTTAGGCTGTTGTGTTATTCGTGTTGTTCTAGTGCATGGGTTTGGACAGGCCTTCTGGAGCGTGTGCACGGCTGTGCGCAACGTTTTGCTTTAACCACCTCCAGGGACAGTGGGGGTCGCCAGTCTCTCGCACCGTTATTTTGGGGGCTGCATAATTTTTTATTAATTTTATTTAGCGTTTATTTAATCTCATTGAGACACGTGATCAGAGACCTGCTTGGACAGCAGCAACAACAACAACAACAACAACAACAACAACAACAACACAGAGTTACAGACAATAATCAATACTCAACATTAATCAACAAAATGAATACGGAGATACAAAGTAGTAGTAAAATCATTAAACTGATGAATGCAGAAAAGTCAATAAAAGTTACATGGTACATTCCCACAGGCGCTCTCTCCATGTTTTATAAAAGTATTTTAAAATTCCCTAGAATTAAGCTGGACACCATTCTTCTGTAGTGTGTTCCAGGTTGACGGGGCAGAGTAGGAAAAGACCTTTCTACCGAGTTCAGTACTGATGGGGTGGACAAAGTGATGAAACCCTGTGAGCGTAAGCTGTAGCAGCCCTGTTTATGTGGATTTGTAGATGAAGCTATACCAGTGCAATGTTGTGCGCATGGATAGTGATGGCCACTATCCATACGCTATAGTATACTGCTAAACTAATCTTAGCATACATTGTGACATTCGTCCAAATGGCGGGGTCCTCGGCCCTAAACTCAAATGCTACCACAACTTTCCGTCTTGAATATTCAGATAGTAACAAGTTTTTCTTTAACTGTCATTCCCTCCCACACACAGCTCAGCTGCCACTTGACACGAAAATGATCACAAGCAACATTGTCAGCAAACCCTCGACAAGAACGATGTGATCAACAAAGTTTTAAAAAAAAAAATGTTTAATGCTTTTCTTCACCTTGTCAGTGCTTGCATGATTGTAGAAGTGTATCCTTTCTTCTCCAGACATGTTTTTCTGACCGCGGTGAGGTTTTATTATTGATCCAGATCCAGCAGCGTCTTCTTCAAAGTCAGCAGAGTCGTCAGAAGAAGGAAACTTGGCTATCCCAGGCTGGGGTGCTCCTGAGAGAAAAGCATTTTGGAGACTCAGGATGTGGTTTTAATCCACATCAAACAACTTCAACAAACATCCTTAGTGTTATTTAAAGCAAAAAAATAGTAAAGGTATAAAAAATTCAATTGTACTCAGTAGTTAAATATCAAACTATTATTTTATTCAACATGTCAGAACACTTTATCACCCAAACATGCAGATTTTTTTTTTTTTTTTTTTTACAAACGATCAAATACTAGTGAATGAAAGCAGTAAGCAATAATAATAATAATTCTTAAATTGATATAGGCGTGGGAGTCAAGTGTTCTGAAGTGCAAAATAGTGAAATATAGCAAACCTAAACTGTAAGAAAACTCTCATCTTACACAGAGGCACAATCTGTGTCTTTATCAATAAAATTACTATAAAAAAGCAACCAAATCTGTTGGCAATAGAATACACAAAGTGGATTGTTTTTTTTGTTTTTTTAAAGTTTACAGATGTCAATGTTTTTATAAAAAAGTTGCTTATTGCTGCTTTAAGAAAATAAGACAACTATTTTCAGGAAAAGACAATGTGCTGCATGTTTTCATGCTTCTGAGAGCCTAAAACCTTTCAGTCCCCTGACTGGTGTCAGGAATGTTTGGCCAGAGCATTTCATACAATCCAATTGTCATGGTGTTTTTAGGAAAGTCTTGATGCTTTTCAAAGTAAAGCGGCACCTCTCAGATTTTGTTGTTTTGTGAAGACTGAGAAAGTGCTCTGTTGGTTAGAGTCCATAAAACACTGCAGAGGCAATGCTTTGCTGCTGCAGAATTCATTGTTCTTGGTACAATGGTATGGTACAATTTTGTTCTGAGCTCTGCCTTTTTTCAACATGGAGCATGTGCCACTCTTTTTCAAGTGCTCCTTCAGGCAACCTCATACAGTGTAGTTGAAACAATTCTCCATGCAACAGAGTGTTGCACTAACAAGGTGCTGGCATGCACCAGGATAGTATCACATACCTGTAAAAGATACATCAACATCATTCATCAGCTAACATTTGAAATAAAACAATTTGATGAACACATGCATACATCCAAGTCAAGTATATGACTACTAAAACTTAACAAGACAACATAATTATTCCTCCTTGCCCTTTACAGTATGTGCAAAGGTTGTCAGTCATCCAGGTCATTTTATACAAGATGAATCCACAAGGTACCGGACTTGGTTAAATTTTCAAGTCCAGTTTCCTTTAAGAATAAATTATCTCCCTATCGGTTTCCCCAACAAAGTCTATAGGGGCATCTCAATAAATTCACCATATCGTTTCAGGTACTTTAAGGTGGCCTCGTACAATGAATTTATTTTCTATATTTGTGAATGACCACAAGTCATCGTGATGCTTGTGACCTCTAAGTCATCAACCTGGATGAAAAAAGTAAAAAATGCAAAGATAAATTACTGAAACACTGAAATATACATCACAGCTTACATTTGAAGCCAGCTTCTGTTCTCCTGGTTCCAGCATCCTCAGTCGTTATATAGCCTGGTACTGCTATTGAGGTGTACTCTCCCCAACAGTGAGAAAAGGAAGGGCCTGAAACAAAAAACAAAAAATGTAATAAAATTAAAGCATTTTAGCATATCTCTACTACATTCACAAGTCAGAAGGAATACATTTTCATTCCTCTGTGCACTTCTCCTGTATATAGTCTTGAATGCCAATAGTTAATTTTCAATCTGAAATACCAACTTTTCCCTTTTTTGTTATTAGACAATGAGTAAACTGCATTATTATTCATATCTGATTGCCATTTCAATAATGATAAAATACCTGTAATTATAATTTCCAAATCTGTCATGCAGACCAGCTAACTTTGGGCCATTCTTTCATCTCCCCAGAGTGGTTGCAAACAGCCAAAAAGAAATGCATTAATCAAACGCGTTGGAGATACAGGAACAGGATACTACTCAGTGAAGATTGATGGTGGAGTTTGACGACAGGGAGTAACCTTTATAGTAACATGACACACCGGGGAAGATTGAGACACAGTGGGGGAAGATTGAGCGACTGACTTTAACTGTAGTCAGTTTGATCACACTGAATGAATGACTGGCTGCTACAATTAGAGCAGAGACAGTAGAATTTTTTGAAAATCGGAACTGGGATGATGACGAGAAATGCTCCCCAGCCCGCAAGGCCCACGAGGAAACCATACCTGAAGCCGGAAAGATGTACTTTTAATTTCAGTCTATATATCCTTTCGAGAGATTCGGCTACAACAGCCACAGGTGGCGTCAAATAACCATTTTTGGTTATTTGACGCCACCTGTATATATATTAAGGCTCTACATGTGGCCTTTGTCTGCAATATATATTAAGGCTCTACATGTGGCCTTTGTCTGCTCCTTCATAGAAAGTGTATTGTTCCGTGCAGTTTTGAAAGATCATCGACAACCCTCATTGTCTGCTAAGTATGGTGGCCTTACGAAGCTAGATGGAATAAACAGTAGAATAAAGGGCATGATGTATCTCACGAAGCACTAGATTGAGGAAAAAATGAATAATGACTCTACTATTAAGCACATCCAATTAACATTTAAACTTCAATGTTATGACAGTCGGTGTTGTTTTATTTGACACAGTACTGCATCATTAACAAAGAGGGACATATGCTGTTTTTCAACTCCTCTAGACGAGAGAAGTGCATTTTTACCACTCGTTGTAGGTTGAGGTGCAATGTCCTCCCCCATCCTATATAAATGTATTGTTTATTCAGAATTACTAAAAGAGATGATTTAGAAGAGAAAACTGTCTTATTTCTCTTAAAGGCACTTATTGAAACAGCAAAGCACGTTTTGATCTTCTCTCGCTGCTTTAAGCTTCTTTTGACAAGTATAGAATAGTACACGCTATATGACATAAATCCACTATTAAGCACATCCAATTAACATGTAAAGTTCATTATTATGACAGTCGGTGTGGTTTTATTTGGTACATTACTGCATCTTTACCAAAGAGGGACATATGCTGTTTTTCAACTCCTCTAGACGAGAGAAGTGCATTTTTACCACTCGTTGTAGGTTAAGGTGCAATGTCCTCCCCCATCCTATATAAATGTATTGTTTATTCAGAATTATTAAAAGAGATGATTTAGAAGAGAAAACTGTCTTATTTCTCTTAAAGGCACTTATTGAAACAGCAAAGCACGTTTTGATCTTCTCTCGCTGCTTTAAGCTTCTTTTGACAAGTATAGAATAGTGCACGCTATATGACATAAATCCACTATTAAGCACATCCAATTAACATGTAAAGTTCATTATTATGACAGTCGGTGTGGTTTTATTTGGTACATTACTGCATCTTTACCAAAGAGGGACATATGCTGTTTTTCAACTCCTCTAGACGAGAGAAGTGCATTTTTACCACTCGTTGTAGGTTAAGGTGCAATGTCCTCCTCCATCCTATATAAATGTATTGTTTATTCAGAATTACTAAAAGAGATGATTTAGAAGAGAAAACTGTCTCATATGTCTTATATGCAGTTACTAAAACAGCAAAGCACGTTTTGATCTTCTCTCGCCGCTTTAAGCTTCTTTTGACAAGTATAGAATAGTACACGCTATATGACACAAATCCGCTATTAATCACATCCAATTAACATGTAAACTTCAGTATTGTGACAGTCGGTGTTGTTTTATTTGGTACATTACTGCATTTTTACCAAAGAGGGACATATGCTGTTTTTCAACTCCTCTCGACGAGAGAAATGCATTTTTACCACTTGTTGTAGGTTAATGTGCAATGGCCTCACCCATGCTATAAAAATATTTTGCTTATTCAGAATTACTAAAAGAGATGATTTAGAAGAGAAAACTGTCTTATTTCTCTTAATGGCACTTATTGAAACAGCAAAGCACGTTATGGTCTTCTCTCACTGCTTTAAGCGTCTTTTGACAAGTATAGAATAGTACACGCTATATGACATGAACCCACTAAGCACATCCAATTAACATTTAAACTTCATTGTTGTGACAGTCGGTGTTGCTTTATTTGGTACATTACTGCATCTTTACCAAAGAGGGACATATGCTGTTTTTCAACTCCTCTAGACGAGAGAAGTGCATTTTTACCACTTGTTGTAGGTTAAGGTGCAATGTCCTCACCCATGCTATAAAAATGTTTTGCTTATTCAGAATTACTAAAAGAGATGATTTAGAAGAGAAAACTGTCTCATATGTCTTATATGCAGTTACTAAAACAGCAAAGCCCGTTTTGATCGTCTCTCGCCGCTTCAAGCTTCTTTTGACAAGTATAGAATAGTACACGCTATTCGACATGAATCCACTATTAAGCATATCCAAATAACATTTAAACTTCATTATTATGAAAGTTGGCGTGGTTTCATTTGGCCAATTACTGCATCTTTACCAAAGAGGTACAAGTGGTACTAGTCATTTTTTCCTCAATTTTCATTTATTTTCTACCTGTGAAAATGAGCTACCCTGGCTGTCAATATGAGCTACCCTCCCTGTCAAAATGAGCTACCTTACTTAAAAAACATTGAAAGTGGTATTATTCTTTTTCCATCAACTTTTTAGCTGTCAATACCGCACAATTCAAACGCACGGACGTGTAGGCTAGGACTTTTGTGAATCACATGAGTCGTGTTTGTGTGTGTGTTGCAATATTTCAATATGTCAAAGGATTATGAGTACCAGAGATAAAACAGTATATCGACAAACTCAATATTAGGGCTGCACAATATTGAAAGAAAGATTTACATGGCAATTTATTCTTTTTCTGCGATATATAGATACAGATGCTGCAAGTATTTTTTCTGTCTTGTCTTTGTTTAGTATTTCTTACAATTTGCCGGCAACTATCCCCGTGAGAGTAACATATTAGACACAGAATTCTACAGCATATGTTGGCTGCGGACCCATGTAGCAACACACTGAAAATGCGTAGGAAGAGAAGCAAAAAGGTTCCCTCTAACTGCTGAATCGGACTCTTATTACAGCATTCTGCTAGCTGCTTGCAATAATTAGTTTCCCCAGTAAGGTGTCAGTAGCAGCTTTGGTATATTATCAACTGGCGCTGAACTCCCAGTTAAGCAAGGAGTCCAGCCGGAAAGCGTAAGACCATCGGGTTAGCAGCAAAACAAGCTGATTTTTTATTATTATTATTATTATTATTATTGTGTCATTCATTTTTTTTCACCCTATACCTGTTTCATCCATCAGCGGTTATGTGTATTTTTTCATTTTTTAGAGCATTTCAGTAAAGACTGAGCAGACTGCAGATGGGTGATCACAGTTTTATTTATTTATTTTATATGTTACATTTCAGTCAAAATTGAGCAGGTGATCAAAGTTTTAGTTTTAGTTTTTTTTTAAATATACGAAATATTAATGATTAAGCAGACTGACATGAAAGGTCATAGAATTATTAGTAGTCTTATTTTCTTTATTCCCTACATATTCATAGATAAAGTAAACATTGGGTAATAGGCAAATAGGCGGAAGTCTTAAGGCATATATATATATATATATATATATATATGTTTTGTTCATTACTTGTCAAGTGTAGATGTATTTGTATTTTGTACGTTTTATATCTGATTTGTGCATTCATCTATGTTTTGTATTGCTTAAATGGGAATGGGATTTGCATATTTGAACTCGATAGTTTCAGTGGCGCACAGTAATTCATATCCAGTCCCAGGTAGGAGTGATGTGAAAATAATAAGTTGGAATGTAAAAGGGCTTAAACATGCATTCAAAAGAGAGAGGGTTCTCTCACACTTAAGACATCTCGGGATAGGCATAGCATTCTTACAGGAAACCAACCTTCAGAATAAAGAGCACTTTGGGATTTACAAAGACTGGGTAGGGCAGGTGTTTCACTCACAATTTAATTCTAAAACTCGAGGAAGAGCTATACTAGTCCATAAAAATGTTCCTTTTATTGCATCATTTATTGCATTATTGCATGTATCTGATCCAAATGTTCGATATGTTACGGTTGTGAGGAAGCTACTACAACTTAATCTAATTTTAGTTAATATTTACGCCCCTAATTTTGACAATGATCAGTTTTTAGAAAAAAAAATGCTGAGCTCCATCCCCAGTCTGGATAGTCATCACTTGATTCTTTCAGGGGATTACAATCTGGTGATCGTTCCTCTCATTCGACATCAAAGTCATCTAAATCAGTAAACAATCCATGCATTTATGAACACACATAAACTTGTAGATCCATGGAGATTTAAGAATCCTAACAAAAGGGAGTACTCTTATTTCTCTCATGTACACAGATCATTTTCAAGAATAGACTTTTTTTGCTCAATCCCTATTTACTGAGAACAATAACAATTTGTTAATGTAATCCGATTTTGATCTCTGGCCATGCATTGTTATTAAAGAAAAATAAGGACCCACTCAACTGTTCATCATACAGACCAATTAGTTTAGCAAACTGTTTTCAAAAGTTTTGGCTTCTCGCCTTGAAAACATTCTTCCTCACATAGTGTTGGACCACCAGACTGCATTTGTTCAAGGTAGACAGTCCTATTTCAATCTGAGACGACTGTTTAACATAATCTACACGAAATCCCACACTCTATCCCCAAAAGCGATAATCTCGCTCAACGGCGAGAAGGCGTTTGATAGGGAATAGTGATGAGTAATGAGTGGGAATATCTTCTTCCCACACTCAGTCGGTTTGGATTTGGCCCTAATTTTATTAAACACATCAAACTTATCTACACCGACCCAACTGCCTCAGTTTACACTAACTCTGTCTCCTCTGATTACTTCCCTCTCTTCAGGGGGACTAAACAAGGATAGCCCACTACTTTTTGTCTTTGCAATAGAACCACTCTCCATAGCTCTACACGTGGTGGCCTATAACACATACTGTCTCACTCTACGCAGACGACTTGTTATTATATGTCACCAACCCTGTCTCAACCATACCTGAAGTCCTCAGAGTCCTGGAAGAATTTGGAAAAATATCAGGATACAAACTTAATTTCAATAAAAGTGGGTACTTCCCCATTAACAAGAAAGTTTAAGAATTTCCCAATCTGCCATTTAAACTCACAGCTGACTTTTTCACATATCTGGGGGTAAAAAAAACCCCAAATCTTATCAACAGACTATTTAAAGCAAATTTTAGTCCTCTTTTAGAACAGTGTAAAAAGGATCTATTTTACCCTCATCTCTTATTGGGAGAACAAATTCTGTAAAGATGAATATTGTTCCAAAGTTTTTATATTTGGTTCAAGCGATACCTAAGCGATTTTTGACACACTGTCAAAGTCTTACGGCTGCATGGTTGTGCCCTCTCCTACTATTGGTATCTTTGGGGTATCCCTAGTTTCAGCTGGTACAAATTTCCCTCCTTACTTTCCTAAAGTTATTGCCTTTTCCTCTCTAGTAGCTAGACGTTCAATTCGATTCAAATGGAAGGATGTAATCCCTCCATCACACAACCAATGGATAAAAAATGTGATGCAGAACATCAAGCTGGAAAAAATCTGATGCACCCTTAATGGATCTATCAGCAGATTCCACAAAACCTGGGACCCGTCTATGAACTTTGTGAATAATTTATCTGGTCTGGAACTATGAACTTTCATCCCCTCAGGTGGTCTCTCCTATTAATGCTTAAGAACAGAATGCAACTTATTTTTTAATTTAACTTACTTTCTTTTTAAATTGTATTTATTTATTAATTTTCATCTCTTTTATTGTTATTAATATTGTTATTTTTCCTTGTTTGTATGCCGTTGTCTGTGGGAGTTTTGAAATGTTTAGTTTTTTGTCTTTAAAAAAGCTGTTTGTGGTTGATAGGGATGTTGGGTTGTAGTTTGTCCATACGTATGCTCTTATTGAGGCATATCAATGTTTTGTTCTGCAATGCAAAATCTGTTACAAATAAAGTGTTAAAAAAAACTAAATAGCAAGCTGATTTTAAGACAAGACTGTCTTTTTGTTATGTTTGCAGTTGCAGTAGCTGTATACTATTATTTGGAACCACATTGTCATCATTCAGTGTGTATCACACTACACAGTTATCATGATTACTTATTCAAAAAGGTATTATGTTTAAGAGCTCATAGTGCCATATTACCCCTCTAGAATATTGCACTCCCAGGATGCAGGCCTGCTCGTGGTACCTAAAGTCTCTAAGAGTAGTATGGGAGCCTTCAATTATCAGGCCCCCCTACCCTGAGTCTGGTTCTGCTCAAGGTTTCTGCCTGTAAAAAGGAAGTTTTTCCTTGCCAATAGGCCGAATGTTGCTAAGTGCTACTGATTGAGATTCATGTTGGGTCTCTCTCTAAATAGCATAACAAAGAGTATGATCTAGACCTGCTCTTTTTGTAAAGTGTCTTGAGAGAACTTTGGTTATGATTTGGCGCCATACAAATAAACTTTGATCTGAATTTAATTTGATTGATTAAAAACATACCATTAAGGATGATTGTATTGATTGTCATTTCAAATGTGTTAGGGTGTTTTGGGGAAAACTGACAGCCCTTTTTAGCTTGCACATTGAGGAGCTGTAATTCATTTAACCTTAACCTTAAGAAAACCTTGTATATTTTTGTATATTTTTATATATTTTTACAACTTCAGCAATTTTTACTCATATTTTCACCACTTCAGACGGCAGATTTTCTTTCTACCTCATTTTCCCTTCAGTAAAAACGGCCTGAAATAGACTGTGAAAGTCATTTACAACATATGTGACAATGTGGAAGACTTATCCAGTCTGAAAAACCACACATCAAAAACATGAACCAATGAGGAGTGGTTCGACACAGACTGCAGAGGTCTGAGTAAAAAACTCAAAAGTTTATCAAATCAAAAACACAGACAACCCGACAACCCTGAGCTCAGCCTCAACATCTATACCCTCAACACCCTCATTAAAAAACATGGCCACAAAAACAAGAACAAAATCTTCTCCTGTTTTGTAGGCTTCAAAAAAAGCATTTTATTCGATTTGGCATGATGTTCTGTTCTTAAAATTAATTGAAATGGTGTAGGAGTTCATGGCATCATTGAAGCATGCTGTAAAAATTGCCAAGATGGAAACAGAGTTCTTTACCAAAGTAAAGGGGTGAAACAGGGCTGCAGTCTCAGCCCCACCCTCTTAAACATTTATGCTGATGAATTGGCTAAATCATTGGAACAGTCTGATATCCCTGGTCTCACCCTGTCTGACACACATCAAATGCTACTGTTTGCAGATGATCTGATATTGCTGGCTCCATCTAAGGGGGCATTTCAACAGCAACTGGATCAACTGCAAACCTTCTGTCAGACCTAGGCCCTGACAGTTAATTTAGACAAAAGAAGAATAATGATATTCCTGAAACGACCAAGGGGTCAGGGAAACCAGTCAGTTTTTATTTGGATCCACTTGACATAGACTAATTTCCATTTTTCATTATAATAAAAAAAGAGCTATCAAATTTTATAAACACCTCAAAACAAGTGACCCCAACTCGTACCATCACAAAGCACTGCAATGCCAAGAGGAGAACATGGAGAACATGGAGAACACCGTCAGCCAGCTAATCCTGAGGCTCAGCTCCTCTAACAGGCCTCAGGACAGCCCTCACACAATCCAGACCAACCAGGTGATAGATAAAGAAAAACCACATGACTACAACTATTGGACATGTAGCACAAACACTCAGAGCAAATTGCTGTGTTATTCGGCTCTAAACAGACAGTACACAGTGGCACTGTGACTGATGAGACTTTAACCAGGTACAGACTCAACGAACACAGCCTGGCCATCGAGACAGGTAGAGACAGAGGCACCAGGCTCCAGAGAGGACAGACTGTGTCAGCTCTGTCCACATAGACAGTTGGAGACAGAGACACACTTCCTGCTACACTGCAGCAAATATGAACATATCTTGGAGAAATCAAATACAGCAGCCAAGTTGCAGCAAGATATGTCCAACATTTTCTACTGTTATCAACTCTTGGTTTATTGATTTTCTATTAAACACACTATTTAATTTTACACACATACACACACACACACACACACACACACACACACACACACACACACACACACACACACACACACAATGAAATTGAAATTGAGAGTGAGAGTGAGTGAAATTGAAATTGAGAGAGAGATAGAGAGCAAGAGAGAGAGCATGCACTGGAGTCCCTTTTAACAGTGAAAAACAGATTGGCAGCTGTGTCATAAGCACGGGTCCTAACGCAGGTTGACGAGGCATCGCTTCATCCAATTATATTGTTATCAGAATTATGGATGGGGACAATTCATCAGTAACGTAATACTGATATTTCCCGGACATATACGAACATTTTCCCGCGCGCCTATGACGTTTTGTTTCAGCTCAGTTGAGAGGATTCAAAGGTCCGGAGCCATGCAAGTTAGGCGGTGAGGAGTACGCAGAATTGGAGCAGACCAGCTGTTTTGCCTGAACGAGACGAGAGGTGGGGGTGCAGGGGTGCAGGGGTGCAGGGAGAAGCCTTGTAGGCGGGCTGGAGCTTTCATCCCCATTAACAACTTAGAAACGGTAGCCTATTTGCATCTCTGCTACTTTTTTGGCCATTGGCATTTTTCCTAAACTTTTGATTATGTGGGCAAAATCCACATTTTGGCCGTCTTAGTATGGTAATTACGATCTC
This sequence comes from Semicossyphus pulcher, assembly GCF_022749685.1. Taxonomy (NCBI): domain Eukaryota; kingdom Metazoa; phylum Chordata; class Actinopteri; order Labriformes; family Labridae; genus Semicossyphus; species Semicossyphus pulcher. Next base: position 2,006,587 of record NW_027211696.1, on the reverse strand, counting down.
ATCTCACCAAGTTACGTATCTTTTGACTAATAAGCTGTCATCTCTACCATATACACAGAGGTGAAAGTAACGAATTACAAGTACTCACATTATTGTAATTGAGTTGCTTTTTCGTGTACTTGTACTTTTTAGAGTATTCTTTAAAGTCAGTAATTTACTTTTACTTAAGTAGCCTATGTTTTTAATGAGGCAAGATATACATCCATCCGTTAGCTACTGAGGAAATTATTTATCTACGGATATTGCGAGCTAGAAATAAAAACTGACTTGGACCAGACATAAATCAAATGCATCACATCAAAAACAGGCTAATCAGATCAAATTGTCATGCATCGCGTCAAAAAAAGCGGTGCTGGTTGAAGCCCAGAAGGAGAGGTCTGCAACTACGAGCCCGACGCATAACGTGAGTGAACTATGAATGGGACAGAAGAGAGAGAGCTTTGATAAAGAAAAATAAATAAAAACCAACTATTTTCAATAACGTCGTGGTTTTCTTTCTGGGTTTCTTTGAGAATGTTCTGTGATACAGAGCATGTTGATTTTTTTTCTCAGTGGTTCCAACAGTGGGAGGCGGGAATCCCAGGGGGTCGCAGACACCGGGGGAGGTCGCGAGATGCATACCAAAAACAAATAAAAATTTAAAATGACATTTTTTTTGCATATTTTATCCATTATTGTGAAGATATATTCAAAAATAGTAGTTAAATTTGAAATAAAACCAAGCGCAAAAAAGTGTCCCTGATGTAATTGCGAAAGATTGACAGCATCGTTTCAGCAGGTCAATTTACAGCAGCACAGGAAACACAGCGACATGTGAACGTAGGTGGAGACCACCGTGGTAATATCCATCATCAGTCGGAGCAGCTCTTCTAGGTGTCGAAAATATCAAGATGAATGCAATATGTATCTGCATGTGTCATCGTCAACCAACTTCAACACCCCCAATGTGTTGCATGCGCTGGGGTACTTACACTTGAAAGCCTAAAGCCTGTTAAAAGGCTACAGACACTGGAAAACCAAGCATCCCTCACTTGCTGCTAAACCAGTTGATTTTTTCCGGCGAAAGGAGCAAGAGTTGTAAGGCCAAAAAGCCCTTATGAAACAAATAACAATCCCAGCCAAAGCTCAAATGGCATCATAATGACGCGCCATATTTAATTGCACAGGCACAAAGGCTACACAATCGAGAGAAAAAAATTAATCAAACCCGCTGCTGTAGCAATAAGTCAGTTAATGTAAGTACAGTTTTGACGGAATTGTTAATCCTGTTTTGCACCCCGCTCGAGGGGACGTGCACAGGTGAGGACATGTTCACTAAATTTGACAATAAACTTTGGGACGATTGCATTGGTGTGTATACAGACAGTGCTGGAGCAATGCTGGGGGAGAAAGGACTGAAGCAAGAGTCTTACAAGTGGCACCTCACGTACATTTCAGACACTGTATTATTCACAGACAAATTGCGCAAATTGAAATGGGCAGGATTCATATGGTTTCTATAAGATGGAAGACTTCATGGAGGAAAATGCACCGAGTGTTAACACAGTGAACAAGTCTACATCATTACGCAACTTCCACTTCCTCCTGGAACACTTTAACAAGTATTTTCCAGAGGAAACCGCTCCAGAACAATACGACTGAATAAGATCACCATTCACTGTTACGTGGGAAACTCATCTGACATCAGACCTGGAGGACGCATCGGTTGAACTGTCAAGTGGCCGAACGTTACAGACAGCGTTTAATACCAAGACGCTGCTGAGACGCTGAGTTCTGGATTTCCGTCGAAAGGGAATACACGCAGCTATCCACCAAGGTCGCTATGGATGTCCTGATGCCCTTTGGCTCTTCTAACTTCTTATGTGGAAAGACTTTCTGAGCACTTGCTTACATAAAAAAAAAAGAAACAGTTCGGCACAAAACATGGATGATGATCTCCGAGTGGCCGTCTCCAAAATTAAACCCACAATGGGCTTACTCTGCTCCATGCATTGTGCCCACCCATCTCATTAGGTGAGTCTAATGTTGAAGTTATGTGTAAAAATAATTCTAAAATGTAATTTTGCACTTGAAAGCAACAATGTAGGTGTCTGCTGCACTGAGAAAAATGATTCATGGGGTTAGTTTGTAAAGCTTGAAATCAAGAGCCTTTTCCAAATAAAAAAGGTAAGTTTGTTACATATACATGTTTTAATCAGTTAATAACTTATTTTAAGAAGTTTGTCAAACTGAGAATATAGAAATCTGTCTTAACTCAGTAATATATTGATTTCAAATGGACATTTCTGTGTCCACTCAGCAAGAGACAATATTTAGTTAGTGGAACTTGTAAATCTATTAAGCATCCTTTAAAAGCTGAGTAAGACTGGATTTGCCCGCACTTGTTTTGCCCAAAGGCCACGCCTGCTGCAAGAAAGTGGAGGGAGAGAAACGGAGGTTGCATCATTTCAATCTAATTTAACGTTACTGGGTGAGTACTTTTTGCTTTGTTTAATTTGCAACACTTAATGACTGACTGTTTCAACACACAGTGCAAGGAATCGTTTTTTACACAATACTAAAAGCAGGTTTTCAGTTAACTGTCCATTAAGCTATTGTAATGTGGTAGACTTTAAGCTAACGTTTGTTCGTGCTAGCTAGCTGAGTCTTTCTGTTTTGTTTTGTTTTGTTTTGTTTTGGAGAATGATGTTAATTGGCAATTAACGTACATTAAATTAATTATTATTCATTAGAAGTAGAGCACAAATTAATTGTGAAATGATTTTTCTTTTGTTGTTTCATGATTGCAATCTTTAAAATGATCAATTTAACATATACAGTTGAGATAGGTAATTGGTATAGGCCAGGCATTGGAAACATCATCCTTCACTCTCTTTCCTAGTGATGTTATTACAAAAAGCTCATCTTCATTGAGGTTCAATTGAACATTTTTTATTTTTCTTATTCACAGGATGATTCTGTGGAAAGAAGGAGAGAGGTGGCTATCCATGGCTTAGTGGGTTATCTCAGAGAAAAGGAGGAAGATCTCTTTAAAGATCAGTTGGTAGGTAAATTGAAAACTTAATTTCATAGTATAGTCATAAATATAATAGACATAAATATTATGACCTATAAATACTAACATTTTCTCTGACCTACTTACGCCAGGATGGTGGAGGAGATAATACCGATGAAGTGATGAAGATTGTCGTTAACAGAGGTGCCACCACATTTGATCCAGCCAGTGCCAAGATTGTGCTTGAGGAAACAGCAGCCATATGTGTAACTTCACAAGTTTTTGGAGCTTGTGTACACGATTTTGGTTAACACTCAATTGGGTATGGTTAATTTTTTTTTGTCTAATTATTATTGGAAGTGGGCATGTGTTTTTGTTCGAAATGATTAAAATCATTTACTGTTTAAGTTTTCTAATAAACGGCTTGCTCATAAAACAGGAATTTCTATGTGTAATTTATTTTAACTTAGGTAAATTAAGTTACTAGTACACAAAAGAAGGCTAACAAATGGACTTTTATGAGCAGAATAAAGGCAAAATAAATGAGTAGGAATAACTTAAATTTAATAATTTGACTACTTAAAAACATCAAAACGTTTTAATTAGAATTCAGTTGGTTCAACTTATTTAACCTTGTTGAGGACAAGAAATGTCATGTTGGTTGTACTAGACTAACTCTCGTGGGATTTACTCAATAATGGCTTAGTTGAAAGTACTTAAAAAGATCCATGCAAATTGTTACCTTAATTTTTTTAAGTTGAGCCAGTGTATTATTTTTTAGAGTGTGCTCTTCACGCACACAGACATAACCTTATTAAATATTGTATTCAGTGCTACATGGAAATTACTTGTATTCTGCATCTAGCCTTTCTTAAATGACTATAAAATGATATTATGGTTGTTAGGCTGTTGTGTTCTTCGTGTTGTTCTAGTGCATGGGTTTGGACAGGCCTTCTGGAGCGTGTGCACGGCTGTGCGCAACGTTTTGCTTTAACCACCTCCAGGGACAGTGGGGATCGCCAGTCTCTCGCACCGTTATTTTGGGGGCTGCATAATTTTTTATTAATTTTATTTAGCGTTTATTTAATCTCATTGAGACACGTGATCAGAGACCTGCTTGGACAGCAGCAACAACAACAACAACAACAACAACAACAACAACAACACAGAGTTACAGACAATAATCAATACTCAACATTAATCAACAAAATGAATACGGAGATACAAAGTAGTAGTAAAATCATTAAACTGATGAATGCAGAAAAGTCAATAAAAGTTACATGGTACATTCCCACAGGCGCTCTCTCCATGTTTTATAAAAGTATTTTAAAATTCCCTAGAATTAAGCTGGACACCATTCTTCTGTAGTGTGTTCCAGGTTGACGGGGCAGAGTAGGAAAAGACCTTTCTACCGAGTTCAGTACTGATGGGGTGGACAAAGTGATGAAACCCTGTGAGCGTAAGCTGTAGCAGCCCTGTTTATGTGGATTTGTAGATGAAGCTATACCAGTGCAATGTTGTGCGCATGGATAGTGATGGCCACTATCCATACGCTATAGTATACTGCTAAACTAATCTTAGCATACATTGTGACATTCGTCCAAATGGCGGGGTCCTCGGCCCTAAACTCAAATGCTACCACAACTTTCCGTCTTGAATATTCAGATAGTAACAAGTTTTTCTTTAACTGTCATTCCCTCCCACACACAGCTCAGCTGCCACTTGACACGAAAATGATCACAAGCAACATTGTCAGCAAACCCTCGACAAGAACGATGTGATCAACAAAGTTTTAAAAAAAAAAATGTTTAATGCTTTTCTTCACCTTGTCAGTGCTTGCATGATTGTAGAAGTGTATCCTTTCTTCTCCAGACATGTTTTTCTGACCGCGGTGAGGTTTTATTATTGATCCAGATCCAGCAGCGTCTTCTTCAAAGTCAGCAGAGTCGTCAGAAGAAGGAAACTTGGCTATCCCAGGCTGGGGTGCTCCTGAGAGAAAAGCATTTTGGAGACTCAGGATGTGGTTTTAATCCACATCAAACAACTTCAACAAACATCCTTAGTGTTATTTAAAGCAAAAAAATAGTAAAGGTATAAAAAATTCAATTGTACTCAGTAGTTAAATATCAAACTATTATTTTATTCAACATGTCAGAACACTTTATCACCCAAACATGCAGATTTTTTTTTTTTTTTTACAAACGATCAAATACTAGTGAATGAAAGCAGTAAGCAATAATAATAATAATTCTTAAATTGATATAGGCGTGGGAGTCAAGTGTTCTGAAGTGCAAAATAGTGAAATATAGCAAACCTAAACTGTAAGAAAACTCTCATCTTACACAGAGGCACAATCTGTGTCTTTATCAATAAAATTACTATAAAAAAGCAACCAAATCTGTTGGCAATAGAATACACAAAGTGGATTGTTTTTTTGGTTTTTTTAAAGTTTACAGATGTCAATGTTGTTATAAAAAAGTTGCTTATTGCTGCTTTAAGAAAATAAGACAACTATTTTCAGGAAAAGACAATGTGCTGCATGTTTTCATGCTTCTGAGAGCCTAAAACCTTTCAGTCCCCTGACTGGTGTCAGGAATGTTTGGCCAGAGCATTTCATACAATCCAATTGTCATGGTGTTTTTAGGAAAGTCTTGATGCTTTTCAAAGTAAAGCGGCACCTCTCAGATTTTGTTGTTTTGTGAAGACTGAGAAAGTGCTCTGTTGGTTAGAGTCCATAAAACACTGCAGAGGCAATGCTTTGCTGCTGCAGAATTCATTGTTCTTGGTACAATGGTATGGTACAATTTTGTTCTGAGCTCTGCCTTTTTTCAACATGGAGCATGTGCCACTCTTTTTCAAGTGCTCCTTCAGGCAACCTCATACAGTGTAGTTGAAACAATTCTCCATGCAACAGAGTGTTGCACTAACAAGGTGCTGGCATGCACCAGGATAGTATCACATACCTGTAAAAGATACATCAACATCATTCATCAGCTAACATTTGAAATAAAACAATTTGATGAACACATGCATACATCCAAGTCAAGTATATGACTACTAAAACTTAACAAGACAACATAATTATTCCTCCTTGCCCTTTACAGTATGTGCAAAGGTTGTCAGTCATCCAGGTCATTTTATACAAGATGAATCCACAAGGTACCGGACTTGGTTAAATTTTCAAGTCCAGTTTCCTTTAAGAATAAATTATCTCCCTATCGGTTTCCCCAACAAAGTCTATAGGGGCATCTCAATAAATTCACCATATCGTTTCAGGTACTTTAAGGTGGCCTCGTACAATGAATTTATTTTCTATATTTGTGAATGACCACAAGTCATCGTGATGCTTGTGACCTCTAAGTCATCAACCTGGATGAAAAAAGTAAAAAATGCAAAGATAAATTACTGAAACACTGAAATATACATCACAGCTTACATTTGAAGCCAGCTTCTGTTCTCCTGGTTCCAGCATCCTCAGTCGTTATATAGCCTGGTACTGCTATTGAGGTGTACTCTCCCCAACAGTGAGAAAAGGAAGGGCCTGAAACAAAAAACAAAAAATGTAATAAAATTAAAGCATTTTAGCATATCTCTACTACATTCACAAGTCAGAAGGAATACATTTTCATTCCTCTGTGCACTTCTCCTGTATATAGTCTTGAATGCCAATAGTTAATTTTCAATCTGAAATACCAACTTTTCCCTTTTTTGTTATTAGACAATGAGTAAACTGCATTATTATTCATATCTGATTGCCATTTCAATAATGATAAAATACCTGTAATTATAATTTCCAAATCTGTCATGCAGACCAGCTAACTTTGGGCCATTCTTTCATCTCCCCAGAGTGGTTGCAAACAGCCAAAAAGAAATGCATTAATCAAACGCGTTGGAGATACAGGAACAGGATACTACTCAGTGAAGATTGATGGTGGAGTTTGATGACAGGGAGTAACCTTTATAGTAACATGACACACCGGGGAAGATTGAGACACAGTGGGGGAAGATTGAGCGACTGACTTTAACTGTAGTCAGTTTGATCACACTGAATGAATGACTGGCTGCTACAATTAGAGCAGAGACAGTAGAATTTTTTGAAAATCGGAACTGGGATGATGACGAGAAATGCTCCCCAGCCCGCAAGGCCCACGAGGAAACCATACCTGAAGCCGGAAAGATGTACTTTTAATTTCAGTCTATATATCCTTTCGAGAGATTCGGCTACAACAGCCACAGGTGGCGTCAAATAACCATTTTTGGTTATTTGACGCCACCTGTATATATATTAAGGCTCTACATGTGGCCTTTGTCTGCAATATATATTAAGGCTCTACATGTGGCCTTTGTCTGCTCCTTCATAGAAAGTGTATTGTTCCGTGCAGTTTTGAAAGATCATCGACAACCCTCATTGTCTGCTAAGTATGGTGGCCTTACGAAGCTAGATGGAATAAACAGTAGAATAAAGGGCATGATGTATCTCACGAAGCACTAGATTGAGGAAAAAATGAATAATGACTCTACTATTAAGCACATCCAATTAACATTTAAACTTCAATGTTATGACAGTCGGTGTTGTTTTATTTGACACAGTACTGCATCATTAACAAAGAGGGACATATGCTGTTTTTCAACTCCTCTAGACGAGAGAAGTGCATTTTTACCACTCGTTGTAGGTTGGGGTGCAATGTCCTCCCCCATCCTATACCAATGTATTGTTTATTCAGAATTACTAAAAGAGATGATTTAGAAGAGAAAACTGTCTCATATGTCTTAAAGGCACTTATTGAAACAGAAAAAGCACGTTTTGATCTTCTCTCGCTGCTTTAAGCGTCTTTTGACAAGTATGGAATAGTACACGCTATTTGACATGAATCCACTATTAAACACAACCAATTAACATTTAAACTTCATTATTATGAAAGTTGGCGTGGTTTTATTTGGCACAGTACTGCATCCTTACCAAAGAGGGACATATGCTGTTTTTCAACTCCTCTAGACGAGAGAAGTGCATTTTTACCACTCGTTGTAGGTTGAGGTGCAATGTCCTCCCCCATCCTATATAAATGTATTGTTTATTCAGAATTACTAAAAGAGATGATTTAGAAGAGAAAACTGTCTTATTTCTCTTAAAGGCACTTATTGAAACAGCAAAGCACGTTTTGATCTTCTCTCGCTGCTTTAAGCTTCTTTTGACAAGTATAGAATAGTACACGCTATATGACATAAATCCACTATTAAGCACATCCAATTAACATGTAAAGTTCATTATTATGACAGTCGGTGTGGTTTTATTTGGTACATTACTGCATCTTTACCAAAGAGGGACATATGCTGTTTTTCAACTCCTCTAGACGAGAGAAGTGCATTTTTACCACTCGTTGTAGGTTAAGGTGCAATGTCCTCCCCCATCCTATATAAATGTATTGTTTATTCAGAATTATTAAAAGAGATGATTTAGAAGAGAAAACTGTCTTATTTCTCTTAAAGGCACTTATTGAAACAGCAAAGCACGTTTTGATCTTCTCTCGCTGCTTTAAGCTTCTTTTGACAAGTATAGAATAGTGCACGCTATATGACATAAATCCACTATTAAGCACATCCAATTAACATGTAAAGTTCATTATTATGACAGTCGGTGTGGTTTTATTTGGTACATTACTGCATCTTTACCAAAGAGGGACATATGCTGTTTTTCAACTCCTCTAGACGAGAGAAGTGCATTTTTACCACTCGTTGTAGGTTAAGGTGCAATGTCCTCCTCCATCCTATATAAATGTATTGTTTATTCAGAATTACTAAAAGAGATGATTTAGAAGAGAAAACTGTCTCATATGTCTTATATGCAGTTACTAAAACAGCAAAGCACGTTTTGATCTTCTCTCGCCGCTTTAAGCTTCTTTTGACAAGTATGGAATAGTACACGCTATATGACACAAATCCGCTATTAATCACATCCAATTAACATGTAAACTTCAGTATTGTGACAGTCGGTGTTGTTTTATTTGGTACATTACTGCATTTTTACCAAAGAGGGACATATGCTGTTTTTCAACTCCTCTCGACGAGAGAAATGCATTTTTACCACTTGTTGTAGGTTAATGTGCAATGGCCTCACCCATGCTATAAAAATATTTTGCTTATTCAGAATTACTAAAAGAGATGATTTAGAAGAGAAAACTGTCTTATTTCTCTTAATGGCACTTATTGAAACAGCAAAGCACGTTATGGTCTTCTCTCACTGCTTTAAGCGTCTTTTGACAAGTATAGAATAGTACACGCTATATGACATGAACCCACTAAGCACATCCAATTAACATTTAAACTTCATTGTTGTGACAGTCGGTGTTGCTTTATTTGGTACATTACTGCATCTTTACCAAAGAGGGACATATGCTGTTTTTCAACTCCTCTAGACGAGAGAAGTGCATTTTTACCACTTGTTGTAGGTTAAGGTGCAATGTCCTCACCCATGCTATAAAAATGTTTTGCTTATTCAGAATTACTAAAAGAGATGATTTAGAAGAGAAAACTGTCTCATATGTCTTATATGCAGTTACTAAAACAGCAAAGCCCGTTTTGATCGTCTCTCGCCGCTTCAAGCTTCTTTTGACAAGTATAGAATAGTACACGCTATTCGACATGAATCCACTATTAAGCATATCCAAATAACATTTAAACTTCATTATTATGAAAGTTGGCGTGGTTTCATTTGGCCAATTACTGCATCTTTACCAAAGAGGTACAAGTGGTACTAGTCATTTTTTCCTCAATTTTCATTTATTTTCTACCTGTGAAAATGAGCTACCCTGGCTGTCAATATGAGCTACCCTCCCTGTCAAAATGAGCTACCTTACTTAAAAAACACTGAAAGTGGTATTATTCTTTTTCCATCAACTTTTTAGCTGTCAATACCGCACAATTCAAACGCACGGACGTGTAGGCTAGGACTTTTGTGAATCACATGAGTAGTGTTTGTGTGTGTGTTGCAATATTTCAATATGTCAAAGGACAATATTGCACAATATTGAAAGAAAGATTTACATGGCAATTTATTCTTTTTCTGCGATATATAGATACAGATGCTGCAAGTATTTTTTCTGTCTTGTCTTTGTTTAGTATTTCTTACAATTTGCCGGCAACTATCCCCGTGAGAGTAACATATTAGACACAGAATTCTACAGCATATGTTGGCTGCGGACCCATGTAGCAACACACTGAAAATGCGTAGGAAGAGAAGCAAAAAGGTTCCCTCTAACTGCTGAATCGGGCTCTTATTTCAGCATTCTGCTAACTGCTTGCAATAATTATTTTCCCCAGTAGGTGTCAGTAGCAGCTTTGGTATATTATCAACTGGCGCTGAACTCCCAGTTAAGCAGGGAGTCCAGCCGGAAAGCGTAAGACCATCGGGTTAGCAGCAAAACAAGCTGATTTATTATTATTATTATTATTATTATTATTATTATTGTGTCATTCATTTTTTTTCACCCTATTTCCTTTTTATTACCCTTTTTCATCCATCAGCGGTTATGTGTATTTTTTCATTTTTTAGAGCATTTCAGTAAAGACTGAGCAGACTGCAGATGGGTGATCACTGTTTTATTTATTTATTTTATATGTTACATTTCAGTCAAAATTGAGCAGGTGATCAAAGTTTTAGTTTTAGTTTTTTTTTTAAATATACGAAATATTAATGATTAAGCAGACTGACATGAAAGGTCATAGAATTATTAGTAGTCTTATTTTCTTTATTCCCTACATATTCATAGATAAAGTAAACATTGGGTAATAGGCAAATAGGCGGAAGTCTTAAGGCATATATATATATATATATATATGTTTTGTTCATTACTTGTCAAGTGTAGATGTATTTGTATTTTGTACGTTTTATATCTGATTTGTGCATTCATCTATGTTTTGTATTGCTTAAATGGGAATGGGATTTACATATTTGAACTCGATAGTTTCAGTGGCGCACAGTAATTCATATCCAGTCCCAGGTAGGAGTGATGTGAAAATAATAAGTTGGAATGTAAAAGGGCTTAAACATGCAGTCAAAAGAGAGAGGGTTCTCTCACACTTAAGACATCTCGGGGTAGGCATAGCATTCTTACAGGAAACCAACCTTCAGAATAAAGAGCACTTTGGGATTTACAAAGACTGGGTAGGGCAGGTGTTTCACTCACAATTTAATTCTAAAACTAGAGGAAGAGCTATACTAGTCCATAAAAATGTTCCTTTTATTGCATCATTTATTGCATTATTGCATGTATCTGATCCAAATGTTCGATATGTTACGGTTGTGAGGAAGCTACTACAACTTAATCTAATTTTAGTTAATATTTACGCCCCTAATTTTGACAATGATCAGTTTTTAGAAAAAAAAATGCTGAGCTCCATCCCCAGTCTGGATAGTCATCACTTGATTCTTTCAGGGGATTACAATCTGGTGATCGTTCCTCTCATTCGACATCAAAGTCATCTAAATCAGTAAACAATCCATGCATTTATGAACACACATAAACTTGTAGATCCATGGAGATTTAAGAATCCTAACAAAAGGGAGTACTCTTATTTCTCTCATGTACACAGATCATTTTCAAGAATAGACTTTTTTTGCTCAATCCCTATTTACTGAGAACAATAACAATTTGTTAATGTAATCCAATTTTGATCTCTGGCCATGCATTGTTATTAAAGAAAAATAAGGACCCACTCAACTGTTCATCATACAGACCAATTAGTTTAGCAAACTGTTTTCAAAAGTTTTGGCTCCTCGCCTTGAAAACATTCTTCCTCACATAGTGTTGGACCACCAGACTGCGTTTGTTCAAGGTAGACAGTCCTATTTCAATCTGAGACGATTGTTTAACATAATCTACACGAAATCCCACACTCTATCCCCAAAAGCGATAATCTCGCTCAACGGCGAGAAGGCGTTTGATAGGGAATAGTGATGAGTAATGAGTGGGAATATCTTCTTTCCACACTCAGTCGGTTTGGATTTGGCCCTAATTTTATTAAACACATCAAACTTATCTACACCGACCCAACTGCCTCAGTTTACACTAACTCTGTCTCCTCTGATTACTTCCCTCTCTTTCAGGGGGACTAAACAAGGAGATCCATTGAGCCCACTACTTTTTGTCTTTGCAACAGAACCACTCTCCATAGCTCTCAGGTGCAACAATGCTATACAGGGTATTACACGTGGTGGCCTAACACATACTGTCTCGCTCTACACAGACGACTTGTTATATATGTCACCAACCCTGTCTCAACCGTACCTGAAGTCCTCAGAGTCCTGGAAGAATTTGGAAGAATACCAGGATACAAACTTAATTTTAATAAAAGGTGAGTACTTCCCCATTAACAAGAAAGCTGAAGAATTTCCCAATCTGCCATTTTAAACTCACAGCTGACTTTTTCTCATATCTGGGGGTAAAAATAACCAAATGCGGCTGCATGGTTGTGCCCTCTCCTGCAATTAGTATCCTCGGGATATTCCTAGTTTCAGCTGGTGCAAATTTCCCTCCTTACTTTCATAAAGTTATTGCCCTTTCCTTTCTAGTAGGTAGACATTCAATTCTATTCAAATAGTTCATAGTTATCTTTATTATACTACTTTGTAGAATATCCCCCTGGTGTCTCGTCCTTATTGTCCAAATTGGGATAAATGTAACATCGGTCAAAAGTACAATGTATTATTGGTCATTAATATAAGCTTGCATCTAATCAGAACTTAGCATAATAAATCTGGTTCTGTGTTTGCTGTGTTTTTAATATATCATTTGTTGATTGCTTTAACAATGCAATAATGCCACAAGCACTGATCTTTACCAACCCTGTTAATATTGACACTAAAAATATATACACATTGGACTTAATCATTTTCACACAGCTCTCACCCACTTGGAAAAACCTTATACCTACAGTATGTCGGGATGCTGTTGATTTCAGCTTAACATTTCATTCCATCAACAATGAGAGTCTACACCTTATTCCTGGTCAGGAAGACTTAGCAGTGCAGAACCATCTGGGTACAATGGACTCCCTCAATAACTGTTATCATTGCACAAGAGAAGGCATTCCGACATACAGCTGCACAGCCTGGTAGTCCAGCAGCACCAAGGCTTCCCCTTTCACATTCAAGGGATATGAATGGGCTGGGTTCTTATTGTCCAGATTAAAATTAATGTTAAAGTGGTCACTGCGCGCTGTATTACGTATTTGCCATAAGATATGGCTAATGACCTTGTGTCTAGTCAGAACATTGAGTAACAGTGAGAAAGACACTATTGTATTTTTAACTATATGAATTCGTTCAGAGTTCTTCCACTTTTAAAAACTATTGCTCATTAACTCATTCATACCCTTTGATAATAGAATAGATACTAATAAATTAAAGAATGTAACTCAGCACTGATACTACATTACGACTAATGCTACAAATGCTTACAAATAGACATTGCATGAAGTACAAATCAATGTCACTGCTGCAGATTAAAGAACAAACAGCTCAACCCAAAAGATTCCGGCCAAGCAGATGGTCGCACACATGCCACAACACACACGCAAAGGAGTCTTCAGGACTTGGAATCTGACTTCATCAAGTCACAATAGTCAATAGCTTACAAAGATAAATAAAATTCTGTTAAACTTACCAAAGCTGCTCGTCTTTTGAATGAGTCCATCCCTCGAAAAAGGCTTTTTCAGTGTATCCGCTTCTTCTTCTCCTTCAGCCATGTAAAAAAGGAACAATGGTAAATACAAATCCAAACAAAAAAAGTGCTACCTACCCTAACTGCTGTCAGCTAAGTGACCTTCAGAACGGTCTTAAGACATGGCAGTTAGGTAGTTAGACCTAACAGGCAGTTAGGTCCATATGGTTCTTGTCAAATAATAGAGCAAGAGAGAAATTCCTTATACTCTGAAAACCACCCTCACGTGAGGGGAGAAATTGGCAAATTTCTAAGAGTTTGTGTGCAAGGGAAACTGTTAATGTATTGTTTCTGCATAATGACAGGTATGTGGCTTTCGTGTAAAAAGCACGGTTTGTTCTATTTAATAATTGTAATACTTTTCATCTGTATCATATTTTATTTTGGTAGAAGTCTTTTTGAGTTTTTATTTCTATTATCATTTCCCACAAAACACCTCTAGAATGATATGTTAGGGATCCCTGGATTATTCATAGGTGTGTTTTCGGCATAACATGAATCAAACCAATCAGAGCGTCAGCTCTCATTCCCTTTGAGGGCCAGGTGCGCCTGTAGGCAGACGTGTTGCTATTTACACGGTGGATTTTAGTCATTCTTCTATAAACCGGGCTCTCCTTCCACTGTGCCCCTGCACAGGCAGAAAACACACAGGTCACTGTACAATATACTGTATGTCGAAGCACGGATTGGAGTTAAAGCCACTGAAGTGATCCCACTGCCCAGGAGAATTAGAGAGAGCGTGCATCAGAATGAGCGCGCATTATGGAAAGCTTTGTGTCATTCTGGGTTGTTTTTGGCCCGTGTGTGGCTCGAGTAGGAAGTTCCCTGAGGTGAAGCAGGTGTGTGTGGAGGCAGCCCCACGTCTTCCAGCACTTCTCACCAGATCGGTAACAAACCGAAAGCAGCATCATGATTTAAAGAGACGAGGGAAACAAAAGCTTGCCGTCTCACAGTCCCATAAACGTCATTTCAGAGAAAAAAATCAGTAGGATAACAAATAAAACTTAGAGCACAAAATATATTTTAAATTATTTAAAATAAAATAATCGAATTCCTTCCTGGTCCTGACGGCCGCTAACAGTAATTTTATTAACTATAATCTACAAACATCTAGAAATTCTTATAAAGGGTAGCTTACATACAATTTCATTTAAAAAGCCCTAAGTCTACAATACTTCCACACTAGATCCAAATTAAAGACTGACCGCCTGATAAACAACTTGCCGACTAACGGTGACGGACTGCGCAACAAGCAAGATCAAAAAGATACACATGCACCTGCATTTCAAAGATCAAAGATGTTTGCAAACAAGTGCCCAGCTTTGCCCTTTTGCCCCCTCTGTCTCTCTCTCTCTGTGTGTGTGTGTGTGTGTGTGTGTGTGTGTGTGTGAGAGAGAGAGAGAGAGAGAAAGAGAGAGAGAGAGAGAGAGAGAGACACACACTGAGAACTAATTATAGTATGGTACAGAAAAAAGTTGTTTCACAATAAGTTCGAGTAGTAATATCAAATGCTAGTTATCATTTGAATCAAACCACGTTTAATCTTAATATTTAATATTAAGCATGTCGAGTAAAGGTCAAACCTATTTCCGTAATTTAGGCAGAATCCACGTCTGAGAGAAAAAAATGTGGGATGAGAATGAACTTTGTACCATTAAAACATATAATTGTGATTCGTCCTTCCTGGCCCTGATGGCCCGCTATGGTATTGTTCTGGCACATCGATTGTACAAACTATTTTATCGCAACTTCAGAGTCATTATGCTAAAATCAGCTGTAATCTAAGACATTACTAAGAATGTTAATATAATATCACTATCAGCATCATATGAAAGAGCACAATATTCAGGAATTGTGCTTTGTCGAAGTGCTTATTTGATTTTTAACGAAGAATCTGGATCACAATGAATATGTAGACCTACAGTTTCATCCACTGTATTCTACTCACCCAGCTCACATCCGATCAGCACCTCTGTCCACCCTAGCAGCAGATAGACCTCCGTTCCCATTCTCTTGCTCGTCCACTCATTCACTGTGCCGTTAGCTGCAGTTAAAAGACCGGCACCTGAAACCGTCAAGGCCAGTCAAATTGAGAAGTCTCCCTTCGTCCTATTATTCTTTAGTGCGGAAAAACACATCTCTACCCACCCTGAAAGAAGCCACACCGCCACTCCTCCAACCTCATTTGTCTACTCACTCACTCACTCACTCACTCACTCCGGTAGTCGATTGTACTGCAGGCTAACGGTCGCATAGCTAAAACATCTGTCGTCTCGTTTGAATGAATTTCAACAGTAAGGTGTGCTTTTTTAGCTAGCAAAATGAACCACGTCGAACAGACGGCGGTATATAAATGAATAAATCAGCCGAACAATAGGCATTTTAATAGCAAACAATTTGCAGTTCTGAAATTAGGTCAGAAATATAATGAACTTTTGATTTACTTTATTTACTTACCGTGAAAAATGCCAAGAGGCGCTCTCGTCTTCTTTTGCCTGCACTGAGGTAGCAACAGCCGACTGATTCGTCGAAAAAGCGGGGGCGGGAATTAAGGCTGAAGGATTTTTCTGATTGGTAAGAAATAGAGAGGAGGTCCCGTTTGATTGGCAAGAAATGGAAGCCGGGGACAGCGGCTTTCATTTGATTGGTAAGAAATGGAGAGAAATGGAGAGGGGGGATTTTTGGATTGGTGAGAAATGGACGGACTTGGTCTCTCTGCTCCAGTTTTTGTATGTCAGTTTATTATGTCTTTCTCCCTGTATAAATTAACAATACAAACGTGGAAAATATTGTAATTCTGAGCCAGATTACACTCGCTCAAACCACATTTTTTTAGTTACACTGACAACCCAAATAACTTGTGTATTGGTATTCATCTGTGTCTGTACTTAATGCTCTAATGTAACATTCTGACTCAAAGGGGTAGTCCACAATTGTCATTCAAAACCCTTCTGTCAAATTCAGTGAATATCTCCTTATGATCCTCTAGCTGTCCACTCTGTCTGCTCAATTACACTCAATTACACCGTCTGTTAATAAATTATCCACTGATCTAAACCAGCACGCAATTTTATCTTTCATTCCAGGGGTACCAAGATCACAATAGTCAGTCAGTTGGTAGTACTTTTATGCAGCTTGAGGCTTATCTTGAACAGCCTCCTCTGGAGTTTATAAGGGGGAATTGTGAGGCTTAAGTTACCTTGGTGATGTACCCCGGTTAAAACAAGCACAACCTTCGTTGTACTGAGAATACCCTAGGTTACATTGCTAAACTGCAAATTTGGCTGTCAAACAAGCCAGCTGCAATCAAAAGTGTATTTGTAAAAGGGAGTGTGGGAAGAAAAGACTCCCATGGTTATAGCTATGTCGTAGTATAGGGGTTATGTTCACTGCCTAGGAGTTGGAAGACCTGTTCAAGCCCTGATATGGACAAGATGTACATACTTTCACATATTTAAATAGGTGAAATTGTAGTGGAAGGATATTAATTAATCCAAGCCAAGCCCCGCCCCGCCCGTTACAGGTATAAGGCCCACCCATGTAACTGACATAAGCCACAAACCCCGCCCATGTGACATGAACAGGCCACGCCCCCGTCCCAATAATAAGCAACGCCTCCCAAAACAAGCCCCGCCCATGTGACACAAACAGACCTAAGCTTTAAGAAAATTCTCACCTTACTCAGAGGCACAATCTGAGTCTTTATCAACAAAATTACTATTCAAAAGCAACCAAATCTTTTAGCAGTAGAATATGCAAAGTGTATGGATAGTTTTAAAAAAAAGTTTACAGATTTCACTGTTGTTATATGAGAGTTGCTTATTGCTTACACGAGACAACTATTTTCAGGAAAGACAGTGTGCTGAGAAACCCTGCATGTTTTTCTATTTGTGGTGTATTTCTGAGAGCCAAATACCTCTCAATAACCCTCAGATTGGTGTCAGGAATGTATAGCCAGAGCATTCAGACAATCCAAGTGTCATGGTGTTTTTAGGAAAGTCTTCATGCTTTTCAAAGTAAAGAGGCACCTCTCAGATTTTGTTGTTTTGTGAAGACTCTGAGAAAGTGCTGTTTTGGTTAGTGTCCATAAAACACTGCGGAGACAATGCTTTGCTGCTGCAGAATTCACTGTTCTCATAAGTATGGTACAATTCTGTTCTGAGCTCTGGCTTGTTTAACATGCAGCATGTGCCACTCTTTTTCAAGAGATGCATCAGGCAACCTCATACAGTGTAATTGAAACAATTCTCCATGCAACAGAGTGTTGCACTAACAAGGTGCTGGCATGCACCAGGATAGTATCACATACCAGTAAAAGATACATTCAGACATCATTCATCAGCTAACATTTGAAATAAAGCAATTTGATGAACACATGCATAAATCCAAGTCAAGTTTATGACTACTAAAACTTAACATGAAAACATAATTATTCCTACTTGCATTTTACAGTGTGTGTAAAGGTTGTCAGTCATCCAGGTCATTGTATCAAAGATTAATCCACAAGGCAAGTCCAGTTTCCTTTAAGAATAAATTAACTCCCTATCGGTTTCCCCAACAAAGTCTATGGGTCAATCTCAATAAATTAACCACATCGTTTCAGGTACTTTTACGGTGGCCTCTTACATTAAATTTATTTTCTGTATTTGTGAATGACCACAAGTCATCGTGATGCTTGTGACCTCTAAGTCATCAACCTGGATGAAAAAAGTAGAAAATGCATAGATGAATTGCTGAAACACTGAAATATACATCACTGCTCACATTTTAATCCGGCCTCTGTCCTCCCCTGTTACTGCTATTGAGGTGCACTCTCCCCAAACAGAGAAAAAAGGGAGGGCCTGAAACAAAAAACAAAATATGTAATTAAAATTAAATTGTTTTTCTTTGGTCAGCATTTTAGCATATCTCTACTACATTCATAAGTCAGATGGAATACATTTTCATTCCTCCTGTGTATAGTCTTTAATGCCAATAGTAAATTTTCAATCTGAAATACCAACCTTTCCCTTTTTTGTTATTAGACAATGAGTTAACTGCATAAGTATTCATATCTGATTGCCATTTCAGTAATGATAAAATTACTGTAATTATAATTTTCAAATCTGCCATGCAGACCAGCTAACTTTGGGCCATTTTTTCCATCTCCCCAGAGTTGTTGCAAACAGCCAAAAGAAATGCATTACTCAAATGAGCTGGAAATACAGGAACAGGATACTACTCAGTGAAGATTGATGGTGAAGTTTGACGACAGGGAGTAACCTTTATGTTACAGTAGCATGATTATTTACAGTTAGGCTAACCTGGACTCTGACACCGGGGGTGATTTAAGACACAGTGGGGGAAGATTGAGTGACTGACATTAACTTTAGTCAGTTTGATCACACTGAAGGAATGACTGGCAGCTACAATTAGACAGTAGAATGTTTTGAAAATCGGAACTGGGATGAACATGTGACTGCTGCCATATTGTAACGAGAAATGCTCCCCAGCCCACAAGGCCCATAATAAAGCCATACAACGAGCTGAGTGAGCTGGAACCCAAGTTGTGTAGGGGGAGCCTGAAAGAACATTTGCCGTCGGTGGGACCCCAGTGGACACAGGCCCACTCTCAGCAGGCACCTTAGGATTGATCATATGGGCAGGGAGAGAGAGAACATTTTGACCACAGTGCCGTTGGGCTATAAGACGAAGGCTCAGCTTCTGTTCAGAGAAAACAGCACGACTAGGCAGACTTTGAAGGGCTACTAACATTTCTAAAGCTAGTACAACTTCTCCATGTTGAAATTCTTGCCCAGCTTGACGCTCATCTGACATAGGCAGATGCAACAATGCCGTTCCAAGAACGAAAGGTGGAAAGGGCTGAGACAGGTGTTAAAGGCCTGTTGCCTCCCTGAATTTAGTACATTTTGGTACTAGCTACCTGAAACCTCTAGTGCACAGCTGCGACTTTCCTAAACATTCAGCAACATTTTAGCTTGCATCTGATCCAAACTTAGCTGAAGTATGTACTTTCAATTTCAATCTATATCTCCTTTCGAGAGATTGGGCTAGAACAGCCACAGGTGGCGTCAGACAACCCAAAAGCATATTAAGGCTCTGCCTTTGTCTGCTACGTGCAGTTTTGAAAGATCATCGACAACACTAAAAGGACTGCTAAGTATGGTGGCCTTACGAAGCTGGACAGAATAAACAGTCGAATAAGGGCATGATTTATCTGAAGATGCACTAGATTGAGGAAAAAAATAATAATCAATCTACAAAATAATAATCAATGAATCTTTCAATTCTTTTAGTTTTGATATTTCCATTGTACAGTAAATAAATAAATGAAGATCGTATGGAGAGAAATGTCGTTTTCACCTGAGAAAGCACACTTTGATCTTCTGTCGCTGCCTTCAGTGTATTGTTCCGTGCAGTTTTGAAAGATCATCGACAACCCTCAGCGTCTTTTGACAAGTATAGAATAGTACACGCTATATGACGCGAATACACTATTAATCACATCCAAATAACATTTAAACTTCGTTATTATGAAAGACGGTGCATTACTGTATCCTTTACTAAAAAGGGGCATATGTTGTTTTTCAACTCCTCAAGTCGAAAGTGCATTTTTACCAGGTTATGGTGCTATGTCCTCCCCGATGCTATAAAAAATATTTTGCTCCTTCAAAATTACTAAAAGAGATGATTGTATGTCTTAAAACACTTATTGAAACAGCAAAGCACGTTGTGATCTTCTCTCGCTGCTTTAAGCGTCTTTTGTCAAATATAGAGTTGGAACACGCTATATGACACAAATACGCCATTAATCACAGCCAATTAACATTTAAACTTCATTATTATGACAGTCGGCGTGATTTCATTTGGCACGTTACTGCATCTTTACCAAAGAGGGACATATGCTGTTTTTCAACACCTCTAGACGAGAGAAGTGCATTTTTACCACTTGTTGTAGGTTAATGTGCTATGTCCTCCCCGATGCTATAAAAATGTTCAGCTTATTCAGAATAACTAAAAGAAATGATTTAGAAGAGAAAACGGTCTTATATGTCTTAAAGGCACTTATTGAAACAGCAAAGAACGTTGTGATCTTCTCTCGCTGCTTTAAGCGTCTTCTGACAAGTATGGAATAGTAAACGCTATATGACATGAATCCACTATTAAACACAACCAAATAACATTTAAACTTCATTATAATAAAATTTGGCGTGGTTTCATTTGGCACATTACTGCATCCTTAACAAAGAGGGACATATGCTGTTTTTCAACTTCTCTAGACGAGAGAAGTGCATTTTTACCACTTGTTGTAGGTTAAGGTGCAATGTCCTCCCCCATGCTATAAAAATGTTTTGCTTATTCAGAATTACTAAAAGGGATGATTAAGGAGGGGAAACTGTCTTATATGTCTTAAAGGCACTTATTGAAACAGCAAAGCACGTTGTGATCTTCTCTCGCTGCTTTAAGCTTCTTTTGTCAAATATAGAGTTAGAACACGCTATATGACACAAATACGCCATTAATCACAGCCAATTAACATTTAAACTTCATTATTATGACAGTCGGCGTGATTTCATTTGGCACGTTACTGCATCTTTACCAAAGAGGTACAAGTGGTACTAGTCATTTTTTCTCAGTTTTCATTTATTTTTTACCTGTTAAAATGAGCTACCCTGCCTGTCAATATGACCTACCCTGTCTGTCAAATTAGCTACCTTTCCTGACCCATGAGTCATGTTTGCGCGTGTGTTACAATATTTCAATATGTCAAAGGATTATGACTACCAGAGATAAAACGGTATATTGACAAACTCAGTATTAGCGCTGCACAAAAAGTCTTTTGACAAGTATGGAATAGTACACGCTATTTGACATGAATCCACTATTAAACACAACCAAATAACATTTAAACTTCATTATTATGAAAGTTGGCGTGGTTTCATTTGGCACATTACTGCATCTTTACCAAAGAGGTACAAGTGGTACTAGTCATGACCCATGAGTCGTGTTTGCGTGTGTGTTGCAATATTTCAATATGTCAAAGGATTATGACTACCAGAGATAAAACGGTATATTGACAAACTCAGTATTAGGGCTGAGAAAAATTGACATTGCAATTTGTTCTTTTCTGCGACATATGGATACAGATGCTGCATTTTTTTTCTGTTTTGTATTTTGTATTTCTTACAATTTGCCGGTAACTATCCCCGTGAGAGTAACATATTGGACACAGAATCCTACAGCACATGTACTACATTTCGGTTAATTTTTAAACGCCTGCTGATGTGTGATTACAGTCTTATTTGTATTTTTTTATTTGTTCATTTTTTAAAGCATTTCATTAAAGACTGAGCAGACTGCAGATGGGTAATCACAGTTTTAATTATTTATATGTTACATTTCAGTCAAAATTGAGCAGGTGATCACAGGTTTAGTTTTACTTTTTATTTGTATACCAAATATGAATGACTGAGCAGACTGACATGAAAGGACATAGAATTATAATTAGTCTTATTTTCTTTATTCACTACATATTCATAGTCTAAGTAAACATTGGGTAATAAGTTGGAATGGAAAAGGGTTTAAACATGCAGTCAAAAGAGAGAGGGTTCTCTCACACTTAAAACATCTCGGGGTAGGCATAGCATTCTTACAGGAAACCCACCTTCAGAATAAAGACCACTTTAGTATTCACAAAGACTGAGTAGGGAAGGTGTCTCACTCACAATTTAATTCTATTTTTTCTTCTTCTTTTATTGCATCACACACTATCTTTGATCCAAATGTTTGCTATGTTACATTTGTGAGAAAGCTACTACAACTTAATTTAATTTTAGTTCATATTTACGCCAATAAACTGCAACTGTAAAGTGTTTTCAAAAGTTTTGGCTCTTCGCCTTGAAAACATTCTCCCTCAAAAAGTGTTGGACGCCCAGACTGGGTTTATTCAAGGCAGGCAGTCCTATTTCAATTTGAGACGATTGTTTAACATAATCTACACGAAATCCCACACTCTATCCCCAGAAGCAGTAATCTAGCTCAACGCCGAGAAGGCGTTCGATAGGGTTGAGTGGGAATATCTTCTTTCCACATTCAGTCGGTTTGGATTCGGCCCTAATTTTATTAAACACATCAAACTTATCTACGCTGACCCAACTGCCTCAGTTTACACTAACTCTGTCTCCTCTGATTACTTTCCCCTCTTTTCAGGGGGACTAAACAAGGATAGCCCACTACTTTTTGTCTTTGCAATAGAACCACTCTCCATAGCTCTACACGTGGTGGCCTATAACGCATACTGTCTCGCTCTACGCAGACGACTTGTTATTATATGTCACCAACCCTGTCTCAACCATACCTGAAGTCCTCAGAGTCCTGGAAGAATTTGGAAAAATTATCAGGATACAAACTTAATTTCAATAAAAGTGCCATTTAAACTCACAGCTGACTTTTTCACATATCTGGGGGTAAAAAAAAACAATAGAACTGTATTTTACTCGTATTTTCACCACTTCAGATGGCAGATTTTCTTTCTACCTCATTTTCCCTTTAGTAAAGACGGCCTGAAATAGGCTGTACAAGTCATTTACAACATATTTGACAATGTGGAAGACTTATCCAGTCTGAAAAAGCCTCAGCACCATTGATATTGCTGGCTCCATCTAAGGGGGCATTTCAACAGCAACTGGATCACCTGCAAACCTTCTGTCAGATCTAGGCCCTGACAGTTAATTTAGACAAAAGAAGAATAATGATATTCCTGAAACGACCAAGGGGTCAGGGAAACCAGTCAACAACTATTGGACATGTAGCACAAACACTCAGAGCAAATTGCTGTGTTATTCGGCTCTAAACAGACAGTACACAGTGGCACTGTGACTGATGAGACTTTAACCAGGTACAGACTCAACGAACACAGCCTGGCCTTTGAGACAGGTAGACACAGAGGCACCAGGCTCCAGAGAGGACAGACTGTGTCAGCTCTGTCCACATAGACAGTTGGAGACAGACACACTTCCTGCTACACTGCAGCAAATATGAACATATCTTGGAGAAATCAAATACAGCAGCCAAGTTGCAGCAAATTATGTCCAACATTTTCTACTGTTATCAACTCTTGGTTTATTGATTTTCTATTAAACACACTATTTAATTTTACACACATACACACACACACACACACACACACACACACACACACACACACACACAATGAAATTGAAATTGAGAGTGAGAGTGAGTGAAATTGAAATTGAGAGAGAGATAGAGAGCAAGAGAGAGAGCATGCACTGGAGTCCCTTTTAACAGTGAAAAACAGATTGGCAGCTGTGTCATAAGCACGGGTCCTAACGCAGGTTGACGAGGCATCGCTTCATCCAATTATATTGTTATCAGAATTATGGATGGGGACAATTCATCAGTAACGTAATACTGATATTTCCCGGACATATACGAACATTTTCCCGCGCGCCTATGACGTTTTGTTTCAGCTCAGTTGAGAGGATTCAAAGGTCCGGAGCCATGCAAGTTAGGCGGTGAGGAGTACGCAGAATTGGAGCAGACCAGCTGTTTTGCCTGAACGAGACGAGAGGTGGGGGTGCAGGGGTGCAGGGGTGCAGGGAGAAGCCTTGTAGGCGGGCTGGAGCTTTCATCCCCATTAACAACTTAGAAACGGTAGCCTATTTGCATCTCTGCTACTTTTTTGGCCATTGGCATTTTTCCTAAACTTTTGATTATGTGGGCAAAATCCACATTTTGGCCGTCTTAGTATGGTAATTACGATCTCATCTCACCAAGTTACGTATCTTTTGACTAATAAGCTGTCATCTCTACCATATACACAGAGGTGAAAGTAACGAATTACAAGTACTCACATTATTGTAATTGAGTTGCTTTTTCGTGTACTTGTACTTTTTAGAGTATTCTTTAAAGTCAGTAATTTACTTTTACTTAAGTGGCCTATGTTTTTAATGAGGCAAGATATACATCCATCCGTTAGCTACTGAGGAAATTATTTATCTACGGATATTGCGAGCTAGAAATAAAAACTGACTTGGACCAGACATAAATCAAATGCATCACATCACATCATATCACATCAAAAACAGGCTAATCAGATCAAATTGTCATGCATCGCGTCAAAAAAAGCGGTGCTGGTTGAAGCCCAGAAGGAGAGGTCTGCAACTACGAGCCCGACGCATAACGTGAGTGAACTATGAATGGGACAGAAGAGAGAGAGCTTTGATAAAGAAAAATAAATAAAAACCAACTATTTTCAATAACGTCGTGGTTTTCTTTCTGGGTTTCTTTGAGAATGTTCTGTGATACAGAGCATGTTGATTTTTTTTCTCAGTGGTTCCAACAGTGGGAGGCGGGAATCCCAGGGGGTCGCAGACACCGGGGGAGGTCGCGAGATGCATACCAAAAACAAATAAAAATTTAAAATGACATTTTTTTTGCATATTTTATCCATTATTGTGAAGATATATTCAAAAATAGTAGTTAAATTTGAAATAAAACCAAGCGCAAAAAAGTGTCCCTGATGTAATTGCGAAAGATTGACAGCATCGTTTCAGCAGGTCAATTTACAGCAGCACAGGAAACACAGCGACATGTGAACGTAGGTGGAGACCACCGTGGTAATATCCATCATCAGTCGGAGCAGCTCTTCTAGGTGTCGAAAATATCAAGATGAATGCAATATGTATCTGCATGTGTCATCGTCAACCAACTTCAACACCCCCGATGTGTTGCATGCGCTGGGGTACTTACACTTGAAAGCCTTAAGCCTGTTAAAAGGCTACAGACACTGGAAAACCAAGCATCCCTCACTTGCTGCTAAACCAGTTGATTTTTTCCGGCGAAAGGAGCAAGAGTTGTAAGGCCAAAAAGCCCTTATGAAACAAATAACAATCCCAGCCAAAGCTCAAATGGCATCATAATGACGCGCCATATTTAATTGCACAGGCACAAAGGCTACACAATCGAGAGAAAAAAATTAATCAAACCCGCTGCTGTAGCAATAAGTCAGTTAATGTAAGTACAGTTTTGACGGAATTGTTAATCCTGTTTTGCACCCCGCTCGAGGGGACGTGCACAGGTGAGGACATGTTCACTAAACTTGACAATAAACTTTGGGACGATTGCATTGGTGTGTATACAGACAGTGCTGGAGCAATGCTGGGGGAGAAAGGACTGAAGCAAGAGTCTTACAAGTGGCACCTCACGTACATTTCAGACACTGTATTATTCACAGACAAATTGCGCAAATTGAAATGGGCAGGATTCATATGGTTTCTATAAGATGGAAGACTTCATGGAGGAAAATGCACCGAGTGTTAACACAGTGAACAAGTCTACATCATTACGCAACTTCCACTTCCTCCTGGAACACTTTAACAAGTATTTCCCAGAGGAAACCGCTCCAGAACAATACGACTGAATAAGATCACCATTCACTGTTACGTGGGAAACTCATCTGACATCAGACCTGGAGGACGCATCGGTTGAACTGTCAAGTGGCCGAACGTTACAGACAGCGTTTAATACCAAGACGCTGCTGAGACGCTGAGTTCTGGATTTCCGTCGAAAGGGAATACACGCAGCTATCCACCAAGGTCGCTATGGATGTCCTGATGCCCTTTGGCTCTTCTAACTTCTTATGTGGAAAGACTTTCTGAGCACTTGCTTACATAAAAAAAAAAGAAACAGTTCGGCACGAAACATGGATGATGATCTCCGAGTGGCCGTCTCCAAAATTAAACCCACAATGGGCTTGCTCTGCTCCATGCATTGTGCCCACCCATCTCATTAGGTGAGTCTAATGTTGAAGTTATGTGTAAAAATAATTCTAAAATGTAATTTTGCACTTGAAAGCAACAATGTAGGTATCTGCTGCACTGAGAAAAATGATTCATGGGGTTAGTTTGTAAAGCTTGAAATCAAGAGCCTTTTCTAAATAAAAAAGGTAAGTTTGTTACATATACATGTTTTAATCAGTTAATAACTTATTTTAAGAAGTTTGTCAAACTGAGAATATAGAAATCTGTCTTAACTCAGTAATATATTGATTTCAAATGGACATTTCTGTGTCCACTCAGCAAGAGACAATATTTAGTTAGTGGAACTTGTAAATCTATTAAGCATCCTTTAAAAGCTGAGTAAGACTGGATTTGCCCGCACTTGTTTTGCCCAAAGGCCACGCCTGCTGCAAGAAAGTGGAGGGAGAGAAACGGAGGTTGCATCATTTCAATCTAATTTAACGTTACTGGGTGAGTACTTTTTGCTTTGTTTAATTTGCAACACTTAATGACTGACTGTTTCAACACACAGTGCAAGGAATCGTTTTTTACACAATACTAAAAGCAGGTTTTCAGTTAACTGTCCATTAAGCTATTGTAATGTGGTAGACTTTAAGCTAACGTTTGTTCGTGCTAGCTAGCTGAGTCTTTCTGTTTTGTTTTGTTTTGTTTTGTTTTGTTTTGGAGAATGATGTTAATTGGCAATTAACGTACATTAAATTAATTATTATTCATTAGAAGTAGAGCACAAATTAATTGTGAAATGATTTTTCTTTTGTTGTTTCATGATTGCAATCTTTAAAATGATCAATTTAACATATACAGTTGAGATAGGTAATTGGTATAGGCCAGGCATTGGAAACATCATCCTTCACTCTCTTTCCTAGTGATGTTATTACAAAAAGCTCATCTTCATTGAGGTTCAATTGAACATTTTTTATTTTTCTTATTCACAGGATGATTCTGTGGAAAGAAGGAGAGAGGTGGCTATCCATGGCTTAGTGGGTTATCTCAGAGAAAAGGAGGAAGATCTCTTTAAAGATCAGTTGGTAGGTAAATTGAAAACTTAATTTCATAGTATAGTCATAAATATAATAGACATAAATATTATGACCTATAAATACTAACATTTTCTCTGACCTACTTACGCCAGGATGGTGGAGGAGATAATACCGATGAAGTGATGAAGATTGTCGTTAACAGAGGTGCCACCACATTTGATCCAGCCAGTGCCAAGATTGTGCTTGAGGAAACAGCAGCCATATGTGTAACTTCACAAGTTTTTGGAGCTTGTGTACACGATTTTGGTTAACACTCAATTGGGTATGGTTAATTTTTTTTTGTCTAATTATTATTGGAAGTGGGCATGTGTTTTTGTTCGAAATGATTAAAATCATTTACTGTTTAAGTTTTCTAATAAACGGCTTGCTCATAAAACAGGAATTTCTATGTGTAATTTATTTTAACTTAGGTAAATTAAGTTACTAGTACACAAAAGAAGGCTAACAAATGGACTTTTATGAGCAGAATAAAGGCAAAATAAATGAGTAGGAATAACTTAAATTTAATAATTTGACTACTTAAAAACATCAAAACGTTTTAATTAGAATTCAGTTGGTTCAACTTATTTAACCTTGTTGAGGACAAGAAATGTCATGTTGGTTGTACTAGACTAACTCTCGTGGGATTTACTCAATAATGGCTTAGTTGAAAGTACTTAAAAAGATCCATGCAAATTGTTACCTTAATTTTTTTAAGTTGAGCCAGTGTATTATTTTTTAGAGTGTGCTCTTCACGCACACAGACATAACCTTATTAAATATTGTATTCAGTGCTACATGGAAATTACTTGTATTCTGCATCTAGCCTTTCTTAAATGACTATAAAATGATATTATGGTTGTTAGGCTGTTGTGTTATTCGTGTTGTTCTAGTGCATGGGTTTGGACAGGCCTTCTGGAGCGTGTGCACGGCTGTGCGCAACGTTTTGCTTTAACCACCTCCAGGGACAGTGGGGGTCGCCAGTCTCTCGCACCGTTATTTTGGGGGCTGCATAATTTTTTATTAATTTTATTTAGCGTTTATTTAATCTCATTGAGACACGTGATCAGAGACCTGCTTGGACAGCAGCAACAACAACAACAACAACAACAACAACAACAACACAGAGTTACAGACAATAATCAATACTCAACATTAATCAACAAAATGAATACGGAGATACAAAGTAGTAGTAAAATCATTAAACTGATGAATGCAGAAAAGTCAATAAAAGTTACATGGTACATTCCCACAGGCGCTCTCTCCATGTTTTATAAAAGTATTTTAAAATTCCCTAGAATTAAGCTGGACACCATTCTTCTGTAGTGTGTTCCAGGTTGACGGGGCAGAGTAGGAAAAGACCTTTCTACCGAGTTCAGTACTGATGGGGTGGACAAAGTGATGAAACCCTGTGAGCGTAAGCTGTAGCAGCCCTGTTTATGTGGATTTGTAGATGAAGCTATACCAGTGCAATGTTGTGCGCATGGATAGTGATGGCCACTATCCATACGCTATAGTATACTGCTAAACTAATCTTAGCATACATTGTGACATTCGTCCAAATGGCGGGGTCCTCGGCCCTAAACTCAAATGCTACCACAACTTTCCGTCTTGAATATTCAGATAGTAACAAGTTTTTCTTTAACTGTCATTCCCTCCCACACACAGCTCAGCTGCCACTTGACACGAAAATGATCACAAGCAACATTGTCAGCAAACCCTCGACAAGAACGATGTGATCAACAAAGTTTTAAAAAAAAAAATGTTTAATGCTTTTCTTCACCTTGTCAGTGCTTGCATGATTGTAGAAGTGTATCCTTTCTTCTCCAGACATGTTTTTCTGACCGCGGTGAGGTTTTATTATTGATCCAGATCCAGCAGCGTCTTCTTCAAAGTCAGCAGAGTCGTCAGAAGAAGGAAACTTGGCTATCCCAGGCTGGGGTGCTCCTGAGAGAAAAGCATTTTGGAGACTCAGGATGTGGTTTTAATCCACATCAAACAACTTCAACAAACATCCTTAGTGTTATTTAAAGCAAAAAAATAGTAAAGGTATAAAAAATTCAATTGTACTCAGTAGTTAAATATCAAACTATTATTTTATTCAACATATCACCCAAACATGCAGATTTTTTTTTAATTTTTTTTTTTTTTACAAACGATCAAATACTAGTGAATGAAAGCAGTAAGCAATAATACTAATAATACTTAAATTGATATAGGCGTGGGAGTCAAGTGTTCTGAAGTGCAAAATAGTGAAATATAGCAAACCTAAACTGTAAGAAAACTCTCATCTTACACAGAGGCACAATCTGTGTCTTTATCAATAAAATTACTATAAAAAAGCAACCAAATCTGTTGGCAATAGAATACACAAAGTGGATTGTTTTTTTTGTTTTTTTAAAGTTTACAGATGTCAATGTTGTTATAAAAAAGTTGCTTATTGCTGCTTTAAGAAAATAAGACAACTATTTTCAGGAAAAGACAATGTGCTGCATGTTTTCATGCTTCTGAGAGCCTAAAACCTTTCAGTCCCCTGACTGGTGTCAGGAATGTTTGGCCAGAGCATTTCATACAATCCAATTGTCATGGTGTTTTTAGGAAAGTCTTGATGCTTTTCAAAGTAAAGCGGCACCTCTCAGATTTTGTTGTTTTGTGAAGACTGAGAAAGTGCTCTGTTGGTTAGAGTCCATAAAACACTGCAGAGGCAATGCTTTGCTGCTGCAGAATTCATTGTTCTTGGTACAATGGTATGGTACAATTTTGTTCTGAGCTCTGCCTTTTTTCAACATGGAGCATGTGCCACTCTTTTTCAAGTGCTCCTTCAGGCAACCTCATACAGTGTAGTTGAAACAATTCTCCATGCAACAGAGTGTTGCACTAACAAGGTGCTGGCATGCACCAGGATAGTATCACATACCTGTAAAAGATACATCAACATCATTCATCAGCTAACATTTGAAATAAAACAATTTGATGAACACATGCATACATCCAAGTCAAGTATATGACTACTAAAACTTAACAAGACAACATAATTATTCCTCCTTGCCCTTTACAGTATGTGCAAAGGTTGTCAGTCATCCAGGTCATTTTATACAAGATGAATCCACAAGGTACCGGACTTGGTTAAATTTTCAAGTCCAGTTTCCTTTAAGAATAAATTATCTCCCTATCGGTTTCCCCAACAAAGTCTATAGGGGCATCTCAATAAATTCACCATATCGTTTCAGGTACTTTAAGGTGGCCTCGTACAATGAATTTATTTTCTATATTTGTGAATGACCACAAGTCATCGTGATGCTTGTGACCTCTAAGTCATCAACCTGGATGAAAAAAGTAAAAAATGCAAAGATAAATTACTGAAACACTGAAATATACATCACAGCTTACATTTGAAGCCAGCTTCTGTTCTCCTGGTTCCAGCATCCTCAGTCGTTATATAGCCTGGTACTGCTATTGAGGTGTACTCTCCCCAACAGTGAGAAAAGGAAGGGCCTGAAACAAAAAACAAAAAATGTAATAAAATTAAAGCATTTTAGCATATCTCTACTACATTCACAAGTCAGAAGGAATACATTTTCATTCCTCTGTGCACTTCTCCTGTATATAGTCTTGAATGCCAATAGTTAATTTTCAATCTGAAATACCAACTTTTCCCTTTTTTGTTATTAGACAATGAGTAAACTGCATTATTATTCATATCTGATTGCCATTTCAATAATGATAAAATACCTGTAATTATAATTTCCAAATCTGTCATGCAGACCAGCTAACTTTGGGCCATTCTTTCATCTCCCCAGAGTGGTTGCAAACAGCCAAAAAGAAATGCATTAATCAAACGCGTTGGAGATACAGGAACAGGATACTACTCAGTGAAGATTGATGGTGGAGTTTGACGACAGGGAGTAACCTTTATAGTAACATGACACACCGGGGAAGATTGAGACACAGTGGGGGAAGATTGAGCGACTGACTTTAACTGTAGTCAGTTTGATCACACTGAATGAATGACTGGCTGCTACAATTAGAGCAGAGACAGTAGAATTTTTTGAAAATCGGAACTGGGATGATGACGAGAAATGCTCCCCAGCCCGCAAGGCCCACGAGGAAACCATACCTGAAGCCGGAAAGATGTACTTTTAATTTCAGTCTATATATCCTTTCGAGAGATTCGGCTACAACAGCCACAGGTGGCGTCAAATAACCATTTTTGGTTATTTGACGCCACCTGTATATATATTAAGGCTCTACATGTGGCCTTTGTCTGCAATATATATTAAGGCTCTACATGTGGCCTTTGTCTGCTCCTTCATAGAAAGTGTATTGTTCCGTGCAGTTTTGAAAGATCATCGACAACCCTCATTGTCTGCTAAGTATGGTGGCCTTACGAAGCTAGATGGAATAAACAGTAGAATAAAGGGCATGATGTATCTCACGAAGCACTAGATTGAGGAAAAAATGAATAATGACTCTACTATTAAGCACATCCAATTAACATTTAAACTTCAATGTTATGACAGTCGGTGTTGTTTTATTTGACACAGTACTGCATCATTAACAAAGAGGGACATATGCTGTTTTTCAACTCCTCTAGACGAGAGAAGTGCATTTTTACCACTCGTTGTAGGTTGGGGTGCAATGTCCTCCCCCATCCTATACCAATGTATTGTTTATTCAGAATTACTAAAAGAGATGATTTAGAAGAGAAAACTGTCTCATATGTCTTAAAGGCACTTATTGAAACAGAAAAAGCACGTTTTGATCTTCTCTCGCTGCTTTAAGCGTCTTTTGACAAGTATGGAATAGTACACGCTATTTGACATGAATCCACTATTAAACACAACCAATTAACATTTAAACTTCATTATTATGAAAGTTGGCGTGGTTTTATTTGGCACAGTACTGCATCCTTACCAAAGAGGGACATATGCTGTTTTTCAACTCCTCTAGACGAGAGAAGTGCATTTTTACCACTCGTTGTAGGTTGAGGTGCAATGTCCTCCCCCATCCTATATAAATGTATTGTTTATTCAGAATTACTAAAAGAGATGATTTAGAAGAGAAAACTGTCTTATTTCTCTTAAAGGCACTTATTGAAACAGCAAAGCACGTTTTGATCTTCTCTCGCTGCTTTAAGCTTCTTTTGACAAGTATAGAATAGTGCACGCTATATGACATAAATCCACTATTAAGCACATCCAATTAACATGTAAAGTTCATTATTATGACAGTCGGTGTGGTTTTATTTGGTACATTACTGCATCTTTACCAAAGAGGGACATATGCTGTTTTTCAACTCCTCTAGACGAGAGAAGTGCATTTTTACCACTCGTTGTAGGTTAAGGTGCAATGTCCTCACCCATGCTATGAAAATGTTTTTCTTATTCAGAATTACTAAAAGAGATGATTTACAAGAGAAAACTGTCGTATTTCTCTTAAAGGCACTTATTGAAACAGCAAAGCACGTTATGATCTTCTCTCGCTGCTTTAAGCGTCTTTTGTCAAATATAGAGTTAGAACACGCTATATGACACAAATACGCCATTAATCACAGCCAAATAACATTTAAACTTCATTATTATGACAGTCGGCGTGATTTCATTTGGCACGTTACTGCATCTTTACCAAAGAGGTACAAGTGGTACTAGTCATTTTAGAGAGAAGTGCATTTTTACCACTCGTTGTAGGTTAAGGTGCAATGTCCTCACCCATGCTATAAAAATGTTTTGCTTATTCAGAATTACTAAAAGAGATGATTTACAAGAGAAAACTGTCTCATATGTCTTAAATGCAGTTACTAAAACAGCAAAGCACGTTATGATCTTCTCTCGCTGCTTTCAGCGTCTTTTGACAAGTATAGAATAGTTCACGCTATATGACATGAATCCACTATTAATCACATCCAATTAACATTTAAACTTCATTATTATGACAGTCGGTGTTGTTTCATTTGGTACATTACTGCATCTTTACCAAAGAGGGACATATGCTGTTTTTCAACTACTCTCGACGAGAGAAGTGCATTTTTACCACTTGTTGTAGGTTAAGGTGCAATGTCCTCACCTATGCTATAAAAATGTTTTGCTTATTCAGAATTACTAAAAGAGATGATTTACAAGAGAAAACTGTCTCATATGTCTTATATGCAGTTACTAAAACAGCAAAGCACGTTATGATCTTCTCTCGCTGCTTTAAGCTTCTTTTGATAAGTATGGAATAGTACACGCTATATGACACAAATCCGCTATTAATCACATCCAATTAACATGTAAACTTCATTATTGTGACAGTCGGTGTGGTTTTATTTGGTATATTACTGCATCTTTGCCAAAGAGGGACATATGCTGTTTTTCAACTCCTCTAGACGAGAGAAGTGCATTTTTACCACTTGTTGTAGGTTAAGGTGCAATGTCCTCACCCATGCTATGAAAATGTTTTTCTTATTCAGAATTACTAAAAGAGATGATTTACAAGAGAAAACTGTCGTATTTCTCTTAAAGGCACTTATTGAAACAGCAAAGCACGTTATGATCTTCTCTCGCTGCTTTAAGCGTCTTTTGTCAAATATAGAGTTAGAACACGCTATATGACACAAATACGCCATTAATCACAGCCAAATAACATTTAAACTTCATTATTATGACAGTCGGCGTGATTTCATTTGGCACGTTACTGCATCTTTACCAAAGAGGTACAAGTGGTACTAGTCATTTTAGAGAGAAGTGCATTTTTACCACTCGTTGTAGGTTAAGGTGCAATGTCCTCACCCATGCTATAAAAATGTTTTGCTTATTCAGAATTACTAAAAGAGATGATTTACAAGAGAAAACTGTCTCATATGTCTTAAATGCAGTTACTAAAACAGCAAAGCACGTTATGATCTTCTCTCGCTGCTTTCAGCGTCTTTTGACAAGTATAGAATAGTTCACGCTATATGACATGAATCCACTATTAATCACATCCAATTAACATTTAAACTTCATTATTATGACAGTCGGTGTTGTTTCATTTGGTACATTACTGCATCTTTACCAAAGAGGGACATATGCTGTTTTTCAACTACTCTCGACGAGAGAAGTGCATTTTTACCACTTGTTGTAGGTTAAGGTGCAATGTCCTCACCTATGCTATAAAAATGTTTTGCTTATTCAGAATTACTAAAAGAGATGATTTACAAGAGAAAACTGTCTCATATGTCTTATATGCAGTTACTAAAACAGCAAAGCACGTTATGATCTTCTCTCGCTGCTTTAAGCTTCTTTTGATAAGTATGGAATAGTACACGCTATATGACACAAATCCGCTATTAATCACATCCAATTAACATGTAAACTTCATTATTGTGACAGTCGGTGTGGTTTTATTTGGTATATTACTGCATCTTTGCCAAAGAGGGACATATGCTGTTTTTCAACTCCTCTAGACGAGAGAAGTGCATTTTTACCACTTGTTGTAGGTTAAGGTGCAATGTCCTCACCCATGCTATGAAAATGTTTTTCTTATTCAGAATTACTAAAAGAGATGATTTACAAGAGAAAACTGTCGTATTTCTCTTAAAGGCACTTATTGAAACAGCAAAGCACGTTATGATCTTCTCTCGCTGCTTTAAGCGTCTTTTGTCAAATATAGAGTTAGAACACGCTATATGACACAAATACGCCATTAATCACAGCCAAATAACATTTAAACTTCATTATTATGACAGTCGGCGTGATTTCATTTGGCACGTTACTGCATCTTTACCAAAGAGGTACAAGTGGTACTAGTCATTTTAGAGAGAAGTGCATTTTTACCACTCGTTGTAGGTTAAGGTGCAATGTCCTCACCCATGCTATAAAAATGTTTTGCTTATTCAGAATTACTAAAAGAGATGATTTACAAGAGAAAACTGTCTCATATGTCTTAAATGCAGTTACTAAAACAGCAAAGCACGTTATGATCTTCTCTCGCTGCTTTCAGCGTCTTTTGACAAGTATAGAATAGTTCACGCTATATGACATGAATCCACTATTAATCACATCCAATTAACATTTAAACTTAATTATTATGACAGTCGGTGTTGTTTCATTTGGTACATTACTGCATCTTTACCAAAGAGGGACATATGCTGTTTTTCAACTACTCTCAACGAGAGAAGTGCATTTTTACCACTTGTTGTAGGTTAAGGTGCAATGTCCTCACCTATGCTATAAAAATGTTTTGCTTATTCAGAATTACTAAAAGAGATGATTTACAAGAGAAAACTGTCTCATATGTCTTATATGCAGTTACTAAAACAGCAAAGCACGTTATGATCTTCTCTCGCTGCTTTAAGCTTCTTTTGATAAGTATGGAATAGTACACGCTATATGACACAAATCCGCTATTAATCACATCCAATTAACATGTAAACTTCATTATTGTGACAGTCGGTGTGGTTTTATTTGGTATATTACTGCATCTTTGCCAAAGAGGGACATATGCTGTTTTTCAACTCCTCTAGACGAGAGAAGTGCATTTTTACCACTTGTTGTAGGTTAAGGTGCAATGTCCTCACCCATGCTATGAAAATGTTTTTCTTATTCAGAATTACTAAAAGAGATGATTTACAAGAAAAAACTGTCGTATTTCTCTTAAAGGCACTTATTGAAACAGCAAAGCACGTTATGATCTTCTCTCGCTGCTTTAAGCGTCTTTTGTCAAATATAGAGTTAGAACACGCTATATGACACAAATACGCCATTAATCACAGCCAAATAACATTTAAACTTCATTATTATGACAGTCGGCGTGATTTCATTTGGCACGTTACTGCATCTTTACCAAAGAGGTACAAGTGGTACTAGTCATTTTAGAGAGAAGTGCATTTTTACCACTTGTTGTAGGTTAAGGTGCAATGTCCTCACCCATGCTATAAAAATGTTTTGCTTATTCAGAATTACTAAAAGAGATGATTTACAAGAGAAAACTGTCTCATATGTCTTATATGCAGTTACTAAAACAGCAAAGCACGTTTTGATCTTCTCTCGCCGCTTTAAGCTTCTTTTGACAAGTATAGAATAGTACACGCTATTCGACATGAATCCACTATTAAGCATATCCAAATAACATTTAACCTTCATTATTATGAAAGTTGGCGTAGTTTCATTTGGCCAATTACTGCATCTTTACCAAAGAGGTACAAGTTGTACTAGTAATTTTTTCCTCAATTTTCATTTATTTTCTACCTGTGAAAATGAGCTACCCTGGCTGTCAATATGAGCTACCCTCCCTGTCAAAATGAGCTACCTTACTTAAAAAACATTGAAAGTGGTATTATTCTTTTTCCATCAACTTTTTAGCTGTCAATACCGCACAATTCAAACGCACGGACGTGTAGGCTAGGACTTTTGTGAATCACATGAGTCGTGTTTGTGTGTGTGTTGCAATATTTCAATATGTCAAAGGACAATATTGCACAATATTGAAAGAAAGATTTACATGGCAATTTATTCTTTTTCTGCGATATATAGATACAGATGCTGCAAGTATTTTGTCTGTCTTGTCTTTGTTTAGTATTTCTTACAATTTGCCGGCAACTATCCCCGTGAGAGTAACATATTAGAAACAGAATTCTACAGCATATGTTGGCTGCGGACCCATGTAGCAACACACTGAAAATGCGTAGGAAGAGAAGCAAAAAGGTTCCCTCTAACTGCTGAATCGGGCTCTTATTTCAGCATTCTGCTAACTGCTTGCAATAATTATTTTCCCCAGTAGGTGTCAGTAGCAGCTTTGGTATATTATCAACTGGCGCTGAACTCCCAGTTAAGCAGGGAGTCCAGCCGGAAAGCGTAAGACCATCGGGTTAGCAGCAAAACAAGCTGATTTATTATTATTATTATTATTATTATTATTATTGTGTCATTCATTTTTTTTCCACCCTATTTCCTTTTTATTACCCTTTTTCATCCATCAGCGGTTATGTGTATTTTTTCATTTTTTAGAGCATTTCAGTAAAGACTGAGCAGACTGCAGATGGGTGATCACTGTTTTATTTATTTATTTTATATGTTACATTTCAGTCAAAATTGAGCAGGTGATCAAAGTTTTAGTTTTAGTTTTTTTTTTAAATATACGAAATATTAATGATTAAGCAGACTGACATGAAAGGTCATAGAATTATTAGTAGTCTTATTTTCTTTATTCCCTACATATTCATAGATAAAGTAAACATTGGGTAATAGGCAAATAGGCGGAAGTCTTAAGGCATATATATATATATATATATATGTTTTGTTCATTACTTGTCAAGTGTAGATGTATTTGTATTTTGTACGTTTTATATCTGATTTGTGCATTCATCTATGTTTTGTATTGCTTAAATGGGAATGGGATTTACATATTTGAACTCGATAGTTTCAGTGGCGCACAGTAATTCATATCCAGTCCCAGGTAGGAGTGATGTGAAAATAATAAGTTGGAATGTAAAAGGGCTTAAACATGCAGTCAAAAGAGAGAGGGTTCTCTCACACTTAAGACATCTCGGGGTAGGCATAGCATTCTTACAGGAAACCAACCTTCAGAATAAAGAGCACTTTGGGATTTACAAAGACTGGGTAGGGCAGGTGTTTCACTCACAATTTAATTCTAAAACTAGAGGAAGAGCTATACTAGTCCATAAAAATGTTCCTTTTATTGCATCATTTATTGCATTATTGCATGTATCTGATCCAAATGTTCGATATGTTACGGTTGTGAGGAAGCTACTACAACTTAATCTAATTTTAGTTAATATTTACGCCCCTAATTTTGACAATGATCAGTTTTTAGAAAAAAAAATGCTAAGCTCCATCCCCAGTCTGGATAGTCATCACTTGATTCTTTCAGGGGATTACAATCTGGTGATCGTTCCTCTCATTCGACATCAAAGTCATCTAAATCAGTAAACAATCCATGCATTTATGAACACACATAAACTTGTAGATCCATGGAGATTTAAGAATCCTAACAAAAGGGAGTACTCTTATTTCTCTCATGTACACAGATCATTTTCAAGAATAGACTTTTTTTGCTCAATCCCTATTTACTGAGAACAATAACAATTTGTTAGTAATCCAATTTTGATCTCTAGCCATGCATTGTTATTAAAGAAAAATAAGGACCCACTCAACTGTTCATCATA
The DNA here is from genome assembly GCF_022749685.1 of Semicossyphus pulcher. NCBI lineage: Eukaryota > Metazoa > Chordata > Actinopteri > Labriformes > Labridae > Semicossyphus > Semicossyphus pulcher. The sequence continues at coordinate 1,967,891 of NW_027211696.1, read as the reverse complement.
CAGACCAATTAGTTTAGCAAACTGTTTTCAAAAGTTTTGGCTCCTCGCCTTGAAAACATTCTTCCTCACATAGTGTTGGACCACCAGACTGCGTTTGTTCAAGGTAGACAGTCCTATTTCAATCTGAGACGATTGTTTAACATAATCTACACGAAATCCCACACTCTATCCCCAAAAGCGATAATCTCGCTCAACGGCGAGAAGGCGTTTGATAGGGAATAGTGATGAGTAATGAGTGGGAATATCTTCTTTCCACACTCAGTCGGTTTGGATTTGGCCCTAATTTTATTAAACACATCAAACTTATCTACACCGACCCAACTGCCTCAGTTTACACTAACTCTGTCTCCTCTGATTACTTCCCTCTCTTTCAGGGGGACTAAACAAGGAGATCCATTGAGCCCACTACTTTTTGTCTTTGCAACAGAACCACTCTCCATAGCTCTCAGGTGCAACAATGCTATACAGGGTATTACACGTGGTGGCCTAACACATACTGTCTCGCTCTATACAGACGACTTGTTATATATGTCACCAACCCTGTCTCAACCGTACCTGAAGTCCTCAGAGTCCTGGAAGAATTTGGAAGAATACCAGGATACAAACTTAATTTTAATAAAAGGTGAGTACTTCCCCATTAACAAGAAAGCTGAAGAATTTCCCAATCTGCCATTTTAAACTCACAGCTGACTTTTTCTCATATCTGGGGGTAAAAATAACCAAATGCGGCTGCATGGTTGTGCCCTCTCCTGCAATTAGTATCCTCGGGATATTCCTAGTTTCAGCTGGTGCAAATTTCCCTCCTTACTTTCATAAAGTTATTGCCCTTTCCTTTCTAGTAGGTAGACATTCAATTCTATTCAAATAGTTCATAGTTATCTTTATTATACTACTTTGTAGAATATCCCCCTGGTGTCTCGTCCTTATTGTCCAAATTGGGATAAATGTAACATCGGTCAAAAGTACAATGTATTATTGGTCATTAATATAAGCTTGCATCTAATCAGAACTTAGCATAATAAATCTGGTTCTGTGTTTGCTGTGTTTTTAATATATCATTTGTTGATTGCTTTAACAATGCAATAATGCCACAAGCACTGATCTTTACCAACCCTGTTAATATTGACACTAAAAATATATACACATTGGACTTAATCATTTTCACACAGCTCTCACCCACTTGGAAAAACCTTATACCTACAGTATGTCGGGATGCTGTTGATTTCAGCTTAACATTTCATTCCATCAACAATGAGAGTCTACACCTTATTCCTGGTCAGGAAGACTTAGCAGTGCAGAACCATCTGGGTACAATGGACTCCCTCAATAACTGTTATCATTGCACAAGAGAAGGCATTCCGACATACAGCTGCACAGCCTGGTAGTCCAGCAGCACCAAGGCTTCCCCTTTCACATTCAAGGGATATGAATGGGCTGGGTTCTTATTGTCCAGATTAAAATTAATGTTAAAGTGGTCACTGCGCGCTGTATTACGTATTTGCCATAAGATATGGCTAATGACCTTGTGTCTAGTCAGAACATTGAGTAACAGTGAGAAAGACACTATTGTATTTTTAACTATATGAATTCGTTCAGAGTTCTTCCACTTTTAAAAACTATTGCTCATTAACTCATTCATACCCTTTGATAATAGAATAGATACTAATAAATTAAAGAATGTAACTCAGCACTGATACTACATTACGACTAATGCTACAAATGCTTACAAATAGACATTGCATGAAGTACAAATCAATGTCACTGCTGCAGATTAAAGAACAAACAGCTCAACCCAAAAGATTCCGGCCAAGCAGATGGTCGCACACATGCCACAACACACACGCAAAGGAGTCTTCAGGACTTGGAATCTGACTTCATCAAGTCACAATAGTCAATAGCTTACAAAGATAAATAAAATTCTGTTAAACTTACCAAAGCTGCTCGTCTTTTGAATGAGTCCATCCCTCGAAAAAGGCTTTTTCAGTGTATCCGCTTCTTCTTCTCCTTCAGCCATGTAAAAAAGGAACAATGGTAAATACAAATCCAAACAAAAAAAGTGCTACCTACCCTAACTGCTGTCAGCTAAGTGACCTTCAGAACGGTCTTAAGACATGGCAGTTAGGTAGTTAGACCTAACAGGCAGTTAGGTCCATATGGTTCTTGTCAAATAATAGAGCAAGAGAGAAATTCCTTATACTCTGAAAACCACCCTCACGTGAGGGGAGAAATTGGCAAATTTCTAAGAGTTTGTGTGCAAGGGAAACTGTTAATGTATTGTTTCTGCATAATGACAGGTATGTGGCTTTCGTGTAAAAAGCACGGTTTGTTCTATTTAATAATTGTAATACTTTTCATCTGTATCATATTTTATTTTGGTAGAAGTCTTTTTGAGTTTTTATTTCTATTATCATTTCCCACAAAACACCTCTAGAATGATATGTTAGGGATCCCTGGATTATTCATAGGTGTGTTTTCGGCATAACATGAATCAAACCAATCAGAGCGTCAGCTCTCATTCCCTTTGAGGGCCAGGTGCGCCTGTAGGCAGACGTGTTGCTATTTACACGGTGGATTTTAGTCATTCTTCTATAAACCGGGCTCTCCTTCCACTGTGCCCCTGCACAGGCAGAAAACACACAGGTCACTGTACAATATACTGTATGTCGAAGCACGGATTGGAGTTAAAGCCACTGAAGTGATCCCACTGCCCAGGAGAATTAGAGAGAGCGTGCATCAGAATGAGCGCGCATTATGGAAAGCTTTGTGTCATTCTGGGTTGTTTTTGGCCCGTGTGTGGCTCGAGTAGGAAGTTCCCTGAGGTGAAGCAGGTGTGTGTGGAGGCAGCCCCACGTCTTCCAGCACTTCTCACCAGATCGGTAACAAACCGAAAGCAGCATCATGATTTAAAGAGACGAGGGAAACAAAAGCTTGCCGTCTCACAGTCCCATAAACGTCATTTCAGAGAAAAAAATCAGTAGGATAACAAATAAAACTTAGAGCACAAAATATATTTTAAATTATTTAAAATAAAATAATCGAATTCCTTCCTGGTCCTGACGGCCGCTAACAGTAATTTTATTAACTATAATCTACAAACATCTAGAAATTCTTATAAAGGGTAGCTTACATACAATTTCATTTAAAAAGCCCTAAGTCTACAATACTTCCACACTAGATCCAAATTAAAGACTGACCGCCTGATAAACAACTTGCCGACTAACGGTGACGGACTGCGCAACAAGCAAGATCAAAAAGATACACATGCACCTGCATTTCAAAGATCAAAGATGTTTGCAAACAAGTGCCCAGCTTTGCCCTTTTGCCCCCTCTGTCTCTCTCTCTCTCTCTGTGTGTGTGTGTGTGTGTGTGTGTGTGAGAGAGAGAGAGAGAGAGAAAGAGAGAGAGAGAGAGAGAGAGACACACACTGAGAACTAATTATAGTATGGTACAGAAAAAAGTTGTTTCACAATAAGTTCGAGTAGTAATATCAAATGCTAGTTATCATTTGAATCAAACCACGTTTAATCTTAATATTTAATATTAAGCATGTCGAGTAAAGGTCAAACCTATTTCCGTAATTTAGGCAGAATCCACGTCTGAGAGAAAAAAATGTGGGATGAGAATGAACTTTGTACCATTAAAACATATAATTGTGATTCGTCCTTCCTGGCCCTGATGGCCCGCTATGGTATTGTTCTGGCACATCGATTGTACAAACTATTTTATCGCAACTTCAGAGTCATTATGCTAAAATCAGCTGTAATCTAAGACATTACTAAGAATGTTAATATAATATCACTATCAGCATCATATGAAAGAGCACAATATTCAGGAATTGTGCTTTGTCGAAGTGCTTATTTGATTTTTAACGAAGAATCTGGATCACAATGAATATGTAGACCTACAGTTTCATCCACTGTATTCTACTCACCCAGCTCACATCCGATCAGCACCTCTGTCCACCCTAGCAGCAGATAGACCTCCGTTCCCATTCTCTTGCTCGTCCACTCATTCACTGTGCCGTTAGCTGCAGTTAAAAGACCGGCACCTGAAACCGTCAAGGCCAGTCAAATTGAGAAGTCTCCCTTCGTCCTATTATTCTTTAGTGCGGAAAAACACATCTCTACCCACCCTGAAAGAAGCCACACCGCCACTCCTCCAACCTCATTTGTCTACTCACTCACTCACTCACTCACTCACTCCGGTAGTCGATTGTACTGCAGGCTAACGGTCGCATAGCTAAAACATCTGTCGTCTCGTTTGAATGAATTTCAACAGTAAGGTGTGCTTTTTTAGCTAGCAAAATGAACCACGTCGAACAGACGGCGGTATATAAATGAATAAATCAGCCGAACAATAGGCATTTTAATAGCAAACAATTTGCAGTTCTGAAATTAGGTCAGAAATATAATGAACTTTTGATTTACTTTATTTACTTACCGTGAAAAATGCCAAGAGGCGCTCTCGTCTTCTTTTGCCTGCACTGAGGTAGCAACAGCCGACTGATTCGTCGAAAAAGCGGGGGCGGGAATTAAGGCTGAAGGATTTTTCTGATTGGTAAGAAATAGCGAGGAGGTCCCGTTTGATTGGCAAGAAATGGAAGCCGGGGACAGCGGCTTTCATTTGATTGGTAAGAAATGGAGAGAAATGGAGAGGGGGGATTTTTGGATTGGTGAGAAATGGACGGACTTGGTCTCTCTGCTCCAGTTTTTGTATGTCAGTTTATTATGTCTTTCTCCCTGTATAAATTAACAATACAAACGTGGAAAATATTGTAATTCTGAGCCAGATTACACTCGCTCAAACCACATTTTTTTAGTTACACTGACAACCCAAATAACTTGTGTATTGGTATTCATCTGTGTCTGTACTTAATGCTCTAATGTAACATTCTGACTCAAAGGGGTAGTCCACAATTGTCATTCAAAACCCTTCTGTCAAATTCAGTGAATATCTCCTTATGATCCTCTAGCTGTCCACTCTGTCTGCTCAATTACACTCAATTACACCGTCTGTTAATAAATTATCCACTGATCTAAACCAGCACGCAATTTTATCTTTCATTCCAGGGGTACCAAGATCACAATAGTCAGTCAGTTGGTAGTACTTTTATGCAGCTTGAGGCTTATCTTGAACAGCCTCCTCTGGAGTTTATAAGGGGGAATTGTGAGGCTTAAGTTACCTTGGTGATGTACCCTGGTTAAAACAAGCACAACCTTCGTTGTACTGAGAATACCCTAGGTTACATTGCTAAACTGCAAATTTGGCTGTCAAACAAGCCAGCTGCAATCAAAAGTGTATTTGTAAAAGGGAGTGTGGGAAGAAAAGACTCCCATGGTTATAGCTATGTCGTAGTATAGGGGTTATGTTCACTGCCTAGGAGTTGGAAGACCTGTTCAAGCCCTGATATGGACAAGATGTACATACTTTCACATATTTAAATAGGTGAAATTGTAGTGGAAGGATATTAATTAATCCAAGCCAAGCCCCGCCCCGCCCGTTACAGGTATAAGGCCCACCCATGTAACTGACATAAGCCACAAACCCCGCCCATGTGACATGAACAGGCCACGCCCCCGTCCCAATAATAAGCAACGCCTCCCAAAACAAGCCCCGCCCATGTGACACAAACAGACCTAAGCTTTAAGAAAATTCTCACCTTACTCAGAGGCACAATCTGAGTCTTTATCAACAAAATTACTATTCAAAAGCAACCAAATCTTTTAGCAGTAGAATATGGAAAGTGTATGGATAGTTTTAAAAAAAAGTTTACAGATTTCACTGTTGTTATATGAGAGTTGCTTATTGCTTACACGAGACAACTATTTTCAGGAAAGACAGTGTGCTGAGAAACCCTGCATGTTTTTCTATTTGTGGTGTATTTCTGAGAGCCAAATACCTCTCAATAACCCTCAGATTGGTGTCAGGAATGTATAGCCAGAGCATTCAGACAATCCAAGTGTCATGGTGTTTTTAGGAAAGTCTTCATGCTTTTCAAAGTAAAGAGGCACCTCTCAGATTTTGTTGTTTTGTGAAGACTCTGAGAAAGTGCTGTTTTGGTTAGTGTCCATAAAACACTGCGGAGACAATGCTTTGCTGCTGCAGAATTCACTGTTCTCATAAGTATGGTACAATTCTGTTCTGAGCTCTGGCTTGTTTAACATGCAGCATGTGCCACTCTTTTTCAAGAGATGCATCAGGCAACCTCATACAGTGTAATTGAAACAATTCTCCATGCAACAGAGTGTTGCACTAACAAGGTGCTGGCATGCACCAGGATAGTATCACATACCAGTAAAAGATACATTCAGACATCATTCATCAGCTAACATTTGAAATAAAGCAATTTGATGAACACATGCATAAATCCAAGTCAAGTTTATGACTACTAAAACTTAACATGAAAACATAATTATTCCTACTTGCATTTTACAGTGTGTGTAAAGGTTGTCAGTCATCCAGGTCATTGTATCAAAGATTAATCCACAAGGCAAGTCCAGTTTCCTTTAAGAATAAATTAACTCCCTATCGGTTTCCCCAACAAAGTCTATGGGTCAATCTCAATAAATTAACCACATCGTTTCAGGTACTTTTACGGTGGCCTCTTACATTAAATTTATTTTCTGTATTTGTGAATGACCACAAGTCATCGTGATGCTTGTGACCTCTAAGTCATCAACCTGGATGAAAAAAGTAGAAAATGCATAGATGAATTGCTGAAACACTGAAATATACATCACTGCTCACATTTTAATCCGGCCTCTGTCCTCCCCTGTTACTGCTATTGAGGTGCACTCTCCCCAAACAGAGAAAAAAGGGAGGGCCTGAAACAAAAAACAAAATATGTAATTAAAATTAAATTGTTTTTCTTTGGTCAGCATTTTAGCATATCTCTACTACATTCATAAGTCAGATGGAATACATTTTCATTCCTCCTGTGTATAGTCTTTAATGCCAATAGTAAATTTTCAATCTGAAATACCAACCTTTCCCTTTTTTGTTATTAGACAATGAGTAAACTGCATAAGTATTCATATCTGATTGCCATTTCAGTAATGATAAAATTACTGTAATTATAATTTTCAAATCTGCCATGCAGACCAGCTAACTTTGGGCCATTTTTTCCATCTCCCCAGAGTTGTTGCAAACAGCCAAAAGAAATGCATTACTCAAATGAGCTGGAAATACAGGAACAGGATACTACTCAGTGAAGATTGATGGTGAAGTTTGACGACAGGGAGTAACCTTTATGTTACAGTAGCATGATTATTTACAGTTAGGCTAACCTGGACTCTGACACCGGGGGTGATTTAAGACACAGTGGGGGAAGATTGAGTGACTGACATTAACTTTAGTCAGTTTGATCACACTGAAGGAATGACTGGCAGCTACAATTAGACAGTAGAATGTTTTGAAAATCGGAACTGGGATGAACATGTGACTGCTGCCATATTGTAACGAGAAATGCTCCCCAGCCCACAAGGCCCATAATAAAGCCATACAACGAGCTGAGTGAGCTGGAACCCAAGTTGTGTAGGGGGAGCCTGAAAGAACATTTGCCGTCGGTGGGACCCCAGTGGACACAGGCCCACTCTCAGCAGGCACCTTAGGATTGATCATATGGGCAGGGAGAGAGAGAACATTTTGACCACAGTGCCGTTGGGCTATAAGACGAAGGCTCAGCTTCTGTTCAGAGAAAACAGCACGACTAGGCAGACTTTGAAGGGCTACTAACATTTCTAAAGCTAGTACAACTTCTCCATGTTGAAATTCTTGCCCAGCTTGACGCTCATCTGACATAGGCAGATGCAACAATGCCGTTCCAAGAACGAAAGGTGGAAAGGGCTGAGACAGGTGTTAAAGGCCTGTTGCCTCCCTGAATTTAGTACATTTTGGTACTAGCTACCTGAAACCTCTAGTGCACAGCTGCGACTTTCCTAAACATTCAGCAACATTTTAGCTTGCATCTGATCCAAACTTAGCTGAAGTATGTACTTTCAATTTCAATCTATATCTCCTTTCGAGAGATTGGGCTAGAACAGCCACAGGTGGCGTCAGACAACCCAAAAGCATATTAAGGCTCTGCCTTTGTCTGCTACGTGCAGTTTTGAAAGATCATCGACAACACTAAAAGGACTGCTAAGTATGGTGGCCTTACGAAGCTGGACAGAATAAACAGTCGAATAAGGGCATGATTTATCTGAAGATGCACTAGATTGAGGAAAAAAATAATAATCAATCTACAAAATAATAATCAATGAATCTTTCAATTCTTTTAGTTTTGATATTTCCATTGTACAGTAAATAAATAAATGAAGATCGTATGGAGAGAAATGTCGTTTTCACCTGAGAAAGCACACTTTGATCTTCTGTCGCTGCCTTCAGTGTATTGTTCCGTGCAGTTTTGAAAGATCATCGACAACCCTCAGCGTCTTTTGACAAGTATAGAATAGTACACGCTATATGACGCGAATACACTATTAATCACATCCAAATAACATTTAAACTTCGTTATTATGAAAGACGGTGCATTACTGTATCCTTTACTAAAAAGGGGCATATGTTGTTTTTCAACTCCTCAAGTCGAAAGTGCATTTTTACCAGGTTATGGTGCTATGTCCTCCCCGATGCTATAAAAAATATTTTGCTCCTTCAAAATTACTAAAAGAGATGATTGTATGTCTTAAAACACTTATTGAAACAGCAAAGCACGTTGTGATCTTCTCTCGCTGCTTTAAGCGTCTTTTGTCAAATATAGAGTTGGAACACGCTATATGACACAAATACGCCATTAATCACAGCCAATTAACATTTAAACTTCATTATTATGACAGTCGGCGTGATTTCATTTGGCACGTTACTGCATCTTTACCAAAGAGGGACATATGCTGTTTTTCAACACCTCTAGACGAGAGAAGTGCATTTTTACCACTTGTTGTAGGTTAATGTGCTATGTCCTCCCCGATGCTATAAAAATGTTCAGCTTATTCAGAATAACTAAAAGAAATGATTTAGAAGAGAAAACGGTCTTATATGTCTTAAAGGCACTTATTGAAACAGCAAAGCACGTTGTGATCTTCTCTCGCTGCTTTAAGCGTCTTCTGACAAGTATGGAATAGTAAACGCTATTTGACATGAATCCACTATTAAACACAACCAAATAACATTTAAACTTCATTATAATAAAATTTGGCGTGGTTTCATTTGGCACATTACTGCATCCTTAACAAAGAGGGACATATGCTGTTTTTCAACTTCTCTAGACGAGAGAAGTGCATTTTTACCACTTGTTGTAGGTTAAGGTGCAATGTCCTCCCCCATGCTATAAAAATGTTTTGCTTATTCAGAATTACTAAAAGGGATGATTAAGGAGGGGAAACTGTCTTATATGTCTTAAAGGCACTTATTGAAACAGCAAAGCACGTTGTGATCTTCTCTCGCTGCTTTAAGCTTCTTTTGTCAAATATAGAGTTAGAACACGCTATATGACACAAATACGCCATTAATCACAGCCAATTAACATTTAAACTTCATTATTATGACAGTCGGCGTGATTTCATTTGGCACGTTACTGCATCTTTACCAAAGAGGTACAAGTGGTACTAGTCATTTTTTCTCAGTTTTCATTTATTTTTTACCTGTTAAAATGAGCTACCCTGCCTGTCAATATGACCTACCCTGTCTGTCAAATTAGCTACCTTTCCTGACCCATGAGTCGTGTTTGCGCGTGTGTTACAATATTTCAATATGTCAAAGGATTATGACTACCAGAGATAAAACGGTATATTGACAAACTCAGTATTAGCGCTGCACAAAAAGTCTTTTGACAAGTATGGAATAGTACACGCTATTTGACATGAATCCACTATTAAACACAACCAAATAACATTTAAACTTCATTATTATGAAAGTTGGCGTGGTTTCATTTGGCACATTACTGCATCTTTACCAAAGAGGTACAAGTGGTACTAGTCATGACCCATGAGTCGTGTTTGCGTGTGTGTTGCAATATTTCAATATGTCAAAGGATTATGACTACCAGAGATAAAACGGTATATTGACAAACTCAGTATTAGGGCTGAGAAAAATTGACATTGCAATTTGTTCTTTTCTGCGACATATGGATACAGATGCTGCATTTTTTTTCTGTTTTGTATTTTGTATTTCTTACAATTTGCCGGTAACTATCCCCGTGAGAGTAACATATTGGACACAGAATCCTACAGCACATGTACTACATTTCGGTTAATTTTTAAACGCCTGCTGATGTGTGATTACAGTCTTATTTGTATTTTTTTATTTGTTCATTTTTTAAAGCATTTCATTAAAGACTGAGCAGACTGCAGATGGGTAATCACAGTTTTAATTATTTATATGTTACATTTCAGTCAAAATTGAGCAGGTGATCACAGGTTTAGTTTTACTTTTTATTTGTATACCAAATATGAATGACTGAGCAGACTGACATGAAAGGACATAGAATTATAATTAGTCTTATTTTCTTTATTCACTACATATTCATAGTCTAAGTAAACATTGGGTAATAAGTTGGAATGGAAAAGGGTTTAAACATGCAGTCAAAAGAGAGAGGGTTCTCTCACACTTAAAACATCTCGGGGTAGGCATAGCATTCTTACAGGAAACCCACCTTCAGAATAAAGACCACTTTAGTATTCACAAAGACTGAGTAGGGAAGGTGTCTCACTCACAATTTAATTCTATTTTTTCTTCTTCTTTTATTGCATCACACACTATCTTTGATCCAAATGTTTGCTATGTTACATTTGTGAGAAAGCTACTACAACTTAATTTAATTTTAGTTCATATTTACGCCAATAAACTGCAACTGTAAAGTGTTTTCAAAAGTTTTGGCTCTTCGCCTTGAAAACATTCTCCCTCAAAAAGTGTTGGACGCCCAGACTGGGTTTATTCAAGGCAGGCAGTCCTATTTCAATTTGAGACGATTGTTTAACATAATCTACACGAAATCCCACACTCTATCCCCAGAAGCAGTAATCTAGCTCAACGCCGAGAAGGCGTTCGATAGGGTTGAGTGGGAATATCTTCTTTCCACATTCAGTCGGTTTGGATTCGGCCCTAATTTTATTAAACACATCAAACTTATCTACGCTGACCCAACTGCCTCAGTTTACACTAACTCTGTCTCCTCTGATTACTTTCCCCTCTTTTCAGGGGGACTAAACAAGGATAGCCCACTACTTTTTGTCTTTGCAATAGAACCACTCTCCATAGCTCTACACGTGGTGGCCTATAACGCATACTGTCTCGCTCTACGCAGACGACTTGTTATTATATGTCACCAACCCTGTCTCAACCATACCTGAAGTCCTCAGAGTCCTGGAAGAATTTGGAAAAATTATCAGGATACAAACTTAATTTCAATAAAAGTGCCATTTAAACTCACAGCTGACTTTTTCACATATCTGGGGGTAAAAAAAAACAATAGAACTGTATTTTACTCGTATTTTCACCACTTCAGATGGCAGATTTTCTTTCTACCTCATTTTCCCTTTAGTAAAGACGGCCTGAAATAGGCTGTACAAGTCATTTACAACATATTTGACAATGTGGAAGACTTATCCAGTCTGAAAAAGCCTCAGCACCATTGATATTGCTGGCTCCATCTAAGGGGGCATTTCAACAGCAACTGGATCACCTGCAAACCTTCTGTCAGATCTAGGCCCTGACAGTTAATTTAGACAAAAGAAGAATAATGATATTCCTGAAACGACCAAGGGGTCAGGGAAACCAGTCAACAACTATTGGACATGTAGCACAAACACTCAGAGCAAATTGCTGTGTTATTCGGCTCTAAACAGACAGTACACAGTGGCACTGTGACTGATGAGACTTTAACCAGGTACAGACTCAACGAACACAGCCTGGCCTTTGAGACAGGTAGACACAGAGGCACCAGGCTCCAGAGAGGACAGACTGTGTCAGCTCTGTCCACATAGACAGTTGGAGACAGACACACTTCCTGCTACACTGCAGCAAATATGAACATATCTTGGAGAAATCAAATACAGCAGCCAAGTTGCAGCAAATTATGTCCAACATTTTCTACTGTTATCAACTCTTGGTTTATTGATTTTCTATTAAACACACTATTTAATTTTACACACACACACACACACACACACACACACACACACACACACACACACACACACACACACACACACACACACAATGAAATTGAAATTGAGAGTGAGAGTGAGTGAAATTGAAATTGAGAGAGAGATAGAGAGCAAGAGAGAGAGCATGCACTGGAGTCCCTTTTAACAGTGAAAAACAGATTGGCAGCTGTGTCATAAGCACGGGTCCTAACGCAGGTTGACGAGGCATCGCTTCATCCAATTATATTGTTATCAGAATTATGGATGGGGACAATTCATCAGTAACGTAATACTGATATTTCCCGGACATATACGAACATTTTCCCGCGCGCCTATGACGTTTTGTTTCAGCTCAGTTGAGAGGATTCAAAGGTCCGGAGCCATGCAAGTTAGGCGGTGAGGAGTACGCAGAATTGGAGCAGACCAGCTGTTTTGCCTGAACGAGACGAGAGGTGGGGGTGCAGGGGTGCAGGGGTGCAGGGAGAAGCCTTGTAGGCGGGCTGGAGCTTTCATCCCCATTAACAACTTAGAAACGGTAGCCTATTTGCATCTCTGCTACTTTTTTGGCCATTGGCATTTTTCCTAAACTTTTGATTATGTGGGCAAAATCCACATTTTGGCCGTCTTAGTATGGTAATTACGATCTCATCTCACCAAGTTACGTATCTTTTGACTAATAAGCTGTCATCTCTACCATATACACAGAGGTGAAAGTAACGAATTACAAGTACTCACATTATTGTAATTGAGTTGCTTTTTCGTGTACTTGTACTTTTTAGAGTATTCTTTAAAGTCAGTAATTTACTTTTACTTAAGTGGCCTATGTTTTTAATGAGGCAAGATATACATCCATCCGTTAGCTACTGAGGAAATTATTTATCTACGGATATTGCGAGCTAGAAATAAAAACTGACTTGGACCAGACATAAATCAAATGCATCACATCACATCATATCACATCAAAAACAGGCTAATCAGATCAAATTGTCATGCATCGCGTCAAAAAAAGCGGTGCTGGTTGAAGCCCAGAAGGAGAGGTCTGCAACTACGAGCCCGACGCATAACGTGAGTGAACTATGAATGGGACAGAAGAGAGAGAGCTTTGATAAAGAAAAATAAATAAAAACCAACTATTTTCAATAACGTCGTGGTTTTCTTTCTGGGTTTCTTTGAGAATGTTCTGTGATACAGAGCATGTTGATTTTTTTTCTCAGTGGTTCCAACAGTGGGAGGCGGGAATCCCAGGGGGTCGCAGACACCGGGGGAGGTCGCGAGATGCATACCAAAAACAAATAAAAATTTAAAATGACATTTTTTTTGCATATTTTATCCATTATTGTGAAGATATATTCAAAAATAGTAGTTAAATTTGAAATAAAACCAAGCGCAAAAAAGTGTCCCTGAGGTAATTGCGAAAGATTGGCAGCATCGTTTCAGCAGGTCAATTTACAGCAGCACAGGAAACACAGCGACATGTGAACGTAGGTGGAGACCACCGTGGTAATATCCATCATCAGTCGGAGCAGCTCTTCTAGGTGTCGAAAATATCAAGATGAATGCAATATGTATCTGCATGTGTCATCGTCAACCAACTTCAACACCCCCGATGTGTTGCATGCGCTGGGGTACTTACACTTGAAAGCCTTAAGCCTGTTAAAAGGCTACAGACACTGGAAAACCAAGCATCCCTCACTTGCTGCTAAACCAGTTGATTTTTTCCGGCGAAAGGAGCAAGAGTTGTAAGGCCAAAAAGCCCTTATGAAACAAATAACAATCCCAGCCAAAGCTCAAATGGCATCATAATGACGCGCCATATTTAATTGCACAGGCACAAAGGCTACACAATCGAGAGAAAAAAATTAATCAAACCCGCTGCTGTAGCAATAAGTCAGTTAATGTAAGTACAGTTTTGACGGAATTGTTAATCCTGTTTTGCACCCCGCTCGAGGGGACGTGCACAGGTGAGGACATGTTCACTAAACTTGACAATAAACTTTGGGACGATTGCATTGGTGTGTATACAGACAGTGCTGGAGCAATGCTGGGGGAGAAAGGACTGAAGCAAGAGTCTTACAAGTGGCACCTCACGTACATTTCAGACACTGTATTATTCACAGACAAATTGCGCAAATTGAAATGGGCAGGATTCATATGGTTTCTATAAGATGGAAGACTTCATGGAGGAAAATGCACCGAGTGTTAACACAGTGAACAAGTCTACATCATTACGCAACTTCCACTTCCTCCTGGAACACTTTAACAAGTATTTCCCAGAGGAAACCGCTCCAGAACAATACGACTGAATAAGATCACCATTCACTGTTACGTGGGAAACTCATCTGACATCAGACCTGGAGGACGCATCGGTTGAACTGTCAAGTGGCCGAACGTTACAGACAGCGTTTAATACCAAGACGCTGCTGAGACGCTGAGTTCTGGATTTCCGTCGAAAGGGAATACACGCAGCTATCCACCAAGGTCGCTATGGATGTCCTGATGCCCTTTGGCTCTTCTAACTTCTTATGTGGAAAGACTTTCTGAGCACTTGCTTACATAAAAAAAAATGAAACAGTTCGGCACGAAACATGGATGATGATCTCCGAGTGGCCGTCTCCAAAATTAAACCCACAATGGGCTTGCTCTGCTCCATGCATTGTGCCCACCCATCTCATTAGGTGAGTCTAATGTTGAAGTTATGTGTAAAAATAATTCTAAAATGTAATTTTGCACTTGAAAGCAACAATGTAGGTGTCTGCTGCTCTTCACGCACACAGACATAACCTTATTAAATATTGTATTCAGTGCTACATGGAAATTACTTGTATTCTGCATCTAGCCTTTCTTAAATGACTATAAAATGATATTATGGTTGTTAGGCTGTTGTGTTCTTCGTGTTGTTCTAGTGCATGGGTTTGGACAGGCCTTCTGGAGCGTGTGCACGGCTGTGCGCAACGTTTTGCTTTAACCACCTCCAGGGACAGTGGGGGTCGCCAGTCTCTCGCACCGTTATTTTGGGGGCTGCATAATTTTTTATTAATTTTATTTAGCCTTTATTTAATCTCATTGAGACACGTGATCAGAGACCTGCTTGGACAGCAGCAACAACAACAACAACAACAACAACAACACAGAGTTACAGACAATAATCAATACTCAACATTAATCAACAAAATGAATACGGAGATACAAAGTAGTAGTAAAATCATTAAACTGATGAATGCAGAAAAGTCAATAAAAGTTACATGGTACATTCCCACAGGCGCTCTCTCCATGTTTTATAAAAGTATTTTAAAATTCCCTAGAATTAAGCTCGACACCATTCTTCTGTAGTGTGTTCCAGGTTGATGGGGCAGAGTAGGAAAAGGCCTTTCTACCGAGTTCAGTACGGACTGATGGGGTGGACAAAGTGATGAAACCCTGTGAGCGTAAGCTGTAGCAGCCCTGTTTATGTGGATTTGTAGATGAAGCTATACCAGTGCAATGTTGTGCGCATGGATAGCGATGGCCACTATCCATACGCTATAGTATACTGCTAAACTAATCTTAGCATACATTGTGACATTCGTCCAAATGGCGGGGTCCTCGGCCCTAAACTCAAATGCTACCACAACTTTCCGTCTTGAATATTCAGATAGTAACAAGTTTTTCTTTAACTGTCATTCCCTCCCACACACAGCTCAGCTGCCACTTGACACGAAAATGATCACAAGCAACATTGTCAGCAAACCCTCGACAAGAACGATGTGATCAACAAAGTTTAAAAAAAAAAAAATGTTTAATTCTTTTCCTCACCTTGTCAGTGCTTGCATGATTGTAGAAGTGTATCCTTTCTTCTCCAGACATGTTTTTCTGACCGCGGTGAGGTTTTATTATTGATCCAGATCCAGCAGCGTCTTCTTCAAAGTCAGCAGAGTCGTCAGAAGAAGGAAACTTGGCTATCCCAGGCTGGGGTGCTCCTGAGAGAAAAGCATTCTGGAGACTCAGGATGTGGTTTTAATCCACATCAAACAACTTCAACAAACATCCTTAGTGTTATTTAAAGCAAAAAAATAGTAAAGGTATAAAAAATTCAATTGTACTCAGTAGTTAAATATCAAACTATTATTTTATTCAACATGTCAGAACACTTTATCACCCAAACATGCAGATTTTTTTTTTTTTTTTTTTTACAAACGATCAAATACTAGTGAATGAAAGCAGTAAGCAATAATAATAATAATTCTTAAATTGATATAGGCGTGGGAGTCAAGTGTTCTGAAGTGCAAAATAGTGAAATATAGCAAACCTAAACTGTAAGAAAACTCTCATCTTACACAGAGGCACAATCTGTGTCTTTATCAATAAAATTACTATAAAAAAGCAACCAAATCTGTTGGCAATAGAATACACAAAGTGGATTGTTTTTTTGGTTTTTTTAAAGTTTACAGATGTCAATGTTGTTATAAAAAAGTTGCTTATTGCTGCTTTAAGAAAATAAGACAACTATTTTCAGGAAAAGACAATGTGCTGCATGTTTTCATGCTTCTGAGAGCCTAAAACCTTTCAGTCCCCTGACTGGTGTCAGGAATGTTTGGCCAGAGCATTTCATACAATCCAATTGTCATGGTGTTTTTAGGAAAGTCTTGATGCTTTTCAAAGTAAAGCGGCACCTCTCAGATTTTGTTGTTTTGTGAAGACTGAGAAAGTGCTCTGTTGGTTAGAGTCCATAAAACACTGCAGAGGCAATGCTTTGCTGCTGCAGAATTCATTGTTCTTGGTACAATGGTATGGTACAATTTTGTTCTGAGCTCTGCCTTTTTTCAACATGGAGCATGTGCCATTCTTTTTCAAGTGCTCCTTCAGGCAACCTCATACAGTGTAGTTGAAACAATTCTCCATGCAACAGAGTGTTGCACTAACAAGGTGCTGGCATGCACCAGGATAGTATCACATACCTGTAAAAGATACATCAACATCATTCATCAGCTAACATTTGAAATAAAACAATTTGATGAACACATGCATACATCCAAGTCAAGTATATGACTACTAAAACTTAACAAGACAACATAATTATTCCTCCTTGCCCTTTACAGTATGTGCAAAGGTTGTCAGTCATCCAGGTCATTTTATACAAGATGAATCCACAAGGTACCGGACTTGGTTAAATTTTCAAGTCCAGTTTCCTTTAAGAATAAATTATCTCCCTATCGGTTTCCCCAACAAAGTCTATAGGGGCATCTCAATAAATTCACCATATCGTTTCAGGTACTTTAAGGTGGCCTCGTACAATGAATTTATTTTCTATATTTGTGAATGACCACAAGTCATCGTGATGCTTGTGACCTCTAAGTCATCAACCTGGATGAAAAAAGTAAAAAATGCAAAGATAAATTACTGAAACACTGAAATATACATCACAGCTTACATTTGAAGCCAGCTTCTGTTCTCCTGGTTCCAGCATCCTCAGTCGTTATATAGCCTGGTACTGCTATTGAGGTGTACTCTCCCCAACAGTGAGAAAAGGAAGGGCCTGAAACAAAAAACAAAAAATGTAATAAAATTAAAGCATTTTAGCATATCTCTACTACATTCACAAGTCAGAAGGAATACATTTTCATTCCTCTGTGCACTTCTCCTGTATATAGTCTTGAATGCCAATAGTTAATTTTCAATCTGAAATACCAACTTTTCCCTTTTTTGTTATTAGACAATGAGTAAACTGCATTATTATTCATATCTGATTGCCATTTCAATAATGATAAAATACCTGTAATTATAATTTCCAAATCTGTCATGCAGACCAGCTAACTTTGGGCCATTCTTTCATCTCCCCAGAGTGGTTGCAAACAGCCAAAAAGAAATGCATTAATCAAACGCGTTGGAGATACAGGAACAGGATACTACTCAGTGAAGATTGATGGTGGAGTTTGACGACAGGGAGTAACCTTTATAGTAACATGACACACCGGGGAAGATTGAGACACAGTGGGGGAAGATTGAGCGACTGACTTTAACTGTAGTCAGTTTGATCACACTGAATGAATGACTGGCTGCTACAATTAGAGCAGAGACAGTAGAATTTTTTGAAAATCGGAACTGGGATGATGACGAGAAATGCTCCCCAGCCCGCAAGGCCCACGAGGAAACCATACCTGAAGCCGGAAAGATGTACTTTTAATTTCAGTCTATATATCCTTTCGAGAGATTCGGCTACAACAGCCACAGGTGGCGTCAAATAACCATTTTTGGTTATTTGACGCCACCTGTATATATATTAAGGCTCTACATGTGGCCTTTGTCTGCAATATATATTAAGGCTCTACATGTGGCCTTTGTCTGCTCCTTCATAGAAAGTGTATTGTTCCGTGCAGTTTTGAAAGATCATCGACAACCCTCATTGTCTGCTAAGTATGGTGGCCTTACGAAGCTAGATGGAATAAACAGTAGAATAAAGGGCATGATGTATCTCACGAAGCACTAGATTGAGGAAAAAATGAATAATGACTCTACTATTAAGCACATCCAATTAACATTTAAACTTCAATGTTATGACAGTCGGTGTTGTTTTATTTGACACAGTACTGCATCATTAACAAAGAGGGACATATGCTGTTTTTCAACTCCTCTAGACGAGAGAAGTGCATTTTTACCACTCGTTGTAGGTTGGGGTGCAATGTCCTCCCCCATCCTATACCAATGTATTGTTTATTCAGAATTACTAAAAGAGATGATTTAGAAGAGAAAACTGTCTCATATGTCTTAAAGGCACTTATTGAAACAGAAAAAGCACGTTTTGATCTTCTCTCGCTGCTTTAAGCGTCTTTTGACAAGTATGGAATAGTACACGCTATTTGACATGAATCCACTATTAAACACAACCAATTAACATTTAAACTTCATTATTATGAAAGTTGGCGTGGTTTTATTTGGCACAGTACTGCATCCTTACCAAAGAGGGACATATGCTGTTTTTCAACTCCTCTAGACGAGAGAAGTGCATTTTTACCACTCGTTGTAGGTTGAGGTGCAATGTCCTCCCCCATCCTATATAAATGTATTGTTTATTCAGAATTACTAAAAGAGATGATTTAGAAGAGAAAACTGTCTTATTTCTCTTAAAGGCACTTATTGAAACAGCAAAGCACGTTTTGATCTTCTCTCGCTGCTTTAAGCTTCTTTTGACAAGTATAGAATAGTACACGCTATATGACATAAATCCACTATTAAGCACATCCAATTAACATGTAAAGTTCATTATTATGACAGTCGGTGTGGTTTTATTTGGTACATTACTGCATCTTTACCAAAGAGGGACATATGCTGTTTTTCAACTCCTCTAGACGAGAGAAGTGCATTTTTACCACTCGTTGTAGGTTAAGGTGCAATGTCCTCCTCCATCCTATATAAATGTATTGTTTATTCAGAATTACTAAAAGAGATGATTTAGAAGAGAAAACTGTCTCATATGTCTTATATGCAGTTACTAAAACAGCAAAGCACGTTTTGATCTTCTCTCGCCGCTTTAAGCTTCTTTTGACAAGTATGGAATAGTACACGCTATATGACACAAATCCGCTATTAATCACATCCAATTAACATGTAAACTTCAGTATTGTGACAGTCGGTGTTGTTTTATTTGGTACATTACTGCATTTTTACCAAAGAGGGACATATGCTGTTTTTCAACTCCTCTCGACGAGAGAAATGCATTTTTACCACTTGTTGTAGGTTAATGTGCAATGGCCTCACCCATGCTATAAAAATATTTTGCTTATTCAGAATTACTAAAAGAGATGATTTAGAAGAGAAAACTGTCTTATTTCTCTTAATGGCACTTATTGAAACAGCAAAGCACGTTATGGTCTTCTCTCACTGCTTTAAGCGTCTTTTGACAAGTATAGAATAGTACACGCTATATGACATGAACCCACTAAGCACATCCAATTAACATTTAAACTTCATTGTTGTGACAGTCGGTGTTGCTTTATTTGGTACATTACTGCATCTTTACCAAAGAGGGACATATGCTGTTTTTCAACTCCTCTAGACGAGAGAAGTGCATTTTTACCACTTGTTGTAGGTTAAGGTGCAATGTCCTCACCCATGCTATAAAAATGTTTTGCTTATTCAGAATTACTAAAAGAGATGATTTAGAAGAGAAAACTGTCTCATATGTCTTATATGCAGTTACTAAAACAGCAAAGCCCGTTTTGATCGTCTCTCGCCGCTTCAAGCTTCTTTTGACAAGTATAGAATAGTACACGCTATTCGACATGAATCCACTATTAAGCATATCCAAATAACATTTAAACTTCATTATTATGAAAGTTGGCGTGGTTTCATTTGGCCAATTACTGCATCTTTACCAAAGAGGTACAAGTGGTACTAGTCATTTTTTCCTCAATTTTCATTTATTTTCTACCTGTGAAAATGAGCTACCCTGGCTGTCAATATGAGCTACCCTCCCTGTCAAAATGAGCTACCTTACTTAAAAAACATTGAAAGTGGTATTATTCTTTTTCCATCAACTTTTTAGCTGTCAATACCGCACAATTCAAACGCACGGACGTGTAGGCTAGGACTTTTGTGAATCACATGAGTCGTGTTTGTGTGTGTGTTGCAATATTTCAATATGTCAAAGGATTATGAGTACCAGAGATAAAACAGTATATCGACAAACTCAATATTAGGGCTGCACAATATTGAAAGAAAGATTTACATGGCAATTTATTCTTTTTCTGCGATATATAGATACAGATGCTGCAAGTATTTTTTCTGTCTTGTCTTTGTTTAGTATTTCTTACAATTTGCCGGCAACTATCCCCGTGAGAGTAACATATTAGACACAGAATTCTACAGCATATGTTGGCTGCGGACCCATGTAGCAACACACTGAAAATGCGTAGGAAGAGAAGCAAAAAGGTTCCCTCTAACTGCTGAATCGGACTCTTATTACAGCATTCTGCTAGCTGCTTGCAATAATTAGTTTCCCCAGTAAGGTGTCAGTAGCAGCTTTGGTATATTATCAACTGGCGCTGAACTCCCAGTTAAGCAAGGAGTCCAGCCGGAAAGCGTAAGACCATCGGGTTAGCAGCAAAACAAGCTGATTTTTTATTATTATTATTATTATTATTATTGTGTCATTCATTTTTTTTCACCCTATACCTGTTTCATCCATCAGCGGTTATGTGTATTTTTTCATTTTTTAGAGCATTTCAGTAAAGACTGAGCAGACTGCAGATGGGTGATCACTGTTTTATTTATTTATTTTATATGTTACATTTCAGTCAAAATTGAGCAGGTGATCAAAGTTTTAGTTTTAGTTTTTTTTTAAATATACGAAATATTAATGATTAAGCAGACTGACATGAAAGGTCATAGAATTATTAGTAGTCTTATTTTCTTTATTCCCTACATATTCATAGATAAAGTAAACATTGGGTAATAGGCAAATAGGCGGAAGTCTTAAGGCATATATATATATATATATATATATATATGTTTTGTTCATTACTTGTCAAGTGTAGATGTATTTGTATTTTGTACGTTTTATATCTGATTTGTGCATTCATCTATGTTTTGTATTGCTTAAATGGGAATGGGATTTGCATATTTGAACTCGATAGTTTCAGTGGCGCACAGTAATTCATATCCAGTCCCAGGTAGGAGTGATGTGAAAATAATAAGTTGGAATGTAAAAGGGCTTAAACATGCAGTCAAAAGAGAGAGGGTTCTCTCACACTTAAGACATCTCGGGATAGGCATAGCATTCTTACAGGAAACCAACCTTCAGAATAAAGAGCACTTTGGGATTTACAAAGACTGGGTAGGGCAGGTGTTTCACTCACAATTTAATTCTAAAACTCGAGGAAGAGCTATACTAGTCCATAAAAATGTTCCTTTTATTGCATCATTTATTGCATTATTGCATGTATCTGATCCAAATGTTCGATATGTTACGGTTGTGAGGAAGCTACTACAACTTAATCTAATTTTAGTTAATATTTACGCCCCTAATTTTGACAATGATCAGTTTTTAGAAAAAAAAATGCTGAGCTCCATCCCCAGTCTGGATAGTCATCACTTGATTCTTTCAGGGGATTACAATCTGGTGATCGTTCCTCTCATTCGACATCAAAGTCATCTAAATCAGTAAACAATCCATGCATTTATGAACACACATAAACTTGTAGATCCATGGAGATTTAAGAATCCTAACAAAAGGGAGTACTCTTATTTCTCTCATGTACACAGATCATTTTCAAGAATAGACTTTTTTTGCTCAATCCCTATTTACTGAGAACAATAACAATTTGTTAATGTAATCCGATTTTGATCTCTGGCCATGCATTGTTATTAAAGAAAAATAAGGACCCACTCAACTGTTCATCATACAGACCAATTAGTTTAGCAAACTGTTTTCAAAAGTTTTGGCTTCTCGCCTTGAAAACATTCTTCCTCACATAGTGTTGGACCACCAGACTGCATTTGTTCAAGGTAGACAGTCCTATTTCAATCTGAGACGACTGTTTAACATAATCTACACGAAATCCCACACTCTATCCCCAAAAGCGATAATCTCGCTCAACGGCGAGAAGGCGTTTGATAGGGAATAGTGATGAGTAATGAGTGGGAATATCTTCTTCCCACACTCAGTCGGTTTGGATTTGGCCCTAATTTTATTAAACACATCAAACTTATCTACACCGACCCAACTGCCTCAGTTTACACTAACTCTGTCTCCTCTGATTACTTCCCTCTCTTCAGGGGGACTAAACAAGGATAGCCCACTACTTTTTGTCTTTGCAATAGAACCACTCTCCATAGCTCTACACGTGGTGGCCTATAACACATACTGTCTCACTCTACGCAGACGACTTGTTATTATATGTCACCAACCCTGTCTCAACCATACCTGAAGTCCTCAGAGTCCTGGAAGAATTTGGAAAAATATCAGGATACAAACTTAATTTCAATAAAAGTGGGTACTTCCCCATTAACAAGAAAGTTTAAGAATTTCCCAATCTGCCATTTAAACTCACAGCTGACTTTTTCACATATCTGGGGGTAAAAAAAACCCCAAATCTTATCAACAGACTATTTAAAGCAAATTTTAGTCCTCTTTTAGAACAGTGTAAAAAGGATCTATTTTACCCTCATCTCTTATTGGGAGAACAAATTCTGTAAAGATGAATATTGTTCCAAAGTTTTTATATTTGGTTCAAGCGATACCTAAGCGATTTTTGACACACTGTCAAAGTCTTACGGCTGCATGGTTGTGCCCTCTCCTACTATTGGTATCTTTGGGGTATCCCTAGTTTCAGCTGGTACAAATTTCCCTCCTTACTTTCCTAAAGTTATTGCCTTTTCCTCTCTAGTAGCTAGACGTTCAATTCGATTCAAATGGAAGGATGTAATCCCTCCATCACACAACCAATGGATAAAAAATGTGATGCAGAACATCAAGCTGGAAAAAATCTGATGCACCCTTAATGGATCTATCAGCAGATTCCACAAAACCTGGGACCCGTCTATGAACTTTGTGAATAATTTATCTGGTCTGGAACTATGAACTTTCATCCCCTCAGGTGGTCTCTCCTATTAATGCTTAAGAACAGAATGCAACTTATTTTTTAATTTAACTTACTTTCTTTTTAAATCGTATTTATTTATTAATTTTCATCTCTTTTATTGTTATTAATATTGTTATTTTTCCTTGTTTGTATGCCGTTGTCTGTGGGAGTTTTGAAATGTTTAGTTTTTTGTCTTTAAAAAAGCTGTTTGTGGTTGATAGGGATGTTGGGTTGTAGTTTGTCCATACGTATGCTCTTATTGAGGCATATCAATGTTTTGTTCTGCAATGCAAAATCTGTTACAAATAAAGTGTTAAAAAAAACTAAATAGCAAGCTGATTTTAAGACAAGACTGTCTTTTTGTTATGTTTGCAGTTGCAGTAGCTGTATACTATTATTTGGAACCACATTGTCATCATTCAGTGTGTATCACACTACACAGTTATCATGATTACTTATTCAAAAAGGTATTATGTTTAAGAGCTCATAGTGCCATATTACCCCTCTAGAATATTGCACTCCCAGGATGCAGGCCTGCTCGTGGTACCTAAAGTCTCTAAGAGTAGTATGGGAGCCTTCAATTATCAGGCCCCCCTACCCTGAGTCTGGTTCTGCTCAAGGTTTCTGCCTGTAAAAAGGAAGTTTTTCCTTGCCAATAGGCCGAATGTTGCTAAGTGCTACTGATTGAGATTCATGTTGGGTCTCTCTCTAAATAGCATAACAAAGAGTATGATCTAGACCTGCTCTTTTTGTAAAGTGTCTTGAGAGAACTTTGGTTATGATTTGGCGCCATACAAATAAACTTTGATCTGAATTTAATTTGATTGATTAAAAACATACCATTAAGGATGATTGTATTGATTGTCATTTCAAATGTGTTAGGGTGTTTTGGGGAAAACTGACAGCCCTTTTTAGCTTGCACATTGAGGAGCTGTAATTCATTTAACCTTAACCTTAAGAAAACCTTGTATATTTTTGTATATTTTTATATATTTTTACAACTTCAGCAATTTTTACTCATATTTTCACCACTTCAGACGGCAGATTTTCTTTCTACCTCATTTTCCCTTCAGTAAAAACGGCCTGAAATAGACTGTGAAAGTCATTTACAACATATGTGACAATGTGGAAGACTTATCCAGTCTGAAAAACCACACATCAAAAACATGAACCAATGAGGAGTGGTTCGACACAGACTGCAGAGGTCTGAGTAAAAAACTCAAAAGTTTATCAAATCAAAAACACAGACAACCCGACAACCCTGAGCTCAGCCTCAACATCTATACCCTCAACACCCTCATTAAAAAACGTGGCCACAAAAACAAGAACAAAATCTTCTCCTGTTTTGTAGGCTTCAAAAAAAGCATTTTATTCGATTTGGCATGATGTTCTGTTCTTAAAATTAATTGAAATGGTGTAGGAGTTCATGGCATCATTGAAGCATGCTGTAAAAATTGCCAAGATGGAAACAGAGTTCTTTACCAAAGTAAAGGGGTGAAACAGGGCTGCAGTCTCAGCCCCACCCTCTTAAACATTTATGCTGATGAATTGGCTAAATCATTGGAACAGTCTGATATCCCTGGTCTCACCCTGTCTGACACACATCAAATGCTACTGTTTGCAGATGATCTGATATTGCTGGCTCCATCTAAGGGGGCATTTCAACAGCAACTGGATCAACTGCAAACCTTCTGTCAGACCTAGGCCCTGACAGTTAATTTAGACAAAAGAAGAATAATGATATTCCTGAAACGACCAAGGGGTCAGGGAAACCAGTCAGTTTTTATTTGGATCCACTTGACATAGACTAATTTCCATTTTTCATTATAATAAAAAAAGAGCTATCAAATTTTATAAACACCTCAAAACAAGTGACCCCAACTCGTACCATCACAAAGCACTGCAATGCCAAGAGGAGAACATGGAGAACATGGAGAACACCGTCAGCCAGCTAATCCTGAGGCTCAGCTCCTCTAACAGGCCTCAGGACAGCCCTCACACAATCCAGACCAACCAGGTGATAGATAAAGAAAAACCACATGACTACAACTATTGGACATGTAGCACAAACACTCAGAGCAAATTGCTGTGTTATTCGGCTCTAAACAGACAGTACACAGTGGCACTGTGACTGATGAGACTTTAACCAGGTACAGACTCAACGAACACAGCCTGGCCATCGAGACAGGTAGACACAGAGGCACCAGGCTCCAGAGAGGACAGACTGTGTCAGCTCTGTCCACATAGACAGTTGGAGACAGAGACACACTTCCTGCTACACTGCAGCAAATATGAACATATCTTGGAGAAATCAAATACAGCAGCCAAGTTGCAGCAAGATATGTCCAACATTTTCTACTGTTATCAACTCTTGGTTTATTGATTTTCTATTAAACACACTATTTAATTTTACACACACACACACACACACACACACACACACACACACACACACACACACACAATGAAATTGAAATTGAGAGTGAGAGTGAGTGAAATTGAAATTGAGAGAGAGATAGAGAGCAAGAGAGAGAGCATGCACTGGAGTCCCTTTTAACAGTGAAAAACAGATTGGCAGCTGTGTCATAAGCACGGGTCCTAACGCAGGTTGACGAGGCATCGCTTCATCCAATTATATTGTTATCAGAATTATGGATGGGGACAATTCATCAGTAACGTAATACTGATATTTCCCGGACATATACGAACATTTTCCCGCGCGCCTATGACGTTTTGTTTCAGCTCAGTTGAGAGGATTCAAAGGTCCGGAGCCATGCAAGTTAGGCGGTGAGGAGTACGCAGAATTGGAGCAGACCAGCTGTTTTGCCTGAACGAGACGAGAGGTGGGGGTGCAGGGGTGCAGGGGTGCAGGGAGAAGCCTTGTAGGCGGGCTGGAGCTTTCATCCCCATTAACAACTTAGAAACGGTAGCCTATTTGCATCTCTGCTACTTTTTTGGCCATTGGCATTTTTCCTAAACTTTTGATTATGTGGGCAAAATCCACATTTTGGCCGTCTTAGTATGGTAATTACGATCTCATCTCACCAAGTTACGTATCTTTTGACTAATAAGCTGTCATCTCTACCATATACACAGAGGTGAAAGTAACGAATTACAAGTACTCACATTATTGTAATTGAGTTGCTTTTTCGTGTACTTGTACTTTTTAGAGTATTCTTTAAAGTCAGTAATTTACTTTTACTTAAGTGGCCTATGTTTTTAATGAGGCAAGATATACATCCATCCGTTAGCTACTGAGGAAATTATTTATCTACGGATATTGCGAGCTAGAAATAAAAACTGACTTGGACCAGACATAAATCAAATGCATCACATCACATCATATCACATCAAAAACAGGCTAATCAGATCAAATTGTCATGCATCGCGTCAAAAAAAGCGGTGCTGGTTGAAGCCCAGAAGGAGAGGTCTGCAACTACGAGCCCGACGCATAACGTGAGTGAACTATGAATGGGACAGAAGAGAGAGAGCTTTGATAAAGAAAAATAAATAAAAACCAACTATTTTCAATAACGTCGTGGTTTTCTTTCTGGGTTTCTTTGAGAATGTTCTGTGATACAGAGCATGTTGATTTTTTTTCTCAGTGGTTCCAACAGTGGGAGGCGGGAATCCCAGGGGGTCGCAGACACCGGGGGAGGTCGCGAGATGCATACCAAAAACAAATAAAAATTTAAAATGACATTTTTTTTGCATATTTTATCCATTATTGTGAAGATATATTCAAAAATAGTAGTTAAATTTGAAATAAACCAAGCGCAAAAAAGTGTCCCTGATGTAATTGCGAAAGATTGACAGCATCGTTTCAGCAGGTCAATTTACAGCAGCACAGGAAACACAGCGACATGTGAACGTAGGTGGAGACCACCGTGGTAATATCCATCATCAGTCGGAGCAGCTCTTCTAGGTGTCGAAAATATCAAGATGAATGCAATATGTATCTGCATGTGTCATCGTCAACCAACTTCAACACCCCCAATGTGTTGCATGCGCTGGGGTACTTACACTTGAAAGCCTAAAGCCTGTTAAAAGGCTACAGACACTGGAAAACCAAGCATCCCTCACTTGCTGCTAAACCAGTTGATTTTTTCCGGCGAAAGGAGCAAGAGTTGTAAGGCCAAAAAGCCCTTATGAAACAAATAACAATCCCAGCCAAAGCTCAAATGGCATCATAATGACGCGCCATATTTAATTGCACAGGCACAAAGGCTACACAATCGAGAGAAAAAAATTAATCAAACCCGCTGCTGTAGCAATAAGTCAGTTAATGTAAGTACAGTTTTGACGGAATTGTTAATCCTGTTTTGCACCCCGCTCGAGGGGACGTGCACAGGTGAGGACATGTTCACTAAATTTGACAATAAACTTTGGGACGATTGCATTGGTGTGTATACAGACAGTGCTGGAGCAATGCTGGGGGAGAAAGGACTGAAGCAAGAGTCTTACAAGTGGCACCTCACGTACATTTCAGACACTGTATTATTCACAGACAAATTGCGCAAATTGAAATGGGCAGGATTCATATGGTTTCTATAAGATGGAAGACTTCATGGAGGAAAATGCACCGAGTGTTAACACAGTGAACAAGTCTACATCATTACGCAACTTCCACTTCCTCCTGGAACACTTTAACAAGTATTTTCCAGAGGAAACCGCTCCAGAACAATACGACTGAATAAGATCACCATTCACTGTTACGTGGGAAACTCATCTGACATCAGACCTGGAGGACGCATCGGTTGAACTGTCAAGTGGCCGAACGTTACAGACAGCGTTTAATACCAAGACGCTGCTGAGACGCTGAGTTCTGGATTTCCGTCGAAAGGGAATACACGCAGCTATCCACCAAGGTCGCTATGGATGTCCTGATGCCCTTTGGCTCTTCTAACTTCTTATGTGGAAAGACTTTCTGAGCACTTGCTTACATAAAAAAAAATGAAACAGTTCGGCACGAAACATGGATGATGATCTCCGAGTGGCCGTCTCCAAAATTAAACCCACAATGGGCTTGCTCTGCTCCATGCATTGTGCCCACCCATCTCATTAGGTGAGTCTAATGTTGAAGTTATGTGTAAAAATAATTCTAAAATGTAATTTTGCACTTGAAAGCAACAATGTAGGTGTCTGCTGCTCTTCACGCACACAGACATAACCTTATTAAATATTGTATTCAGTGCTACATGGAAATTACTTGTATTCTGCATCTAGCCTTTCTTAAATGACTATAAAATGATATTATGGTTGTTAGGCTGTTGTGTTCTTCGTGTTGTTCTAGTGCATGGGTTTGGACAGGCCTTCTGGAGCGTGTGCACGGCTGTGCGCAACGTTTTGCTTTAACCACCTCCAGGGACAGTGGGGGTCGCCAGTCTCTCGCACCGTTATTTTGGGGGCTGCATAATTTTTTATTAATTTTATTTAGCCTTTATTTAATCTCATTGAGACACGTGATCAGAGACCTGCTTGGACAGCAGCAACAACAACAACAACAACAACAACAACACAGAGTTACAGACAATAATCAATACTCAACATTAATCAACAAAATGAATACGGAGATACAAAGTAGTAGTAAAATCATTAAACTGATGAATGCAGAAAAGTCAATAAAAGTTACATGGTACATTCCCACAGGCGCTCTCTCCATGTTTTATAAAAGTATTTTAAAATTCCCTAGAATTAAGCTCGACACCATTCTTCTGTAGTGTGTTCCAGGTTGATGGGGCAGAGTAGGAAAAGGCCTTTCTACCGAGTTCAGTACGGACTGATGGGGTGGACAAAGTGATGAAACCCTGTGAGCGTAAGCTGTAGCAGCCCTGTTTATGTGGATTTGTAGATGAAGCTATACCAGTGCAATGTTGTGCGCATGGATAGTGATGGCCACTATCCATACGCTATAGTATACTGCTAAACTAATCTTAGCATACATTGTGACATTCGTCCAAATGGCGGGGTCCTCGGCCCTAAACTCAAATGCTACCACAACTTTCCGTCTTGAATATTCAGATAGTAACAAGTTTTTCTTTAACTGTCATTCCCTCCCACACACAGCTCAGCTGCCACTTGACACGAAAATGATCACAAGCAACATTGTCAGCAAACCCTCGACAAGAACGATGTGATCAACAAAGTTTAAAAAAAAAAAATGTTTAATTCTTTTCCTCACCTTGTCAGTGCTTGCATGATTGTAGAAGTGTATCCTTTCTTCTCCAGACATGTTTTTCTGACCGCGGTGAGGTTTTATTATTGATCCAGATCCAGCAGCGTCTTCTTCAAAGTCAGCAGAGTCGTCAGAAGAAGGAAACTTGGCTATCCCAGGCTGGGGTGCTCCTGAGAGAAAAGCATTCTGGAGACTCAGGATGTGGTTTTAATCCACATCAAACAACTTCAACAAACATCCTTAGTGTTATTTAAAGCAAAAAAATAGTAAAGGTATAAAAAATTCAATTGTACTCAGTAGTTAAATATCAAACTATTATTTTATTCAACATGTCAGAACACTTTATCACCCAAACATGCAGATTTTTTTTTTTTTTTTTTTTTTACAAACGATCAAATACTAGTGAATGAAAGCAGTAAGCAATAATAATAATAATTCTTAAATTGATATAGGCGTGGGAGTCAAGTGTTCTGAAGTGCAAAATAGTGAAATATAGCAAACCTAAACTGTAAGAAAACTCTCATCTTACACAGAGGCACAATCTGTGTCTTTATCAATAAAATTACTATAAAAAAGCAACCAAATCTGTTGGCAATAGAATACACAAAGTGGATTGTTTTTTTGGTTTTTTTAAAGTTTACAGATGTCAATGTTGTTATAAAAAAGTTGCTTATTGCTGCTTTAAGAAAATAAGACAACTATTTTCAGGAAAAGACAATGTGCTGCATGTTTTCATGCTTCTGAGAGCCTAAAACCTTTCAGTCCCCTGACTGGTGTCAGGAATGTTTGGCCAGAGCATTTCATACAATCCAATTGTCATGGTGTTTTTAGGAAAGTCTTGATGCTTTTCAAAGTAAAGCGGCACCTCTCAGATTTTGTTGTTTTGTGAAGACTGAGAAAGTGCTCTGTTGGTTAGAGTCCATAAAACACTGCAGAGGCAATGCTTTGCTGCTGCAGAATTCATTGTTCTTGGTACAATGGTATGGTACAATTTTGTTCTGAGCTCTGCCTTTTTTCAACATGGAGCATGTGCCACTCTTTTTCAAGTGCTCCTTCAGGCAACCTCATACAGTGTAGTTGAAACAATTCTCCATGCAACAGAGTGTTGCACTAACAAGGTGCTGGCATGCACCAGGATAGTATCACATACCTGTAAAAGATACATCAACATCATTCATCAGCTAACATTTGAAATAAAACAATTTGATGAACACATGCATACATCCAAGTCAAGTATATGACTACTAAAACTTAACAAGACAACATAATTATTCCTCCTTGCCCTTTACAGTATGTGCAAAGGTTGTCAGTCATCCAGGTCATTTTATACAAGATGAATCCACAAGGTACCGGACTTGGTTAAATTTTCAAGTCCAGTTTCCTTTAAGAATAAATTATCTCCCTATCGGTTTCCCCAACAAAGTCTATAGGGGCATCTCAATAAATTCACCATATCGTTTCAGGTACTTTAAGGTGGCCTCGTACAATGAATTTATTTTCTATATTTGTGAATGACCACAAGTCATCGTGATGCTTGTGACCTCTAAGTCATCAACCTGGATGAAAAAAGTAAAAAATGCAAAGATAAATTACTGAAACACTGAAATATACATCACAGCTTACATTTGAAGCCAGCTTCTGTTCTCCTGGTTCCAGCATCCTCAGTCGTTATATAGCCTGGTACTGCTATTGAGGTGTACTCTCCCCAACAGTGAGAAAAGGAAGGGCCTGAAACAAAAAACAAAAAATGTAATAAAATTAAAGCATTTTAGCATATCTCTACTACATTCACAAGTCAGAAGGAATACATTTTCATTCCTCTGTGCACTTCTCCTGTATATAGTCTTGAATGCCAATAGTTAATTTTCAATCTGAAATACCAACTTTTCCCTTTTTTGTTATTAGACAATGAGTAAACTGCATTATTATTCATATCTGATTGCCATTTCAATAATGATAAAATACCTGTAATTATAATTTCCAAATCTGTCATGCAGACCAGCTAACTTTGGGCCATTCTTTCATCTCCCCAGAGTGGTTGCAAACAGCCAAAAAGAAATGCATTAATCAAACGCGTTGGAGATACAGGAACAGGATACTACTCAGTGAAGATTGATGGTGGAGTTTGACGACAGGGAGTAACCTTTATAGTAACATGACACACCGGGGAAGATTGAGACACAGTGGGGGAAGATTGAGCGACTGACTTTAACTGTAGTCAGTTTGATCACACTGAATGAATGACTGGCTGCTACAATTAGAGCAGAGACAGTAGAATTTTTTGAAAATCGGAACTGGGATGATGACGAGAAATGCTCCCCAGCCCGCAAGGCCCACGAGGAAACCATACCTGAAGCCGGAAAGATGTACTTTTAATTTCAGTCTATATATCCTTTCGAGAGATTCGGCTACAACAGCCACAGGTGGCGTCAAATAACCATTTTTGGTTATTTGACGCCACCTGTATATATATTAAGGCTCTACATGTGGCCTTTGTCTGCAATATATATTAAGGCTCTACATGTGGCCTTTGTCTGCTCCTTCATAGAAAGTGTATTGTTCCGTGCAGTTTTGAAAGATCATCGACAACCCTCATTGTCTGCTAAGTATGGTGGCCTTACGAAGCTAGATGGAATAAACAGTAGAATAAAGGGCATGATGTATCTCACGAAGCACTAGATTGAGGAAAAAATGAATAATGACTCTACTATTAAGCACATCCAATTAACATTTAAACTTCAATGTTATGACAGTCGGTGTTGTTTTATTTGACACAGTACTGCATCATTAACAAAGAGGGACATATGCTGTTTTTCAACTCCTCTAGACGAGAGAAGTGCATTTTTACCACTCGTTGTAGGTTGGGGTGCAATGTCCTCCCCCATCCTATACCAATGTATTGTTTATTCAGAATTACTAAAAGAGATGATTTAGAAGAGAAAACTGTCTCATATGTCTTAAAGGCACTTATTGAAACAGAAAAAGCACGTTTTGATCTTCTCTCGCTGCTTTAAGCGTCTTTTGACAAGTATGGAATAGTACACGCTATTTGACATGAATCCACTATTAAACACAACCAATTAACATTTAAACTTAATTATTATGAAAGTTGGCGTGGTTTTATTTGGCACAGTACTGCATCCTTACCAAAGAGGGACATATGCTGTATTTCAACTCCTCTAGACGAGAGAAGTGCATTTTTACCACTCGTTGTAGGTTGAGGTGCAATGTCCTCCCCCATCCTATATAAATGTATTGTTTATTCAGAATTACTAAAAGAGATGATTTAGAAGAGAAAACTGTCTTATTTCTCTTAAAGGCACTTATTGAAACAGCAAAGCACGTTTTGATCTTCTCTCGCTGCTTTAAGCGTCTTTTGACAAGTATAGAATAGTACACGCTATATGACATGAACCCACTATTAAGCACATCCAATTAACATGTAAAGTTCATTATTATGACAGTCGGTGTGGTTTTATTTGGTACATTACTGCATCTTTACCAAAGAGGGACATATGCTGTTTTTCAACTCCTCTCGACGAGAGAAGTGCATTTTTACCACTCGTTGTAGGTTAAGGTGCAATGTCCTCCCCCATCCTATATAAATGTATTGTTTATTCAGAATTACTAAAAGAGATGATTTAGAAGAGAAAACTGTCTTATTTCTCTTAAAGGCACTTATTGAAACAGCAAAGCACGTTTTGATCTTCTCTCGCTGCTTTAAGCGTCTTTTGACAAGTATAGAATACTACACGCTATTTGACGTGAACCCACTATTAAGCACATCCAATTAACATTTAAACTTAATTATTATGACAGTCGGTGTGGTTTTATTTGGTACATTACTGCATCTTTACCAAAGAGGGACATATGCTGTTTTTCAACTCCTCTAGATGAGAGAAGTGCATTTTTACCACTCGTTGTAGGTTAAGGTGCAATGTCCTCCTCCATCCTATATAAATGTATTGTTTATTCAGAATTACTAAAAGAGATGATTTAGAAGAGAAAACTGTCTTATTTCTCTTAAAGGCACTTATTGAAACAGCAAAGCACGTTTTGATCTTCTCTCGCTGCTTTAAGCGTCTTTTGACAAGTATAGAATACTACACGCTATTTGACGTGAACCCACTATTAAGCACATCCAATTAACATTTAAACTTCATTATTATGACAGTCGGTGTGGTTTTATTTGGTACATTACTGCATCTTTACGAAAGAGGGACATATGCTGTTTTTCAACTCCTCTCGACGAGAGAAGTGCATTTTTACCACTTGTTGTAAGTTAATGTGCAATGTCCTCTTATGAAAAATGTTTTGCTTATTCAGAATTACTAAAAGAGATGATTTAGAAGAGAAAACTGTCTCATATGTCTTATATGCAGTTACTAAAACAGCAAAGCACGTTTTGATCTTCTCTCGCCGCTTCAAGTTTCTTTTGACAAGTATAGAATAGTACACGCTATTCGACATGAATCCACTATTAAGCACATCCAATTAACATTTAAACTTCATTATTATGAAAGTTGGCGTGGTTTTATTTGGCACAGTACTGCATCTTTACCAAAGAGGGACATATGCTGTTTTTCAACTCCTCTGGACGAAAGAAGTGCATTTTTATCACTTGTTGTATGTTAATGTGCTATGTCCTCCCCCATCCTATAAAAATGTTTTGCTTATTCAGAATTACTAAAAGAGATGATTTAGAAGAGGAAACTGTCTTATTTCTCTTAAAGGCACTTATTGAAACAGCAAAGCACGTTTTGATCTTCTCTCGCCGCTTTAAGCTTCTTTTGACAAGTATGGAATAGTACACGCTATATGACACAAATCCGCTATTAATCACATCCAATTAACATGTAAACTTCATTATTGTGACAGTCGGTGTTGTTTTATTTGGTACATTACTGCATCTTTACCAAAGAGGGACATATGCTGTTTTTCAACTCCTCTCGACGAGAGAAGTGCATTTTTACCACTTGTTGTAAGTTAATGTGCAATGTCCTCTTATAAAAATGTTTTGCTTATTCAGAATTACTAAAAGAGATGATTTACAAGAGAAAACTGTCTCATATGTCTTATATGCAGTTACTAAAACAGCAAAGCACGTTATGATCTTCTCTCGCTGCTTTAAGCTTCTTTTGATAAGTATGGAATAGTACACGCTATATGACACAATTCCGCTATTAATCACATCCAATTAACATGTAAACTTCATTATTGTGACAGTCGGTGTGGTTTTATTTGGTATATTACTGCATCTTTGCCAAAGAGGGACATATGCTGTTTTTCAACTCCTCTAGACGAGAGAAGTGCATTTTTACCACTTGTTGTAGGTTAAGGTGCAATGTCCTCACCCATGCTATGAAAATGTTTTTCTTATTCAGAATTACTAAAAGAGATGATTTACAAGAGAAAACTGTCGTATTTCTCTTAAAGGCACTTATTGAAACAGCAAAGCACGTTATGATCTTCTCTCGCTGCTTTAAGCGTCTTTTGTCAAATATAGAGTTAGAACACGCTATATGACACAAATACGCCATTAATCACAGCCAAATAACATTTAAACTTCATTATTATGACAGTCGGCGTGATTTCATTTGGCACGTTACTGCATCTTTACCAAAGAGGTACAAGTGGTACTAGTCATTTTAGAGAGAAGTGCATTTTTACCACTCGTTGTAGGTTAAGGTGCAATGTCCTCACCCATGCTATAAAAATGTTTTGCTTATTCAGAATTACTAAAAGAGATGATTTACAAGAGAAAACTGTCTCATATGTCTTAAATGCAGTTTCTAAAACAGCAAAGCACGTTATGATCTTCTCTCGCTGCTTTCAGCGTCTTTTGACAAGTATAGAATAGTTCACGCTATATGACATGAATCCACTATTAATCACATCCAATTAACATTTAAACTTCATTATTATGACAGTCGGTGTTGTTTCATTTGGTACATTACTGCATCTTTACCAAAGAGGGACATATGCTGTTTTTCAACTACTCTCGACGAGAGAAGTGCATTTTTACCACTTGTTGTAGGTTAAGGTGCAATGTCCTCACCTATGCTATAAAAATGTTTTGCTTATTCAGAATTACTAAAAGAGATGATTTACAAGAGAAAACTGTCTCATATGTCTTATATGCAGTTACTAAAACAGCAAAGCACGTTATGATCTTCTCTCGCTGCTTTAAGCTTCTTTTGATAAGTATGGAATAGTACACGCTATATGACACAAATCCGCTATTAATCACATCCAATTAACATGTAAACTTCATTATTGTGACAGTCGGTGTGGTTTTATTTGGTATATTACTGCATCTTTGCCAAAGAGGGACATATGCTGTTTTTCAACTCCTCTAGACGAGAGAAGTGCATTTTTACCACTTGTTGTAGGTTAAGGTGCAATGTCCTCACCCATGCTATGAAAATGTTTTTCTTATTCAGAATTACTAAAAGAGATGATTTACAAGAGAAAACTGTCGTATTTCTCTTAAAGGCACTTATTGAAACAGCAAAGCACGTTATGATCTTCTCTCGCTGCTTTAAGCGTCTTTTGTCAAATATAGAGTTAGAACACGCTATATGACACAAATACGCCATTAATCACAGCCAATTAACATTTAAACTTCATTATTATGACAGTCGGCGTGATTTCATTTGGCACGTTACTGCATCTTTACCAAAGAGGTACAAGTGGTACTAGTCATTTTAGAGAGAAGTGCATTTTTACCACTTGTTGTAGGTTAAGGTGCAATGTCCTCACCCATGCTATAAAAATGTTTTGCTTATCCAGAATTACTAAAAGAGATGATTTACAAGAGAAAACTGTCTCATATGTCTTAAATGCAGTTACTAAAACAGCAAAGCACGTTATGATCTTCTCTCGCTGCTTTCAGCGTCTTTTGACAAGTATAGAATAGTTCACGCTATATGACATGAATCCACTATTAATCACATCCAATTAACATTTAAACTTCATTATTATGACAGTCGGTGTTGTTTCATTTGGTACATTACTGCATCTTTACCAAAGAGGGACATATGCTGTTTTTCAACTACTCTCGACGAGAGAAGTGCATTTTTACCACTTGTTGTAGGTTAAGGTGCAATGTCCTCACCTATGCTATAAAAATGTTTTGCTTATTCAGAATTACTAAAAGAGATGATTTACAAGAGAAAACTGTCTCATATGTCTTATATGCAGTTACTAAAACAGCAAAGCACGTTATGATCTTCTCTCGCTGCTTTAAGCTTCTTTTGATAAGTATGGAATAGTACACGCTATATGACACAAATCCGCTATTAATCACATCCAATTAACATGTAAACTTCATTATTGTGACAGTCGGTGTGGTTTTATTTGGTATATTACTGCATCTTTGCCAAAGAGGGACATATGCTGTTTTTCAACTCCTCTAGACGAGAGAAGTGCATTTTTACCACTTGTTGTAGGTTAAGGTGCAATGTCCTCACCCATGCTATGAAAATGTTTTTCTTATTCAGAATTACTAAAAGAGATGATTTACAAGAGAAAACTGTCGTATTTCTCTTAAAGGCACTTATTGAAACAGCAAAGCACGTTATGATCTTCTCTCGCTGCTTTAAGCGTCTTTTGTCAAATATAGAGTTAGAACACGCTATATGACACAAATACGCCATTAATCACAGCCAAATAACATTTAAACTTCATTATTATGACAGTCGGCGTGATTTCATTTGGCACGTTACTGCATCTTTACCAAAGAGGTACAAGTGGTACTAGTCATTTTAGAGAGAAGTGCATTTTTACCACTCGTTGTAGGTTAAGGTGCAATGTCCTCACCCATGCTATAAAAATGTTTTGCTTATTCAGAATTACTAAAAGAGATGATTTACAAGAGAAAACTGTCTCATATGTCTTAAATGCAGTTACTAAAACAGCAAAGCACGTTATGATCTTCTCTCGCTGCTTTCAGCGTCTTTTGACAAGTATAGAATAGTTCACGCTATATGACATGAATCCACTATTAATCACATCCAATTAACATTTAAACTTCATTATTATGACAGTCGGTGTTGTTTCATTTGGTACATTACTGCATCTTTACCAAAGAGGGACATATGCTGTTTTTCAACTACTCTCAACGAGAGAAGTGCATTTTTACCACTTGTTGTAGGTTAAGGTGCAATGTCCTCACCCATGCTATAAAAATGTTTTGCTTATTCAGAATTACTAAAAGAGATGATTTACAAGAGAAAACTGTCTCATATGTCTTATATGCAGTTACTAAAACAGCAAAGCACGTTATGATCTTCTCTCGCTGCTTTAAGCTTCTTTTGATAAGTATGGAATAGTACACGCTATATGACACAAATCCGCTATTAATCACATCCAATTAACATGTAAACTTCATTATTGTGACAGTCGGTGTGGTTTTATTTGGTATATTACTGCATCTTTGCCAAAGAGGGACATATGCTGTTTTTCAACTCCTCTAGACGAGAGAAGTGCATTTTTACCACTTGTTGTAGGTTAAGGTGCAATGTCCTCACCCATGCTATGAAAATGTTTTTCTTATTCAGAATTACTAAAAGAGATGATTTACAAGAAAAAACTGTCGTATTTCTCTTAAAGGCACTTATTGAAACAGCAAAGCACGTTATGATCTTCTCTCGCTGCTTTAAGCGTCTTTTGTCAAATATAGAGTTAGAACACGCTATATGACACAAATACGCCATTAATCACAGCCAATTCACATTTAAACTTCATTATTATGACAGTCGGCGTGATTTCATTTGGCACGTTACTGCATCTTTACCAAAGAGGTACAAGTGGTACTAGTCATTTTAGAGAGAAGTGCATTTTTACCACTTGTTGTAGGTTAAGGTGCAATGTCCTCACCCATGCTATAAAAATGTTTTGCTTATTCAGAATTACTAAAAGAGATGATTTACAAGAGAAAACTGTCTCATATGTCTTATATGCAGTTACTAAAACAGCAAAGCACGTTTTGATCTTCTCTCGCCGCTTTAAGCTTCTTTTGACAAGTATAGAATAGTACACGCTATTCGACATGAATCCACTATTAAGCATATCCAAATAACATTTAACCTTCATTATTATGAAAGTTGGCGTAGTTTCATTTGGCCAATTACTGCATCTTTACCAAAGAGGTACAAGTTGTACTAGTAATTTTTTCCTCAATTTTCATTTATTTTCTACCTGTGAAAATGAGCTACCCTGGCTGTCAATATGAGCTACCCTCCCTGTCAAAATGAGCTACCTTACTTAAAAAACATTGAAAGTGGTATTATTCTTTTTCCATCAACTTTTTAGCTGTCAATACCGCACAATTCAAACGCACGGACGTGTAGGCTAGGACTTTTGTGAATCACATGAGTCGTGTTTGTGTGTGTGTTGCAATATTTCAATATGTCAAAGGACAATATTGCACAATATTGAAAGAAAGATTTACATGGCAATTTATTCTTTTTCTGCGATATATAGATACAGATGCTGCAAGTATTTTGTCTGTCTTGTCTTTGTTTAGTATTTCTTACAATTTGCCGGCAACTATCCCCGTGAGAGTAACATATTAGAAACAGAATTCTACAGCATATGTTGGCTGCGGACCCATGTAGCAACACACTGAAAATGCGTAGGAAGAGAAGCAAAAAGGTTCCCTCTAACTGCTGAATCGGGCTCTTATTTCAGCATTCTGCTAACTGCTTGCAATAATTATTTTCCCCAGTAGGTGTCAGTAGCAGCTTTGGTATATTATCAACTGGCGCTGAACTCCCAGTTAAGCAGGGAGTCCAGCCGGAAAGCGTAAGACCATCGGGTTAGCAGCAAAACAAGCTGATTTATTATTATTATTATTATTATTATTATTATTGTGTCATTCATTTTTTTTCCACCCTATTTCCTTTTTATTACCCTTTTTCATCCATCAGCGGTTATGTGTATTTTTTCATTTTTTAGAGCATTTCAGTAAAGACTGAGCAGACTGCAGATGGGTGATCACTGTTTTATTTATTTATTTTATATGTTACATTTCAGTCAAAATTGAGCAGGTGATCAAAGTTTTAGTTTTAGTTTTTTTTTTAAATATACGAAATATTAATGATTAAGCAGACTGACATGAAAGGTCATAGAATTATTAGTAGTCTTATTTTCTTTATTCCCTACATATTCATAGATAAAGTAAACATTGGGTAATAGGCAAATAGGCGGAAGTCTTAAGGCATATATATATATATATATATGTTTTGTTCATTACTTGTCAAGTGTAGATGTATTTGTATTTTGTACGTTTTATATCTGATTTGTGCATTCATCTATGTTTTGTATTGCTTAAATGGGAATGGGATTTACATATTTGAACTCGATAGTTTCAGTGGCGCACAGTAATTCATATCCAGTCCCAGGTAGGAGTGATGTGAAAATAATAAGTTGGAATGTAAAAGGGCTTAAACATGCAGTCAAAAGAGAGAGGGTTCTCTCACACTTAAGACATCTCGGGGTAGGCATAGCATTCTTACAGGAAACCAACCTTCAGAATAAAGAGCACTTTGGGATTTACAAAGACTGGGTAGGGCAGGTGTTTCACTCACAATTTAATTCTAAAACTAGAGGAAGAGCTATACTAGTCCATAAAAATGTTCCTTTTATTGCATCATTTATTGCATTATTGCATGTATCTGATCCAAATGTTCGATATGTTACGGTTGTGAGGAAGCTACTACAACTTAATCTAATTTTAGTTAATATTTACGCCCCTAATTTTGACAATGATCAGTTTTTAGAAAAAAAAATGCTAAGCTCCATCCCCAGTCTGGATAGTCATCACTTGATTCTTTCAGGGGATTACAATCTGGTGATCGTTCCTCTCATTCGACATCAAAGTCATCTAAATCAGTAAACAATCCATGCATTTATGAACACACATAAACTTGTAGATCCATGGAGATTTAAGAATCCTAACAAAAGGGAGTACTCTTATTTCTCTCATGTACACAGATCATTTTCAAGAATAGACTTTTTTTGCTCAATCCCTATTTACTGAGAACAATAACAATTTGTTAGTAATCCAATTTTGATCTCTGGCCATGCATTGTTATTAAAGAAAAATAAGGACCCACTCAACTGTTCATCATACAGACCAATTAGTTTAGCAAACTGTTTTCAAAAGTTTTGGCTCCTCGCCTTGAAAACATTCTTCCTCACATAGTGTTGGACCACCAGACTGCGTTTGTTCAAGGTAGACAGTCCTATTTCAATCTGAGACGATTGTTTAACATAATCTACACGAAATCCCACACTCTATCCCCAAAAGCGATAATCTCGCTCAACGGCGAGAAGGCGTTTGATAGGGAATAGTGATGAGTAATGAGTGGGAATATCTTCTTTCCACACTCAGTCGGTTTGGATTTGGCCCTAATTTTATTAAACACATCAAACTTATCTACACCGACCCAACTGCCTCAGTTTACACTAACTCTGTCTCCTCTGATTACTTCCCTCTCTTTCAGGGGGACTAAACAAGGAGATCCATTGAGCCCACTACTTTTTGTCTTTGCAACAGAACCACTCTCCATAGCTCTCAGGTGCAACAATGCTATACAGGGTATTACACGTGGTGGCCTAACACATACTGTCTCGCTCTACACAGACGACTTGTTATATATGTCACCAACCCTGTCTCAACCGTACCTGAAGTCCTCAGAGTCCTGGAAGAATTTGGAAGAATACCAGGATACAAACTTAATTTTAATAAAAGGTGAGTACTTCCCCATTAACAAGAAAGCTGAAGAATTTCCCAATCTGCCATTTTAAACTCACAGCTGACTTTTTCTCATATCTGGGGGTAAAAATAACCAAATGCGGCTGCATGGTTGTGCCCTCTCCTGCAATTAGTATCCTCGGGATATTCCTAGTTTCAGCTGGTGCAAATTTCCCTCCTTACTTTCATAAAGTTATTGCCCTTTCCTTTCTAGTAGGTAGACATTCAATTCTATTCAAATAGTTCATAGTTATCTTTATTATACTACTTTGTAGAATATCCCCCTGGTGTCTCGTCCTTATTGTCCAAATTGGGATAAATGTAACATCGGTCAAAAGTACAATGTATTATTGGTCATTAATATAAGCTTGCATCTAATCAGAACTTAGCATAATAAATCTGGTTCTGTGTTTGCTGTGTTTTTAATATATCATTTGTTGATTGCTTTAACAATGCAATAATGCCACAAGCACTGATCTTTACCAACCCTGTTAATATTGACACTAAAAATATATACACATTGGACTTAATCATTTTCACACAGCTCTCACCCACTTGGAAAAACCTTATACCTACAGTATGTCGGGATGCTGTTGATTTCAGCTTAACATTTCATTCCATCAACAATGAGAGTCTACACCTTATTCCTGGTCAGGAAGACTTAGCAGTGCAGAACCATCTGGGTACAATGGACTCCCTCAATAACTGTTATCATTGCACAAGAGAAGGCATTCCGACATACAGCTGCACAGCCTGGTAGTCCAGCAGCACCAAGGCTTCCCCTTTCACATTCAAGGGATATGAATGGGCTGGGTTCTTATTGTCCAGATTAAAATTAATGTTAAAGTGGTCACTGCGCGCTGTATTACGTATTTGCCATAAGATATGGCTAATGACCTTGTGTCTAGTCAGAACATTGAGTAACAGTGAGAAAGACACTATTGTATTTTTAACTATATGAATTCGTTCAGAGTTCTTCCACTTTTAAAAACTATTGCTCATTAACTCATTCATACCCTTTGATAATAGAATAGATACTAATAAATTAAAGAATGTAACTCAGCACTGATACTACATTACGACTAATGCTACAAATGCTTACAAATAGACATTGCATGAAGTACAAATCAATGTCACTGCTGCAGATTAAAGAACAAACAGCTCAACCCAAAAGATTCCGGCCAAGCAGATGGTCGCACACATGCCACAACACACACGCAAAGGAGTCTTCAGGACTTGGAATCTGACTTCATCAAGTCACAATAGTCAATAGCTTACAAAGATAAATAAAATTCTGTTAAACTTACCAAAGCTGCTCGTCTTTTGAATGAGTCCATCCCTCGAAAAAGGCTTTTTCAGTGTATCCGCTTCTTCTTCTCCTTCAGCCATGTAAAAAAGGAACAATGGTAAATACAAATCCAAACAAAAAAAGTGCTACCTACCCTAACTGCTGTCAGCTAAGTGACCTTCAGAACGGTCTTAAGACATGGCAGTTAGGTAGTTAGACCTAACAGGCAGTTAGGTCCATATGGTTCTTGTCAAATAATAGAGCAAGAGAGAAATTCCTTATACTCTGAAAACCACCCTCACGTGAGGGGAGAAATTGGCAAATTTCTAAGAGTTTGTGTGCAAGGGAAACTGTTAATGTATTGTTTCTGCATAATGACAGGTATGTGGCTTTCGTGTAAAAAGCACGGTTTGTTCTATTTAATAATTGTAATACTTTTCATCTGTATCATATTTTATTTTGGTAGAAGTCTTTTTGAGTTTTTATTTCTATTATCATTTCCCACAAAACACCTCTAGAATGATATGTTAGGGATCCCTGGATTATTCATAGGTGTGTTTTCGGCATAACATGAATCAAACCAATCAGAGCGTCAGCTCTCATTCCCTTTGAGGGCCAGGTGCGCCTGTAGGCAGACGTGTTGCTATTTACACGGTGGATTTTAGTCATTCTTCTATAAACCGGGCTCTCCTTCCACTGTGCCCCTGCACAGGCAGAAAACACACAGGTCACTGTACAATATACTGTATGTCGAAGCACGGATTGGAGTTAAAGCCACTGAAGTGATCCCACTGCCCAGGAGAATTAGAGAGAGCGTGCATCAGAATGAGCGCGCATTATGGAAAGCTTTGTGTCATTCTGGGTTGTTTTTGGCCCGTGTGTGGCTCGAGTAGGAAGTTCCCTGAGGTGAAGCAGGTGTGTGTGGAGGCAGCCCCACGTCTTCCAGCACTTCTCACCAGATCGGTAACAAACCGAAAGCAGCATCATGATTTAAAGAGACGAGGGAAACAAAAGCTTGCCGTCTCACAGTCCCATAAACGTCATTTCAGAGAAAAAAATCAGTAGGATAACAAATAAAACTTAGAGCACAAAATATATTTTAAATTATTTAAAATAAAATAATCGAATTCCTTCCTGGTCCTGACGGCCGCTAACAGTAATTTTATTAACTATAATCTACAAACATCTAGAAATTCTTATAAAGGGTAGCTTACATACAATTTCATTT
This sequence comes from Semicossyphus pulcher, assembly GCF_022749685.1. NCBI lineage: Eukaryota > Metazoa > Chordata > Actinopteri > Labriformes > Labridae > Semicossyphus > Semicossyphus pulcher. The sequence continues at coordinate 1,923,744 of NW_027211696.1, read as the reverse complement.
AAAAAGCCCTAAGTCTACAATACTTCCACACTAGATCCAAATTAAAGACTGACCGCCTGATAAACAACTTGCCGACTAACGGTGACGGACTGCGCAACAAGCAAGATCAAAAAGATACACATGCACCTGCATTTCAAAGATCAAAGATGTTTGCAAACAAGTGCCCAGCTTTGCCCTTTTGCCCCCTCTGTCTCTCTCTCTCTCTCTGTGTGTGTGTGTGTGTGTGTGTGTGTGAGAGAGAGAGAGAGAGAGAAAGAGAGAGAGAGAGAGAGAGAGACACACACTGAGAACTAATTATAGTATGGTACAGAAAAAAGTTGTTTCACAATAAGTTCGAGTAGTAATATCAAATGCTAGTTATCATTTGAATCAAACCACGTTTAATCTTAATATTTAATATTAAGCATGTCGAGTAAAGGTCAAACCTATTTCCGTAATTTAGGCAGAATCCACGTCTGAGAGAAAAAAATGTGGGATGAGAATGAACTTTGTACCATTAAAACATATAATTGTGATTCGTCCTTCCTGGCCCTGATGGCCCGCTATGGTATTGTTCTGGCACATCGATTGTACAAACTATTTTATCGCAACTTCAGAGTCATTATGCTAAAATCAGCTGTAATCTAAGACATTACTAAGAATGTTAATATAATATCACTATCAGCATCATATGAAAGAGCACAATATTCAGGAATTGTGCTTTGTCGAAGTGCTTATTTGATTTTTAACGAAGAATCTGGATCACAATGAATATGTAGACCTACAGTTTCATCCACTGTATTCTACTCACCCAGCTCACATCCGATCAGCACCTCTGTCCACCCTAGCAGCAGATAGACCTCCGTTCCCATTCTCTTGCTCGTCCACTCATTCACTGTGCCGTTAGCTGCAGTTAAAAGACCGGCACCTGAAACCGTCAAGGCCAGTCAAATTGAGAAGTCTCCCTTCGTCCTATTATTCTTTAGTGCGGAAAAACACATCTCTACCCACCCTGAAAGAAGCCACACCGCCACTCCTCCAACCTCATTTGTCTACTCACTCACTCACTCACTCACTCACTCACTCCGGTAGTCGATTGTACTGCAGGCTAACGGTCGCATAGCTAAAACATCTGTCGTCTCGTTTGAATGAATTTCAACAGTAAGGTGTGCTTTTTTAGCTAGCAAAATGAACCACGTCGAACAGACGGCGGTATATAAATGAATAAATCAGCCGAACAATAGGCATTTTAATAGCAAACAATTTGCAGTTCTGAAATTAGGTCAGAAATATAATGAACTTTTGATTTACTTTATTTACTTACCGTGAAAAATGCCAAGAGGCGCTCTCGTCTTCTTTTGCCTGCACTGAGGTAGCAACAGCCGACTGATTCGTCGAAAAAGCGGGGGCGGGAATTAAGGCTGAAGGATTTTTCTGATTGGTAAGAAATAGCGAGGAGGTCCCGTTTGATTGGCAAGAAATGGAAGCCGGGGACAGCGGCTTTCATTTGATTGGTAAGAAATGGAGAGAAATGGAGAGGGGGGATTTTTGGATTGGTGAGAAATGGACGGACTTGGTCTCTCTGCTCCAGTTTTTGTATGTCAGTTTATTATGTCTTTCTCCCTGTATAAATTAACAATACAAACGTGGAAAATATTGTAATTCTGAGCCAGATTACACTCGCTCAAACCACATTTTTTTAGTTACACTGACAACCCAAATAACTTGTGTATTGGTATTCATCTGTGTCTGTACTTAATGCTCTAATGTAACATTCTGACTCAAAGGGGTAGTCCACAATTGTCATTCAAAACCCTTCTGTCAAATTCAGTGAATATCTCCTTATGATCCTCTAGCTGTCCACTCTGTCTGCTCAATTACACTCAATTACACCGTCTGTTAATAAATTATCCACTGATCTAAACCAGCACGCAATTTTATCTTTCATTCCAGGGGTACCAAGATCACAATAGTCAGTCAGTTGGTAGTACTTTTATGCAGCTTGAGGCTTATCTTGAACAGCCTCCTCTGGAGTTTATAAGGGGGAATTGTGAGGCTTAAGTTACCTTGGTGATGTACCCTGGTTAAAACAAGCACAACCTTCGTTGTACTGAGAATACCCTAGGTTACATTGCTAAACTGCAAATTTGGCTGTCAAACAAGCCAGCTGCAATCAAAAGTGTATTTGTAAAAGGGAGTGTGGGAAGAAAAGACTCCCATGGTTATAGCTATGTCGTAGTATAGGGGTTATGTTCACTGCCTAGGAGTTGGAAGACCTGTTCAAGCCCTGATATGGACAAGATGTACATACTTTCACATATTTAAATAGGTGAAATTGTAGTGGAAGGATATTAATTAATCCAAGCCAAGCCCCGCCCCGCCCGTTACAGGTATAAGGCCCACCCATGTAACTGACATAAGCCACAAACCCCGCCCATGTGACATGAACAGGCCACGCCCCCGTCCCAATAATAAGCAACGCCTCCCAAAACAAGCCCCGCCCATGTGACACAAACAGACCTAAGCTTTAAGAAAATTCTCACCTTACTCAGAGGCACAATCTGAGTCTTTATCAACAAAATTACTATTCAAAAGCAACCAAATCTTTTAGCAGTAGAATATGGAAAGTGTATGGATAGTTTTAAAAAAAAGTTTACAGATTTCACTGTTGTTATATGAGAGTTGCTTATTGCTTACACGAGACAACTATTTTCAGGAAAGACAGTGTGCTGAGAAACCCTGCATGTTTTTCTATTTGTGGTGTATTTCTGAGAGCCAAATACCTCTCAATAACCCTCAGATTGGTGTCAGGAATGTATAGCCAGAGCATTCAGACAATCCAAGTGTCATGGTGTTTTTAGGAAAGTCTTCATGCTTTTCAAAGTAAAGAGGCACCTCTCAGATTTTGTTGTTTTGTGAAGACTCTGAGAAAGTGCTGTTTTGGTTAGTGTCCATAAAACACTGCGGAGACAATGCTTTGCTGCTGCAGAATTCACTGTTCTCATAAGTATGGTACAATTCTGTTCTGAGCTCTGGCTTGTTTAACATGCAGCATGTGCCACTCTTTTTCAAGAGATGCATCAGGCAACCTCATACAGTGTAATTGAAACAATTCTCCATGCAACAGAGTGTTGCACTAACAAGGTGCTGGCATGCACCAGGATAGTATCACATACCAGTAAAAGATACATTCAGACATCATTCATCAGCTAACATTTGAAATAAAGCAATTTGATGAACACATGCATAAATCCAAGTCAAGTTTATGACTACTAAAACTTAACATGAAAACATAATTATTCCTACTTGCATTTTACAGTGTGTGTAAAGGTTGTCAGTCATCCAGGTCATTGTATCAAAGATTAATCCACAAGGCAAGTCCAGTTTCCTTTAAGAATAAATTAACTCCCTATCGGTTTCCCCAACAAAGTCTATGGGTCAATCTCAATAAATTAACCACATCGTTTCAGGTACTTTTACGGTGGCCTCTTACATTAAATTTATTTTCTGTATTTGTGAATGACCACAAGTCATCGTGATGCTTGTGACCTCTAAGTCATCAACCTGGATGAAAAAAGTAGAAAATGCATAGATGAATTGCTGAAACACTGAAATATACATCACTGCTCACATTTTAATCCGGCCTCTGTCCTCCCCTGTTACTGCTATTGAGGTGCACTCTCCCCAAACAGAGAAAAAAGGGAGGGCCTGAAACAAAAAACAAAATATGTAATTAAAATTAAATTGTTTTTCTTTGGTCAGCATTTTAGCATATCTCTACTACATTCATAAGTCAGATGGAATACATTTTCATTCCTCCTGTGTATAGTCTTTAATGCCAATAGTAAATTTTCAATCTGAAATACCAACCTTTCCCTTTTTTGTTATTAGACAATGAGTAAACTGCATAAGTATTCATATCTGATTGCCATTTCAGTAATGATAAAATTACTGTAATTATAATTTTCAAATCTGCCATGCAGACCAGCTAACTTTGGGCCATTTTTTCCATCTCCCCAGAGTTGTTGCAAACAGCCAAAAGAAATGCATTACTCAAATGAGCTGGAAATACAGGAACAGGATACTACTCAGTGAAGATTGATGGTGAAGTTTGACGACAGGGAGTAACCTTTATGTTACAGTAGCATGATTATTTACAGTTAGGCTAACCTGGACTCTGACACCGGGGGTGATTTAAGACACAGTGGGGGAAGATTGAGTGACTGACATTAACTTTAGTCAGTTTGATCACACTGAAGGAATGACTGGCAGCTACAATTAGACAGTAGAATGTTTTGAAAATCGGAACTGGGATGAACATGTGACTGCTGCCATATTGTAACGAGAAATGCTCCCCAGCCCACAAGGCCCATAATAAAGCCATACAACGAGCTGAGTGAGCTGGAACCCAAGTTGTGTAGGGGGAGCCTGAAAGAACATTTGCCGTCGGTGGGACCCCAGTGGACACAGGCCCACTCTCAGCAGGCACCTTAGGATTGATCATATGGGCAGGGAGAGAGAGAACATTTTGACCACAGTGCCGTTGGGCTATAAGACGAAGGCTCAGCTTCTGTTCAGAGAAAACAGCACGACTAGGCAGACTTTGAAGGGCTACTAACATTTCTAAAGCTAGTACAACTTCTCCATGTTGAAATTCTTGCCCAGCTTGACGCTCATCTGACATAGGCAGATGCAACAATGCCGTTCCAAGAACGAAAGGTGGAAAGGGCTGAGACAGGTGTTAAAGGCCTGTTGCCTCCCTGAATTTAGTACATTTTGGTACTAGCTACCTGAAACCTCTAGTGCACAGCTGCGACTTTCCTAAACATTCAGCAACATTTTAGCTTGCATCTGATCCAAACTTAGCTGAAGTATGTACTTTCAATTTCAATCTATATCTCCTTTCGAGAGATTGGGCTAGAACAGCCACAGGTGGCGTCAGACAACCCAAAAGCATATTAAGGCTCTGCCTTTGTCTGCTACGTGCAGTTTTGAAAGATCATCGACAACACTAAAAGGACTGCTAAGTATGGTGGCCTTACGAAGCTGGACAGAATAAACAGTCGAATAAGGGCATGATTTATCTGAAGATGCACTAGATTGAGGAAAAAAATAATAATCAATCTACAAAATAATAATCAATGAATCTTTCAATTCTTTTAGTTTTGATATTTCCATTGTACAGTAAATAAATAAATGAAGATCGTATGGAGAGAAATGTCGTTTTCACCTGAGAAAGCACACTTTGATCTTCTGTCGCTGCCTTCAGTGTATTGTTCCGTGCAGTTTTGAAAGATCATCGACAACCCTCAGCGTCTTTTGACAAGTATAGAATAGTACACGCTATATGACGCGAATACACTATTAATCACATCCAAATAACATTTAAACTTCGTTATTATGAAAGACGGTGCATTACTGTATCCTTTACTAAAAAGGGGCATATGTTGTTTTTCAACTCCTCAAGTCGAAAGTGCATTTTTACCAGGTTATGGTGCTATGTCCTCCCCGATGCTATAAAAAATATTTTGCTCCTTCAAAATTACTAAAAGAGATGATTGTATGTCTTAAAACACTTATTGAAACAGCAAAGCACGTTGTGATCTTCTCTCGCTGCTTTAAGCGTCTTTTGTCAAATATAGAGTTGGAACACGCTATATGACACAAATACGCCATTAATCACAGCCAATTAACATTTAAACTTCATTATTATGACAGTCGGCGTGATTTCATTTGGCACGTTACTGCATCTTTACCAAAGAGGGACATATGCTGTTTTTCAACACCTCTAGACGAGAGAAGTGCATTTTTACCACTTGTTGTAGGTTAATGTGCTATGTCCTCCCCGATGCTATAAAAATGTTCAGCTTATTCAGAATAACTAAAAGAAATGATTTAGAAGAGAAAACGGTCTTATATGTCTTAAAGGCACTTATTGAAACAGCAAAGCACGTTGTGATCTTCTCTCGCTGCTTTAAGCGTCTTCTGACAAGTATGGAATAGTAAACGCTATTTGACATGAATCCACTATTAAACACAACCAAATAACATTTAAACTTCATTATAATAAAATTTGGCGTGGTTTCATTTGGCACATTACTGCATCCTTAACAAAGAGGGACATATGCTGTTTTTCAACTTCTCTAGACGAGAGAAGTGCATTTTTACCACTTGTTGTAGGTTAAGGTGCAATGTCCTCCCCCATGCTATAAAAATGTTTTGCTTATTCAGAATTACTAAAAGGGATGATTAAGGAGGGGAAACTGTCTTATATGTCTTAAAGGCACTTATTGAAACAGCAAAGCACGTTGTGATCTTCTCTCGCTGCTTTAAGCTTCTTTTGTCAAATATAGAGTTAGAACACGCTATATGACACAAATACGCCATTAATCACAGCCAATTAACATTTAAACTTCATTATTATGACAGTCGGCGTGATTTCATTTGGCACGTTACTGCATCTTTACCAAAGAGGTACAAGTGGTACTAGTCATTTTTTCTCAGTTTTCATTTATTTTTTACCTGTTAAAATGAGCTACCCTGCCTGTCAATATGACCTACCCTGTCTGTCAAATTAGCTACCTTTCCTGACCCATGAGTCGTGTTTGCGCGTGTGTTACAATATTTCAATATGTCAAAGGATTATGACTACCAGAGATAAAACGGTATATTGACAAACTCAGTATTAGCGCTGCACAAAAAGTCTTTTGACAAGTATGGAATAGTACACGCTATTTGACATGAATCCACTATTAAACACAACCAAATAACATTTAAACTTCATTATTATGAAAGTTGGCGTGGTTTCATTTGGCACATTACTGCATCTTTACCAAAGAGGTACAAGTGGTACTAGTCATGACCCATGAGTCGTGTTTGCGTGTGTGTTGCAATATTTCAATATGTCAAAGGATTATGACTACCAGAGATAAAACAGTATATTGACAAACTCAGTATTAGGGCTGAGAAAAATTGACATTGCAATTTGTTCTTTTCTGCGACATATGGATACAGATGCTGCATTTTTTTTCTGTTTTGTATTTTGTATTTCTTACAATTTGCCGGTAACTATCCCCGTGAGAGTAACATATTGGACACAGAATCCTACAGCACATGTACTACATTTCGGTTAATTTTTAAACGCCTGCTGATGTGTGATTACAGTCTTATTTGTATTTTTTTATTTGTTCATTTTTTAAAGCATTTCATTAAAGACTGAGCAGACTGCAGATGGGTAATCACAGTTTTAATTATTTATATGTTACATTTCAGTCAAAATTGAGCAGGTGATCACAGGTTTAGTTTTACTTTTTATTTGTATACCAAATATGAATGACTGAGCAGACTGACATGAAAGGACATAGAATTATAATTAGTCTTATTTTCTTTATTCACTACATATTCATAGTCTAAGTAAACATTGGGTAATAAGTTGGAATGGAAAAGGGTTTAAACATGCAGTCAAAAGAGAGAGGGTTCTCTCACACTTAAAACATCTCGGGGTAGGCATAGCATTCTTACAGGAAACCCACCTTCAGAATAAAGACCACTTTAGTATTCACAAAGACTGAGTAGGGAAGGTGTCTCACTCACAATTTAATTCTATTTTTTCTTCTTCTTTTATTGCATCACACACTATCTTTGATCCAAATGTTTGCTATGTTACATTTGTGAGAAAGCTACTACAACTTAATTTAATTTTAGTTCATATTTACGCCAATAAACTGCAACTGTAAAGTGTTTTCAAAAGTTTTGGCTCTTCGCCTTGAAAACATTCTCCCTCAAAAAGTGTTGGACGCCCAGACTGGGTTTATTCAAGGCAGGCAGTCCTATTTCAATTTGAGACGATTGTTTAACATAATCTACACGAAATCCCACACTCTATCCCCAGAAGCAGTAATCTAGCTCAACGCCGAGAAGGCGTTCGATAGGGTTGAGTGGGAATATCTTCTTTCCACATTCAGTCGGTTTGGATTCGGCCCTAATTTTATTAAACACATCAAACTTATCTACGCTGACCCAACTGCCTCAGTTTACACTAACTCTGTCTCCTCTGATTACTTTCCCCTCTTTTCAGGGGGACTAAACAAGGATAGCCCACTACTTTTTGTCTTTGCAATAGAACCACTCTCCATAGCTCTACACGTGGTGGCCTATAACGCATACTGTCTCGCTCTACGCAGACGACTTGTTATTATATGTCACCAACCCTGTCTCAACCATACCTGAAGTCCTCAGAGTCCTGGAAGAATTTGGAAAAATTATCAGGATACAAACTTAATTTCAATAAAAGTGCCATTTAAACTCACAGCTGACTTTTTCACATATCTGGGGGTAAAAAAAAACAATAGAACTGTATTTTACTCGTATTTTCACCACTTCAGATGGCAGATTTTCTTTCTACCTCATTTTCCCTTTAGTAAAGACGGCCTGAAATAGGCTGTACAAGTCATTTACAACATATTTGACAATGTGGAAGACTTATCCAGTCTGAAAAAGCCTCAGCACCATTGATATTGCTGGCTCCATCTAAGGGGGCATTTCAACAGCAACTGGATCACCTGCAAACCTTCTGTCAGATCTAGGCCCTGACAGTTAATTTAGACAAAAGAAGAATAATGATATTCCTGAAACGACCAAGGGGTCAGGGAAACCAGTCAACAACTATTGGACATGTAGCACAAACACTCAGAGCAAATTGCTGTGTTATTCGGCTCTAAACAGACAGTACACAGTGGCACTGTGACTGATGAGACTTTAACCAGGTACAGACTCAACGAACACAGCCTGGCCTTTGAGACAGGTAGACACAGAGGCACCAGGCTCCAGAGAGGACAGACTGTGTCAGCTCTGTCCACATAGACAGTTGGAGACAGACACACTTCCTGCTACACTGCAGCAAATATGAACATATCTTGGAGAAATCAAATACAGCAGCCAAGTTGCAGCAAATTATGTCCAACATTTTCTACTGTTATCAACTCTTGGTTTATTGATTTTCTATTAAACACACTATTTAATTTTACACACATACACACACACACACACACACACACACACACACACACACACACACACACAATGAAATTGAAATTGAGAGTGAGAGTGAGTGAAATTGAAATTGAGAGAGAGATAGAGAGCAAGAGAGAGAGCATGCACTGGAGTCCCTTTTAACAGTGAAAAACAGATTGGCAGCTGTGTCATAAGCACGGGTCCTAACGCAGGTTGACGAGGCATCGCTTCATCCAATTATATTGTTATCAGAATTATGGATGGGGACAATTCATCAGTAACGTAATACTGATATTTCCCGGACATATACGAACATTTTCCCGCGCGCCTATGACGTTTTGTTTCAGCTCAGTTGAGAGGATTCAAAGGTCCGGAGCCATGCAAGTTAGGCGGTGAGGAGTACGCAGAATTGGAGCAGACCAGCTGTTTTGCCTGAACGAGACGAGAGGTGGGGGTGCAGGGGTGCAGGGGTGCAGGGAGAAGCCTTGTAGGCGGGCTGGAGCTTTCATCCCCATTAACAACTTAGAAACGGTAGCCTATTTGCATCTCTGCTACTTTTTTGGCCATTGGCATTTTTCCTAAACTTTTGATTATGTGGGCAAAATCCACATTTTGGCCGTCTTAGTATGGTAATTACGATCTCATCTCACCAAGTTACGTATCTTTTGACTAATAAGCTGTCATCTCTACCATATACACAGAGGTGAAAGTAACGAATTACAAGTACTCACATTATTGTAATTGAGTTGCTTTTTCGTGTACTTGTACTTTTTAGAGTATTCTTTAAAGTCAGTAATTTACTTTTACTTAAGTGGCCTATGTTTTTAATGAGGCAAGATATACATCCATCCGTTAGCTACTGAGGAAATTATTTATCTACGGATATTGCGAGCTAGAAATAAAAACTGACTTGGACCAGACATAAATCAAATGCATCACATCACATCATATCACATCAAAAACAGGCTAATCAGATCAAATTGTCATGCATCGCGTCAAAAAAAGCGGTGCTGGTTGAAGCCCAGAAGGAGAGGTCTGCAACTACGAGCCCGACGCATAACGTGAGTGAACTATGAATGGGACAGAAGAGAGAGAGCTTTGATAAAGAAAAATAAATAAAAACCAACTATTTTCAATAACGTCGTGGTTTTCTTTCTGGGTTTCTTTGAGAATGTTCTGTGATACAGAGCATGTTGATTTTTTTTCTCAGTGGTTCCAACAGTGGGAGGCGGGAATCCCAGGGGGTCGCAGACACCGGGGGAGGTCGCGAGATGCATACCAAAAACAAATAAAAATTTAAAATGACATTTTTTTTGCATATTTTATCCATTATTGTGAAGATATATTCAAAAATAGTAGTTAAATTTGAAATAAAACCAAGCGCAAAAAAGTGTCCCTGAGGTAATTGCGAAAGATTGACAGCATCGTTTCAGCAGGTCAATTTACAGCAGCACAGGAAACACAGCGACATGTGAACGTAGGTGGAGACCACCGTGGTAATATCCATCATCAGTCGGAGCAGCTCTTCTAGGTGTCGAAAATATCAAGATGAATGCAATATGTATCTGCATGTGTCATCGTCAACCAACTTCAACACCCCCGATGTGTTGCATGCGCTGGGGTACTTACACTTGAAAGCCTTAAGCCTGTTAAAAGGCTACAGACACTGGAAAACCAAGCATCCCTCACTTGCTGCTAAACCAGTTGATTTTTTCCGGCGAAAGGAGCAAGAGTTGTAAGGCCAAAAAGCCCTTATGAAACAAATAACAATCCCAGCCAAAGCTCAAATGGCATCATAATGACGCGCCATATTTAATTGCACAGGCACAAAGGCTACACAATCGAGAGAAAAAAATTAATCAAACCCGCTGCTGTAGCAATAAGTCAGTTAATGTAAGTACAGTTTTGACGGAATTGTTAATCCTGTTTTGCACCCCGCTCGAGGGGACGTGCACAGGTGAGGACATGTTCACTAAACTTGACAATAAACTTTGGGACGATTGCATTGGTGTGTATACAGACAGTGCTGGAGCAATGCTGGGGGAGAAAGGACTGAAGCAAGAGTCTTACAAGTGGCACCTCACGTACATTTCAGACACTGTATTATTCACAGACAAATTGCGCAAATTGAAATGGGCAGGATTCATATGGTTTCTATAAGATGGAAGACTTCATGGAGGAAAATGCACCGAGTGTTAACACAGTGAACAAGTCTACATCATTACGCAACTTCCACTTCCTCCTGGAACACTTTAACAAGTATTTCCCAGAGGAAACCGCTCCAGAACAATACGACTGAATAAGATCACCATTCACTGTTACGTGGGAAACTCATCTGACATCAGACCTGGAGGACGCATCGGTTGAACTGTCAAGTGGCCGAACGTTACAGACAGCGTTTAATACCAAGACGCTGCTGAGACGCTGAGTTCTGGATTTCCGTCGAAAGGGAATACACGCAGCTATCCACCAAGGTCGCTATGGATGTCCTGATGCCCTTTGGCTCTTCTAACTTCTTATGTGGAAAGACTTTCTGAGCACTTGCTTACATAAAAAAAAATGAAACAGTTCGGCACGAAACATGGATGATGATCTCCGAGTGGCCGTCTCCAAAATTAAACCCACAATGGGCTTGCTCTGCTCCATGCATTGTGCCCACCCATCTCATTAGGTGAGTCTAATGTTGAAGTTATGTGTAAAAATAATTCTAAAATGTAATTTTGCACTTGAAAGCAACAATGTAGGTGTCTGCTGCTCTTCACGCACACAGACATAACCTTATTAAATATTGTATTCAGTGCTACATGGAAATTACTTGTATTCTGCATCTAGCCTTTCTTAAATGACTATAAAATGATATTATGGTTGTTAGGCTGTTGTGTTCTTCGTGTTGTTCTAGTGCATGGGTTTGGACAGGCCTTCTGGAGCGTGTGCACGGCTGTGCGCAACGTTTTGCTTTAACCACCTCCAGGGACAGTGGGGGTCGCCAGTCTCTCGCACCGTTATTTTGGGGGCTGCATAATTTTTTATTAATTTTATTTAGCCTTTATTTAATCTCATTGAGACACGTGATCAGAGACCTGCTTGGACAGCAGCAACAACAACAACAACAACAACAACAACACAGAGTTACAGACAATAATCAATACTCAACATTAATCAACAAAATGAATACGGAGATACAAAGTAGTAGTAAAATCATTAAACTGATGAATGCAGAAAAGTCAATAAAAGTTACATGGTACATTCCCACAGGCGCTCTCTCCATGTTTTATAAAAGTATTTTAAAATTCCCTAGAATTAAGCTCGACACCATTCTTCTGTAGTGTGTTCCAGGTTGATGGGGCAGAGTAGGAAAAGGCCTTTCTACCGAGTTCAGTACGGACTGATGGGGTGGACAAAGTGATGAAACCCTGTGAGCGTAAGCTGTAGCAGCCCTGTTTATGTGGATTTGTAGATGAAGCTATACCAGTGCAATGTTGTGCGCATGGATAGTGATGGCCACTATCCATACGCTATAGTATACTGCTAAACTAATCTTAGCATACATTGTGACATTCGTCCAAATGGCGGGGTCCTCGGCCCTAAACTCAAATGCTACCACAACTTTCCGTCTTGAATATTCAGATAGTAACAAGTTTTTCTTTAACTGTCATTCCCTCCCACACACAGCTCAGCTGCCACTTGACACGAAAATGATCACAAGCAACATTGTCAGCAAACCCTCGACAAGAACGATGTGATCAACAAAGTTTAAAAAAAAAAAAATGTTTAATTCTTTTCCTCACCTTGTCAGTGCTTGCATGATTGTAGAAGTGTATCCTTTCTTCTCCAGACATGTTTTTCTGACCGCGGTGAGGTTTTATTATTGATCCAGATCCAGCAGCGTCTTCTTCAAAGTCAGCAGAGTCGTCAGAAGAAGGAAACTTGGCTATCCCAGGCTGGGGTGCTCCTGAGAGAAAAGCATTCTGGAGACTCAGGATGTGGTTTTAATCCACATCAAACAACTTCAACAAACATCCTTAGTGTTATTTAAAGCAAAAAAATAGTAAAGGTATAAAAAATTCAATTGTACTCAGTAGTTAAATATCAAACTATTATTTTATTCAATATGTCAGAACACTTTATCACCCAAACATGCAGATTTTTTTTTTTTTTTTTTTTTACAAACGATCAAATACTAGTGAATGAAAGCAGTAAGCAATAATAATAATAATTCTTAAATTGATATAGGCGTGGGAGTCAAGTGTTCTGAAGTGCAAAATAGTGAAATATAGCAAACCTAAACTGTAAGAAAACTCTCATCTTACACAGAGGCACAATCTGTGTCTTTATCAATAAAATTACTATAAAAAAGCAACCAAATCTGTTGGCAATAGAATACACAAAGTGGATTGTTTTTTTTGTTTTTTTAAAGTTTACAGATGTCAATGTTGTTATAAAAAAGTTGCTTATTGCTGCTTTAAGAAAATAAGACAACTATTTTCAGGAAAAGACAATGTGCTGCATGTTTTCATGCTTCTGAGAGCCTAAAACCTTTCAGTCCCCTGACTGGTGTCAGGAATGTTTGGCCAGAGCATTTCATACAATCCAATTGTCATGGTGTTTTTAGGAAAGTCTTGATGCTTTTCAAAGTAAAGCGGCACCTCTCAGATTTTGTTGTTTTGTGAAGACTGAGAAAGTGCTCTGTTGGTTAGAGTCCATAAAACACTGCAGAGGCAATGCTTTGCTGCTGCAGAATTCATTGTTCTTGGTACAATGGTATGGTACAATTTTGTTCTGAGCTCTGCCTTTTTTCAACATGGAGCATGTGCCACTCTTTTTCAAGTGCTCCTTCAGGCAACCTCATACAGTGTAGTTGAAACAATTCTCCATGCAACAGAGTGTTGCACTAACAAGGTGCTGGCATGCACCAGGATAGTATCACATACCTGTAAAAGATACATCAACATCATTCATCAGCTAACATTTGAAATAAAACAATTTGATGAACACATGCATACATCCAAGTCAAGTATATGACTACTAAAACTTAACAAGACAACATAATTATTCCTCCTTGCCCTTTACAGTATGTGCAAAGGTTGTCAGTCATCCAGGTCATTTTATACAAGATGAATCCACAAGGTACCGGACTTGGTTAAATTTTCAAGTCCAGTTTCCTTTAAGAATAAATTATCTCCCTATCGGTTTCCCCAACAAAGTCTATAGGGGCATCTCAATAAATTCACCATATCGTTTCAGGTACTTTAAGGTGGCCTCGTACAATGAATTTATTTTCTATATTTGTGAATGACCACAAGTCATCGTGATGCTTGTGACCTCTAAGTCATCAACCTGGATGAAAAAAGTAAAAAATGCAAAGATAAATTACTGAAACACTGAAATATACATCACAGCTTACATTTGAAGCCAGCTTCTGTTCTCCTGGTTCCAGCATCCTCAGTCGTTATATAGCCTGGTACTGCTATTGAGGTGTACTCTCCCCAACAGTGAGAAAAGGAAGGGCCTGAAACAAAAAACAAAAAATGTAATAAAATTAAAGCATTTTAGCATATCTCTACTACATTCACAAGTCAGAAGGAATACATTTTCATTCCTCTGTGCACTTCTCCTGTATATAGTCTTGAATGCCAATAGTTAATTTTCAATCTGAAATACCAACTTTTCCCTTTTTTGTTATTAGACAATGAGTAAACTGCATTATTATTCATATCTGATTGCCATTTCAATAATGATAAAATACCTGTAATTATAATTTCCAAATCTGTCATGCAGACCAGCTAACTTTGGGCCATTCTTTCATCTCCCCAGAGTGGTTGCAAACAGCCAAAAAGAAATGCATTAATCAAACGCGTTGGAGATACAGGAACAGGATACTACTCAGTGAAGATTGATGGTGGAGTTTGACGACAGGGAGTAACCTTTATAGTAACATGACACACCGGGGAAGATTGAGACACAGTGGGGGAAGATTGAGCGACTGACTTTAACTGTAGTCAGTTTGATCACACTGAATGAATGACTGGCTGCTACAATTAGAGCAGAGACAGTAGAATTTTTTGAAAATCGGAACTGGGATGATGACGAGAAATGCTCCCCAGCCCGCAAGGCCCACGAGGAAACCATACCTGAAGCCGGAAAGATGTACTTTTAATTTCAGTCTATATATCCTTTCGAGAGATTCGGCTACAACAGCCACAGGTGGCGTCAAATAACCATTTTTGGTTATTTGACGCCACCTGTATATATATTAAGGCTCTACATGTGGCCTTTGTCTGCAATATATATTAAGGCTCTACATGTGGCCTTTGTCTGCTCCTTCATATTCATATGTATTGTTCCGTGCAGTTTTGAAAGATCATCGACAACCCTCATTGTCTGCTAAGTATGGTGGCCTTACGAAGCTAGATGGAATAAACAGTAGAATAAAGGGCATGATGTATCTCACGAAGCACTAGATTGAGGAAAAAATGAATAATGACTCTACTATTAAGCACATCCAATTAACATTTAAACTTCAATGTTATGACAGTCGGTGTTGTTTTATTTGACACAGTACTGCATCATTAACAAAGAGGGACATATGCTGTTTTTCAACTCCTCTAGACGAGAGAAGTGCATTTTTACCACTCGTTGTAGGTTGGGGTGCAATGTCCTCCCCCATCCTATACCAATGTATTGTTTATTCAGAATTACTAAAAGAGATGATTTAGAAGAGAAAACTGTCTCATATGTCTTAAAGGCACTTATTGAAACAGAAAAAGCACGTTTTGATCTTCTCTCGCTGCTTTAAGCGTCTTTTGACAAGTATGGAATAGTACACGCTATTTGACATGAATCCACTATTAAACACAACCAATTAACATTTAAACTTCATTATTATGAAAGTTGGCGTGGTTTTATTTGGCACAGTACTGCATCCTTACCAAAGAGGGACATATGCTGTTTTTCAACTCCTCTAGACGAGAGAAGTGCATTTTTACCACTCGTTGTAGGTTGAGGTGCAATGTCCTCCCCCATCCTATATAAATGTATTGTTTATTCAGAATTACTAAAAGAGATGATTTAGAAGAGAAAACTGTCTTATTTCTCTTAAAGGCACTTATTGAAACAGCAAAGCACGTTTTGATCTTCTCTCGCTGCTTTAAGCTTCTTTTGACAAGTATAGAATAGTACACGCTATATGACATAAATCCACTATTAAGCACATCCAATTAACATGTAAAGTTCATTATTATGACAGTCGGTGTGGTTTTATTTGGTACATTACTGCATCTTTACCAAAGAGGGACATATGCTGTTTTTCAACTCCTCTAGACGAGAGAAGTGCATTTTTACCACTCGTTGTAGGTTAAGGTGCAATGTCCTCCCCCATCCTATATAAATGTATTGTTTATTCAGAATTATTAAAAGAGATGATTTAGAAGAGAAAACTGTCTTATTTCTCTTAAAGGCACTTATTGAAACAGCAAAGCACGTTTTGATCTTCTCTCGCTGCTTTAAGCTTCTTTTGACAAGTATAGAATAGTGCACGCTATATGACATAAATCCACTATTAAGCACATCCAATTAACATGTAAAGTTCATTATTATGACAGTCGGTGTGGTTTTATTTGGTACATTACTGCATCTTTACCAAAGAGGGACATATGCTGTTTTTCAACTCCTCTAGACGAGAGAAGTGCATTTTTACCACTCGTTGTAGGTTAAGGTGCAATGTCCTCCTCCATCCTATATAAATGTATTGTTTATTCAGAATTACTAAAAGAGATGATTTAGAAGAGAAAACTGTCTCATATGTCTTATATGCAGTTACTAAAACAGCAAAGCACGTTTTGATCTTCTCTCGCCGCTTTAAGCTTCTTTTGACAAGTATGGAATAGTACACGCTATATGACACAAATCCGCTATTAATCACATCCAATTAACATGTAAACTTCAGTATTGTGACAGTCGGTGTTGTTTTATTTGGTACATTACTGCATTTTTACCAAAGAGGGACATATGCTGTTTTTCAACTCCTCTCGACGAGAGAAATGCATTTTTACCACTTGTTGTAGGTTAATGTGCAATGGCCTCACCCATGCTATAAAAATATTTTGCTTATTCAGAATTACTAAAAGAGATGATTTAGAAGAGAAAACTGTCTTATTTCTCTTAATGGCACTTATTGAAACAGCAAAGCACGTTATGGTCTTCTCTCACTGCTTTAAGCGTCTTTTGACAAGTATAGAATAGTACACGCTATATGACATGAACCCACTAAGCACATCCAATTAACATTTAAACTTCATTGTTGTGACAGTCGGTGTTGCTTTATTTGGTACATACTGCATCTTTACCAAAGAGGGACATATGCTGTTTTTCAACTCCTCTAGACGAGAGAAGTGCATTTTTACCACTTGTTGTAGGTTAAGGTGCAATGTCCTCACCCATGCTATAAAAATGTTTTGCTTATTCAGAATTACTAAAAGAGATGATTTAGAAGAGAAAACTGTCTCATATGTCTTATATGCAGTTACTAAAACAGCAAAGCCCGTTTTGATCGTCTCTCGCCGCTTCAAGCTTCTTTTGACAAGTATAGAATAGTACACGCTATTCGACATGAATCCACTATTAAGCATATCCAAATAACATTTAAACTTCATTATTATGAAAGTTGGCGTGGTTTCATTTGGCCAATTACTGCATCTTTACCAAAGAGGTACAAGTGGTACTAGTCATTTTTTCCTCAATTTTCATTTATTTTCTACCTGTGAAAATGAGCTACCCTGGCTGTCAATATGAGCTACCCTCCCTGTCAAAATGAGCTACCTTACTTAAAAAACATTGAAAGTGGTATTATTCTTTTTCCATCAACTTTTTAGCTGTCAATACCGCACAATTCAAACGCACGGACGTGTAGGCTAGGACTTTTGTGAATCACATGAGTCGTGTTTGTGTGTGTGTTGCAATATTTCAATATGTCAAAGGATTATGAGTACCAGAGATAAAACAGTATATCGACAAACTCAATATTAGGGCTGCACAATATTGAAAGAAAGATTTACATGGCAATTTATTCTTTTTCTGCGATATATAGATACAGATGCTGCAAGTATTTTTTCTGTCTTGTCTTTGTTTAGTATTTCTTACAATTTGCCGGCAACTATCCCCGTGAGAGTAACATATTAGACACAGAATTCTACAGCATATGTTGGCTGCGGACCCATGTAGCAACACACTGAAAATGCGTAGGAAGAGAAGCAAAAAGGTTCCCTCTAACTGCTGAATCGGACTCTTATTACAGCATTCTGCTAGCTGCTTGCAATAATTAGTTTCCCCAGTAAGGTGTCAGTAGCAGCTTTGGTATATTATCAACTGGCGCTGAACTCCCAGTTAAGCAAGGAGTCCAGCCGGAAAGCGTAAGACCATCGGGTTAGCAGCAAAACAAGCTGATTTTTTATTATTATTATTATTATTATTATTGTGTCATTCATTTTTTTTCACCCTATACCTGTTTCATCCATCAGCGGTTATGTGTATTTTTTCATTTTTTAGAGCATTTCAGTAAAGACTGAGCAGACTGCAGATGGGTGATCACAGTTTTATTTATTTATTTTATATGTTACATTTCAGTCAAAATTGAGCAGGTGATCAAAGTTTTAGTTTTAGTTTTTTTTTAAATATACGAAATATTAATGATTAAGCAGACTGACATGAAAGGTCATAGAATTATTAGTAGTCTTATTTTCTTTATTCCCTACATATTCATAGATAAAGTAAACATTGGGTAATAGGCAAATAGGCGGAAGTCTTAAGGCATATATATATATATATATATATATATATATATGTTTTGTTCATTACTTGTCAAGTGTAGATGTATTTGTATTTTGTACGTTTTATATCTGATTTGTGCATTCATCTATGTTTTGTATTGCTTAAATGGGAATGGGATTTGCATATTTGAACTCGATAGTTTCAGTGGCGCACAGTAATTCATATCCAGTCCCAGGTAGGAGTGATGTGAAAATAATAAGTTGGAATGTAAAAGGGTTTAAACATGCATTCAAAAGAGAGAGGGTTCTCTCACACTTAAGACATCTCGGGATAGGCATAGCATTCTTACAGGAAACCAACCTTCAGAATAAAGAGCACTTTGGGATTTACAAAGACTGGGTAGGGCAGGTGTTTCACTCACAATTTAATTCTAAAACTCGAGGAAGAGCTATACTAGTCCATAAAAATGTTCCTTTTATTGCATCATTTATTGCATTATTGCATGTATCTGATCCAAATGTTCGATATGTTACGGTTGTGAGGAAGCTACTACAACTTAATCTAATTTTAGTTAATATTTACGCCCCTAATTTTGACAATGATCAGTTTTTAGAAAAAAAAATGCTGAGCTCCATCCCCAGTCTGGATAGTCATCACTTGATTCTTTCAGGGGATTACAATCTGGTGATCGTTCCTCTCATTCGACATCAAAGTCATCTAAATCAGTAATCAATCCATGCATTTATGAACACACATAAACTTGTAGATCCATGGAGATTTAAGAATCCTAACAAAAGGGAGTACTCTTATTTCTCTCATGTACACAGATCATTTTCAAGAATAGACTTTTTTTGCTCAATCCCTATTTACTGAGAACAATAACAATTTGTTAATGTAATCCGATTTTGATCTCTGGCCATGCATTGTTATTAAAGAAAAATAAGGACCCACTCAACTGTTCATCATACAGACCAATTAGTTTAGCAAACTGTTTTCAAAAGTTTTGGCTTCTCGCCTTGAAAACATTCTTCCTCACATAGTGTTGGACCACCAGACTGCATTTGTTCAAGGTAGACAGTCCTATTTCAATCTGAGACGACTGTTTAACATAATCTACACGAAATCCCACACTCTATCCCCAAAAGCGATAATCTCGCTCAACGGCGAGAAGGCGTTTGATAGGGAATAGTGATGAGTAATGAGTGGGAATATCTTCTTCCCACACTCAGTCGGTTTGGATTTGGCCCTAATTTTATTAAACACATCAAACTTATCTACACCGACCCAACTGCCTCAGTTTACACTAACTCTGTCTCCTCTGATTACTTCCCTCTCTTCAGGGGGACTAAACAAGGATAGCCCACTACTTTTTGTCTTTGCAATAGAACCACTCTCCATAGCTCTACACGTGGTGGCCTATAACACATACTGTCTCACTCTACGCAGACGACTTGTTATTATATGTCACCAACCCTGTCTCAACCATACCTGAAGTCCTCAGAGTCCTGGAAGAATTTGGAAAAATATCAGGATACAAACTTAATTTCAATAAAAGTGGGTACTTCCCCATTAACAAGAAAGTTTAAGAATTTCCCAATCTGCCATTTAAACTCACAGCTGACTTTTTCACATATCTGGGGGTAAAAAAACCCCCAAATCTTATCAACAGACTATTTAAAGCAAATTTTAGTCCTCTTTTAGAACAGTGTAAAAAGGATCTATTTTACCCTCATCTCTTATTGGGAGAACAAATTCTGTAAAGATGAATATTGTTCCAAAGTTTTTATATTTGGTTCAAGCGATACCTAAGCGATTTTTGACACACTGTCAAAGTCTTACGGCTGCATGGTTGTGCCCTCTCCTACAATTGGTATCTTTGGGGTATCCCTAGTTTCAGCTGGTACAAATTTCCCTCCTTACTTTCCTAAAGTTATTGCCTTTTCCTCTCTAGTAGCTAGACGTTCAATTCGATTCAAATGGAAGGATGTAATCCCTCCATCACACAACCAATGGATAAAAAATGTGATGCAGAACATCAAGCTGGAAAAAATCTGATGCACCCTTAATGGATCTATCAGCAGATTCCACAAAACCTGGGACCCG
This sequence comes from Semicossyphus pulcher, assembly GCF_022749685.1. Taxonomy (NCBI): domain Eukaryota; kingdom Metazoa; phylum Chordata; class Actinopteri; order Labriformes; family Labridae; genus Semicossyphus; species Semicossyphus pulcher. The sequence continues at coordinate 1,902,885 of NW_027211696.1, read as the reverse complement.
TCTATGAACTTTGTGAATAATTTATCTGGTCTGGAACTATGAACTTTCATCCCCTCAGGTGGTCTCTCCTATTAATGCTTAAGAACAGAATGCAACTTATTTTTTAATTTAACTTACTTTCTTTTTAAATCGTATTTATTTATTAATTTTCATCTCTTTTATTGTTATTAATATTGTTATTTTTCCTTGTTTGTATGCCGTTGTCTGTGGGAGTTTTGAAATGTTTAGTTTTTTGTCTTTAAAAAAGCTGTTTGTGGTTGATAGGGATGTTGGGTTGTAGTTTGTCCATACGTATGCTCTTATTGAGGCATATCAATGTTTTGTTCTGCAATGCAAAATCTGTTACAAATAAAGTGTTAAAAAAAACTAAATAGCAAGCTGATTTTAAGACAAGACTGTCTTTTTGTTATGTTTGCAGTTGCAGTAGCTGTATACTATTATTTGGAACCACATTGTCATCATTCAGTGTGTATCACACTACACAGTTATCATGATTACTTATTCAAAAAGGTATTATGTTTAAGAGCTCATAGTGCCATATTACCCCTCTAGAATATTGCACTCCCAGGATGCAGGCCTGCTCGTGGTACCTAAAGTCTCTAAGAGTAGTATGGGAGCCTTCAATTATCAGGCCCCCCTACCCTGAGTCTGGTTCTGCTCAAGGTTTCTGCCTGTAAAAAGGAAGTTTTTCCTTGCCAATAGGCCGAATGTTGCTAAGTGCTACTGATTGAGATTCATGTTGGGTCTCTCTCTAAATAGCATAACAAAGAGTATGATCTAGACCTGCTCTTTTTGTAAAGTGTCTTGAGAGAACTTTGGTTATGATTTGGCGCCATACAAATAAACTTTGATCTGAATTTAATTTGATTGATTAAAAACATACCATTAAGGATGATTGTATTGATTGTCATTTCAAATGTGTTAGGGTGTTTTGGGGAAAACTGACAGCCCTTTTTAGCTTGCACATTGAGGAGCTGTAATTCATTTAACCTTAACCTTAAGAAAACCTTGTATATTTTTGTATATTTTTATATATTTTTACAACTTCAGCAATTTTTACTCATATTTTCACCACTTCAGACGGCAGATTTTCTTTCTACCTCATTTTCCCTTCAGTAAAAACGGCCTGAAATAGACTGTGAAAGTCATTTACAACATATGTGACAATGTGGAAGACTTATCCAGTCTGAAAAACCACACATCAAAAACATGAACCAATGAGGAGTGGTTCGACACAGACTGCAGAGGTCTGAGTAAAAAACTCAAAAGTTTATCAAATCAAAAACACAGACAACCCGACAACCCTGAGCTCAGCCTCAACATCTATACCCTCAACACCCTCATTAAAAAACGTGGCCACAAAAACAAGAACAAAATCTTCTCCTGTTTTGTAGGCTTCAAAAAAAGCATTTTATTCGATTTGGCATGATGTTCTGTTCTTAAAATTAATTGAAATGGTGTAGGAGTTCATGGCATCATTGAAGCATGCTGTAAAAATTGCCAAGATGGAAACAGAGTTCTTTACCAAAGTAAAGGGGTGAAACAGGGCTGCAGTCTCAGCCCCACCCTCTTAAACATTTATGCTGATGAATTGGCTAAATCATTGGAACAGTCTGATATCCCTGGTCTCACCCTGTCTGACACACATCAAATGCTACTGTTTGCAGATGATCTGATATTGCTGGCTCCATCTAAGGGGGCATTTCAACAGCAACTGGATCAACTGCAAACCTTCTGTGAGACCTAGGCCCTGACAGTTAATTTAGACAAAAGAAGAATAATGATATTCCTGAAACGACCAAGGGGTCAGGGAAACCAGTCAGTTTTTATTTGGATCCACTTGACATAGACTAATTTCCATTTTTCATTATAATAAAAAAAGAGCTATCAAATTTTATAAACACCTCAAAACAAGTGACCCCAACTCGTACCATCACAAAGCACTGCAATGCCAAGAGGAGAACATGGAGAACATGGAGAACACCGTCAGCCAGCTAATCCTGAGGCTCAGCTCCTCTAACAGGCCTCAGGACAGCCCTCACACAATCCAGACCAACCAGGTGATAGATAAAGAAAAACCACATGACTACAACTATTGGACATGTAGCACAAACACTCAGAGCAAATTGCTGTGTTATTCGGCTCTAAACAGACAGTACACAGTGGCACTGTGACTGATGAGACTTTAACCAGGTACAGACTCAACGAACACAGCCTGGCCATCGAGACAGGTAGACACAGAGGCACCAGGCTCCAGAGAGGACAGACTGTGTCAGCTCTGTCCACATAGACAGTTGGAGACAGAGACACACTTCCTGCTACACTGCAGCAAATATGAACATATCTTGGAGAAATCAAATACAGCAGCCAAGTTGCAGCAAGATATGTCCAACATTTTCTACTGTTATCAACTCTTGGTTTATTGATTTTCTATTAAACACACTATTTAATTTTACACACATACACACACACACACACACACACACACACACACACACACACACACACACAATGAAATTGAAATTGAGAGTGAGAGTGAGTGAAATTGAAATTGAGAGAGAGATAGAGAGCAAGAGAGAGAGCATGCACTGGAGTCCCTTTTAACAGTGAAAAACAGATTGGCAGCTGTGTCATAAGCACGGGTCCTAACGCAGGTTGACGAGGCATCGCTTCATCCAATTATATTGTTATCAGAATTATGGATGGGGACAATTCATCAGTAACGTAATACTGATATTTCCCGGACATATACGAACATTTTCCCGCGCGCCTATGACGTTTTGTTTCAGCTCAGTTGAGAGGATTCAAAGGTCCGGAGCCATGCAAGTTAGGCGGTGAGGAGTACGCAGAATTGGAGCAGACCAGCTGTTTTGCCTGAACGAGACGAGAGGTGGGGGTGCAGGGGTGCAGGGGTGCAGGGAGAAGCCTTGTAGGCGGGCTGGAGCTTTCATCCCCATTAACAACTTAGAAACGGTAGCCTATTTGCATCTCTGCTACTTTTTTGGCCATTGGCATTTTTCCTAAACTTTTGATTATGTGGGCAAAATCCACATTTTGGCCGTCTTAGTATGGTAATTACGATCTCATCTCACCAAGTTACGTATCTTTTGACTAATAAGCTGTCATCTCTACCATATACTCAGAGGTGAAAGTAACGAATTACAAGTACTCACATTATTGTAATTGAGTTGCTTTTTCGTGTACTTGTACTTTTTAGAGTATTCTTTAAAGTCAGTAATTTACTTTTACTTAAGTAGCCTATGTTTTTAATGAGGCAAGATATACATCCATCCGTTAGCTACTGAGGAAATTATTTATCTACGGATATTGCGAGCTAGAAATAAAAACTGACTTGGACCAGACATAAATCAAATGCATCACATCACATCATATCACATCAAAAACAGGCTAATCAGATCAAATTGTCATGCATCGCGTCAAAAAAAGCGGTGCTGGTTGAAGCCCAGAAGGAGAGGTCTGCAACTACGAGCCCGACGCATAACGTGAGTGAACTATGAATGGGACAGAAGAGAGAGAGCTTTGATAAAGAAAAATAAATAAAAACCAACTATTTTCAATAACGTCGTGGTTTTCTTTCTGGGTTTCTTTGAGAATGTTCTGTGATACAGAGCATGTTGATTTTTTTTCTCAGTGGTTCCAACAGTGGGAGGCGGGAATCCCAGGGGGTCGCAGACACCGGGGGAGGTCGCGAGATGCATACCAAAAACAAATAAAAATTTAAAATGACATTTTTTTTGCATATTTTATCCATTATTGTGAAGATATATTCAAAAATAGTAGTTAAATTTGAAATAAAACCAAGCGCAAAAAAGTGTCCCTGATGTAATTGCGAAAGATTGACAGCATCGTTTCAGCAGGTCAATTTACAGCAGCACAGGAAACACAGCGACATGTGAACGTAGGTGGAGACCACCGTGGTAATATCCATCATCAGTCGGAGCAGCTCTTCTAGGTGTCGAAAATATCAAGATGAATGCAATATGTATCTGCATGTGTCATCGTCAACCAACTTCAACACCCCCAATGTGTTGCATGCGCTGGGGTACTTACACTTGAAAGCCTAAAGCCTGTTAAAAGGCTACAGACACTGGAAAACCAAGCATCCCTCACTTGCTGCTAAACCAGTTGATTTTTTCCGGCGAAAGGAGCAAGAGTTGTAAGGCCAAAAAGCCCTTATGAAACAAATAACAATCCCAGCCAAAGCTCAAATGGCATCATAATGACGCGCCATATTTAATTGCACAGGCACAAAGGCTACACAATCGAGAGAAAAAAATTAATCAAACCCGCTGCTGTAGCAATAAGTCAGTTAATGTAAGTACAGTTTTGACGGAATTGTTAATCCTGTTTTGCAACCCGCTCGAGGGGACGTGCACAGGTGAGGACATGTTCACTAAACTTGACAATAAACTTTGGGACGATTGCATTGGTGTGTATACAGACAGTGCTGGAGCAATGCTGGGGGAGAAAGGACTGAAGCAAGAGTCTTACAAGTGGCACCTCACGTACATTTCAGACACTGTATTATTCACAGACAAATTGCGCAAATTGAAATGGGCAGGATTCATATGGTTTCTATAAGATGGAAGACTTCATGGAGGAAAATGCACCGAGTGTTAACACAGTGAACAAGTCTACATCATTACGCAACTTCCACTTCCTCCTGGAACACTTTAACAAGTATTTTCCAGAGGAAACCGCTCCAGAACAATACGACTGAATAAGATCACCATTCACTGTTACGTGGGAAACTCATCTGACATCAGACCTGGAGGACGCATCGGTTGAACTGTCAAGTGGCCGAACGTTACAGACAGCGTTTAATACCAAGACGCTGCTGAGACGCTGAGTTCTGGATTTCCGTCGAAAGGGAATACACGCAGCTATCCACCAAGGTCGCTATGGATGTCCTGATGCCCTTTGGCTCTTCTAACTTCTTATGTGGAAAGACTTTCTGAGCACTTGCTTACATAAAAAAAAAAGAAACAGTTCGGCACGAAACATGGATGATGATCTCCGAGTGGCCGTCTCCAAAATTAAACCCACAATGGGCTTACTCTGCTCCATGCATTGTGCCCACCCATCTCATTAGGTGAGTCTAATGTTGAAGTTATGTGTAAAAATAATTCTAAAATGTAATTTTGCACTTGAAAGCAACAATGTAGGTATCTGCTGCACTGAGAAAAATGATTCATGGGGTTAGTTTGTAAAGCTTGAAATCAAGAGCCTTTTCTAAATAAAAAAGGTAAGTTTGTTACATATACATGTTTTAATCAGTTAATAACTTATTTTAAGAAGTTTGTCAAACTGAGAATATAGAAATCTGTCTTAACTCAGTAATATATTGATTTCAAATGGACATTTCTGTGTCCACTCAGCAAGAGACAATATTTAGTTAGTGGAACTTGTAAATCTATTAAGCATCCTTTAAAAGCTGAGTAAGACTGGATTTGCCCGCACTTGTTTTGCCCAAAGGCCACGCCTGCTGCAAGAAAGTGGAGGGAGAGAAACGGAGGTTGCATCATTTCAATCTAATTTAACGTTACTGGGTGAGTACTTTTTGCTTTGTTTAATTTGCAACACTTAATGACTGACTGTTTCAACACACAGTGCAAGGAATCGTTTTTTACACAATACTAAAAGCAGGTTTTCAGTTAACTGTCCATTAAGCTATTGTAATGTGGTAGACTTTAAGCTAACGTTTGTTCGTGCTAGCTAGCTGAGTCTTTCTGTTTTGTTTTGTTTTGTTTTGTTTTGTTTTGGAGAATGATGTTAATTGGCAATTAACGTACATTAAATTAATTATTATTCATTAGAAGTAGAGCACAAATTAATTGTGAAATGATTTTTCTTTTGTTGTTTCATGATTGCAATCTTTAAAATGATCAATTTAACATATACAGTTGAGATAGGTAATTGGTATAGGCCAGGCATTGGAAACATCATCCTTCACTCTCTTTCCTAGTGATGTTATTACAAAAAGCTCATCTTCATTGAGGTTCAATTGAACATTTTTTATTTTTCTTATTCACAGGATGATTCTGTGGAAAGAAGGAGAGAGGTGGCTATCCATGGCTTAGTGGGTTATCTCAGAGAAAAGGAGGAAGATCTCTTTAAAGATCAGTTGGTAGGTAAATTGAAAACTTAATTTCATAGTATAGTCATAAATATAATAGACATAAATATTATGACCTATAAATACTAACATTTTCTCTGACCTACTTACGCCAGGATGGTGGAGGAGATAATACCGATGAAGTGATGAAGATTGTCGTTAACAGAGGTGCCACCACATTTGATCCAGCCAGTGCCAAGATTGTGCTTGAGGAAACAGCAGCCATATGTGTAACTTCACAAGTTTTTGGAGCTTGTGTACACGATTTTGGTTAACACTCAATTGGGTATGGTTAATTTTTTTTTGTCTAATTATTATTGGAAGTGGGCATGTGTTTTTGTTCGAAATGATTAAAATCATTTACTGTTTAAGTTTTCTAATAAACGGCTTGCTCATAAAACAGGAATTTCTATGTGTAATTTATTTTAACTTAGGTAAATTAAGTTACTAGTACACAAAAGAAGGCTAACAAATGGACTTTTATGAGCAGAATAAAGGCAAAATAAATGAGTAGGAATAACTTAAATTTAATAATTTGACTACTTAAAAACATCAAAACGTTTTAATTAGAATTCAGTTGGTTCAACTTATTTAACCTTGTTGAGGACAAGAAATGTCATGTTGGTTGTACTAGACTAACTCTCGTGGGATTTACTCAATAATGGCTTAGTTGAAAGTACTTAAAAAGATCCATGCAAATTGTTACCTTAATTTTTTTAAGTTGAGCCAGTGTATTATTTTTTAGAGTGTGCTCTTCACGCACACAGACATAACCTTATTAAATATTGTATTCAGTGCTACATGGAAATTACTTGTATTCTGCATCTAGCCTTTCTTAAATGACTATAAAATGATATTATGGTTGTTAGGCTGTTGTGTTATTCGTGTTGTTCTAGTGCATGGGTTTGGACAGGCCTTCTGGAGCGTGTGCACGGCTGTGCGCAACGTTTTGCTTTAACCACCTCCAGGGACAGTGGGGGTCGCCAGTCTCTCGCACCGTTATTTTGGGGGCTGCATAATTTTTTATTAATTTTATTTAGCGTTTATTTAATCTCATTGAGACACGTGATCAGAGACCTGCTTGGACAGCAGCAACAACAACAACAACAACAACAACAACAACAACAACAACAACACAGAGTTACAGACAATAATCAATACTCAACATTAATCAACAAAATGAATACGGAGATACAAAGTAGTAGTAAAATCATTAAACTGATGAATGCAGAAAAGTCAATAAAAGTTACATGGTACATTCCCACAGGCGCTCTCTCCATGTTTTATAAAAGTATTTTAAAATTCCCTAGAATTAAGCTGGACACCATTCTTCTGTAGTGTGTTCCAGGTTGACGGGGCAGAGTAGGAAAAGACCTTTCTACCGAGTTCAGTACTGATGGGGTGGACAAAGTGATGAAACCCTGTGAGCGTAAGCTGTAGCAGCCCTGTTTATGTGGATTTGTAGATGAAGCTATACCAGTGCAATGTTGTGCGCATGGATAGTGATGGCCACTATCCATACGCTATAGTATACTGCTAAACTAATCTTAGCATACATTGTGACATTCGTCCAAATGGCGGGGTCCTCGGCCCTAAACTCAAATGCTACCACAACTTTCCGTCTTGAATATTCAGATAGTAACAAGTTTTTCTTTAACTGTCATTCCCTCCCACACACAGCTCAGCTGCCACTTGACACGAAAATGATCACAAGCAACATTGTCAGCAAACCCTCGACAAGAACGATGTGATCAACAAAGTTTTAAAAAAAAAAATGTTTAATGCTTTTCTTCACCTTGTCAGTGCTTGCATGATTGTAGAAGTGTATCCTTTCTTCTCCAGACATGTTTTTCTGACCGCGGTGAGGTTTTATTATTGATCCAGATCCAGCAGCGTCTTCTTCAAAGTCAGCAGAGTCGTCAGAAGAAGGAAACTTGGCTATCCCAGGCTGGGGTGCTCCTGAGAGAAAAGCATTTTGGAGACTCAGGATGTGGTTTTAATCCACATCAAACAACTTCAACAAACATCCTTAGTGTTATTTAAAGCAAAAAAATAGTAAAGGTATAAAAAATTCAATTGTACTCAGTAGTTAAATATCAAACTATTATTTTATTCAACATGTCAGAACACTTTATCACCCAAACATGCAGATTTTTTTTTTTTTTTTTTTTTACAAACGATCAAATACTAGTGAATGAAAGCAGTAAGCAATAATAATAATAATTCTTAAATTGATATAGGCGTGGGAGTCAAGTGTTCTGAAGTGCAAAATAGTGAAATATAGCAAACCTAAACTGTAAGAAAACTCTCATCTTACACAGAGGCACAATCTGTGTCTTTATCAATAAAATTACTATAAAAAAGCAACCAAATCTGTTGGCAATAGAATACACAAAGTGGATTGTTTTTTTTGTTTTTTTAAAGTTTACAGATGTCAATGTTTTTATAAAAAAGTTGCTTATTGCTGCTTTAAGAAAATAAGACAACTATTTTCAGGAAAAGACAATGTGCTGCATGTTTTCATGCTTCTGAGAGCCTAAAACCTTTCAGTCCCCTGACTGGTGTCAGGAATGTTTGGCCAGAGCATTTCATACAATCCAATTGTCATGGTGTTTTTAGGAAAGTCTTGATGCTTTTCAAAGTAAAGCGGCACCTCTCAGATTTTGTTGTTTTGTGAAGACTGAGAAAGTGCTCTGTTGGTTAGAGTCCATAAAACACTGCAGAGGCAATGCTTTGCTGCTGCAGAATTCATTGTTCTTGGTACAATGGTATGGTACAATTTTGTTCTGAGCTCTGCCTTTTTTCAACATGGAGCATGTGCCACTCTTTTTCAAGTGCTCCTTCAGGCAACCTCATACAGTGTAGTTGAAACAATTCTCCATGCAACAGAGTGTTGCACTAACAAGGTGCTGGCATGCACCAGGATAGTATCACATACCTGTAAAAGATACATCAACATCATTCATCAGCTAACATTTGAAATAAAACAATTTGATGAACACATGCATACATCCAAGTCAAGTATATGACTACTAAAACTTAACAAGACAACATAATTATTCCTCCTTGCCCTTTACAGTATGTGCAAAGGTTGTCAGTCATCCAGGTCATTTTATACAAGATGAATCCACAAGGTACCGGACTTGGTTAAATTTTCAAGTCCAGTTTCCTTTAAGAATAAATTATCTCCCTATCGGTTTCCCCAACAAAGTCTATAGGGGCATCTCAATAAATTCACCATATCGTTTCAGGTACTTTAAGGTGGCCTCGTACAATGAATTTATTTTCTATATTTGTGAATGACCACAAGTCATCGTGATGCTTGTGACCTCTAAGTCATCAACCTGGATGAAAAAAGTAAAAAATGCAAAGATAAATTACTGAAACACTGAAATATACATCACAGCTTACATTTGAAGCCAGCTTCTGTTCTCCTGGTTCCAGCATCCTCAGTCGTTATATAGCCTGGTACTGCTATTGAGGTGTACTCTCCCCAACAGTGAGAAAAGGAAGGGCCTGAAACAAAAAACAAAAAATGTAATAAAATTAAAGCATTTTAGCATATCTCTACTACATTCACAAGTCAGAAGGAATACATTTTCATTCCTCTGTGCACTTCTCCTGTATATAGTCTTGAATGCCAATAGTTAATTTTCAATCTGAAATACCAACTTTTCCCTTTTTTGTTATTAGACAATGAGTAAACTGCATTATTATTCATATCTGATTGCCATTTCAATAATGATAAAATACCTGTAATTATAATTTCCAAATCTGTCATGCAGACCAGCTAACTTTGGGCCATTCTTTCATCTCCCCAGAGTGGTTGCAAACAGCCAAAAAGAAATGCATTAATCAAACGCGTTGGAGATACAGGAACAGGATACTACTCAGTGAAGATTGATGGTGGAGTTTGACGACAGGGAGTAACCTTTATAGTAACATGACACACCGGGGAAGATTGAGACACAGTGGGGGAAGATTGAGCGACTGACTTTAACTGTAGTCAGTTTGATCACACTGAATGAATGACTGGCTGCTACAATTAGAGCAGAGACAGTAGAATTTTTTGAAAATCGGAACTGGGATGATGACGAGAAATGCTCCCCAGCCCGCAAGGCCCACGAGGAAACCATACCTGAAGCCGGAAAGATGTACTTTTAATTTCAGTCTATATATCCTTTCGAGAGATTCGGCTACAACAGCCACAGGTGGCGTCAAATAACCATTTTTGGTTATTTGACGCCACCTGTATATATATTAAGGCTCTACATGTGGCCTTTGTCTGCAATATATATTAAGGCTCTACATGTGGCCTTTGTCTGCTCCTTCATAGAAAGTGTATTGTTCCGTGCAGTTTTGAAAGATCATCGACAACCCTCATTGTCTGCTAAGTATGGTGGCCTTACGAAGCTAGATGGAATAAACAGTAGAATAAAGGGCATGATGTATCTCACGAAGCACTAGATTGAGGAAAAAATGAATAATGACTCTACTATTAAGCACATCCAATTAACATTTAAACTTCAATGTTATGACAGTCGGTGTTGTTTTATTTGACACAGTACTGCATCATTAACAAAGAGGGACATATGCTGTTTTTCAACTCCTCTAGACGAGAGAAGTGCATTTTTACCACTCGTTGTAGGTTGGGGTGCAATGTCCTCCCCCATCCTATACCAATGTATTGTTTATTCAGAATTACTAAAAGAGATGATTTAGAAGAGAAAACTGTCTCATATGTCTTAAAGGCACTTATTGAAACAGAAAAAGCACGTTTTGATCTTCTCTCGCTGCTTTAAGCGTCTTTTGACAAGTATGGAATAGTACACGCTATTTGACATGAATCCACTATTAAACACAACCAATTAACATTTAAACTTCATTATTATGAAAGTTGGCGTGGTTTTATTTGGCACAGTACTGCATCCTTACCAAAGAGGGACATATGCTGTTTTTCAACTCCTCTAGACGAGAGAAGTGCATTTTTACCACTCGTTGTAGGTTGAGGTGCAATGTCCTCCCCCATCCTATATAAATGTATTGTTTATTCAGAATTACTAAAAGAGATGATTTAGAAGAGAAAACTGTCTTATTTCTCTTAAAGGCACTTATTGAAACAGCAAAGCACGTTTTGATCTTCTCTCGCTGCTTTAAGCTTCTTTTGACAAGTATAGAATAGTACACGCTATATGACATAAATCCACTATTAAGCACATCCAATTAACATGTAAAGTTCATTATTATGACAGTCGGTGTGGTTTTATTTGGTACATTACTGCATCTTTACCAAAGAGGGACATATGCTGTTTTTCAACTCCTCTAGACGAGAGAAGTGCATTTTTACCACTCGTTGTAGGTTAAGGTGCAATGTCCTCCCCCATCCTATATAAATGTATTGTTTATTCAGAATTATTAAAAGAGATGATTTAGAAGAGAAAACTGTCTTATTTCTCTTAAAGGCACTTATTGAAACAGCAAAGCACGTTTTGATCTTCTCTCGCTGCTTTAAGCTTCTTTTGACAAGTATAGAATAGTGCACGCTATATGACATAAATCCACTATTAAGCACATCCAATTAACATGTAAAGTTCATTATTATGACAGTCGGTGTGGTTTTATTTGGTACATTACTGCATCTTTACCAAAGAGGGACATATGCTGTTTTTCAACTCCTCTAGACGAGAGAAGTGCATTTTTACCACTCGTTGTAGGTTAAGGTGCAATGTCCTCCTCCATCCTATATAAATGTATTGTTTATTCAGAATTACTAAAAGAGATGATTTAGAAGAGAAAACTGTCTCATATGTCTTATATGCAGTTACTAAAACAGCAAAGCACGTTTTGATCTTCTCTCGCCGCTTTAAGCTTCTTTTGACAAGTATAGAATAGTACACGCTATATGACACAAATCCGCTATTAATCACATCCAATTAACATGTAAACTTCAGTATTGTGACAGTCGGTGTTGTTTTATTTGGTACATTACTGCATTTTTACCAAAGAGGGACATATGCTGTTTTTCAACTCCTCTCGACGAGAGAAATGCATTTTTACCACTTGTTGTAGGTTAATGTGCAATGGCCTCACCCATGCTATAAAAATATTTTGCTTATTCAGAATTACTAAAAGAGATGATTTAGAAGAGAAAACTGTCTTATTTCTCTTAATGGCACTTATTGAAACAGCAAAGCACGTTATGGTCTTCTCTCACTGCTTTAAGCGTCTTTTGACAAGTATAGAATAGTACACGCTATATGACATGAACCCACTAAGCACATCCAATTAACATTTAAACTTCATTGTTGTGACAGTCGGTGTTGCTTTATTTGGTACATTACTGCATCTTTACCAAAGAGGGACATATGCTGTTTTTCAACTCCTCTAGACGAGAGAAGTGCATTTTTACCACTTGTTGTAGGTTAAGGTGCAATGTCCTCACCCATGCTATAAAAATGTTTTGCTTATTCAGAATTACTAAAAGAGATGATTTAGAAGAGAAAACTGTCTCATATGTCTTATATGCAGTTACTAAAACAGCAAAGCCCGTTTTGATCGTCTCTCGCCGCTTCAAGCTTCTTTTGACAAGTATAGAATAGTACACGCTATTCGACATGAATCCACTATTAAGCATATCCAAATAACATTTAAACTTCATTATTATGAAAGTTGGCGTGGTTTCATTTGGCCAATTACTGCATCTTTACCAAAGAGGTACAAGTGGTACTAGTCATTTTTTCCTCAATTTTCATTTATTTTCTACCTGTGAAAATGAGCTACCCTGGCTGTCAATATGAGCTACCCTCCCTGTCAAAATGAGCTACCTTACTTAAAAAACATTGAAAGTGGTATTATTCTTTTTCCATCAACTTTTTAGCTGTCAATACCGCACAATTCAAACGCACGGACGTGTAGGCTAGGACTTTTGTGAATCACATGAGTCGTGTTTGTGTGTGTGTTGCAATATTTCAATATGTCAAAGGATTATGAGTACCAGAGATAAAACAGTATATCGACAAACTCAATATTAGGGCTGCACAATATTGAAAGAAAGATTTACATGGCAATTTATTCTTTTTCTGCGATATATAGATACAGATGCTGCAAGTATTTTTTCTGTCTTGTCTTTGTTTAGTATTTCTTACAATTTGCCGGCAACTATCCCCGTGAGAGTAACATATTAGACACAGAATTCTACAGCATATGTTGGCTGCGGACCCATGTAGCAACACACTGAAAATGCGTAGGAAGAGAAGCAAAAAGGTTCCCTCTAACTGCTGAATCGGACTCTTATTACAGCATTCTGCTAGCTGCTTGCAATAATTAGTTTCCCCAGTAAGGTGTCAGTAGCAGCTTTGGTATATTATCAACTGGCGCTGAACTCCCAGTTAAGCAAGGAGTCCAGCCGGAAAGCGTAAGACCATCGGGTTAGCAGCAAAACAAGCTGATTTTTTATTATTATTATTATTATTATTATTGTGTCATTCATTTTTTTTCACCCTATACCTGTTTCATCCATCAGCGGTTATGTGTATTTTTTCATTTTTTAGAGCATTTCAGTAAAGACTGAGCAGACTGCAGATGGGTGATCACAGTTTTATTTATTTATTTTATATGTTACATTTCAGTCAAAATTGAGCAGGTGATCAAAGTTTTAGTTTTAGTTTTTTTTTAAATATACGAAATATTAATGATTAAGCAGACTGACATGAAAGGTCATAGAATTATTAGTAGTCTTATTTTCTTTATTCCCTACATATTCATAGATAAAGTAAACATTGGGTAATAGGCAAATAGGCGGAAGTCTTAAGGCATATATATATATATATATATATATATATGTTTTGTTCATTACTTGTCAAGTGTAGATGTATTTGTATTTTGTACGTTTTATATCTGATTTGTGCATTCATCTATGTTTTGTATTGCTTAAATGGGAATGGGATTTGCATATTTGAACTCGATAGTTTCAGTGGCGCACAGTAATTCATATCCAGTCCCAGGTAGGAGTGATGTGAAAATAATAAGTTGGAATGTAAAAGGGCTTAAACATGCATTCAAAAGAGAGAGGGTTCTCTCACACTTAAGACATCTCGGGATAGGCATAGCATTCTTACAGGAAACCAACCTTCAGAATAAAGAGCACTTTGGGATTTACAAAGACTGGGTAGGGCAGGTGTTTCACTCACAATTTAATTCTAAAACTCGAGGAAGAGCTATACTAGTCCATAAAAATGTTCCTTTTATTGCATCATTTATTGCATTATTGCATGTATCTGATCCAAATGTTCGATATGTTACGGTTGTGAGGAAGCTACTACAACTTAATCTAATTTTAGTTAATATTTACGCCCCTAATTTTGACAATGATCAGTTTTTAGAAAAAAAAATGCTGAGCTCCATCCCCAGTCTGGATAGTCATCACTTGATTCTTTCAGGGGATTACAATCTGGTGATCGTTCCTCTCATTCGACATCAAAGTCATCTAAATCAGTAAACAATCCATGCATTTATGAACACACATAAACTTGTAGATCCATGGAGATTTAAGAATCCTAACAAAAGGGAGTACTCTTATTTCTCTCATGTACACAGATCATTTTCAAGAATAGACTTTTTTTGCTCAATCCCTATTTACTGAGAACAATAACAATTTGTTAATGTAATCCGATTTTGATCTCTGGCCATGCATTGTTATTAAAGAAAAATAAGGACCCACTCAACTGTTCATCATACAGACCAATTAGTTTAGCAAACTGTTTTCAAAAGTTTTGGCTTCTCGCCTTGAAAACATTCTTCCTCACATAGTGTTGGACCACCAGACTGCATTTGTTCAAGGTAGACAGTCCTATTTCAATCTGAGACGACTGTTTAACATAATCTACACGAAATCCCACACTCTATCCCCAAAAGCGATAATCTCGCTCAACGGCGAGAAGGCGTTTGATAGGGAATAGTGATGAGTAATGAGTGGGAATATCTTCTTCCCACACTCAGTCGGTTTGGATTTGGCCCTAATTTTATTAAACACATCAAACTTATCTACACCGACCCAACTGCCTCAGTTTACACTAACTCTGTCTCCTCTGATTACTTCCCTCTCTTCAGGGGGACTAAACAAGGATAGCCCACTACTTTTTGTCTTTGCAATAGAACCACTCTCCATAGCTCTACACGTGGTGGCCTATAACACATACTGTCTCACTCTACGCAGACGACTTGTTATTATATGTCACCAACCCTGTCTCAACCATACCTGAAGTCCTCAGAGTCCTGGAAGAATTTGGAAAAATATCAGGATACAAACTTAATTTCAATAAAAGTGGGTACTTCCCCATTAACAAGAAAGTTTAAGAATTTCCCAATCTGCCATTTAAACTCACAGCTGACTTTTTCACATATCTGGGGGTAAAAAAAACCCCAAATCTTATCAACAGACTATTTAAAGCAAATTTTAGTCCTCTTTTAGAACAGTGTAAAAAGGATCTATTTTACCCTCATCTCTTATTGGGAGAACAAATTCTGTAAAGATGAATATTGTTCCAAAGTTTTTATATTTGGTTCAAGCGATACCTAAGCGATTTTTGACACACTGTCAAAGTCTTACGGCTGCATGGTTGTGCCCTCTCCTACTATTGGTATCTTTGGGGTATCCCTAGTTTCAGCTGGTACAAATTTCCCTCCTTACTTTCCTAAAGTTATTGCCTTTTCCTCTCTAGTAGCTAGACGTTCAATTCGATTCAAATGGAAGGATGTAATCCCTCCATCACACAACCAATGGATAAAAAATGTGATGCAGAACATCAAGCTGGAAAAAATCTGATGCACCCTTAATGGATCTATCAGCAGATTCCACAAAACCTGGGACCCGTCTATGAACTTTGTGAATAATTTATCTGGTCTGGAACTATGAACTTTCATCCCCTCAGGTGGTCTCTCCTATTAATGCTTAAGAACAGAATGCAACTTATTTTTTAATTTAACTTACTTTCTTTTTAAATTGTATTTATTTATTAATTTTCATCTCTTTTATTGTTATTAATATTGTTATTTTTCCTTGTTTGTATGCCGTTGTCTGTGGGAGTTTTGAAATGTTTAGTTTTTTGTCTTTAAAAAAGCTGTTTGTGGTTGATAGGGATGTTGGGTTGTAGTTTGTCCATACGTATGCTCTTATTGAGGCATATCAATGTTTTGTTCTGCAATGCAAAATCTGTTACAAATAAAGTGTTAAAAAAAACTAAATAGCAAGCTGATTTTAAGACAAGACTGTCTTTTTGTTATGTTTGCAGTTGCAGTAGCTGTATACTATTATTTGGAACCACATTGTCATCATTCAGTGTGTGTCACACTACACAGTTATCATGATTACTTATTCAAAAAGGTATTATGTTTAAGAGCTCATAGTGCCATATTACCCCTCTAGAATATTGCACTCCCAGGATGCAGGCCTGCTCGTGGTACCTAAAGTCTCTAAGAGTAGTATGGGAGCCTTCAATTATCAGGCCCCCCTACCCTGAGTCTGGTTCTGCTCAAGGTTTCTGCCTGTAAAAAGGAAGTTTTTCCTTGCCAATAGGCCGAATGTTGCTAAGTGCTACTGATTGAGATTCATGTTGGGTCTCTCTCTAAATAGCATAACAAAGAGTATGATCTAGACCTGCTCTTTTTGTAAAGTGTCTTGAGAGAACTTTGGTTATGATTTGGCGCCATACAAATAAACTTTGATCTGAATTTAATTTGATTGATTAAAAACATACCATTAAGGATGATTGTATTGATTGTCATTTCAAATGTGTTAGGGTGTTTTGGGGAAAACTGACAGCCCTTTTTAGCTTGCACATTGAGGAGCTGTAATTCATTTAACCTTAACCTTAAGAAAACCTTGTATATTTTTGTATATTTTTATATATTTTTACAACTTCAGCAATTTTTACTCATATTTTCACCACTTCAGACGGCAGATTTTCTTTCTACCTCATTTTCCCTTCAGTAAAAACGGCCTGAAATAGACTGTGAAAGTCATTTACAACATATGTGACAATGTGGAAGACTTATCCAGTCTGAAAAACCACACATCAAAAACATGAACCAATGAGGAGTGGTTCGACACAGACTGCAGAGGTCTGAGTAAAAAACTCAAAAGTTTATCAAATCAAAAACACAGACAACCCGACAACCCTGAGCTCAGCCTCAACATCTATACCCTCAACACCCTCATTAAAAAACATGGCCACAAAAACAAGAACAAAATCTTCTCCTGTTTTGTAGGCTTCAAAAAAAGCATTTTATTCGATTTGGCATGATGTTCTGTTCTTAAAATTAATTGAAATGGTGTAGGAGTTCATGGCATCATTGAAGCATGCTGTAAAAATTGCCAAGATGGAAACAGAGTTCTTTACCAAAGTAAAGGGGTGAAACAGGGCTGCAGTCTCAGCCCCACCCTCTTAAACATTTATGCTGATGAATTGGCTAAATCATTGGAACAGTCTGATATCCCTGGTCTCACCCTGTCTGACACACATCAAATGCTACTGTTTGCAGATGATCTGATATTGCTGGCTCCATCTAAGGGGGCATTTCAACAGCAACTGGATCAACTGCAAACCTTCTGTGAGACCTAGGCCCTGACAGTTAATTTAGACAAAAGAAGAATAATGATATTCCTGAAACGACCAAGGGGTCAGGGAAACCAGTCAGTTTTTATTTGGATCCACTTGACATAGACTAATTTCCATTTTTCATTATAATAAAAAAAGAGCTATCAAATTTTATAAACACCTCAAAACAAGTGACCCCAACTCGTACCATCACAAAGCACTGCAATGCCAAGAGG
Source organism: Semicossyphus pulcher (assembly GCF_022749685.1). NCBI lineage: Eukaryota > Metazoa > Chordata > Actinopteri > Labriformes > Labridae > Semicossyphus > Semicossyphus pulcher. Next base: position 1,884,919 of record NW_027211696.1, on the reverse strand, counting down.
AGAACATGGAGAACATGGAGAACACCGTCAGCCAGCTAATCCTGAGGCTCAGCTCCTCTAACAGGCCTCAGGACAGCCCTCACACAATCCAGACCAACCAGGTGATAGATAAAGAAAAACCACATGACTACAACTATTGGACATGTAGCACAAACACTCAGAGCAAATTGCTGTGTTATTCGGCTCTAAACAGACAGTACACAGTGGCACTGTGACTGATGAGACTTTAACCAGGTACAGACTCAACGAACACAGCCTGGCCATCGAGACAGGTAGAGACAGAGGCACCAGGCTCCAGAGAGGACAGACTGTGTCAGCTCTGTCCACATAGACAGTTGGAGACAGAGACACACTTCCTGCTACACTGCAGCAAATATGAACATATCTTGGAGAAATCAAATACAGCAGCCAAGTTGCAGCAAGATATGTCCAACATTTTCTACTGTTATCAACTCTTGGTTTATTGATTTTCTATTAAACACACTATTTAATTTTACACACATACACACACACACACACACACACACACACACACACACACACACACACACACACACACACACACACAATGAAATTGAAATTGAGAGTGAGAGTGAGTGAAATTGAAATTGAGAGAGAGATAGAGAGCAAGAGAGAGAGCATGCACTGGAGTCCCTTTTAACAGTGAAAAACAGATTGGCAGCTGTGTCATAAGCACGGGTCCTAACGCAGGTTGACGAGGCATCGCTTCATCCAATTATATTGTTATCAGAATTATGGATGGGGACAATTCATCAGTAACGTAATACTGATATTTCCCGGACATATACGAACATTTTCCCGCGCGCCTATGACGTTTTGTTTCAGCTCAGTTGAGAGGATTCAAAGGTCCGGAGCCATGCAAGTTAGGCGGTGAGGAGTACGCAGAATTGGAGCAGACCAGCTGTTTTGCCTGAACGAGACGAGAGGTGGGGGTGCAGGGGTGCAGGGGTGCAGGGAGAAGCCTTGTAGGCGGGCTGGAGCTTTCATCCCCATTAACAACTTAGAAACGGTAGCCTATTTGCATCTCTGCTACTTTTTTGGCCATTGGCATTTTTCCTAAACTTTTGATTATGTGGGCAAAATCCACATTTTGGCCGTCTTAGTATGGTAATTACGATCTCATCTCACCAAGTTACGTATCTTTTGACTAATAAGCTGTCATCTCTACCATATACACAGAGGTGAAAGTAACGAATTACAAGTACTCACATTATTGTAATTGAGTTGCTTTTTCGTGTACTTGTACTTTTTAGAGTATTCTTTAAAGTCAGTAATTTACTTTTACTTAAGTAGCCTATGTTTTTAATGAGGCAAGATATACATCCATCCGTTAGCTACTGAGGAAATTATTTATCTACGGATATTGCGAGCTAGAAATAAAAACTGACTTGGACCAGACATAAATCAAATGCATCACATCAAAAACAGGCTAATCAGATCAAATTGTCATGCATCGCGTCAAAAAAAGCGGTGCTGGTTGAAGCCCAGAAGGAGAGGTCTGCAACTACGAGCCCGACGCATAACGTGAGTGAACTATGAATGGGACAGAAGAGAGAGAGCTTTGATAAAGAAAAATAAATAAAAACCAACTATTTTCAATAACGTCGTGGTTTTCTTTCTGGGTTTCTTTGAGAATGTTCTGTGATACAGAGCATGTTGATTTTTTTTCTCAGTGGTTCCAACAGTGGGAGGCGGGAATCCCAGGGGGTCGCAGACACCGGGGGAGGTCGCGAGATGCATACCAAAAACAAATAAAAATTTAAAATGACATTTTTTTTGCATATTTTATCCATTATTGTGAAGATATATTCAAAAATAGTAGTTAAATTTGAAATAAAACCAAGCGCAAAAAAGTGTCCCTGATGTAATTGCGAAAGATTGACAGCATCGTTTCAGCAGGTCAATTTACAGCAGCACAGGAAACACAGCGACATGTGAACGTAGGTGGAGACCACCGTGGTAATATCCATCATCAGTCGGAGCAGCTCTTCTAGGTGTCGAAAATATCAAGATGAATGCAATATGTATCTGCATGTGTCATCGTCAACCAACTTCAACACCCCCAATGTGTTGCATGCGCTGGGGTACTTACACTTGAAAGCCTAAAGCCTGTTAAAAGGCTACAGACACTGGAAAACCAAGCATCCCTCACTTGCTGCTAAACCAGTTGATTTTTTCCGGCGAAAGGAGCAAGAGTTGTAAGGCCAAAAAGCCCTTATGAAACAAATAACAATCCCAGCCAAAGCTCAAATGGCATCATAATGACGCGCCATATTTAATTGCACAGGCACAAAGGCTACACAATCGAGAGAAAAAAATTAATCAAACCCGCTGCTGTAGCAATAAGTCAGTTAATGTAAGTACAGTTTTGACGGAATTGTTAATCCTGTTTTGCACCCCGCTCGAGGGGACGTGCACAGGTGAGGACATGTTCACTAAATTTGACAATAAACTTTGGGACGATTGCATTGGTGTGTATACAGACAGTGCTGGAGCAATGCTGGGGGAGAAAGGACTGAAGCAAGAGTCTTACAAGTGGCACCTCACGTACATTTCAGACACTGTATTATTCACAGACAAATTGCGCAAATTGAAATGGGCAGGATTCATATGGTTTCTATAAGATGGAAGACTTCATGGAGGAAAATGCACCGAGTGTTAACACAGTGAACAAGTCTACATCATTACGCAACTTCCACTTCCTCCTGGAACACTTTAACAAGTATTTTCCAGAGGAAACCGCTCCAGAACAATACGACTGAATAAGATCACCATTCACTGTTACGTGGGAAACTCATCTGACATCAGACCTGGAGGACGCATCGGTTGAACTGTCAAGTGGCCGAACGTTACAGACAGCGTTTAATACCAAGACGCTGCTGAGACGCTGAGTTCTGGATTTCCGTCGAAAGGGAATACACGCAGCTATCCACCAAGGTCGCTATGGATGTCCTGATGCCCTTTGGCTCTTCTAACTTCTTATGTGGAAAGACTTTCTGAGCACTTGCTTACATAAAAAAAAAAGAAACAGTTCGGCACAAAACATGGATGATGATCTCCGAGTGGCCGTCTCCAAAATTAAACCCACAATGGGCTTACTCTGCTCCATGCATTGTGCCCACCCATCTCATTAGGTGAGTCTAATGTTGAAGTTATGTGTAAAAATAATTCTAAAATGTAATTTTGCACTTGAAAGCAACAATGTAGGTGTCTGCTGCACTGAGAAAAATGATTCATGGGGTTAGTTTGTAAAGCTTGAAATCAAGAGCCTTTTCCAAATAAAAAAGGTAAGTTTGTTACATATACATGTTTTAATCAGTTAATAACTTATTTTAAGAAGTTTGTCAAACTGAGAATATAGAAATCTGTCTTAACTCAGTAATATATTGATTTCAAATGGACATTTCTGTGTCCACTCAGCAAGAGACAATATTTAGTTAGTGGAACTTGTAAATCTATTAAGCATCCTTTAAAAGCTGAGTAAGACTGGATTTGCCCGCACTTGTTTTGCCCAAAGGCCACGCCTGCTGCAAGAAAGTGGAGGGAGAGAAACGGAGGTTGCATCATTTCAATCTAATTTAACGTTACTGGGTGAGTACTTTTTGCTTTGTTTAATTTGCAACACTTAATGACTGACTGTTTCAACACACAGTGCAAGGAATCGTTTTTTACACAATACTAAAAGCAGGTTTTCAGTTAACTGTCCATTAAGCTATTGTAATGTGGTAGACTTTAAGCTAACGTTTGTTCGTGCTAGCTAGCTGAGTCTTTCTGTTTTGTTTTGTTTTGTTTTGTTTTGGAGAATGATGTTAATTGGCAATTAACGTACATTAAATTAATTATTATTCATTAGAAGTAGAGCACAAATTAATTGTGAAATGATTTTTCTTTTGTTGTTTCATGATTGCAATCTTTAAAATGATCAATTTAACATATACAGTTGAGATAGGTAATTGGTATAGGCCAGGCATTGGAAACATCATCCTTCACTCTCTTTCCTAGTGATGTTATTACAAAAAGCTCATCTTCATTGAGGTTCAATTGAACATTTTTTATTTTTCTTATTCACAGGATGATTCTGTGGAAAGAAGGAGAGAGGTGGCTATCCATGGCTTAGTGGGTTATCTCAGAGAAAAGGAGGAAGATCTCTTTAAAGATCAGTTGGTAGGTAAATTGAAAACTTAATTTCATAGTATAGTCATAAATATAATAGACATAAATATTATGACCTATAAATACTAACATTTTCTCTGACCTACTTACGCCAGGATGGTGGAGGAGATAATACCGATGAAGTGATGAAGATTGTCGTTAACAGAGGTGCCACCACATTTGATCCAGCCAGTGCCAAGATTGTGCTTGAGGAAACAGCAGCCATATGTGTAACTTCACAAGTTTTTGGAGCTTGTGTACACGATTTTGGTTAACACTCAATTGGGTATGGTTAATTTTTTTTTGTCTAATTATTATTGGAAGTGGGCATGTGTTTTTGTTCGAAATGATTAAAATCATTTACTGTTTAAGTTTTCTAATAAACGGCTTGCTCATAAAACAGGAATTTCTATGTGTAATTTATTTTAACTTAGGTAAATTAAGTTACTAGTACACAAAAGAAGGCTAACAAATGGACTTTTATGAGCAGAATAAAGGCAAAATAAATGAGTAGGAATAACTTAAATTTAATAATTTGACTACTTAAAAACATCAAAACGTTTTAATTAGAATTCAGTTGGTTCAACTTATTTAACCTTGTTGAGGACAAGAAATGTCATGTTGGTTGTACTAGACTAACTCTCGTGGGATTTACTCAATAATGGCTTAGTTGAAAGTACTTAAAAAGATCCATGCAAATTGTTACCTTAATTTTTTTAAGTTGAGCCAGTGTATTATTTTTTAGAGTGTGCTCTTCACGCACACAGACATAACCTTATTAAATATTGTATTCAGTGCTACATGGAAATTACTTGTATTCTGCATCTAGCCTTTCTTAAATGACTATAAAATGATATTATGGTTGTTAGGCTGTTGTGTTCTTCGTGTTGTTCTAGTGCATGGGTTTGGACAGGCCTTCTGGAGCGTGTGCACGGCTGTGCGCAACGTTTTGCTTTAACCACCTCCAGGGACAGTGGGGGTCGCCAGTCTCTCGCACCGTTATTTTGGGGGCTGCATAATTTTTTATTAATTTTATTTAGCCTTTATTTAATCTCATTGAGACACGTGATCAGAGACCTGCTTGGACAGCAGCAACAACAACAACAACAACAACAACAACACAGAGTTACAGACAATAATCAATACTCAACATTAATCAACAAAATGAATACGGAGATACAAAGTAGTAGTAAAATCATTAAACTGATGAATGCAGAAAAGTCAATAAAAGTTACATGGTACATTCCCACAGGCGCTCTCTCCATGTTTTATAAAAGTATTTTAAAATTCCCTAGAATTAAGCTCGACACCATTCTTCTGTAGTGTGTTCCAGGTTGATGGGGCAGAGTAGGAAAAGGCCTTTCTACCGAGTTCAGTACGGACTGATGGGGTGGACAAAGTGATGAAACCCTGTGAGCGTAAGCTGTAGCAGCCCTGTTTATGTGGATTTGTAGATGAAGCTATACCAGTGCAATGTTGTGCGCATGGATAGCGATGGCCACTATCCATACGCTATAGTATACTGCTAAACTAATCTTAGCATACATTGTGACATTCGTCCAAATGGCGGGGTCCTCGGCCCTAAACTCAAATGCTACCACAACTTTCCGTCTTGAATATTCAGATAGTAACAAGTTTTTCTTTAACTGTCATTCCCTCCCACACACAGCTCAGCTGCCACTTGACACGAAAATGATCACAAGCAACATTGTCAGCAAACCCTCGACAAGAACGATGTGATCAACAAAGTTTAAAAAAAAAAAAATGTTTAATTCTTTTCCTCACCTTGTCAGTGCTTGCATGATTGTAGAAGTGTATCCTTTCTTCTCCAGACATGTTTTTCTGACCGCGGTGAGGTTTTATTATTGATCCAGATCCAGCAGCGTCTTCTTCAAAGTCAGCAGAGTCGTCAGAAGAAGGAAACTTGGCTATCCCAGGCTGGGGTGCTCCTGAGAGAAAAGCATTCTGGAGACTCAGGATGTGGTTTTAATCCACATCAAACAACTTCAACAAACATCCTTAGTGTTATTTAAAGCAAAAAAATAGTAAAGGTATAAAAAATTCAATTGTACTCAGTAGTTAAATATCAAACTATTATTTTATTCAACATGTCAGAACACTTTATCACCCAAACATGCAGATTTTTTTTTTTTTTTTTTTTACAAACGATCAAATACTAGTGAATGAAAGCAGTAAGCAATAATAATAATAATTCTTAAATTGATATAGGCGTGGGAGTCAAGTGTTCTGAAGTGCAAAATAGTGAAATATAGCAAACCTAAACTGTAAGAAAACTCTCATCTTACACAGAGGCACAATCTGTGTCTTTATCAATAAAATTACTATAAAAAAGCAACCAAATCTGTTGGCAATAGAATACACAAAGTGGATTGTTTTTTTGGTTTTTTTTAAAGTTTACAGATGTCAATGTTGTTATAAAAAAGTTGCTTATTGCTGCTTTAAGAAAATAAGACAACTATTTTCAGGAAAAGACAATGTGCTGCATGTTTTCATGCTTCTGAGAGCCTAAAACCTTTCAGTCCCCTGACTGGTGTCAGGAATGTTTGGCCAGAGCATTTCATACAATCCAATTGTCATGGTGTTTTTAGGAAAGTCTTGATGCTTTTCAAAGTAAAGCGGCACCTCTCAGATTTTGTTGTTTTGTGAAGACTGAGAAAGTGCTCTGTTGGTTAGAGTCCATAAAACACTGCAGAGGCAATGCTTTGCTGCTGCAGAATTCATTGTTCTTGGTACAATGGTATGGTACAATTTTGTTCTGAGCTCTGCCTTTTTTCAACATGGAGCATGTGCCACTCTTTTTCAAGTGCTCCTTCAGGCAACCTCATACAGTGTAGTTGAAACAATTCTCCATGCAACAGAGTGTTGCACTAACAAGGTGCTGGCATGCACCAGGATAGTATCACATACCTGTAAAAGATACATCAACATCATTCATCAGCTAACATTTGAAATAAAACAATTTGATGAACACATGCATACATCCAAGTCAAGTATATGACTACTAAAACTTAACAAGACAACATAATTATTCCTCCTTGCCCTTTACAGTATGTGCAAAGGTTGTCAGTCATCCAGGTCATTTTATACAAGATGAATCCACAAGGTACCGGACTTGGTTAAATTTTCAAGTCCAGTTTCCTTTAAGAATAAATTATCTCCCTATCGGTTTCCCCAACAAAGTCTATAGGGGCATCTCAATAAATTCACCATATCGTTTCAGGTACTTTAAGGTGGCCTCGTACAATGAATTTATTTTCTATATTTGTGAATGACCACAAGTCATCGTGATGCTTGTGACCTCTAAGTCATCAACCTGGATGAAAAAAGTAAAAAATGCAAAGATAAATTACTGAAACACTGAAATATACATCACAGCTTACATTTGAAGCCAGCTTCTGTTCTCCTGGTTCCAGCATCCTCAGTCGTTATATAGCCTGGTACTGCTATTGAGGTGTACTCTCCCCAACAGTGAGAAAAGGAAGGGCCTGAAACAAAAAACAAAAAATGTAATAAAATTAAAGCATTTTAGCATATCTCTACTACATTCACAAGTCAGAAGGAATACATTTTCATTCCTCTGTGCACTTCTCCTGTATATAGTCTTGAATGCCAATAGTTAATTTTCAATCTGAAATACCAACTTTTCCCTTTTTTGTTATTAGACAATGAGTAAACTGCATTATTATTCATATCTGATTGCCATTTCAATAATGATAAAATACCTGTAATTATAATTTCCAAATCTGTCATGCAGACCAGCTAACTTTGGGCCATTCTTTCATCTCCCCAGAGTGGTTGCAAACAGCCAAAAAGAAATGCATTAATCAAACGCGTTGGAGATACAGGAACAGGATACTACTCAGTGAAGATTGATGGTGGAGTTTGACGACAGGGAGTAACCTTTATAGTAACATGACACACCGGGGAAGATTGAGACACAGTGGGGGAAGATTGAGCGACTGACTTTAACTGTAGTCAGTTTGATCACACTGAATGAATGACTGGCTGCTACAATTAGAGCAGAGACAGTAGAATTTTTTGAAAATCGGAACTGGGATGATGACGAGAAATGCTCCCCAGCCCGCAAGGCCCACGAGGAAACCATACCTGAAGCCGGAAAGATGTACTTTTAATTTCAGTCTATATATCCTTTCGAGAGATTCGGCTACAACAGCCACAGGTGGCGTCAAATAACCATTTTTGGTTATTTGACGCCACCTGTATATATATTAAGGCTCTACATGTGGCCTTTGTCTGCAATATGTATTAAGGCTCTACATGTGGCCTTTGTCTGCTCCTTCATAGAAAGTGTATTGTTCCGTGCAGTTTTGAAAGATCATCGACAACCCTCATTGTCTGCTAAGTATGGTGGCCTTACGAAGCTAGATGGAATAAACAGTAGAATAAAGGGCATGATGTATCTCACGAAGCACTAGATTGAGGAAAAAATGAATAATGACTCTACTATTAAGCACATCCAATTAACATTTAAACTTCAATGTTATGACAGTCGGTGTTGTTTTATTTGACACAGTACTGCATCATTAACAAAGAGGGACATATGCTGTTTTTCAACTCCTCTAGACGAGAGAAGTGCATTTTTACCACTCGTTGTAGGTTGGGGTGCAATGTCCTCCCCCATCCTATACCAATGTATTGTTTATTCAGAATTACTAAAAGAGATGATTTAGAAGAGAAAACTGTCTCATATGTCTTAAAGGCACTTATTGAAACAGAAAAAGCACGTTTTGATCTTCTCTCGCTGCTTTAAGCGTCTTTTGACAAGTATGGAATAGTACACGCTATTTGACATGAATCCACTATTAAACACAACCAATTAACATTTAAACTTCATTATTATGAAAGTTGGCGTGGTTTTATTTGGCACAGTACTGCATCCTTACCAAAGAGGGACATATGCTGTTTTTCAACTCCTCTAGACGAGAGAAGTGCATTTTTACCACTCGTTGTAGGTTGAGGTGCAATGTCCTCCCCCATCCTATATAAATGTATTGTTTATTCAGAATTACTAAAAGAGATGATTTAGAAGAGAAAACTGTCTTATTTCTCTTAAAGGCACTTATTGAAACAGCAAAGCACGTTTTGATCTTCTCTCGCTGCTTTAAGCTTCTTTTGACAAGTATAGAATAGTGCACGCTATATGACATAAATCCACTATTAAGCACATCCAATTAACATGTAAAGTTCATTATTATGACAGTCGGTGTGGTTTTATTTGGTACATTACTGCATCTTTACCAAAGAGGGACATATGCTGTTTTTCAACTCCTCTAGACGAGAGAAGTGCATTTTTACCACTCGTTGTAGGTTAAGGTGCAATGTCCTCCTCCATCCTATATAAATGTATTGTTTATTCAGAATTACTAAAAGAGATGATTTAGAAGAGAAAACTGTCTCATATGTCTTATATGCAGTTACTAAAACAGCAAAGCACGTTTTGATCTTCTCTCGCCGCTTTAAGCTTCTTTTGACAAGTATGGAATAGTACACGCTATATGACACAAATCCGCTATTAATCACATCCAATTAACATGTAAACTTCAGTATTGTGACAGTCGGTGTTGTTTTATTTGGTACATTACTGCATTTTTACCAAAGAGGGACATATGCTGTTTTTCAACTCCTCTCGACGAGAGAAATGCATTTTTACCACTTGTTGTAGGTTAATGTGCAATGGCCTCACCCATGCTATAAAAATATTTTGCTTATTCAGAATTACTAAAAGAGATGATTTAGAAGAGAAAACTGTCTTATTTCTCTTAATGGCACTTATTGAAACAGCAAAGCACGTTATGGTCTTCTCTCACTGCTTTAAGCGTCTTTTGACAAGTATAGAATAGTACACGCTATATGACATGAACCCACTAAGCACATCCAATTAACATTTAAACTTCATTGTTGTGACAGTCGGTGTTGCTTTATTTGGTACATTACTGCATCTTTACCAAAGAGGGACATATGCTGTTTTTCAACTCCTCTAGACGAGAGAAGTGCATTTTTACCACTTGTTGTAGGTTAAGGTGCAATGTCCTCACCCATGCTATAAAAATGTTTTGCTTATTCAGAATTACTAAAAGAGATGATTTAGAAGAGAAAACTGTCTCATATGTCTTATATGCAGTTACTAAAACAGCAAAGCCCGTTTTGATCGTCTCTCGCCGCTTCAAGCTTCTTTTGACAAGTATAGAATAGTACACGCTATTCGACATGAATCCACTATTAAGCATATCCAAATAACATTTAAACTTCATTATTATGAAAGTTGGCGTGGTTTCATTTGGCCAATTACTGCATCTTTACCAAAGAGGTACAAGTGGTACTAGTCATTTTTTCCTCAATTTTCATTTATTTTCTACCTGTGAAAATGAGCTACCCTGGCTGTCAATATGAGCTACCCTCCCTGTCAAAATGAGCTACCTTACTTAAAAAACATTGAAAGTGGTATTATTCTTTTTCCATCAACTTTTTAGCTGTCAATACCGCACAATTCAAACGCACGGACGTGTAGGCTAGGACTTTTGTGAATCACATGAGTCGTGTTTGTGTGTGTGTTGCAATATTTCAATATGTCAAAGGATTATGAGTACCAGAGATAAAACAGTATATCGACAAACTCAATATTAGGGCTGCACAATATTGAAAGAAAGATTTACATGGCAATTTATTCTTTTTCTGCGATATATAGATACAGATGCTGCAAGTATTTTTTCTGTCTTGTCTTTGTTTAGTATTTCTTACAATTTGCCGGCAACTATCCCCGTGAGAGTAACATATTAGACACAGAATTCTACAGCATATGTTGGCTGCGGACCCATGTAGCAACACACTGAAAATGCGTAGGAAGAGAAGCAAAAAGGTTCCCTCTAACTGCTGAATCGGACTCTTATTACAGCATTCTGCTAGCTGCTTGCAATAATTAGTTTCCCCAGTAGGTGTCAGTAGCAGCTTTGGTATATTATCAACTGGCGCTGAACTCCCAGTTAAGCAAGGAGTCCAGCCGGAAAGCGTAAGACCATCGGGTTAGCAGCAAAACAAGCTGATTTTTTATTATTATTATTATTATTATTATTGTGTCATTCATTTTTTTTCACCCTATATCTGTTTCATCCATCAGCGGTTATGTGTATTTTTTCATTTTTTAGAGCATTTCAGTAAAGACTGAGCAGACTGCAGATGGGTGATCACAGTTTTATTTATTTATTTTATATGTTACATTTCAGTCAAAATTGAGCAGGTGATCAAAGTTTTAGTTTTAGTTTTTTTTTAAATATACGAAATATTAATGATTAAGCAGACTGACATGAAAGGTCATAGAATTATTAGTAGTCTTATTTTCTTTATTCCCTACATATTCATAGATAAAGTAAACATTGGGTAATAGGCAAATAGGCGGAAGTCTTAAGGCATATATATATATATATATATATATATATGTTTTGTTCATTACTTGTCAAGTGTAGATGTATTTGTATTTTGTACGTTTTATATCTGATTTGTGCATTCATCTATGTTTTGTATTGCTTAAATGGGAATGGGATTTGCATATTTGAACTCGATAGTTTCAGTGGCGCACAGTAATTCATATCCAGTCCCAGGTAGGAGTGATGTGAAAATAATAAGTTGGAATGTAAAAGGGCTTAAACATGCAGTCAAAAGAGAGAGGGTTCTCTCACACTTAAGACATCTCGGGGTAGGCATAGCATTCTTACAGGAAACCAACCTTCAGAATAAAGAGCACTTTGGGATTTACAAAGACTGGGTAGGGCAGGTGTTTCACTCACAATTTAATTCTAAAACTAGAGGAAGAGCTATACTAGTCCATAAAAATGTTCCTTTTATTGCATCATTTATTGCATTATTGCATGTATCTGATCCAAATGTTCGATATGTTACGGTTGTGAGGAAGCTACTACAACTTAATCTAATTTTAGTTAATATTTACGCCCCTAATTTTGACAATGATCAGTTTTTAGAAAAAAAAATGCTGAGCTCCATCCCCAGTCTGGATAGTCATCACTTGATTCTTTCAGGGGATTACAATCTGGTGATCGTTCCTCTCATTCGACATCAAAGTCATCTAAATCAGTAAACAATCCATGCATTTATGAACACACATAAACTTGTAGATCCATGGAGATTTAAGAATCCTAACAAAAGGGAGTACTCTTATTTCTCTCATGTACACAGATCATTTTCAAGAATAGACTTTTTTTGCTCAATCCCTATTTACTGAGAACAATAACAATTTGTTAATGTAATCCGATTTTGATCTCTGGCCATGCATTGTTATTAAAGAAAAATAAGGACCCACTCAACTGTTCATCATACAGACCAATTAGTTTAGCAAACTGTTTTCAAAAGTTTTGGCTTCTCGCCTTGAAAACATTCTTCCTCACATAGTGTTGGACCACCAGACTGCATTTGTTCAAGGTAGACAGTCCTATTTCAATCTGAGACGACTGTTTAACATAATCTACACGAAATCCCACACTCTATCCCCAAAAGCGATAATCTCGCTCAACGGCGAGAAGGCGTTTGATAGGGAATAGTGATGAGTAATGAGTGGGAATATCTTCTTCCCACACTCAGTCGGTTTGGATTTGGCCCTAATTTTATTAAACACATCAAACTTATCTACACCGACCCAACTGCCTCAGTTTACACTAACTCTGTCTCCTCTGATTACTTCCCTCTCTTCAGGGGGACTAAACAAGGATAGCCCACTACTTTTTGTCTTTGCAATAGAACCACTCTCCATAGCTCTACACGTGGTGGCCTATAACACATACTGTCTCACTCTACGCAGACGACTTGTTATTATATGTCACCAACCCTGTCTCAACCATACCTGAAGTCCTCAGAGTCCTGGAAGAATTTGGAAAAATATCAGGATACAAACTTAATTTCAATAAAAGTGGGTACTTCCCCATTAACAAGAAAGTTTAAGAATTTCCCAATCTGCCATTTAAACTCACAGCTGACTTTTTCACATATCTGGGGGTAAAAAAACCCCCAAATCTTATCAACAGACTATTTAAAGCAAATTTTAGTCCTCTTTTAGAACAGTGTAAAAAGGATCTATTTTACCCTCATCTCTTATTGGGAGAAATAATTCTGTAAAGATGAATATTGTTCCAAAGTTTTTATATTTGGTTCAAGCGATACCTAAGCGATTTTTGACACACTGTCAAAGTCTTACGGCTGCATGGTTGTGCCCTCTCCTACTATTGGTATCTTTGGGGTATCCCTAGTTTCAGCTGGTACAAATTTCCCTCCTTACTTTCCTAAAGTTATTGCCTTTTCCTCTCTAGTAGCTAGACGTTCAATTCGATTCAAATGGAAGGATGTAATCCCTCCATCACACAACCAATGGATAAAAAATGTGATGCAGAACATCAAGCTGGAAAAAATCTGATGCACCCTTAATGGATCTATCAGCAGATTCCACAAAACCTGGGACCCGTCTATGAACTTTGTGAATAATTTATCTGGTCTGGAACTATGAACTTTCATCCCCTCAGGTGGTCTCTCCTATTAATGCTTAAGAACAGAATGCAACTTATTTTTTAATTTAACTTACTTTCTTTTTAAATTGTATTTATTTATTAATTTTCATCTCTTTTATTGTTATTAATATTGTTATTTTTCCTTGTTTGTATGCCGTTGTCTGTGGGAGTTTTGAAATGTTTAGTTTTTTGTCTTTAAAAAAGCTGTTTGTGGTTGATAGGGATGTTGGGTTGTAGTTTGTCCATACGTATGCTGTTATTGAGGCATATCAATGTTTTGTTCTGCAATGCAAAATCTGTTACAAATAAAGTGTTAAAAAAAACTAAATAGCAAGCTGATTTTAAGACAAGACTGTCTTTTTGTTATGTTTGCAGTTGCAGTAGCTGTATACTATTATTTGGAACCACATTGTCATCATTCAGTGTGTGTCACACTACACAGTTATCATGATTACTTATTCAAAAAGGTATTATGTTTAAGAGCTCATAGTGCCATATTACCCCTCTAGAATATTGCACTCCCAGGATGCAGGCCTGCTCGTGGTACCTAAAGTCTCTAAGAGTAGTATGGGAGCCTTCAATTATCAGGCCCCCCTACCCTGAGTCTGGTTCTGCTCAAGGTTTCTGCCTGTAAAAAGGAAGTTTTTCCTTGCCAATAGGCCGAATGTTGCTAAGTGCTACTGATTGAGATTCATGTTGGGTCTCTCTCTAAATAGCATAACAAAGAGTATGATCTAGACCTGCTCTTTTTGTAAAGTGTCTTGAGAGAACTTTGGTTATGATTTGGCGCCATACAAATAAACTTTGATCTGAATTTAATTTGATTGATTAAAAACATACCATTAAGGATGATTGTATTGATTGTCATTTCAAATGTGTTAGGGTGTTTTGGGGAAAACTGACAGCCCTTTTTAGCTTGCACATTGAGGAGCTGTAATTCATTTAACCTTAACCTTAAGAAAACCTTGTATATTTTTGTATATTTTTATATATTTTTACAACTTCAGCAATTTTTACTCATATTTTCACCACTTCAGACGGCAGATTTTCTTTCTACCTCATTTTCCCTTCAGTAAAAACGGCCTGAAATAGACTGTGAAAGTCATTTACAACATATGTGACAATGTGGAAGACTTATCCAGTCTGAAAAACCACACATCAAAAACATGAACCAATGAGGAGTGGTTCGACACAGACTGCAGAGGTCTGAGTAAAAAACTCAAAAGTTTATCAAATCAAAAACACAGACAACCCGACAACCCTGAGCTCAGCCTCAACATCTATACCCTCAACACCCTCATTAAAAAACATGGCCACAAAAACAAGAACAAAATCTTCTCCTGTTTTGTAGGCTTCAAAAAAAGCATTTTATTCGATTTGGCATGATGTTCTGTTCTTAAAATTAATTGAAATGGTGTAGGAGTTCATGGCATCATTGAAGCATGCTGTAAAAATTGCCAAGATGGAAACAGAGTTCTTTACCAAAGTAAAGGGGTGAAACAGGGCTGCAGTCTCAGCCCCACCCTCTTAAACATTTATGCTGATGAATTGGCTAAATCATTGGAACAGTCTGATATCCCTGGTCTCACCCTGTCTGACACACATCAAATGCTACTGTTTGCAGATGATCTGATATTGCTGGCTCCATCTAAGGGGGCATTTCAACAGCAACTGGATCAACTGCAAACCTTCTGTCAGACCTAGGCCCTGACAGTTAATTTAGACAAAAGAAGAATAATGATATTCCTGAAACGACCAAGGGGTCAGGGAAACCAGTCAGTTTTTATTTGGATCCACTTGACATAGACTAATTTCCATTTTTCATTATAATAAAAAAAGAGCTATCAAATTTTATAAACACCTCAAAACAAGTGACCCCAACTCGTACCATCACAAAGCACTGCAATGCCAAGAGGAGAACATGGAGAACATGGAGAACACCGTCAGCCAGCTAATCCTGAGGCTCAGCTCCTCTAACAGGCCTCAGGACAGCCCTCACACAATCCAGACCAACCAGGTGATAGATAAAGAAAAACCACATGACTACAACTATTGGACATGTAGCACAAACACTCAGAGCAAATTGCTGTGTTATTCGGCTCTAAACAGACAGTACACAGTGGCACTGTGACTGATGAGACTTTAACCAGGTACAGACTCAACGAACACAGCCTGGCCATCGAGACAGGTAGACACAGAGGCACCAGGCTCCAGAGAGGACAGACTGTGTCAGCTCTGTCCACATAGACAGTTGGAGACAGAGACACACTTCCTGCTACACTGCAGCAAATATGAACATATCTTGGAGAAATCAAATACAGCAGCCAAGTTGCAGCAAGATATGTCCAACATTTTCTACTGTTATCAACTCTTGGTTTATTGATTTTCTATTAAACACACTATTTAATTTTACACACATACACACACACACACACACACACACACACACACACACACACACACACACACACAATGAAATTGAAATTGAGAGTGAGAGTGAGTGAAATTGAAATTGAGAGAGAGATAGAGAGCAAGAGAGAGAGCATGCACTGGAGTCCCTTTTAACAGTGAAAAACAGATTGGCAGCTGTGTCATAAGCACGGGTCCTAACGCAGGTTGACGAGGCATCGCTTCATCCAATTATATTGTTATCAGAATTATGGATGGGGACAATTCATCAGTAACGTAATACTGATATTTCCCGGACATATACGAACATTTTCCCGCGCGCCTATGACGTTTTGTTTCAGCTCAGTTGAGAGGATTCAAAGGTCCGGAGCCATGCAAGTTAGGCGGTGAGGAGTACGCAGAATTGGAGCAGACCAGCTGTTTTGCCTGAACGAGACGAGAGGTGGGGGTGCAGGGGTGCAGGGGTGCAGGGAGAAGCCTTGTAGGCGGGCTGGAGCTTTCATCCCCATTAACAACTTAGAAACGGTAGCCTATTTGCATCTCTGCTACTTTTTTGGCCATTGGCATTTTTCCTAAACTTTTGATTATGTGGGCAAAATCCACATTTTGGCCGTCTTAGTATGGTAATTACGATCTCATCTCACCAAGTTACGTATCTTTTGACTAATAAGCTGTCATCTCTACCATATACACAGAGGTGAAAGTAACGAATTACAAGTACTCACATTATTGTAATTGAGTTGCTTTTTCGTGTACTTGTACTTTTTAGAGTATTCTTTAAAGTCAGTAATTTACTTTTACTTAAGTAGCCTATGTTTTTAATGAGGCAAGATATACATCCATCCGTTAGCTACTGAGGAAATTATTTATCTACGGATATTGCGAGCTAGAAATAAAAACTGACTTGGACCAGACATAAATCAAATGCATCACATCAAAAACAGGCTAATCAGATCAAATTGTCATGCATCGCGTCAAAAAAAGCGGTGCTGGTTGAAGCCCAGAAGGAGAGGTCTGCAACTACGAGCCCGACGCATAACGTGAGTGAACTATGAATGGGACAGAAGAGAGAGAGCTTTGATAAAGAAAAATAAATAAAAACCAACTATTTTCAATAACGTCGTGGTTTTCTTTCTGGGTTTCTTTGAGAATGTTCTGTGATACAGAGCATGTTGATTTTTTTTCTCAGTGGTTCCAACAGTGGGAGGCGGGAATCCCAGGGGGTCGCAGACACCGGGGGAGGTCGCGAGATGCATACCAAAAACAAATAAAAATTTAAAATGACATTTTTTTTGCATATTTTATCCATTATTGTGAAGATATATTCAAAAATAGTAGTTAAATTTGAAATAAAACCAAGCGCAAAAAAGTGTCCCTGATGTAATTGCGAAAGATTGACAGCATCGTTTCAGCAGGTCAATTTACAGCAGCACAGGAAACACAGCGACATGTGAACGTAGGTGGAGACCACCGTGGTAATATCCATCATCAGTCGGAGCAGCTCTTCTAGGTGTCGAAAATATCAAGATGAATGCAATATGTATCTGCATGTGTCATCGTCAACCAACTTCAACACCCCCAATGTGTTGCATGCGCTGGGGTACTTACACTTGAAAGCCTAAAGCCTGTTAAAAGGCTACAGACACTGGAAAACCAAGCATCCCTCACTTGCTGCTAAACCAGTTGATTTTTTCCGGCGAAAGGAGCAAGAGTTGTAAGGCCAAAAAGCCCTTATGAAACAAATAACAATCCCAGCCAAAGCTCAAATGGCATCATAATGACGCGCCATATTTAATTGCACAGGCACAAAGGCTACACAATCGAGAGAAAAAAATTAATCAAACCCGCTGCTGTAGCAATAAGTCAGTTAATGTAAGTACAGTTTTGACGGAATTGTTAATCCTGTTTTGCAACCCGCTCGAGGGGACGTGCACAGGTGAGGACATGTTCACTAAACTTGACAATAAACTTTGGGACGATTGCATTGGTGTGTATACAGACAGTGCTGGAGCAATGCTGGGGGAGAAAGGACTGAAGCAAGAGTCTTACAAGTGGCACCTCACGTACATTTCAGACACTGTATTATTCACAGACAAATTGCGCAAATTGAAATGGGCAGGATTCATATGGTTTCTATAAGATGGAAGACTTCATGGAGGAAAATGCACCGAGTGTTAACACAGTGAACAAGTCTACATCATTACGCAACTTCCACTTCCTCCTGGAACACTTTAACAAGTATTTTCCAGAGGAAACCGCTCCAGAACAATACGACTGAATAAGATCACCATTCACTGTTACGTGGGAAACTCATCTGACATCAGACCTGGAGGACGCATCGGTTGAACTGTCAAGTGGCCGAACGTTACAGACAGCGTTTAATACCAAGACGCTGCTGAGACGCTGAGTTCTGGATTTCCGTCGAAAGGGAATACACGCAGCTATCCACCAAGGTCGCTATGGATGTCCTGATGCCCTTTGGCTCTTCTAACTTCTTATGTGGAAAGACTTTCTGAGCACTTGCTTACATAAAAAAAAAAGAAACAGTTCGGCACGAAACATGGATGATGATCTCCGAGTGGCCGTCTCCAAAATTAAACCCACAATGGGCTTACTCTGCTCCATGCATTGTGCCCACCCATCTCATTAGGTGAGTCTAATGTTGAAGTTATGTGTAAAAATAATTCTAAAATGTAATTTTGCACTTGAAAGCAACAATGTAGGTGTCTGCTGCACTGAGAAAAATGATTCATGGGGTTAGTTTGTAAAGCTTGAAATCAAGAGCCTTTTCTAAATAAAAAAGGTAAGTTTGTTACATATACATGTTTTAATCAGTTAATAACTTATTTTAAGAAGTTTGTCAAACTGAGAATATAGAAATCTGTCTTAACTCAGTAATATATTGATTTCAAATGGACATTTCTGTGTCCACTCAGCAAGAGACAATATTTAGTTAGTGGAACTTGTAAATCTATTAAGCATCCTTTAAAAGCTGAGTAAGACTGGATTTGCCCGCACTTGTTTTGCCCAAAGGCCACGCCTGCTGCAAGAAAGTGGAGGGAGAGAAACGGAGGTTGCATCATTTCAATCTAATTTAACGTTACTGGGTGAGTACTTTTTGCTTTGTTTAATTTGCAACACTTAATGACTGACTGTTTCAACACACAGTGCAAGGAATCGTTTTTTACACAATACTAAAAGCAGGTTTTCAGTTAACTGTCCATTAAGCTATTGTAATGTGGTAGACTTTAAGCTAACGTTTGTTCGTGCTAGCTAGCTGAGTCTTTCTGTTTTGTTTTGTTTTGTTTTGGAGAATGATGTTAATTGGCAATTAACGTACATTAAATTAATTATTATTCATTAGAAGTAGAGCACAAATTAATTGTGAAATGATTTTTCTTTTGTTGTTTCATGATTGCAATCTTTAAAATGATCAATTTAACATATACAGTTGAGATAGGTAATTGGTATAGGCCAGGCATTGGAAACATCATCCTTCACTCTCTTTCCTAGTGATGTTATTACAAAAAGCTCATCTTCATTGAGGTTCAATTGAACATTTTTTATTTTTCTTATTCACAGGATGATTCTGTGGAAAGAAGGAGAGAGGTGGCTATCCATGGCTTAGTGGGTTATCTCAGAGAAAAGGAGGAAGATCTCTTTAAAGATCAGTTGGTAGGTAAATTGAAAACTTAATTTCATAGTATAGTCATAAATATAATAGACATAAATATTATGACCTATAAATACTAACATTTTCTCTGACCTACTTACGCCAGGATGGTGGAGGAGATAATACCGATGAAGTGATGAAGATTGTCGTTAACAGAGGTGCCACCACATTTGATCCAGCCAGTGCCAAGATTGTGCTTGAGGAAACAGCAGCCATATGTGTAACTTCACAAGTTTTTGGAGCTTGTGTACACGATTTTGGTTAACACTCAATTGGGTATGGTTAATTTTTTTTTGTCTAATTATTATTGGAAGTGGGCATGTGTTTTTGTTCGAAATGATTAAAATCATTTACTGTTTAAGTTTTCTAATAAACGGCTTGCTCATAAAACAGGAATTTCTATGTGTAATTTATTTTAACTTAGGTAAATTAAGTTACTAGTACACAAAAGAAGGCTAACAAATGGACTTTTATGAGCAGAATAAAGGCAAAATAAATGAGTAGGAATAACTTAAATTTAATAATTTGACTACTTAAAAACATCAAAACGTTTTAATTAGAATTCAGTTGGTTCAACTTATTTAACCTTGTTGAGGACAAGAAATGTCATGTTGGTTGTACTAGACTAACTCTCGTGGGATTTACTCAATAATGGCTTAGTTGAAAGTACTTAAAAAGATCCATGCAAATTGTTACCTTAATTTTTTTAAGTTGAGCCAGTGTATTATTTTTTAGAGTGTGCTCTTCACGCACACAGACATAACCTTATTAAATATTGTATTCAGTGCTACATGGAAATTACTTGTATTCTGCATCTAGCCTTTCTTAAATGACTATAAAATGATATTATGGTTGTTAGGCTGTTGTGTTCTTCGTGTTGTTCTAGTGCATGGGTTTGGACAGGCCTTCTGGAGCGTGTGCACGGCTGTGCGCAACGTTTTGCTTTAACCACCTCCAGGGACAGTGGGGGTCGCCAGTCTCTCGCACCGTTATTTTGGGGGCTGCATAATTTTTTATTAATTTTATTTAGCCTTTATTTAATCTCATTGAGACACGTGATCAGAGACCTGCTTGGACAGCAGCAACAACAACAACAACAACAACAACAACAACAACACAGAGTTACAGACAATAATCAATACTCAACATTAATCAACAAAATGAATACGGAGATACAAAGTAGTAGTAAAATCATTAAACTGATGAATGCAGAAAAGTCAATAAAAGTTACATGGTACATTCCCACAGGCGCTCTCTCCATGTTTTATAAAAGTATTTTAAAATTCCCTAGAATTAAGCTCGACACCATTCTTCTGTAGTGTGTTCCAGGTTGATGGGGCAGAGTAGGAAAAGGCCTTTCTACCGAGTTCAGTACTGATGGGGTGGACAAAGTGATGAAACCCTGTTAGCGTAAGCTGTAGCAGCCCTGTTTATGTGGATTTGTAGATGAAGCTATACCAGTGCAATGTTGTGCGCATGGATAGTGATGGCCACTATCCATACGCTATAGTATACTGCTAAACTAATCTTAGCATACATTGTGACATTCGTCCAAATGGCGGGGTCCTCGGCCCTAAACTCAAATGCTACCACAACTTTCCGTCTTGAATATTCAGATAGTAACAAGTTTTTCTTTAACTGTCATTCCCTCCCACACACAGCTCAGCTGCCACTTGACACGAAAATGATCACAAGCAACATTGTCAGCAAACCCTCGACAAGAACGATGTGATCAACAAAGTTTAAAAAAAAAAAAAAGTTTAATTCTTTTCCTCCTTGTCAGTGCTTGCATGATTGTAGAAGTGTATCCTTTCTTCTCCAGACATGTTTTTCTGACCGCGGTGAGGTTTTATTATTGATCCAGATCCAGCAGCGTCTTCTTCAAAGTCAGCAGAGTCGTCAGAAGAAGGAAACTTGGCTATCCCAGGCTGGGGTGCTCCTGAGAGAAAAGCATTCTGGAGACTCAGGATGTGGTTTTAATCCACATCAAACAACTTCAACAAACATCCTTAGTGTTATTTAAAGCAAAAAAATAGTAAAGGTATAAAAAATTCAATTGTACTCAGTAGTTAAATATCAAACTATTATTTTATTCAACATGTCAGAACACTTTATCACCCAAACATGCAGATTTTTTTTTTTTTTTTTTTACAAACGATCAAATACTAGTGAATGAAAGCAGTAAGCAATAATAATAATAATTCTTAAATTGATATAGGCGTGGGAGTCAAGTGTTCTGAAGTGCAAAATAGTGAAATATAGCAAACCTAAACTGTAAGAAAACTCTCATCTTACACAGAGGCACAATCTGTGTCTTTATCAATAAAATTACTATAAAAAAGCAACCAAATCTGTTGGCAATAGAATACACAAAGTGGATTGTTTTTTTTGTTTTTTTAAAGTTTACAGATGTCAATGTTGTTATATAAAAGTTGCCTATTGCTGCTTTAAGAAAATAAGACAACTATTTTCAGGAAAAGACAATGTGCTGCATGTTTTCATGCTTCTGAGAGCCTAAAACCTTTCAGTCCCCTGACTGGTGTCAGGAATGTTTGGCCAGAGCATTTCATACAATCCAATTGTCATGGTGTTTTTAGGAAAGTCTTGATGCTTTTCAAAGTAAAGCGGCACCTCTCAGATTTTGTTGTTTTGTGAAGACTGAGAAAGTGCTCTGTTGGTTAGAGTCCATAAAACACTGCAGAGGCAATGCTTTGCTGCTGCAGAATTCATTGTTCTTGGTACAATGGTATGGTACAATTTTGTTCTGAGCTCTGCCTTTTTTCAACATGGAGCATGTGCCACTCTTTTTCAAGTGCTCCTTCAGGCAACCTCATACAGTGTAGTTGAAACAATTCTCCATGCAACAGAGTGTTGCACTAACAAGGTGCTGGCATGCACCAGGATAGTATCACATACCTGTAAAAGATACATCAACATCATTCATCAGCTAACATTTGAAATAAAACAATTTGATGAACACATGCATACATCCAAGTCAAGTATATGACTACTAAAACTTAACAAGACAACATAATTATTCCTCCTTGCCCTTTACAGTATGTGCAAAGGTTGTCAGTCATCCAGGTCATTTTATACAAGATGAATCCACAAGGTACCGGACTTGGTTAAATTTTCAAGTCCAGTTTCCTTTAAGAATAAATTATCTCCCTATCGGTTTCCCCAACAAAGTCTATAGGGGCATCTCAATAAATTCACCATATCGTTTCAGGTACTTTAAGGTGGCCTCGTACAATGAATTTATTTTCTATATTTGTGAATGACCACAAGTCATCGTGATGCTTGTGACCTCTAAGTCATCAACCTGGATGAAAAAAGTAAAAAATGCAAAGATAAATTACTGAAACACTGAAATATACATCACAGCTTACATTTGAAGCCAGCTTCTGTTCTCCTGGTTCCAGCATCCTCAGTCGTTATATAGCCTGGTACTGCTATTGAGGTGTACTCTCCCCAACAGTGAGAAAAGGAAGGGCCTGAAACAAAAAACAAAAAATGTATTAAAATTAAAGCATTTTAGCATATCTCTACTACATTCACAAGTCAGAAGGAATACATTTTCATTCCTCTGTGCACTTCTCCTGTATATAGTCTTGAATGCCAATAGTTAATTTTCAATCTGAAATACCAACTTTTCCCTTTTTTGTTATTAGACAATGAGTAAACTGCATTATTATTCATATCTGATTGCCATTTCAATAATGATAAAATACCTGTAATTATAATTTCCAAATCTGTCATGCAGACCAGCTAACTTTGGGCCATTCTTTCATCTCCCCAGAGTGGTTGCAAACAGCCAAAAAGAAATGCATTAATCAAACGCGTTGGAGATACAGGAACAGGATACTACTCAGTGAAGATTGATGGTGGAGTTTGACGACAGGGAGTAACCTTTATAGTAACATGACACACCGGGGAAGATTGAGACACAGTGGGGGAAGATTGAGCGACTGACTTTAACTGTAGTCAGTTTGATCACACTGAATGAATGACTGGCTGCTACAATTAGAGCAGAGACAGTAGAATTTTTTGAAAATCGGAACTGGGATGATGACGAGAAATGCTCCCCAGCCCGCAAGGCCCACGAGGAAACCATACCTGAAGCCGGAAAGATGTACTTTTAATTTCAGTCTATATATCCTTTCGAGAGATTCGGCTACAACAGCCACAGGTGGCGTCAAATAACCATTTTTGGTTATTTGACGCCACCTGTATATATATTAAGGCTCTACATGTGGCCTTTGTCTGCAATATATATTAAGGCTCTACATGTGGCCTTCATAGAAAGTGTATTGTTCCGTGCAGTTTTGAAAGATCATCGACAACCCTCATTGTCTGCTAAGTATGGTGGCCTTACGAAGCTAGATGGAATAAACAGTAGAATAAAGGGCATGATGTATCTCACGAAGCACTAGATTGAGGAAAAAATGAATAATGACTCTACTATTAAGCACATCCAATTAACATTTAAACTTCAATGTTATGACAGTCGGTGTTGTTTTATTTGACACAGTACTGCATCATTAACAAAGAGGGACATATGCTGTTTTTCAACTCCTCTAGACGAGAGAAGTGCATTTTTACCACTCGTTGTAGGTTGAGGTGCAATGTCCTCCCCCATCCTATACACTTATTGAAACAGAAAAAGCACGTTTTGATCTTCTCTCGCTGCTTTAAGCGTCTTTTGACAAGTATGGAATAGTACACGCTATTTGACATGAATCCACTATTAAACACAACCAATTAACATTTAAACTTAATTATTATGAAAGTTGGCGTGGTTTTATTTGGCACAGTACTGCATCCTTACCAAAGAGGGACATATGCTGTTTTTCAACTCCTCTAGACGAGAGAAGTGCATTTTTACCACTCGTTGTAGGTTGAGGTGCAATGTCCTCCCCCATCCTATATAAATGTTTTGTTTATTCAGAATTACTAAAAGAGATGATTTAGAAGAGAAAACTGTCTTATTTCTCTTAAAGGCACTTATTGAAACAGCAAAGCACGTTTTGATCTTCTCTCGATGCTTTAAGCTTCTTTTGACAAGTATAGAATAGTACACGCTATATGACATAAATCCACTATTAAGCACATCCAATTAACATGTAAAGTTCATTATTATGACAGTCGGTGTGGTTTTATTTGGTACATTACTGCATCTTTACCAAAGAGGGACATATGCTGTTTTTCAACTCCTCTAGACGAGAGAAGTGCATTTTTACCACTCGTTGTAGGTTAAGGTGCAATGTCCTCCCCCATCCTATATAAATGTATTGTTTATTCAGAATTATTAAAAGAGATTATTTAGAAGAGAAAACTGTCTTATTTCTCTTAAAGGCACTTATTGAAACAGCAAAGCACGTTTTGATCTTCTCTCGCTGCTTTAAGCTTCTTTTGACAAGTATAGAATAGTGCACGCTATATGACATAAATCCACTATTAAGCACATCCAATTAACATGTAAACTTAATTATTATGACAGTCGGTGTGGTTTTATTTGGTACATTACTGCATCTTTACCAAAGAGGGACATATGCTGTTTTTCAACTCCTCTAGACGAGAGAAGTGCATTTTTACCACTCGTTGTAGGTTAAGGTGCAATGTCCTCCCCCATCCTATATAAATGTATTGTTTATTCAGAATTACTAAAAGAGATGATTTAGAAGAGAAAACTGTCTTATTTCTCTTAAAGGCACTTATTGAAACAGCAAAGCACGTTTTGATCTTCTCTCGCTGCTTTAAGCGTCTTTTGACAAGTATAGAATACTACACGCTATTTGACGTGAACCCACTATTAAGCACATCCAATTAACATTTAAACTTAATTATTATGACAGTCGGCGTGGTTTTATTTGGTACATTACTGCATCTTTACCAAAGAGGGACATATGCTGTTTTTCAACTCCTCTCGACGAGAGAAGTGCATTTTTACCACTTGTTGTAAGTTAATGTGCAATGTCCTCTTATAAAAATGTTTTGCTTATTCAGAATTACTAAAAGAGATGATTTAGAAGAGAAAACTGTCTCATATGTCTTATATGCAGTTACTAAAACAGCAAAGCACGTTTTGATCTTCTCTCGCCGCTTCAAGCTTCTTTTGACAAGTATAGAATAGTACACGCTATTCGACATGAATCCACTATTAAGCACATCCAATTAACATTTAAACTTCATTATTATGACAGTCGGTGTTGTTTTATTTGGTACATTACTGCATTTTTACCAAAGAGGGACATATGCTGTTTTTCAACTCCTCTCGACGAGAGAAGTGCATTTTTACCACTTGTTGTAGGTTAAGGTGCAATGTCCTAACCCATGCTATGAAAATGTTTTTCTTATTCAGAATTACTAAAAGAGATGATTTACAAGAGAAAACTGTCGTATTTCTCTTAAAGGCACTTATTGAAACAGCAAAGCACGTTATGATCTTCTCTCGCTGCTTTAAGCTTCTTTTGTCAAATATAGAGTTAGAACACGCTATATGACACAAATACGAATTAATCACAGCCAATTAACATTTAAACTTCATTATTATGACAGTCGGCGTGATTTCATTTGGCACGTTACTGCATCTTTACCAAAGAGGTACAAGTGGTACTAGTCATTTTAGAGAGAAGTGCATTTTTACCACTTGTTGTAGGTTAAGGTGCAATGTCCTCACCCATGCTATAAAAATGTTTTGCTTATTCAGAATTACTAAAAGAGATGATTTAGAAGAGAAAACTGTCTCATATGTCTTATATGCAGTTACTAAAACAGCAAAGCACGTTATGATCTTCTCTCGCTGCTTTAAGCGTCTTTTGACAAGTATAGAATAGTTCACGCTATATGACATGAATCCACTATTAAGCACATCCAATTAACATTTAAACTTCATTATTATGACAGTCGGTGTTGTTTCATTTGGTACATTACTGCATCTTTACCAAAGAGGGACATATGCTGTTTTTCAACTACTCTCGACGAGAGAAGTGCATTTTTACCACTTGTTGTAGGTTAAGGTGCAATGTCCTCACCTATGCTATAAAAATGTTTTGCTTATTCAGAATTACTAAAAGAGATGATTTACAAGAGAAAACTGTCTCATATGTCTTATATGCAGTTACTAAAACAGCAAAGCACGTTTTGATCTTCTCTCGCTGCTTTAAGCTTCTTTTGATAAGTATGGAATAGTACACGCTATATAACACAAATCCGCTATTAATCACATCCAGTTAACATGTAAACTTCAGTATTGTGACAGTCGGTGTGGTTTTATTTGGTACATTACTGCATCTTTACCAAAGAGGGACATATGCTGTTTTTCAACTCCTCTAGACGAGAGAAGTGCATTTTTACCACTTGTTGTAGGTTAAGGTGCAATGTCCTCACCCATGCTATAAAAATGTTTTGCTTATTCAGAATTACTAAAAGAGATGATTTAGAAGAGAAAACTGTCTCATATGTCTTATATGCAGTTACTAAAACAGCAAAGCCCGTTTTGATCTTCTCTCGCCGCTTCAAGCTTCTTTTGACAAGTATAGAATAGTACACGCTATTCGACATGAATCCACTATTAAGCATATCCAAATAACATTTAAACTTCATTATTATGAAAGTTGGCGTGGTTTCATTTGGCCAATTACTGCATCTTTACCAAAGAGGTACAAGTGGTACTAGTCATTTTTTCCTCAATTTTCATTTATTTTCTACCTGTGAAAATGAGCTACCCTGGCTGTCAATATGAGCTACCCTCCCTGTCAAAATGAGCTACCTTACTTAAAAAACATTGAAAGTGGTATTATTCTTTTTCCATCAACTTTTTAGCTGTCAATACCGCACAATTCAAACGCACGGACGTGTAGGCTAGGACTTTTGTGAATCACATGAGTCGTGTTTGTGTGTGTGTTGCAATATTTCAATATGTCAAAGGATTATGAGTACCAGAGATAAAACAGTATATCGACAAACTCAATATTAGGGCTGCACAATATTGAAAGAAAGATTTACATGGCAATTTATTCTTTTTCTGCGATATATAGATACAGATGCTGCAAGTATTTTTTCTGTCTTGTCTTTGTTTAGTATTTCTTACAATTTGCCGGCAACTATCCCCGTGAGAGTAACATATTAGACACAGAATTCTACAGCATATGTTGGCTGCGGACCCATGTAGCAACACACTGAAAATGCGTAGGAAGAGAAGCAAAAAGGTTCCCTCTAACTGCTGAATCGGACTCTTATTACAGCATTCTGCTAGCTGCTTGCAATAATTAGTTTCCCCAGTAGGTGTCAGTAGCAGCTTTGGTATATTATCAACTGGCGCTGAACTCCCAGTTAAGCAAGGAGTCCAGCCGGAAAGCGTAAGACCATCGGGTTAGCAGCAAAACAAGCTGATTTTTTATTATTATTATTATTATTATTATTGTGTCATTCATTTTTTTTCACCCTATATCTGTTTCATCCATCAGCGGTTATGTGTATTTTTTCATTTTTTAGAGCATTTCAGTAAAGACTGAGCAGACTGCAGATGGGTGATCACAGTTTTATTTATTTATTTTATATGTTACATTTCAGTCAAAATTGAGCAGGTGATCAAAGTTTTAGTTTTAGTTTTTTTTTAAATATACGAAATATTAATGATTAAGCAGACTGACATGAAAGGTCATAGAATTATTAGTAGTCTTATTTTCTTTATTCCCTACATATTCATAGATAAAGTAAACATTGGGTAATAGGCAAATAGGCGGAAGTCTTAAGGCATATATATATATATATATATATATATATGTTTTGTTCATTACTTGTCAAGTGTAGATGTATTTGTATTTTGTACGTTTTATATCTGATTTGTGCATTCATCTATGTTTTGTATTGCTTAAATGGGAATGGGATTTGCATATTTGAACTCGATAGTTTCAGTGGCGCACAGTAATTCATATCCAGTCCCAGGTAGGAGTGATGTGAAAATAATAAGTTGGAATGTAAAAGGGCTTAAACATGCAGTCAAAAGAGAGAGGGTTCTCTCACACTTAAGACATCTCGGGGTAGGCATAGCATTCTTACAGGAAACCAACCTTCAGAATAAAGAGCACTTTGGGATTTACAAAGACTGGGTAGGGCAGGTGTTTCACTCACAATTTAATTCTAAAACTAGAGGAAGAGCTATACTAGTCCATAAAAATGTTCCTTTTATTGCATCATTTATTGCATTATTGCATGTATCTGATCCAAATGTTCGATATGTTACGGTTGTGAGGAAGCTACTACAACTTAATCTAATTTTAGTTAATATTTACGCCCCTAATTTTGACAATGATCAGTTTTTAGAAAAAAAAATGCTGAGCTCCATCCCCAGTCTGGATAGTCATCACTTGATTCTTTCAGGGGATTACAATCTGGTGATCGTTCCTCTCATTCGACATCAAAGTCATCTAAATCAGTAAACAATCCATGCATTTATGAACACACATAAACTTGTAGATCCATGGAGATTTAAGAATCCTAACAAAAGGGAGTACTCTTATTTCTCTCATGTACACAGATCATTTTCAAGAATAGACTTTTTTTGCTCAATCCCTATTTACTGAGAACAATAACAATTTGTTAATGTAATCCGATTTTGATCTCTGGCCATGCATTGTTATTAAAGAAAAATAAGGACCCACTCAACTGTTCATCATACAGACCAATTAGTTTAGCAAACTGTTTTCAAAAGTTTTGGCTTCTCGCCTTGAAAACATTCTTCCTCACATAGTGTTGGACCACCAGACTGCATTTGTTCAAGGTAGACAGTCCTATTTCAATCTGAGACGACTGTTTAACATAATCTACACGAAATCCCACACTCTATCCCCAAAAGCGATAATCTCGCTCAACGGCGAGAAGGCGTTTGATAGGGAATAGTGATGAGTAATGAGTGGGAATATCTTCTTCCCACACTCAGTCGGTTTGGATTTGGCCCTAATTTTATTAAACACATCAAACTTATCTACACCGACCCAACTGCCTCAGTTTACACTAACTCTGTCTCCTCTGATTACTTCCCTCTCTTCAGGGGGACTAAACAAGGATAGCCCACTACTTTTTGTCTTTGCAATAGAACCACTCTCCATAGCTCTACACGTGGTGGCCTATAACACATACTGTCTCACTCTACGCAGACGACTTGTTATTATATGTCACCAACCCTGTCTCAACCATACCTGAAGTCCTCAGAGTCCTGGAAGAATTTGGAAAAATATCAGGATACAAACTTAATTTCAATAAAAGTGGGTACTTCCCCATTAACAATTAAGTTTAAGAATTTCCCAATCTGCCATTTAAACTCACAGCTGACTTTTTCACATATCTGGGGGTAAAAAAACCCCCAAATCTTATCAACAGACTATTTAAAGCAAATTTTAGTCCTCTTTTAGAACAGTGTAAAAAGGATCTATTTTACCCTCATCTCTTATTGGGAGAACAAATTCTGTAAAGATGAATATTGTTCCAAAGTTTTTATATTTGGTTCAAGCGATACCTAAGCGATTTTTGACACACTGTCAAAGTCTTACGGCTGCATGGTTGTGCCCTCTCCTACTATTGGTATCTTTGGGGTATCCCTAGTTTCAGCTGGTACAAATTTCCCTCCTTACTTTCCTAAAGTTATTGCCTTTTCCTCTCTAGTAGCTAGACGTTCAATTCGATTCAAATGGAAGGATGTAATCCCTCCATCACACAACCAATGGATAAAAAATGTGATGCAGAACATCAAGCTGGAAAAAATCTGATGCACCCTTAATGGATCTATCAGCAGATTCCACAAAACCTGGGACCCGTCTATGAACTTTGTGAATAATTTATCTGGTCTGGAACTATGAACTTTCATCCCCTCAGGTGGTCTCTCCTATTAATGCTTAAGAACAGAATGCAACTTATTTTTTAATTTAACTTACTTTCTTTTTAAATTGTATTTATTTATTAATTTTCATCTCTTTTATTGTTATTAATATTGTTATTTTTCCTTGTTTGTATGCCGTTGTCTGTGGGAGTTTTGAAATGTTTAGTTTTTTGTCTTTAAAAAAGCTGTTTGTGGTTGATAGGGATGTTGGGTTGTAGTTTGTCCATACGTATGCTGTTATTGAGGCATATCAATGTTTTGTTCTGCAATGCAAAATCTGTTACAAATAAAGTGTTAAAAAAAACTAAATAGCAAGCTGATTTTAAGACAAGACTGTCTTTTTGTTATGTTTGCAGTTGCAGTAGCTGTATACTATTATTTGGAACCACATTGTCATCATTCAGTGTGTGTCACACTACACAGTTATCATGATTACTTATTCAAAAAGGTATTATGTTTAAGAGCTCATAGTGCCATATTACCCCTCTAGAATATTGCACTCCCAGGATGCAGGCCTGCTCGTGGTACCTAAAGTCTCTAAGAGTAGTATGGGAGCCTTCAATTATCAGGCCCCCCTACCCTGAGTCTGGTTCTGCTCAAGGTTTCTGCCTGTAAAAAGGAAGTTTTTCCTTGCCAATAGGCCGAATGTTGCTAAGTGCTACTGATTGAGATTCATGTTGGGTCTCTCTCTAAATAGCATAACAAAGAGTATGATCTAGACCTGCTCTTTTTGTAAAGTGTCTTGAGAGAACTTTGGTTATGATTTGGCGCCATACAAATAAACTTTGATCTGAATTTAATTTGATTGATTAAAAACATACCATTAAGGATGATTGTATTGATTGTCATTTCAAATGTGTTAGGGTGTTTTGGGGAAAACTGACAGCCCTTTTTAGCTTGCACATTGAGGAGCTGTAATTCATTTAACCTTAACCTTAAGAAAACCTTGTATATTTTTGTATATTTTTATATATTTTTACAACTTCAGCAATTTTTACTCATATTTTCACCACTTCAGACGGCAGATTTTCTTTCTACCTCATTTTCCCTTCAGTAAAAACGGCCTGAAATAGACTGTGAAAGTCATTTACAACATATGTGACAATGTGGAAGACTTATCCAGTCTGAAAAACCACACATCAAAAACATGAACCAATGAGGAGTGGTTCGACACAGACTGCAGAGGTCTGAGTAAAAAACTCAAAAGTTTATCAAATCAAAAACACAGACAACCCGACAACCCTGAGCTCAGCCTCAACATCTATACCCTCAACACCCTCATTAAAAAACATGGCCACAAAAACAAGAACAAAATCTTCTCCTGTTTTGTAGGCTTCAATAAAAGCATTTTATTCGATTTGGCATGATGTTCTGTTCTTAAAATTAATTGAAATGGTGTAGGAGTTCATGACATCATTGAAGCAAGCTGTAAAAATTGCCAAGATGGAAACAGAGTTCTTTACCAAAGTAAAGGGGTGAAACAGGGCTGCAGTCTCAGCCCCACCCTCTTAAACATTTATGCTGATGAATTGGCTAAATCATTGGAACAGTCTGATATCCCTGGTCTCACCCTGTCTGACACACATCAAATGCTACTGTTTGCAGATGATCTGATATTGCTGGCTCCATCTAAGGGGGCATTTCAACAGCAACTGGATCAACTGCAAACCTTCTGTCAGACCTAGGCCCTGACAGTTAATTTAGACAAAAGAAGAATAATGATATTCCTGAAACGACCAAGGGGTCAGGGGAACCAGTCAGTTTTTATTTGGATCCACTTGACATAGACTAATTTCCATTTTTCATTATAATAAAAAAAGAGCTATCAAATTTTATAAACACCTCAAAACAAGTGACCCCAACTCGTACCATCACAAAGCACTGCAATGCCAAGAGGAGAACATGGAGAACATGGAGAACACCGTCAGCCAGCTAATCCTGAGGCTCAGCTCCTCTAACAGGCCTCAGGACAGCCCTCACACAATCCAGACCAACCAGGTGATAGATAAAGAAAAACCACATGACTACAACTATTGGACATGTAGCACAAACACTCAGAGCAAATTGCTGTGTTATTCGGCTCTAAACAGACAGTACACAGTGGCACTGTGACTGATGAGACTTTAACCAGGTACAGACTCAACGAACACAGCCTGGCCATCGAGACAGGTAGACACAGAGGCACCAGGCTCCAGAGAGGACAGACTGTGTCAGCTCTGTCCACATAGACAGTTGGAGACAGAGACACACTTCCTGCTACACTGCAGCAAATATGAACATATCTTGGAGAAATCAAATACAGCAGCCAAGTTGCAGCAAGATATGTCCAACATTTTCTACTGTTATCAACTCTTGGTTTATTGATTTTCTATTAAACACACTATTTAATTTTACACACACACACACACACACACACACACACACACACACACACAATGAAATTGAAATTGAGAGTGAGAGTGAGTGAAATTGAAATTGAGAGAGAGATAGAGAGCAAGAGAGAGCATGCACTGGAGTCCCTTTTAACAGTGAAAAACAGATTGGCAGCTGTGTCATAAGCACGGGTCCTAACGCAGGTTGACGAGGCATCGCTTCATCCAATTATACTGTTATCAGAATTATGGATGGGGACAATTCATCAGTAACGTAATACTGATATTTCGCGGACATATACGAAAATTTTCCCGCGCGCCTATGACGTTTTGTTTCAGCTCAGTTGAGAGGATTCAAAGGTCCGGAGCCATGCAAGTTAGGCGGTGAGGAGTACGCAGAATTGGAGCAGACCAGCTGTTTTGCCTGAACAAGACGAGAGGTGGGGGTGCAGGGGTGCAGGGAGAAGCCTTGGAGGCGGGCTGGAGCTTTCATCCCCATTAAAAACTTAGAAACGGTAGCCTATTTGCATCTCTGCTACTTTTTTGGCCATTGGCATTTTTCCTAAACTTTTGATTATGTGGGCAAAATCCACATTTTGGCCGTCTTAGTATGGTAATTATGATCTCATCTCACCGAGTTACGTATCTTTTGACTAATAAGCTGTCATCTCTACCATATACACAGAGGTGAAAGTAACGAATTACAAGTACTCACATTATTGTAATTGAGTTGCTTTTTCGTGTACTTGTACTTTTTAGAGTATTCTTTAAAGTCAGTAATTTACTTTTCCTTAAGTAGCCTATGTTTTTAATGAGGCAAGATATACATCCATCCGTTAGCTACTGAGGAAATTATTTATCTACGGATATTGCGAGCTAGAAATAAAAACTGACTTGGACCAGACATAAATCAAATGCATCACATCACATCACATCACATCACATCAAAAACAGGCTAATCAGATCAAATTGTCATGCATCGCGTCAAAAAAAGCGGTGCTGGTTGAAGCCCAGAAGGAGAGGTCTGCAACTACGAGCCCGACGCATAACGTGAGTGAACTATGAATGGGACAGAAGAGAGAGAGCTTTGATAAAGAAAAATAAATAAAAACCAACTATTTTCAATAACGTCGTGGTTTTCTTTCTGAGTTTCTCTGAGAATGTTCTGTGATACAGAGCATGTTGATTTTTTTCTCAGTGGTTCCAACAGTGGGAGGCGGGAATCCCAGGGGGTCGCAGACACCGGGGGAGGTCGCGAGATGCATACCAAAAACAAATACAAATTTAAAATGAATTTTTTTTGCATATTTTATCCATTATTGTGAAGATATATTCAAAAATAGTAGTTAAATTTGAAATAAAACCAAGCGCAAAAAAGTGTCCCTGAGGTTATGGCGACAGATTGACAGCATCGTTTCAGCAGGTCAATTTACAGCAGCACAGGAAACACAGCGACATGTGAACGTAGGTGGAGACCACCGTGGTAATATCCATCATCAGTCGGAGCAGCTCTTCTAGGTGTCGAAAATATCAAGATGAATGCAATATGTATCTGCATGTGTCATCGTCAACCAACTTCAACACCCCCAATGTGTTGCATGCGCTGGGGTACTTTAACTTGAAAGCCTAAAGCCTGTTAAAAGGCTACAGACACTGGAAAACCAAGCATCCCTCACTTGCTGCTAAACCAGTTGATTTTTTCCGGCGAAAGGAGCAAGAGTTGTAAGGCCAAAAAGCCCTTATGAAACAAACAACAATCCCAGCCAAAGCTCAAATGGCATCATAATGACGCGCCATATTTAATTGCACAGGCACAAAAGCTACACAATCGAGAAGAAAAAAAAATCTGAACAACCGTCAAGTGGCCGAACGTTACAGACAGCGTTTAATACCAAGACGCTGCTGAGACGCTGAGTTCTGGATTTCCGTCGAAAGGGAATACACGCAGCTATCCACCAAGGTCGCTATGGATGTCCTGATGCCCTTTGGCTCTTCTAACTTCTTATGTGGAAAGACTTTCTGAGCACTTGCTTACATAAAAAAAAATGAAACAGTTCGGCACGAAACATGGATGATGATCTCCGAGTGGCCGTCTCCAAAATTAAACCCACAATGGGCTTGCTCTGCTCCATGCATTGTGCCCACCCATCTCATTAGGTGAGTCTAATGTTGAAGTTATGTGTAAAAATAATTCTAAAATGTAATTTTGCACTTGAAAGCAACAATGTAGGTGTCTGCTGCTCTTCAGGCACACAGACATAACCTTATAAAATATTGTATTCAGTGCTACATGGAAATTACTTGTATTCTGCATCTAGCCTTTCTTAAATGACTATAAAATGATATTATGGTTGTTAGGCTGTTGTGTTCTTCGTGTTGTTCTAGTGCATGGGTTTGGACAGGCCTTCTGGAGCATGTGCATGGCTGTGCGCAACGTTGTGCTTTAGCCACCTCCAGGGACAGTGGGGGTCGCCAGTCTCTCGCACCGTTATTTTGGGGGCTGCATCATTTTTTATTAATTTTATTTAGCCTTTATTTAATCTAATTGAGACACGTGATCAGAGACCTGCTTGGACAGCAGCAACAACAACAACAACAACACAGAGTTACAGACAATAATCAATACTCAACATTAATCAACAAAATGAATACGGAGATACAAAGTAGTAGTAAAATCATTAAACTGATGAATGCAGAAAAGTCAATAAAAGTTACATGGTACATTCCCACAGACGCTCTCTCCATGTTTTATAAAAGTATTTTAAAATTCCCTAGAATTAAGCTGGACACCATTCTTCTGTAGTGTGTTCCAGGTTGATGGGGCAGAGTAGGAAAAGGCCTTTCTACCGAGTTCAGTACGGACTGATGGGGTGGACAAAGTGATGAAACCCTGTGAGCGTAAGCTGTAGCTCTTTTGGTTAGTGTACATAAAACACTGCAGAGGCAAGCTTTGCTGCTGCGGAATTCATTGTTCTTGGTACAATGGTATGGTACAATTCTGTTCTGAGCTCTGCCTTTTTCAACATGGAGCATGCGCCACTCTTTTTCAAGTGCTGCATCAGGCAACCTCATACAGTGTAGTTGAAACAATTCTCCATTAACAGAGTGTTGCACTAACAAGGTGCTGGCATGCACCAGGATAGTATCACATACCTGTAAAAGATACATCATTCATCAGCTAACATTTGAAATAAAACAATTTGATGAACACATGCATAAATCCAAGTCCAGTATATGACTACTAAAACTTAACAAGACAACATAATTATTCCTACTGCCCTTTACAGTATGTGTAAAGGTTGTCAGTCATCCAGGTCATTGTCTACAAGATTAATTAAAGGCAACTGGCTAAATTTTCAAGTCCAGTTTCCTTTTAGAATAAATTATCTCCCTATCGGTTTCCCCAACAAAGTCTATAGGGTCATCTCAATAAATTAAGAAAAAATTAAAGAAAAGATAAATTGCTGAAACACTGAAATATACATCACAGCCTACATTTGAAGCCAGCTTCTGTTCTCCTGGTTCCAGCATCCTCTGCCGTTATATAGCCTGTTACTGCCATTGAGGTGCCCTCTCCCCAAACAGTGAGAAAAGGAAGGGCCTGAAACAAAAAAAAAAAAAAAATTTGCCTGCCAGCTGCAGTTGAGGGATTTTTTGTATGGTTTTTCCCAAAACTGAAAGTTATAAGAGGATGTTAAAGACAAAATACAAGCAGTTGACAAGCAAGTCACTAATAATGGAGTGAAGGGATTTTCTATGGGATTTTACCAGAAATGTATGACTGTGAATGTTATGAGAGGATACCATTGACACAATACAAGCAGTTTTGAGTCAATATATTCATTAATGAGCAAGCTATTGAAATCACCACATGGAAATATGCATACAACAGGTCACTAATATGTATCATATCACTGATAATTGAGTGAAGGGATTTTCTATGAGTGATATTGTGATATTTTCTGAGTGACCCACTGGGGTGTTGTACTATTACTCTGAAGTGAAATGAGTCTGTGATAACAGGAACTTTCCTTTTAATCCTAATCTGAAATCAGGGGAAAATTAGTTCATGTAAGCCATTTTAGAGGGCTTTAATTTTGAATTTCTAGATCAGAATTACCTGATATTTTCTGAGTGACACCCGCTTGGGTGTTGTACTGTCACTCTGACATGAAATTAGTGTGTTATAATAGAAGGATTCCTTTTAATTCTGAACTGAAATCAGGGGGAAATTAGTTCATGTAAGCCATTTTACAGGGCTTTAATTTTGATATTCCAAATCAGAATCAAGTCAGACTAATTCCAATATATATTTAATTCAATGTAATAATCTCGAAGATTTTCATGTAAATGAAAGCCTGTTAAGTCACTATCTATCACTGACTGAGGTAACACAAAGGTTATGGAGCCTATGACCCACTGATGAAAGCCTTTGCATTTGCAGTATATAGTATTATTATGGACTGAGTGTCTGTGGCGATATTTTCATTAAAAAAAAAAAAATCACAAGCTGCGCCCAGTTAGTGACGCGTTTTCCATCAGCGAGCAGTGGTTGGTCTGCCAGAGAGGGTAGGCGGAGCTAAGCGGCTGCTTTTCCCTTGTCACCAAGTTTTGCGAGTAAGCAGTAATCTATTATGGATGAAGAAACAAAGAAAAGATCGATGATTACAGATACCACTTCAAAAATAAGTGAAAATCCAAAGAAAAAGAAACAAATTCGACAATTAGATGAATGCAAAAACAGAAAATGATCAGCAGCTAGGACACTCACGAGTTATAACCGTGACAAAGGGATCCAACTGTAGATACTCTGTTTAAAAATGTAAGTGTTCTCCTCTGGCAATTGCATATAGACGTTAGGTGGCGTGCAAGAAATTGACGTAATGCTTTTATTTTGAAATCCGTTCTTTCACGCTGTTAACATACTGCCGAGCATATATGAGCACTCTAAAAAAACGTGGCGGCTGGCTTGACTGTGTTAACCGAAGTGGAGGCTGGCTTGACTGTAGTGCTGGACTGGACGTGCAACAGGTAAGGACTTTTTCTCTAAACTGGACACTAAACTTGGGACGATTGCATTGGTGTGTATACAAACAGTGCTGGAACAATGCAGGGTAGGAGAAAGGACTGAAGCAAAAGTCTTATAAGTGGCACCTCACGTAAGTTTCAGACACTGTATTATTCACAGACTGCGCAAATTGAAATGGGCAGGATTCATATGGTTTCTATAAGATGGAAGACTTCATTCACTCCTGGAACACTTTAACAAGTATTTTCCAGAGGAAACCGCTCCAGAACAATACGACTGAATAAGATCACCATTCACTGTTACGTGGGAAAATCATCTGACATCAGACCTGGAGGACGCATTAGTTGTACTGTCAAGTGGCCGAACGTTACAGACAGCGTTTAATACCAAGACGCTGCGAGTTCTGGATTTCCGTCGAAAGGGAATACACGCAGCTATCCAGGGTCGCTATGGATATCCTGATGCCCTTTGGCTTTACTTACTTATGTGAAAAGACTTTCTGACTTACATAGAGAAATAAAACAATTCGGGACTTTTAACATGGATGATGATCTCCGAGTGGCCGTCTCCAAAATTTAACCCACAATAGACTTGCTCTGCTCCATGCATTGTGCCAACCCATCTCATTAGGTGAGTGTAATGTTGAAAGTGTAAAAAAAAAATTCTAAAATGTAATTTTGAACATGAAAGCAACAATGTAGGTGTCTGCTGCTCTTCACGCACACAGACATCACCTTATTAAATATTATTTTCAGTGCTACATGGAAATTACTTGTATTCTGCATCTAGCCTTTCTTAAATTACTATAAAACAATGTTATGGTTGTTAGGCTGTTGTGTTCTTCGTGTAGTTCCAGTGCATGGGTTTGGATAGGCCGACTGGAGCGTGTGCGCGGCTGTGCGCAACGTTATGCTTTAACCACCTCCAGGGACAGTGGGGGTGGCCAGTCTCTGGCACCGTTATTTTGGGGGTCGCGGGGACCCCTGTGCTGCATAATTTGTTACTAATTTTATTTAGCCTTTAATCTCATTGAGACACGTGGTCAGAGATCTGCTTGGACAACAGCAACAACACAAAGTTACAGACTGACAATAATCAATACTCAACAATAATCAACAAAATCAATACAGATATACAAAGCAATAGTAATATAGCAATAAAACCGAAATCCTTCTCTTCGGCACCACATCCACCCTATCTAAAGTTGACAGTTTCTCACTCTCCATAGACAGCACCTCTGTTTCCCCCTCCCCTCAGGTTAAGAGTCTGGGTGTCATCCTCGACAGTACTCTATCTTTCCAATCACACATCAATAACGTCACCCGGTCCGCTTACTTCCACTTACGTAATATCAACCGTCTCCGCCCCTCCCTCACTCCCCACACCTCCGCCATTCTTGTCCACAGCCTCGTCACCTCCCGCCTCGATTACTGCAACTCCCTTCTCTTCGGCCTCCCCCAGAAAGCCCTCCATAAACTTCAGTTTGTCCAGAACTCTGCCGCCCGGATCATCACCAGAACACCTTCTTCCCACCACATCACCCCCATCCTACAGCAACTCCACTGGCTTCCAATCAACCAACGGATCACCTACAAAATCCTTCTGTATACTTTCAAATCTATTCACAACCTCGCCCCTCCTTACCTCTCCGACCTCCTGCACATTGCCACTCCATCCCGCACCCTCCGGTCTTCCTCCTCCATCCACCTCACCGTACCCCCTGCCCGCCTCAGCATGGGGGCCAGAGCTTTCAGCCGCTCTGCTCCCCAGCTCTGGAATTCTCTCCCACCTGACCTCCGAAACTGCACCACCCTCCCCATCTTCAAATCGAATCTCAAAACTCATCTGTTCCGCCTCACCTACTCTCTCTAACTCTAAGCACTGTCCCTCACCCACTCTTAATGTATTTTATCTGGTTTGTTTTACTCTTGTTGGTGTTTTTACTCTTGTTTGTGTTTTTTGTACAGCGACCTTGAGTGTCCTGAAAGGCGCTTATAAATAAAATGTATTATTATTATTATTAATATCATTAAAGTGATGAATGCAGAAGAGTCAATTAAAGTTACATGGTACATTCCGGCAGACGCTCTCTCCATGTTTTATAGAAGTATTTTAAAATTCCCTAGAATTAAGCTGGACACCTTTAAATTCTTCTGTAGTGTGTTCAAGGTTGATGGGGCAGAGTAGGAAAAGGCCTTTCTACTGAGTTCAGTACGGACTGATGGGGTGGACAAAGTAATGAAATCCTGTGAGCGTAAGCTGTAGCAGCACTGTTTATGTGGATTTGTAGATGAAGCTATACCAGTGCAATGTTGTGCCTTTGGATAGTGATGGCCACTATCCATGCGCTATACTATGTAGCCCTTACAGTAAATTAATAAGTAAACTGATCTTAGCATACATTGTGAGATTCAGTTATTATGTTTTTACTTCATCCAGAGAGGAGGACAATATAAGTCCGGGGAGGGTGGAGCCAAACTTGTAGGAGGCGTGTTGGCCCAGCCGGTCGTTTGCAATAACTGCATTTTCTTCTTTCGATGTAAAAACATATCACACTATAAAGCCGTCAAGCCACGCCAAATGCAGTTTACTGTACACTGCAGGCTAAAGGTGCCTAAAACATCGCCACTTAGAACTATCAAGGCCGTCCAAACGGCGGGGTCCTCGGCCCTTAACTCAACTGCTAACACAACTTTCTGTCATGAATATTCAGACAGCAACAGGTTTTTCTTTAACTGTCATTCCCTCCCACACACAGCTCAGCTGCCACTTGACACGAAAATGATCACAAGCAACTAGTCAGCAAACCCTGCAAGAACGATGTGATCAACAAAGTAAAAAAAAAGTTTTTAAATGCTTTTCCTCACCTTTTCAGTGCTTGCATTGTCATTGAAGTGTATCCTTTCTTCGGTATTAATTTGGACCCTACTCCAGACATGTTTTTCTGACCACGCTGAGATTTTATGATTTATTCGGATCCAGCGACGTCTTCTTCAAAGTCAGCTTTGCCCAGAGTTGTCAGCAGAAGGAGACTCGCCTTCAATCCCATTAAAACTGGGATTGGAGGCTATCCCAGGCTGGGGTGCTACCTGAGAGAAAAGCATTTTGGAGACTCAGGATGTGGTTTTAAACATGACCTCACTAGGCCTAATATCTGTGAGGTATTATTTGTAAAGGACAGCTTATCTCCTGCATGTAGACAGGGCATAGCCTACGGTATCAGCTAGAACGGCTGGAGGCAAATTTCTTAGGTGGGGCTGTGCCACATCAAGCAACTTCAGCAAACATCCTCAGTGTTATTTAAAGCAAAAAATAGTAAAGATATTTAAAAAAAAAAACAACAACTAATTTTTACTCAGTAATTAAATATCAACTATTATTTTATTCAACCATGTCAAAACATTTTATCACCCAAACATGCAGATGTATTACAAAGCATTAAATAGTGTATGTGTACATGAAAGCAATAAGCAATAATAATGCTTAAATGGACATATAGGCAAGGGAGTCAAGGGCAAAATACTGAACTCTAGCAAACCTAAGCTTTAAGAAAATTCTCACCTTACTCTCAGGCACACTGTGTATCAACAAAATTACTATGACAAAGCAATCAAATCTGTTAGCTGTAGAATATACAAAGTATATGGATAGTTTAAAAAAAAACAAGTTTACAGATTTCACTGTTGTCATTTGAAAGTTGCTTATTGCTGCTTTAAGCAAATGAGACAGCTATTTTCAGGAAAGACAATGTGCTGAGAAACCCTGCATGTTTTTCTATTTGTAGTTGAATTACTCTCTACTTTCCTTCTGAGAGCCAAAAACCTCTCATTAATCCTCTCATTGGTGTCAGGAATGTTTAGCCATTCAGACAATCCAAGTGTCATGGTGTGTCAGGAAAGTCTTGATGCTTTTTAAAGTAAAGAGGCACGTCTCAGATTCTGTTGTTTTGTGAAGACTCTGTTCTGATGGTTTGTGTCCATAAAAAACAATGCTCTGCTGCTGCAGATCTCAGTTCTCATAAGTATGTTACAATTCTATTCTGAGCTCTGCCTTGTTCAACATGGAGCATGCTGCCACTCTTTTTTAAGTGCTCCATCAGGCAACCTCATACAGTGTAGTTGAAACAATTCTCCATACAACAGAGTGTTGCACTAACAAGGTGCTGGCATGCACCAGGATAGTATCACATTCCTGTAAAAGATACATCAACATCATTCATCAGATAACATTTGAAATAAAGCAATTTGATGAACACATGCATAAATCCAAGTCAGGCATATGACTACTAAAACTTAACATAACAACATAATTATTCCTTCTTACACTTTACAGTAGGTTTAAAGGTTGTCGGTCATCCAGGTCATTGTATAAAAATTTAATCCAGAAGGCAACTGGACTTGGTTACATTTTAATAATAATAATAATAATAATACATTTTATTCATTTAGCGCTTTTCATGGTACTCAAAGTCACTTTACATGATCAAAAACAACTAAAGAGACAAAATAAGAACATAAGAAATACAATAAGAGGAACTATTAAAACAATGCAAAATAAAATCAGCATCAGAGGTTAAAAGCAGTTCTAAAAAGGTGGGTCTTGAGCAGAGATTTGAAGGAAGTCAGGTCGGTA
Source organism: Semicossyphus pulcher (assembly GCF_022749685.1). Lineage (NCBI taxonomy): Eukaryota > Metazoa > Chordata > Actinopteri > Labriformes > Labridae > Semicossyphus > Semicossyphus pulcher. The sequence goes on along the minus strand of NW_027211696.1, from coordinate 1,842,204 downwards.
CAGTCTTGGATGTCTTGGGCTAGAGAGCTCCAGAGGGAGGGGGCAGCTATGGAGAATGCTCTGTCACCCCAGGTTCAGTGCTTGGTTCTGAGTGGCGGAGAGAGGAGGATTGCATCAGAAGCAGAGGCTGCGGGAGGGAGTGTGGCGATGGAGATGGTGTGTGAGGTATGGAGGGGCCTGGTTATGGAGGGCTTTGTGGGCTAGAAGGACTTTGAACTGGATGCGTTGTGGAATAGGGAGCCAGTGGAGGTTCTGGAGGACGGGGATGATGTGTTCATGGGCAGCAGAGTTCTGGATGTGTTGGAGTTTATTGAGGACTTTGGAGGATGAACCACATAGAGAATCCTATGTGGATTGCAGTTGATTCTGGATGTGATGAAAGCATGGATCAGAGTTTATGAAGCAGAGAAAGAGAGTGATGAATGGAGAGGAGCAATGTTTTTGAGGTGGATAAAGGCAATCCTGGTGATGTGATTGGCGTGTTGTTTAAAGCTGATGTTACTTTCGAAAATGCCTCCAAGGTGATGGGGATGTGTGGTGATGGGGACAGAAATCCTGCATGGTTTTAGTGAGGGATTTGGGGTCACTGATTATTATGTCAGATTTTTCGCAGTTAAGTTGGAGGAAGTTTGCTTGCATCCATGTTTTTATTTGGGTGAGGCAGTTAGTCACAGTGGAGCGAATTGCTGTGGTGATGGATTTGGTGGAGATGTAAATCTGGATGTCATCAGCATAGCAGTGGAAATGGAGAACATGTTTGCGTATGATGTTACCAACGGGGAGGATTAACAAGAGAGGACCAAGCACTGAACTCTGGGGGACAGCTTGACAGAGGAGCGATGGAGTAGTTGCAATGCATTTTCAATCCTTTTGGAATAAAGTTTGTTTAACTACCTGTCGGTTTCGCCAACAAAGTCTATAGGGGTATCTCAACAAATTAACCACATCATTTCAGGTACTTTTAAGGTGGCCTCATACGCTGAATTTATTTTCTGTATGTGTGAATGACTACAAGTCATCGTGATGCTTGTGACCTCTACATAATCAACCCGGATAAAAAAAAGTTGAAAATGCAAATACAAATTGCAGATCGCCTTCAGGGCTGAAACAATGAAATATACACAGCTTACCTTAGAAGCCAGCCTCTGTTCTCCTGGTTCCAGCATCCTCTGTCGTTATATGGCCTGGTGCTGCTACTGAGGTGCACTCTACCAGAGAGAAAAGGGAGGGCTTAAAACAAAAAAACAACAAATGTAATATAATTCAATTATGTTTTACTTTGGTTAGCATTTTAGCATATCTCTACTACATTCATAAGTCGGATCGAATATATTTTCATTCCTCTGTGCACTTGTCCTGTGTATAGTCTTGAATGCCAATAGTTAATTTTCAATCAGAAATACCAACCTTAATTAAGACAGTAGGAGAAGATTGATTGACTGACATTAACTTTAGTCAGTTTGATCACGCTGAAGGAATGACTGGCTGCTACAAATTAGACAGTAGAATTTTTTAAAATCTGAACTGGGATGAACATGTGACTGCTGCTATATTGTAACGAGAAATGTAGCCTAGGCAGACGTTAAGGGCTACAACATTCCTAAAGTTAGTACAACTTCTCCATGTTGAAATTCTTGCCCAGCTTGACGCTCATCTGAAGTAGGCAGATGTAACAATGGCGTTTCAATAATGAAAGGTGAATGGGGCTGAGGCAGGCTTTAAAGGCCCCAGTATTAGCCAGAAGAGACAGTGTATTTCTCAGTGCAGTTTTGAAAGATCATCGACAACCCTAAAATGTCTGCTAACGAAGTATGAAGCTGGATGGAATAAACAGCAGAATACGGCCCTGATTTAACTGACGATGCATAAGATTGATGAAAAAAGTAATAATCAATCTACAAGGTTTTCTTTATATTCAGTTAGTTTTAATATAATTTCATTGTAAAGTAAAATAAATATATAAATAAATAAAGATCTTGTGGGGAGAAATATTGGATTCACCTGAGAAAGCACATTTTGATCTTCTCTCGCCGATTTAAGCGTCTTTTGACAACTATAGAATAGTACACACCATATGACACGAATAAACTATTAAGCATATCCAAATAACATTTAAACTTTACTATTATGGCAGTCGGCGTGGTTTCATTTGGCACATTACTGCATCTTTACCAAAGAGGGGCATATGTTGTTTATCGACTCCTCTCGCTGAGACAATTTTTACCATTTATTATGGGTTAAGGTGCTACGTCCTCCCCCATGCTATAAAAATGTATTCCGACTTCAGAATTACTGAAAGAGATATCAAAGAAGAGAAATCTGTCTTATATGTCTTAAAGACACTTATTAAACAGCAAAGCACGTTTTGACCTTCTCTCGCTGATTTAAGCGTCTTTTGACAAGTATAGAATAGTACACGCTATATTACAAGTATTTGGGTGTACAATACTTAGCACACCCAAATAACATTTAAACCTTACTATTTTGGCAGTCGGCGTGGTTTCATTTGGCACATTGCTGCATCTTTACCAAAGAGGGGCATATGTTGTTTATCGACTCCTCTCGCTGAGACAAGTGCATTTTTACCAGTTATTATAGGTTAAGGTGCTATAAAAATGTATTGCGACTTCAGAATTACTAAAAGAGATGATTAAGAGGAGAAAACTGTATTATATGTCTTAAAGGCACTTACTGAAATAGCAAAGAACGTTTTTGAGCTTCTCTCGCTTATTTTAAGGTTCAAATCTGTTCACTCTCCAAGGTGCTGGTGCTGCTGCCGGGGACAGTGAGGAAGCTGTCCGGTACCTTGGAGAGAGCAGCGGCGCACAGCCGGGACAAATACAGACATTCCATGAAGAGCCTTTTTGAAGCTATCCATCCAAACGAATCTGTTAGTAGCTTGAAGTTGTGAGCCTTCAGATTCACAACTTCAAGCTACTAACAGAAAAATGTCATTAAAAACACTGAAAATGCATAGGGAGACAAGCAAAAAGGTTCCTTTCAACTGCTGAGTCGGAATCTTTCTACAGCATTGTGCTAGCTGCATGCAATCATTATTTTCCCCAGTAGGTGTCAGTAGCAGCTTTGATATATTATCAGCTAGCGCTGTACTCCCAGTTAAGCAGGAAATGAGTCAAGTCATAAAGCACATGGTCATCAATCAGTGTGTGTCACACTATACAGTTATCATGATTACTTATTTAAAAATGGTATTAAAAACATACCATTGAGGATGATTGTATTGTTTGTCATTTCAAATTTGTTAGGGTGTTTTGGGGAAATCTGACAGCTCTTTTAACAGCTTGCACATTGCGGAGTTGTAATGCATTGAACAGGGAGAAGACCTTATATATTTGCCAGAGATGACATGTTTTCACAAGGCTTGTGGAAATGATCAAAATAAAGTGTTGGTTTTGAAAATTAAATTGACGTTTCACCATTTTTATAAAGTATATGCGGTCAGATAGACCATTAACGAGGGAGAATAACATCCTAGACAATGTCTCCAGCAACGTGAGAGGCGCCTACAAGACTGCCCCCCAGCCGCATTTCGGACAGTCGGACCACATCTCAGTGTTTCTCTATGCAGCCTACAGACGACTCCTCAATCAATCAATCAAATTTTATTTGTATAGCGCCAAATCATAACCAGGGTTATCTCGAGACACTTTACAGAAAGAGCAGGTCTAGACCGACTCTTTGTTAAGTTATTTAAAGCCCTGTCGTGTGAAATCGGGGTCAAAAAGTGAAGTCTGAAATTGAATAAAATTCCACCTGAAATCTGAATTTGAGAACCAACCCCGGCCCTGTCGTGAAAAATTGGGATAAAAAACTGATGTTTGGAATCGAATGGAATTCCACCTGAAATCTGAAGTTTTGAACTGCCTTGGCCCTGTCGTGAGAAATCGGGGTAAAAAACTGAAGCCTGAAATCGAATAAAATTCCACCTGAAATCTGAATTTGAGAACCACCCCCGGCCCTGTCGTGAAAAATTGGGTTAAAAAACTGATGTCTGAAATTGACCTGAAATCTGAATTTGAGAACCACTCCGGCCCTGTCGTGAAAAAACTGAAATCTGAAATCAAATAAAATTCCACCTGAAATCTGAATTTGAGAACCACCCCGGCCCTGTCTTAAAAAATCACTGTCAAAAACTGAAGTCAGAAATCGACCTGAAATCTGAATTTGAGAACCACCCCAGCCCTGTCGTGTGAAATCAGGGTCAAAAACTGAAGTATGAAATCGTATAAAATGTCACCTGAAATCTGAATTTGAGAACCACCCGGCCCTGTCGTGAAAAATCACTGTCAAAAACTGAAGTCTGAAATTGACCTGAAATCTGAATTTGAGAACCACCTGTCGTGAGAAATCGGGGTAAAAAACTGAAGCCTGAAATCGAATAAAATTCCACCTAAAATCTGAATTTGAGAACCAACCCCCGGCCCTGTCTTAAAAAATCACGGTGAAAAAGTGAAGTCTGAAATAGACCTGAAATCTGAATTTGAGAACCACCCCGGCCCTGTCGTGAAAAATCAGGGTCAAAAACTGAAGTCTGAAATCGAATAAAATTCCACCTGAAATCTGAATTTGAGAACCACCCCCCGGCCCTGTTGTGAAAAATCGGGATAAAAAACTGAAGTCTGAAAACGACATAAATTCCACCTGAAATCTGAATTTTAGAACCAACCCGGCCCTGTCGTGAAAAATCACTGTCAAAAACTGAAGTCTGAAATTGACCTGAAATCTGAATTTGAGAACCATCACGGCCCTGTCGTGAGAAACCGGGGTCAAAAACTGAAGCCTGCAATCGAATAAAATTCCACCTGAAATCTGAATTTGAGAACCAAAAATCGGGTTAAAAAACTGATGTTTGGAATCGAATGAAATTCCACCTGAAATCTGAAGTTTTGAACTGCCTTGGCCCTGTCGTGAAAAATCGGGGTCAAAAACTGAAGTCTGAAATTGAATAAAATTCCACCTGAAATCTGAATTTGAGACCCATCCCGGCCCTGTCGTGAAAAATCACTGTCATAACTTGAAGTCTGAAATTGACCTGAAATCTGAATTTGAGAACCACCCCTGTAGTGAAATATCGGGGTCAAAAACTGAAGTCTGAAATCGAATAAAATTCCACCTGAAATCTGAATTTGAGAACCACCCGGTCCCTGTCGTGAAAATTCAAGATCAAAATCTGAAGTCTGAGATTGAATAAAATTCCACCTGAAATCTGAATTTGAGACCCATCCCGGAATTGTCGTGAAAAATCACTGTCAAAAACTGAAGTCAGAAATCGACCTGAAATCTGAATTTGAGAACCACCCCGGCCCTTGTTGTGAAAAATCGGGTCAAAAAACTGTTGTCTGAAATCGACCTGAAATCTAAATTTGAGAAACGCCGCGGTCCTGTCGTGAAAAATCGGGGTAAGAAACTGAAGTCTGAAATTGACCTGAAATCTGAATTTGAGAGCCACCTGTCGTGAAAAATCGGGGTCAAAAACTGAAGTCTGAAATCAATAAAATTCCACCTGAAATCTGAATTTGAGAACCACCCCGGCCCTGTCGTGAAAATTGAAGATCAAAAACTGAAGTCTGAAATCGACCTGAAATCTGAATTTGAGAACCACCCCAGCCCTGTCGTGTGAAATCAGGGTCAAAAACTGAAGTCTTAAATCGAATAAAATTTCACCTGAAATCTGAATTTGAGAACCACCCTGGCCCTGTCGTGAGAAATCGGGGTAAAAAACTGAAGTCTGAAATCGACCTGAAATCTGAATTTGAGAACCACCCCGGCCCTTGTCGTGAAAAATCGGGTTAAAAAACTGAAATCTGAAAATCAAATAAAATTCCACCTTAAATCTGAATGTGAGAACCACCCGAGGCGCTGTCGTGAAAAATCGGGATGAAAAACTGAAGTCTGAAATTGACCTGAAATCTGAATTTGAGAACCATCCCAGCCCTGTCGTGTGAAATCGGGGTCAAAAACTGAAGTCTGCAATCGAATAAAATTCCACCTGAAATCTGAATTTGAGAACCACCCCGGACTTGTCGTGAAAAATCACTGTCAAAAACTGAAGTCTGAAATTGACCTGAAATCTGAATTTGAGAACCACCCCGGCCCTGTCGTGAAAAATCGGGTTAAAAAACTGATGTTTGGAATCGAATGAAATTCCACCTGAAATCTGAAGTTTTGAACTGCCTTGGCCCTGTCGTGAAAAATCGGGGTCAAAAACTGAAGTCTGAAATTGACCTGAAATCTGAATTTGAGAACCACCCCAGCCCTGTCGTGTGAAATCAGGGTCAAAAACTGGAGTCTTAAATCGAATAAAATTCCACCTGAAATCTGAATTTGAGAACCACCCCGGCCCTGTCGTGAAAATTGAAGATCAAAAACTGAAGTCTGAAATCGACCTGAAATCTGAATTTGAGAACCACCCCAGCCCTGTCGTGTGAAATCAGGGTCAAAAACTGAAGTCTTAAATCGAATAAAATTCCACCTGAAATCTGAATTTGAGAACCACCCTGGCCCTGTCGTGAGAAATCGGGGTAAAAAACTGAAGTCTGAAATTGACCTGAAATCTGAATTTGAGAACCACCCCAGCCCTGTCGTGTGAAATCAGGGTCAAAAACTGAAGTCTGAAATTGACCTGAAATCTGAATTTGAGAACCACCCCGGACCTGTCGTGAAAAATCGGGTCAAAAACTGAAGTCTGAAATCGACCTGAAATCTGAATTTGAGAACCACCCCAACCCTGTCGTGTGAAATCAGGGTCAAAAACTGAAGTCTTAAATCGAATAAAATTCCACCTGAAATCTGAATTTGAGAACCACCCCGGCCCTGTCGTGAGAAATCGGGGTAAAAAACTGAAGTCTGAAATTGACCTGAAATCTGAATTTGAGAACCACCCCAGCCCTGTCGTGTGAAATCAGGGTCAAAAACTGAAGTCTTGAATTGAATAAAATTCCACCTGAAATCTGAATTTGAGAACCACCCCGGCCCTGTCGTGAAAAATCAGGTTCAAAAACTGATGTCTGAAAGCGAATAAAATTCCACCTGAAATCAGAATTTGAGAACCACCCCGGCCCTGTCGTGAAAAATCAGGTTAAAAAACTGATGTGTGAAAGCGAATAAAATTCCACCTGAAATCTGAATTTGAGAACCACCCCAGCCCTGTCGTGAAATATCGGGGTCGAAAACTGAAGTCTGAAATCGAATAAAATTCCACCTGAAATCTGATTTTGAGAACTACCCCAGCCCTGTCGTGAAAAATCACTGTCATAAATTGAAGTCTGAAATTGACCTGAAATCTGAATTTGAGAACCACCCGGTCCCTGTCGTGAGAAATCGGGTAAAAAACTGAAGTCTGAAATCGACCTGAAATCTGAATTTGAGAACCACCCCGGCCCCATCATGAAAAATCGGGGTCAAAAACTGAAGTCTGAAATCGAATAAAATTCCACCTGAAATCTGAATTTGAGAACTACCCCAGCCCTGTCGTGAAAAATCGGGGTCAAAAACTGAAATCTGAAAATAAAATAAAATTCCACCTTAAATCTGAATTTGAGAACCACCCCCAGCGCTGTCGTGAAAAATCGGGTGAAAAAACTGATGTCTGAAATCGACCTGAAATCTAAATTTGAGAAACACCGCGGTCCTGTCGTGAAAAATCGGGGTAAGAAACTGAAGTCTGAAATTAACCTGAAATCTGAATTTGAGAACCACCCCGGCCCTGTCGTGAAAAATCACTGTCATAAATTGAAGTCTGAAATTGACCTGAAATCTGAATTTGAGAACCACCCCGGCCCTGTCGTGAGAAACCGGGGTCAAAAACTGAAGCCTGCAATCGAATAAAATTCCACCTGTAATCTGAATTTGAGAACCATCCCGGCCCTGTCGTGAAAAATCGGGTTAAAAAACTGATGTTTGGAATCGAATGAAATTCCACCTGAAATCTGAAGTTTTGAACTGCCTTGGCCCTGTCGTGAAAAATCGGGGTCAAAAACTGAAGTCTGGAATTGAATAAAATTCCACCTGAAATCTGAATTTGAGCCCCATCCCGGCCCTGTCGTGAAAAATCACTGTCATAACTTGAAGTCTGAAATTGACCTGAAATCTGAATTTGAGAACCACCCCTGTAGTGAAATATCGGGGTCAAAAACTGAAGTCTGAAATCGAATAAAATTCCACCTGAAATCTGAATTTGAGAACCACCCCGGCCCTTGTCGTGAAAAATCGGGTTAAAAAACTGATGTCTGAAATAGACCTGAAATCTGATTTTGAGAACTACCCCAGCCCTGTCGTGAAAAATCGGGGTCGAAAACTGAAATCTGAAAATCAAATAAAATTCCACCTTAAATCTGAATGTGAGAACCACCCCAGGCGCTGTCGTGAAAAATCGGGATAAAAAACTGATGTCTGAAATCGACCTGAAATCTAAATTTGAGAACCACCCGGTCCCTGTCGTGAAAATTCAAGATCAAAGTCTGAAGTCTGAAATTGAATAAAATTCCACCTGAAATCTGAATTTGATACCCATCCCGGCCCTGTCGCGAAAAATCACTGTCAAAAACTGAAGTCAGAAATCGACCTGAAATCTGAATTTGAGAACCACCCCGGCCCTTGTCGTGAAAAATCGGGTTAAAAAACTGATGTCTGAAATAGACCTGAAATCTGATTTTGAGAACTACCCCAGCCCTGTCGTGAAAAATCGGGGTCGAAAACTGAAATCTGAAAATCAAATAAAATTCCACCTGAAATCTGAATGTGAGAACCACCCCAGGCGCTGTCGTGAAAAATCGGGATAAAAAACTGATGTCTGAAATCGACCTGAAATCTAAATTTGAGAAACACCGCGGTCCTGTCTTGAAAAATCGGGGTAAGAAACTGAAGTCTGAAATTAACCTGAAATCTGAATTTGAGAACCACCCCGGCCCTGTCGTGAAAAATCGGGTTAAAAAACTGATGTCTGAAATCGAATAAAATTCCACCTTACATCTGAATTGAGAACCACCCCGGCCCTGTCGTGAAAAAACTGAAATCTGAAATCAAATAAAGTTCCACCTGAAATCTGAATTTGAGAGCCACCCCGGCCCTGTCGTGAAAAATCGGGGTCAAAAGCTGAAGTCTGAAATCAATAAAATTCCACCTGAAATCTGAATTTGAGAACCACCCCGGACCTGTCGTGAAAATTGAAGATCAAAAACTGAAGTCTGAAATCGACCTGAAATCTGAATTTGAGAACCACCCCAGCCCTGTCGTGAGAAATCGGGGTAAAAAACTGAAGTCTGAAATTGACCTGAAATCTGAATTTGAGAACCACCCCAGCCCTGTCGTGTGAAATCGGGGTGAAAAACTGAAGTCTGAAATCGACCTGAAATCTGAATTTGAGAACCACCCCGACCCTGTCGTGAAAAATCGGGTTAAAAAACTGATGTTTGGAATCGAATGAAATTCCACCTGAAATCTGAAGTTTTGAACTGCCTTGGCCCTGTCGTGAAAAATCGGAGTCAAAAACTGAAGTCTGAAATTGACCTGAAATCTGAATTTGAGAACCACCCCAGCCCTGTCGTGTGAAATCAGGGTCAAAAACTGGAGTCTTAAATCGAATAAAATTCCACCTGAAATCTGAATTTGAGAACCACCCCGGCCCTGTCATGAAATATCGGGGTCAAAAACTGAAGTCTGAAATTGACCTGAAATCTGAATTTGAGAACCACCCCGGCCCTGTCGTGAAATATCGGGGTCAAAAACTGAAGTCTGAAATCGAATAAAATTCCACCTTAAATCTGAATTTGAGAACCACCCCAGCCCTGTCGTGTGAAATCGGGTGAAAAAACTGATGTCTGAAATCAAATGAAATTCCACCTGAAATCTGATTATGAGAGCGACCCGGCCCTGTCGTGAAAAATCACTGTCAAAAACTGAAGTCTGAAATCGACCTGAATTCTGAATTTGAGAACCACGCGGCCTTTTCTTTAAAAATCACTGTCATAAACTGAAGTCTGAAATTGACCTGAAATCTGAATTTGAGAACCACCCCGGCCATGTCGTGAAAAATCGGGGTCAAAAACTGAAGTCTGAAATCAATTAAATTCCACCTTAAATCTGAATTTGAGAACCACCCTGGCCCTGTCGTGAAAATTCAAGATCAAAAACTGAAGTCTGAAATAGACCTGAAATCTGAATTTGAGAACCACCCCGGCCCTGTCGTGAGAAACCGGGGTCAAAAACTGAAGCCTGCAATCGAATAAAATTCCACCTGTAATCTGAATTTGAGAACCATCCCGGCCCTGTCGTGAAAAATCGGGTTAAAAAACTGATGTTTGGAATCGAATGAAATTCCACCTGAAATCTGAAGTTTTGAACTGCCTTGGCCCTGTCGTGAAAAATCGGGGTAAAAAACTGAAGCCTGAAATCGAATAAAATTCCACCTGAAATCTGAATTTGAGAACCACCCGGTCCCTGTCGTGCGAAATCGGGTAAAAAACTGCAGTCTGAAATCGATCTGGAATCTGAATTTGAGAACCACCCCGGCCCTGTCGTGAGGAATCAGGCTCAAAAACTCAAGTCTGAAATCCTATGAAATTCCGCCTGGAATCTGAATTTGAGAACCACCCCGGCCCTGTCGTGAGGAATCAGGGTCAAAAACTGAAGTCTGAAATAGACCTGAAATCTGAATTTGAGAACCACCCCCGGCGCTGTCGTTAAAAATTGGGTTAAAAAACTGATGTCTGAAATCAAATGAAATCTAAATTTGAGAACCACCCCGGCCCTGTCGTGACAAATCACTGTCAAAAACTGAAGTCTGAAATTGACCTGAAATCTGAATTTGAGAACCACCCCAGCCCTGTCGTGTGAAATCGGGGTCAAAAACTGAAGTCTGAAATTGACCTGAAATCTGAATTTGAGACCCATCCCGGCCCTGTCGTGAAAAATCGGGTTAAAAAACTGATGTCTGAAATCGAATGAAATTCCACCTGAAATCTGAATTTGAGAACTATCCCGGCCCTGTCGTGAAAAAACAGGGTCAAAGACTGAAGTATGAAATTGACCTGAAATCTGAATTTGAGAACCACCCCAGCCCTGTCGTGTGAAATCACTGTCAAAAACTGAAGTCTGAAATTGACCTGAAATCTGAATTTGAGAACCACCCCAGCCCTGTCGTGTGAAATCAGGGTCAAAAACTGAAGTCTTAAATCGAATAAAATTCCACCTGAAATCTGAATTTGAGAACCACCCCAGCCCTGACGTGAAAAATCACTGTCAAAAAGTGAAGTCTGAATTCGAATAAAATTCCACCTGAAATCTGAATTTGAGAACCACACCGGCCCTGTCGTGACAAATCACTGTCAAAAACTGAAGTCTGAAATTGACCTGAAATCTGAATTTGAGAACCACCCCAGCCCTGTCGTGTGAAATCGGGGTCAAAAACTGAAGTCTGAAATTGACCTGAAATCTGAATTTGAGACCCATCCCGGCCCTGTCGTGAAAAATCGGGTTAAAAAACTGATGTCTGAAATCGAATGAAATTCCACCTGAAATCTGAATTTGAGAACTATCCCGGCCCTGTCGTGAAAAAACAGGGTCAAAGACTGAAGTATGAAATTGACCTGAAATCTGAATTTGAGAACCACCCCAGCCCTGTCGTGTGAAATCACTGTCAAAAACTGAAGTCTGAAATTGACCTGAAATCTGAATTTGAGAACCACCCCAGCCCTGTCGTGTGAAATCAGGGTCAAAAACTGAAGTCTTAAATCGAATAAAATTCCACCTGAAATCTGAATTTGAGAACCACCCCAGCCCTGACGTGAAAAATCACTGTCAAAAAGTGAAGTCTGAATTCGAATAAAATTCCACCTGAAATCTGAATTTGAGAACCACACCGGCCCTGTCGTGAAAAATCACTGTCAAAAACTTAGATCTGAAATTGACCTGAAATCTGAATTTGAGAACCATCCCAGCCCTGTCGTGTGAAATCGGGGTCAAAAACTGAAGTCTGCAATCGAATAAAATTCCACCTGAAATCTGAATTTGAGAACCACCCCGGACTTGTCGTGAAAAATCACTGTCAAAAACTGAAGTCTGAAATTGACCTGAAATCTGAATTTGAGAACCACCCCGGCCCTGTCGTGAAATATCGGGGTCAAAAACTGAAATCTGAAATCAAATAAAATTCCACCTGAAATCTGAAATTGAGAACCACCCCGGCCCTGTCGTGACGAATTGGTTTAAAAAACTGATGTCTGGAATCGGATAAAATTCCACCTGAAATCTGAATTTGAGAACCACCCTGGACCTGTCGTGAAAATTCAAGATCAAAAACTGAACTCAGAAATAGACCTGAAATCTAAATTTGAGAACCACACCGGCCACGTCGTGAAAAATCGGGGTCAAAAACTGAAGTCTGAAATCGAATAAAATTCCACCTGAAATCTGAATTTGTGAACCACCCCGGACCTGTCGTGAAAATTCAAGATCAAAAACTGAAGTCTGAAATTGACCTGAAATCTGAATTTGAGAACCACCCCAGACCTGTCGTGAAAAATCGGTTAAAAAAACTGAAGTCTGATATCGAATAAAATTCCACCTTAAATTTGAATTTGAAAACCACCCCCGGCCCTGTCGGGAAAAATCTTGTTAAAAAACTGATGTCTGAAATAGACCTGAAATCTGAATTTGAGAACCACCCCCAGCGCTGTCGTGAAAAATCGGGTTAAAAAACTGATGTCTGAAATCGACCTGAAATCTGAATTTGAGAACCACCCCAGCCCTGTCGTGTGAAATCGGGGTAAAAAACTGAAGTCTAAAATCGGATAAAATTCCACCTGAAATCTGAATTTGAGACCCAAACCGGCCCTGACGTGAAAAATCACTGTCAAAAAGTGAAGTCTGAATTCGAATAAGATTCCACCTGAAATCTGAATTTGAGAACCACACTGGCCCTGTCGCGAAAAATCACTGTCAAAAACTTAGATCTGAAATTGACCTGAAATCTGAATTTGAGAACCATTCCAGCCCTGTCGTGTGAAATTGGGGTCAAAAACTGAAGTCTGAAATCGAATAAAATTCCACCTGAAATCTGAAATTGAGAACCACCCAGGCCCTGTCGTGAAAAATCGGGGTCAAAAACTAAAGTCTGAAATTGAACTGAAATCTGAATTTGAGAACCACCCCCGGCCCTGTCGTGAAAAATCACTGTCAAAAACTGAAGTCTGAAATAGACCTGAAATCTGAATTTGAGAACCACCCCCCGGCCCTGTCGTGAAAAATCAGGGTCAAAAACTGAATTATGAAATCGAATAAAATTCCACACAAAATCTGAATTTGAGAACCACCGTCGTGAAAAATCGGGGTAAAAAACTGAAGCCTGAAATCGAATAAAATTCCACCTGAAATCTGAATTTGAGAACCACCCCGGCCCTGTCGTGAAAATTCGGGATCAAAAACGGAAGTCAGAAATCGACCGGAAATCTGAATTCAAGAACCACCCCTGGCCTTGTCGTGAAAAATCACTGTCAAAAACTGAAGTCTGAAGTTGAACTGAATTCTGAATTTGAGAACCACCCCGGCCCTGTCGTGAAAAATCGGGTTAAAAAACTGATGTCTGAAATTGACCTGAAATCTGAATTTGAGAACCACCCCAGCCCCGTCGTTTCAAATCGGGGTTAAAAACTGAAGTCTGAAATCAAATAAAATTCCACCTGAAATCTGAATTTGAGAACCACCCCAGCCCTGTCGTGAAAATTCAAGATCAAAAACTGAAGTCAGAAATCGACCTGAAATCTGAATTTGAGAACCACCCCCGGCGCTGTCGTGAAAAATCGGGTTAAAAAACTGATGTCTGAAATCGACCTGAAATCTAAATTTGAGAAACACCGCGGTCCTGTCGTGAAAAATCGGGGTAAGAAACTGAAGTCTAAATTTGACCTGAAATCTGAATTTGAGAACCACCCCGGCCCTGTCGTGAAAAATCACTGTCAAAAACTGAAGTCTGAAATTGACCTGAAATCTGAATTTGAGAACCATCCTTGTCGTTAAAAATCGGGGTCAAAAACTGAAGTCTGAAATCGAATAAAATTCCACCTGAAATCTGAATTTGAGAACCTCCCCGGCCCTGTCGTGAAAAAACTGAAATCTGAAATCAAATAAAATTCCACCTGAAATCTGAATTTGAGAGCCACCCCGTCCCATGGTTGCCTTGGATCGGTCCTTCATGGCCTTCATCTGGCCTGGAATCCCTGGTGCAAGCCCTCTGGTGGCACTCGGGCCTGGAATGGAAACCCTTGCTCCTGCCTGATATCCCTGTCGATGCTAATTCATAACAATTCATTAATTTCATGGCTGCTAAAATATCTCATCTCCCCCCTTGCGCAATGGTCGAAGCCATGCACCTAACTAACTGCAGCACACAACACCTAAATTAAAGATACAACTGCTTCAAACAGTGTTTTCTTTGCAAAAATACTGGTGTTCCATCTCTAATAAGCAAACCGCATTTGCTTCAAAATGTTGCCTCTGTCAAAACACCCCCCAACTCTGTGTATGAGGCATACCTGGCCAGGGTATGCCCCATCTTGCTGACTGGCCTGCCACCAGGTCTGCAGCCCTGAAGACAGATACCAGGCACAGCAGGGTACAAAGCATCACACAGAGCAGCCGGGTAAACAGCACAGAGGAGATGTCTCATACCATAAATATTACAAACTCCAAATGCATACGCCTAGTCATTATATAACATCTTCTTCTCTTAAATCAATTTGCGTATTCCTATTAAAGCTTTTAGTTCTTATAACCGTATAGAGCATGGTTGAGTAATCATCCTTTGGACTTTTGTAAAAAAGAAGAAACATTATCATTCTGTGGCGTCAAGAAAGACCATCTAAAAACAATGTAAAAACTGTCAAACTTGATTTTCTTATCATAGTCACAGTCTCGGAGAGCTCCATCTGCAGCCAACTACATAAGATTCAAAGTGCTGCATCGCTGGGAATCAAATTCAGGAGCAGAAGATACTACTTCATTGTTAGTTTTCCTGGTTCGTGTGTAAACCAATCATGGGCGAGTGGATGCATGTAGCTAATGTGTACAAAATTAGTGGCTGCCACAGTATGAATTAAGATGAACTTTAACTGCACAAATTGCTGCTACCAAACCCTGTTTACTGGGTGACAGCCTTGCTTCAACATTGTCTAGTACTAAAGTAAGAAAATGTCTGTCTATATATCCTAATCTCTCTGAAACATAAATAAAAGATAGAATGGTTTGGGATAATATGAGTTACCCAGTGTTGGGGCAGATGGCAAGTCTCCCTTTTAGCCTTGTAGGCTCTACTGCTGCTTCAGTTCACTGTAACCGAGCTGCATTGTTAGTGAGACCTGCTGTTTTACTCAGGGATCTTCACACTGTTTTAATCATAAATCCACTGCTTGTCCTACTGTTTGTGGTTTTTTCTGAGCTTTTGACTTCAGCTTCTATTATGGGGAATTTAGCCTCGTCCTCACATAACTACCTGCTTAAATATTTTATGTTTGATTGGCAAAATTGTAACATGTATTTTCTTACGTTGGGACCTGCTGTTAAACTGCAACAGTGTTTTTCACATTGCTCTTTGGTGGGACTGCAGATAAGTGAGTCATTAATAACAGTTTGCTTAGGAGAGAGTTTGGCAGGGGCTGCAACTTGTGAGTCTAATAACTTACATAAATACTTTCTAGACCTGACGTACTGTCATACAAACATTTCTCATATCATTCATCTCTTTTGTGTGACACATACACTATGTAATGTAATGCATGTGGTTGCATAAATGTGGATGTTGGTGAGGTAATTTTATAGTTTATTGTAGGTACTGTTTAGTAACTGCCATTCATACACATACAGGACTTCACAAGGGCTCTACTGCACTGTCTGAAACTCTGCTGGTAATCTGGAGACTTTCAAACTGTCTGGGAGTGATGTTATAAAAATCACATAAGATCTCATCACCAGATCATGATTGACGCCTGTCTTCATCACAGTTGTCTTGACTGCATGACAAGACACTCAGAAAGGATAAAATGTATTAGTGTTTCTGTGTTAATAAAACAAACGTATGCTTTGTCTGTGCGCGTTTCTGCCTTTTCTTCTTCCCTACGTTTAATTTCCCTTCTCTCTGCTGTTTGTTTTCACATTTTAAGCCTCTGACATAAATGCTTTTAATTGTTATTTTTCCTCACCTTCAGACTCCATTGCCTTTCCTGATCCTCTCTCTCCTTTTTCTTAGTACTGCTATAATTCTAATTTTTTTGTCTTTATTCTTATAATTATATTATATTCTCCAGTTATTTTTCTAAACTTATGTTTTCTCTAATCGAATTGTAAATTTTGTTTTCTGCTTCTCCTTCTTCAGGCCGTTAAGAAATGTTCTGGCCCCAGTATATGTTAGAGTGTTTCTAGTGACACCTACTGGTTAACTCAGGGAAGGCTATTTAAACCTCTGGAGATAGTGCAGAGCAGCCATTTTGATCAGGACCTCAGAAGTGGAGAGATATATAGTTACATCCACATCCATCCTTATTCTGTCCTTGATTTGGAACAATCTGTGAGTATAGCTACTATTAGATATTTCTTTGTTAATTGTAATGATTATTTATGGGTATCATTATTTTCACATGTTTAACTGAACACATTGTTCATGCTAGCAAAGCACATGTTAGTCAGTGCCCATTTAAAGCTTACTGCATTCCGTAGTCACTATTAGCACTAGCTATTTTTTATTACATGGTAACTTGTCTTATGTGTACATTATATTACATTATTACTGGTGAAGATTTACGTTAAACATGCATTCAGTTCAATTCAGTGTAATTTCATTGTCATACAGATATTAATTTCTTTCTCTTTGTTTCTGTATCTGTCACAGTTTCACAAAGAAAGCTTCCACTAAACCACTTGAACCTTCACTCCTGTCTTGGGTGTTTTTATTGGAAACGTGTTTAGCTTGCAGTATTTACACTTGCCTGCTTCCCCCCTGTCCTTTTTTGGGGGCTGATAGTAACACAAAATCACAGGTTCACAGCCATCTTACTTCTCAAACCCGTCATGTACCCAGAGTGCAGCATTCAAAGGGATGGTTGCTCCAGTTTTTGGGGTTGTTGCACAGCTGCTCCAACACTCTGCAAGTTTAGAAACATAGAAACCACTTCAACATTTTGCTTAAGTGAATTCAGATTTATGGCCATTTTGTATGTTGTAATACTCTAATCACACTTAAATCTGGGCTTCAAAACTACTTTTGTATTATCAAAGTACAATAATTGTAAAATTAGGTAACACATTAGTTGTCTCACTTTTACACACTTTAATTACCATATGTGTGGCACACTGAAGGGCGTTGTAACAAACCAACACTCAGTATATCTTATTTTACTCCTCTCCTACTCCACTCTTTGTCTTTAAGTTTAATCACCAAACTTTGATCTGCCAAAGCTTCAGATTTGTCAGCCGTGCTCTCTGCTGGTGCTCCTCATCCTCCTTAATTTATACAATGTTTAAATCAAAGTGTACGTCTATTCATCTGTCTCCTGCTTCACTCCAGTGTTCTAGTGTAATGATTTCTCCTTCACTACTATTTCCTTCACCATTAATAGTATTTATATCAATATTTTATACTCTTGTATATACAGTCGTACTCTGTGTTTGTTTGAAAAAGCTTAGTGCTCATTCTGTACTGGGACAAGTAGGCAGCGAGTGAACAGATACTACATTCTTTATTATCACATTTGTATTATTACTAGCATAAATTGCGTTACTTTATTATTATTTATTTTTATTATCCTAGCTTTCTACTTTTCTATCCTTGTTTTCACTTTATTCTACCTATATAACTCACTTATATTCTTCACACACAATTCTCCCATTGTTCTCTGTGTCTACAGGGAGAGCTGCTTTTACTCCCCCATGACTACTGGGCCCAGAAACACGGCCTCCACCTTTCGCCCTGACTCCTCACGGCAGAAGTGCTCTCGTTATCTCCCCCTCCCTTAACCTGCACTCACAGTTTTACTCACTCTCTCTCTCCCTATATTTTTCTTTTATTTAATCAAACACTTTAAAATATTACAAATTCTGGTACTAAGCACTTTTTTACAGCAGTTTTTTCACATATTTTTTACATAGGATTTTTCAACACGCACTATTCTAGACTAATCACAAACAAAGATGGCGCCCTGAGATTCCTTACACCACACTGACCCCGTATCACTTCACAGACGTTACACCTGGCGAAGCCAATCTCATTTATCTCTTCCACCAAAAACTCACTCTTCTGTTTGTTTGGACCTCAAACCTCAAACAAACCTTTAAACACAAGTATACTGCACTCTTATAGTAAGATTACATTCTGTAACATACATCTAGACGCAACAAAATAGTTAAACAACACAATGGGCTCACAATACAACTTCATGCACGCACACAAGAGCCACGGTTACTGTATTAAACACTCCCTCTCAGCCTTATCTTTTCACATGCACAGAGTACAGTCTCTGCCTCACACACCCACTTGACTATATTTCTTTAATTTCACTTACTAAAACCCTTCAACAGCTCCACCATTTAACTCTCTCTGCTCTTTCCCTCTCAAGTAGAAAAGCAGAAGGAAGTCCAACACTATAGCCATTTGCAGCTATATCTCATCCCACACAAACCTTCCACACCGTGATTGGGTTAGTTACAGACAAACATAAATAGACACAGACAAACATAAATTATTATTATTATTAAATTATTATCAGATCATGCTGAGATGGAATATTAGTCTCAGCGCTCTTAGTTTGATTCAATCTGTTTTTGCACAATAGTCAATAAAAGCAAGGATATTGGTGTGTAATTATTAATTTGGATTTTCAGAATGTTATCTAGGCTCTTAAGAAGGAGACAGGTGGAGACATGTCAGAAGTTTTAATCATTGGTCCAGAAGGCAAGAGAGAGAAACTTTTACCAAAACTGCAGGATTTTAAACCATCACAATACGTAAAGAATCTGGGCATCATTTTTGACTCTGAGCTCACTTTTATCCCGCACATTAAAAACGTAACAAAAACAGGTTTTTATCATCTTAAGAATATTGCCAGAGTCCGCCCGTTTCTTTCTCAGGCTAACACAGAGGTGCTGATGCATGCTTTTATCTCTTGTCGTTTAGACTATTGTAATGCCCTGCTCTCTGGTCTTCCCAAAAAGACTATCTCAAACTTACAATTGCTACAAAACTCTGCCGCACGTGTACTGACTTAGACCAGAGGGCGGGAGCACATTACACCAGTTTTAAAGTTGCTGCATTGGCTCCCCGTGTGTTTCAGGATCGATTTTAAGGTTATTTTATTAGTTTTTAAGTGTCTTAATGGTCTTGCGCCATCTTATCTATCTGAACTGCTTTTATCGTATCAACCCTCGCGGACCCTGAGGTCCTCTGGCACCGGCCTATTCCTAAAGTTAGAACAAAAACCCACAGTGAGGCAGGATTCAGTTACTGTGGCCTAGACTTGTGGAACAGCCTCCTGGAGAGCATCAGGACCGCAGAGACTGTTGATATTTTTAAAAAGAAGCTCAAGACTCACATTTTCAACTTGGCTTTTAACTGATTTATCCTATTCTTTTAACTGTTTTATTCTATTTTTAATATCTAATATTTTTATTAATTTATTCTTATTTCTTTTTGCACTTTATTATTATTAAATCTTCTAAGCCTTAGTTTTATTTTTATTTATTTATTTATTCTTAAATCTTTCTATCTCAAAGTTTAATACATTTTATTTTATTTTTTCTATTTTTATCATTTTATTTCTTACATTTATCTCAGCCTATCTTATTGTCTTTTAGCCTTTTACTTTTTAGCTCCAGTGTTTCCTCATGGGAGCCCTCCACACTGGGAGTTGTGTCTGGTCTGCCCACGGGGACGTCGTACTGGAGATCCCTCAGGCCCGGAGGACCGTGGGGCTCTGCACCTTGTGTGGAGTCTGTCCCGGTCTTTCCGGGTAGGGGTGGTCTCTGTGGGTGTCACTCCCTGCAGGCGTAGACTGTGACCCCTCCCGGTGCGGATGGCTCCCATAGGTGGCGTTTTCCTCACCTGTTCCTCAGTGTCCTGCCATGTCTCTTTACCATGTTTTATCCTGAGTGCGTGCATGTGTGTGTGTGTGTATGTGCATACGTGTACATGTGTCTGTCTGTATCTGTGTGTGATAAAGTGTATGTGTGCCTCTGCGGGTGGGTCGGGAGGGGCAAGTTTCCAGTATTTGTATTACTGTGATATTTTTTTTAATTCTTGTGATATGTTTTAAATTTTTCTGTGAAGTACTTTGTGTTGCATTCTTTTTGCATGAAAGGTGCTATATAAATAAAGTTTGATTTGATTTGATTTGATTTGATGTACCTGGGAGGATCCTGCACTCAAAACACAGTCCGAATTATGCAGAAATAAACTGCTTACCTCTGTTTGTTGGCCAATAGTGCTGAAATGCAGGACACCACCAGATTCTGCCCCAAACATCTGCACAACTCAGCCACTTAATTTAAATCTCCAACAGATAATAAAACATGGTTGAAAAACTCTTAAAATTAGGTAATAAAACTTGGTTGAAAAACTCAAAGTCTTCAAAAAACTCAGACAAGCAAACACTAGAGACTGGCAGAATCTTATGCAAAAAGAGTTTATTCCCGTATAAATACAAACAAATAAACCTGAGTCCATCCAGATGAGACTGCCCACAGGTTAGCCGCTCGGTCTTATATACTCTAAACCCCTCCCTCGCTGGGCTTCGGCAAGTTTTTTTCCCCCATTTTCAGGTCTCTGCCTATTTAGTTAAAGTGTGTCGCAAGTGGCAGACTTGTGCCAACACCTGCTGGAGCCCCCCTCCCCCGACTCTGGCCCTCTGCCCTCAGCTTGTGTCCTTTCAGTTTCGTCTGACACATTTCCAACTTTTCCGCAGGACTCTTCCTAACTCTGGCCAATTAGGCACGCCCATGCACTGTACAACAGATAAGGAAGGGCTCGTTGGCAGGGGACACCTGTTGTTTTTTTTGTAGATCAGATAAGGCGGCCAGTTTCCCACCCTTTGATTTGCACCTGGATTTTATAATGAGCCCAGCAAGTTTCTCAGCTTAGGCGTCTACTTTAGAGCTTTAAAGCATTGGATTATAAGAATTTACTTTACACATTTGACTATAAAACCCTAACTATAAAACATTTGACTGTAAAACTTTAACTTTAAGGCATTAGACTATAGAAACGTTAACTTTAAGACATTTGATTATAAAAACTTTAACTTATAAGACATTTGACTATAAAGTTTCACCTAAAACATTTCATTATAGAACTTTTGATTATATAACTTTAACTCTAAAACATTTGATTATAAAGTTTCAAAATTTTTTCCAACATTGCCTCCTGTGGGACTGAAAAGTCCCATACCAACAACTTAATGTGATCAACAAGACGATTAGTATCACTCATGACAAATGCATTATCCAGGCAAATTTTTTTTCCAACAGTAACTGACTCAGAGTTAAGCTGAACCGAAAAACCCAGAGTTTCCTTCAACTCTGACTCAAATAAGTCTGAGTTTTCACTAAACCCACTTTCTGAAACAGGGCCCTGGATGTGGGCAGATGTTCATATTTGTTTTGGGGTTTTTTTCTCTGTTCCCATTACCAACTTTATATAATGATTTAACATTAGTAGTAAGACAAGTTAAAAGATGTCTTAACAGTTGATCATTGAAATTGTTTGGTACTGGGGCGCTGGTTTGGCTCGGTTGGTGGAGCGGGCACCCCATGTACAGAGGCTGCAGTCCTTGTTGCACTGATCGCAGGTTTGACTCCCGGTCTGCCGATCATTTGGTGTATGTCGTCCCCCACTCTCTCCTCCTAGCGTTTCCTGTCTATCTTCAGCTGTCCTATCAATTAAAGGCAAAAAGCCCCCCCAAAAATAAAATAAAATAAAATAAATTCTTTGGTACTCCATTTGGCGCCAAGGCCAACCCTTCTTAAAGCAGATTTTGTGCAAGAGATGTTTAGTTCAGCACACTCCAGTGTATTCTTTTAATTTGTGTCTTTTTTTTCTGAAATAAATAAATAAATAAATATTCTGCTGTGGCTTAGCAAGCAAACATGGTCCATTAAAGCACAAAGAAGAAACTCTGCCCAAAAAAGGCTGCAGAAGCTTTATATTTGCTACTGCAAATGGAACATGTATTTTTTCCCATATTACTTCTAATGCAATCGCAATTAACCCGTTAATAATAATAAATGCAAGCCTATGCTCTTAAATGTTGACCATTTCAAAGTTTGGATAGTCTCTGTCCCTGGTGCTGACAGAGTTAAAGTCAGCCACTCCATCTCAAACCATGGTTCAGAAAAACTGAAACCCAGACTTTCTGAATTCTGAGCAATTTAAACGGATTATATGACCCAAATTTACCCTTTTCATAAATGAACCATTTCCTACACCTTCTCTAATTTCAAAGACTTAAACATCAGCCCCTCTTTTTAAGTCAAAGTTGCAGGTGTGGTGTTTCAATGTTTAATCCAAAAGGCAACTACAGTATAATATAAACCACAGATTACCACAGTTTATATCTCCAGTCTAGTTGACATTTGGATTAAACTTTGAATAGTATAGTGTACATACCAGCAAGGTGTATCAGAAATTCTCATATCCTGTATTTAAAAAGACGTTTTCCAACTTTTAATTGATATATTGTAAGCATTTCAAACTCTCAACATGGTTATGTTCAAAAAAAACTATTGTAGCTGATTAATGAAAACACCATGACAACTAACTTGATTTTAATTCATGATAGTACTGAGTCAGTTAACATAAAAACAAAGAAATACATGTTTTCTGGTAAATATGTATTCTCAACTTAAAGTTGTATATAACTGTTACATATTTGGAACTAAAAGCTTTCAAACAGTTAGTTACTCATTTATTAATTATATTCTATATATAAATTCAAAGTACAAGAAACAAATGCATTAATTTGAGTGACAAACAAAAAGTAGTGGTTGAGCAGTAAAACAACAAAAATTTGTTTAAATTCAACAGAAGTTATGCCTTAATGTATTTTCAAGGTTATTCAGCATGTTGCACAAGTTCAGACAATGTTACAGGTAACCTACATGTTCATAGGTTCAAATGTTAGTTTTAGATTATAGATATTTTTTAAAAAAACCAGAGGACAAACTTTGTTTTCTAAAAAGTATACTTTAGTTTCAATAAAGCTATATTTTTCCCATCAGACAGATAGTTTTACTTCACTCTCCCTGATCTTCTTTACCTTTTCTTCCTCCTTTTTCCTGGTTCCCTCTGGTTTTATAGTGTTCTTCGGGTAGGTTCCTCAGCTTCTCAGCAGCCTAATAATACAAGAAGACAGCAGTTCAAACTTTATACTTTTGTGAGACAAATAGAGGGACAGAGAGTTTATATACTGCAATCCTACTTTTGCATTATATTAAGTATGCTGAAAAAGGGTCAGCTTTTGATAATGAAGTTTGATGGCCTGGGGTACAAGAGGCCCATAACAAAAAATCTCAATTTGAATTTTGTGGAATTAATAAAGGAAATACCCCAAAAGTCAAGAGACGTCCCAATACTAAAGGTCACAAGTTTGAGCTTTAAAGCTTATGACAGACAATATTCAAGCTTGGTTTGTACATTATGTATGTTACATTTTTCACCTGTTCAGGAGTGAGGTCCCTTTGCTCCTGCGCTAGCATCTCATAACCCACCATAAACTTCTTAACTGTTGCTGAACGCAGCAAAGGAGGATAGTAGTGAGCATGCAGCTGCCAGTGAGTGTTGTCTTCCTTTGAATAGGTTCCAGTAGGGGCTCCTGAACAAAGAGCGGGAGAGATTAGACTGGAGACACAGAACCAGATTTACTCATCTGCTCAGCTGCTGTACTCAGATCGGAAGCTGGTTGGCGAAGATTAAACAGGTGGGTTAAAGGTTTTCTTAACTCATAACAGTTTCTGTGGCTACTGACAATTTCAGGGTCTCATCTGTTCTACCTATCAAGGCGTGTTACCCTGTCTTCTATGAGAATATTTCTAATTAATTAAAAAAAATTACCATACTTGTTTGTTATTATCCAGTAAAATTGTACAACAGGTTTAATTGGATTAAGTGACCATTTTATTTTGATATTTTGAGAGAGAGAAAAGTAAGAAGTCACCGGGGCACTACCCACCCGGGCCTGAAGTGAAACAGTTATTTTAACCATAGGTCTTTTAATCAGGTCCTGCCCCTTCTCTGTGCAGACTTACTGTCACTTAAACAACCTAATTTGTCATGGGAGAATGCTGGGAGGATCATATACTCACCAGGGAGGGGCCGTGGCCCTTCTTTGGGAAACAGTAGTTATTCAAGATAACTAGATAGCTAGATAGATAGATGTACTTTATTGATCCCAAACTGGGAAATTGTGGCGTTACAGCAGCAGGTTATCAAGTGCGCAGGTTATCCACAGCACAAGAGAAAATAAATACACAGTAAAAATAACCCTATAATAATACCATAAGAAAGAAAGGAATTTATACATTCAGGAATTCTAGCAGCAATAATAAGCAACCTCAACTATATTAATAATGATCTAAAATATAAACTAACATATCTGAAGTAAAACTAAAGTAAACTACTCAAATAAATATATATCTTAAATGTAAACAAATATTACAGGGAGGTAGAGGTGTTAATGCAACATACAGTCTTCTCATATGTAAATGTGCAATTACAATGTAAAGGTTGTTAATGTTCAGATACAGTGATTCAAGGTGTAAATATGCCATTACAGTGTACAGAGATGTTAATGTGCAAATACACTGATTAAGTGGTACTAAATGTTCAAGATCTGGTTGTATGCCCTCTTTGTGAGGCCTCTCAGCTCTGTGGCCTTGATAGGTGCTGAGACAATCAGTTTACTATGTCTGTCTCACAGGAAAGACTTGTGGACACAAATGCCTCCGAAACCTTCTGAAGTCGTGCAGGCTGATATCCAGAGGCTACTACTAAAAGGAAAAGTTAAAAGGAAGTTTTTCCTTGCCAATGTGCCGAATGTGCTACTCATGGTGATTTATGTTGGGCCTCTCTTCAAATAACATAACAAAGAGTACAGTCTAGACCTGCTCTTTCTGTAAAGTGTCTCGAGATAACTTTGGTTATGATTTGACGCTATACAAATAAAATTTGATTGATTGATTGACTAGCAGTAGCACTGTTTACGCTAACATGCTACAAGCATTCCGAGAAGAAAACAACGGCCGTCAGGAAGAGATCAAACGAGCCATCTCTCCGATTAGAATTGCCCTCGCCCCGTGACAAACTGCGTGACCACAAAGAAGGACTGAATAATTTGGATGTCCGCTTGGAGACCATGGAGAAGAAGTACTCACAGCTGACCAGTGATTAAAAAAATTACAGGCATGACATGACTCATGTCTCATGACATGGGACATAGGTTTGGGGGGGGGCCCCCGATCCTGCAGAGGGCTCATCATGCTGCAGCACAGGTGCCTCGAGAGGGGGACCGACCACGGCCGTTCATCCTTCAAGTTCATTACTTTCAGGAGTAGACAGTGTCTGGCTAGGCAGAAGGGTCTGTTGGAGTTTTAAGGAAGGCAGATCCTCATTTCCCCAGATTACAGCGTTGATATAAGCAGACGCAGAGCTGCATTCAACAAGGTTAAAATGCACTGGATAATAACTTATAACAACGTTAATGTTATAGAGACTGTGTCTGCCCCCCAACCCAGGCCTTTTAAACTGTTAATTCAAACTTAAATAAAAAAGGAGCAAATAAAAAAAAAATTTAATAAAAATTTAAACAACAACCGAAGTTATGCCAAAAAATATGAGAATTAAATGTAGTCTGTTAAATATCAGATCCCTGTCATCTAAAGCTCTATTAGTAAACGATCTGATATCAGATTATCATATTGATTTACTTTCTTTAACTGAGACTTGGCTGTGTCAGGAAGAATATGTCAGCTTAAATGAATCCACTCCTCCCAGTCATCTTAATACTGATATTCCTCGAGACACTGGTCGAGGCGGTGGAGTGGCAGCTATTTTCAGTTCTAGTCTTCTAATTAACCCTAGACCAAAACTTAGTTTCAGCTCTTTTGAAAGCCTTGCTCTGAGTTTTTCACACCCAGCCTGGAAAACTTTACAGCCTATTTTATTTGTGATAGTATACCGCCTTCCTGTCCCATACTCTGATTTTCTAACTGAATTCTCAGAGTTTTTATCTATCTTATCTTTTATTTAGTCCTGAGTTCAGATAAAATAATTATTGTAGGGGACTTCAATATTCATGTAGATGTTGATAATGATAGTCTTAGCATGGCATTTATGTCCCTTTTGGACTACTGGTTTCATTCAAAGTGTGAACCAGCCTACTCACCTCTTTAACCACACCCTCGACCTTGTTCTAGCTTATGGCCTTAAAACCGAAAACTTAATTGTCTTTCCACTAAATCCTCTTTTATCAGATCACTATTTAGTAACATTCAATGTCCTATTAACCGACTACTCTCCAGTTAACAAAAATGTACTCACAAGATGTCTGACAGGGCCGTAGCTAAATTAAAGGAAGCAATTCCAGCTGCTTTCAATTCTTTACCACATCTTTTTACTACAGAAAGCTCTTATGCTAGCTTAATGTTAGTCCCTCTCAGCTTGATCAGTTTGTTGATAGTACTGCAGGTTCGCTGAGAAGTACTCTAGATTTGATTGCCCCCTTAAAAATGAAGATTATTAAACAACAGAGGCTAGCTCCATGGTAGGACTCGGAAACTCGTAACCTGAAGCAAATGTCGGGTACATTTGAAAGAATGTGGCGATAAACCAATACAGAAGAGTCTCGTTTACTCTGGCAAAGTAGTCTTAATAAATACAGAAAGGCCCTACGGCATGGTCGAGGTGTCTACTACTCCTCCCTCATAAAAGAAAATGAAAACAATCCCAGGTACCTTTTCAGCACTGTAGCCAGGCTGACAGAGAGTCATTGCTCCATTGAGCCATGCATTCCCATAGCCCTGAGCAGTGATGATTTCATGAGCTTCTTTAATGACAAAATCCTAAAGATTAGAGACACAATTTGTAACCTTCTGCTGTTAACTGGGTCAGATGTATCTTTGGAAACTGCTCAAAAACCTGATGTTTACCTTGACTGTTTTTCTCCAATTGACCTTCCTGAGCTAAATTCTCTGATATCTTCGTCTAAACCATCAACCTGTCTTTGAGACCCGATTCCAACCAAGCTGCTTAAGGAAGTCTTTCCCTCAATTAGCACTTCTTTACTAGATATGATCAATATGTCTTTATCGACTGGCTATGTACCACAGTCTTTTAAACTAGCTGTTATTAAGCCACTTCTTAAAAAGCCTACACTTGATTCAGGCACCTTAGCTTACTATAGACCTATATATAACCTTCCTTTTATTTCAAAAGTCCTCGAGAAAGCAGTCGCTAATCAATTATGTGACTTTCTTCATAACAACAGTTTATTTGAGGACTTGTAACTCGTTATTATCAGGCTGCCCTAATAAGTCACTAAAAACTCTTCAGCTGGCACAAAATACTGCAGCACGTGTACTGACAAGAACTAGGAGGAGAGATCACATCTCTCCTGTATTAGCCTCTCTGCACTGGTTTCCTGTAAAATCTAGAATAGAATTTAAAATCCTTCTTCTTACTTACTCAGCTCTCAATGGTGAGGCACCATCATAACTTAAAGAGCTCATAGTGCCATATTACCCCTCTAGAACATTGCACTACCAGGATGCAGGCCTGCTTGTGGTACCTAAAGTCTCTAAGAGTAGTGTGGGAGGTAGAGCCTTCAATTATCAGGCCCCCCTCCTCTGGAACAATCTAGCAGTCAAGGTCCGGGAGGCAGACACCCTCTCTTCTTTTAAGAGTAGACTTAAAACCTTCCTCTTTGATAAAGCTTATGGTTAGGGCTGGCTCATGCTTGGACCAGCCCATAGTTATGCTGCTATAGGTTTAGACTGCCGGGGGGATCTGACACACCAAGCTCCTCTGTCTCCCTCTGTCTGTCTGTCTCTCTCCCTCTCTCTCTCTTATATTAATGCAGCTCATTAACTCTGTATCTTCTGGTCCCATTAACATTAACCATACAGTGGGGCAAGAAAGTATTTAGTCAGCCACCAATTGTGCAAGTTCTCCCACTTAAAAAGATGAGAGATGCCTGTAATTTTCATCATAGGTACACTTCAACTATGAGAGACAGAATTGGGGGAAAGAATCCAGGAAATCACATTGTAGGATTTTTAATGAATTAATTGGTAAATTCCTCGGTAAAATAAGTATTTGGTCACCTACAAACAAGCAAGATTTCTGGCTCTCACAGACCTGTAACTTCTTCTTTAAGAGGCTCCTCTGTCCTCCACTCGTTACCTGTATTAATGGCACCTGTTTGAACTCGTTATCAGTATAAAAGACACCTGTCCACAACCTCAAACAGTCACACTCCAAACTCCACTATGGCCAAGACCAAAGAGCTGTCAAAGGACACCAGAAACAAAATTGTAGACCTGCACCAGGCTGGGAAGACTGAATCTGCAATAGGTAAGCAGCTTGGTGTGAAGAAATCAACTGAGGGAGCAATTATTAAAAAATGGAAGACATACAAGACCACTGATAATCTCCCTCGATCTGGGGCTCCACGCAAGATCTCACCCCGTGGGGTCAAAATGATCACAAGAACGGTGAACAAAAATCCCAGAACCACACGGGGGGACCTAGTGAATGACCTGCAGAGAGCTGGGACCAAAGTAACAAAGGCTACCATCAGTAACACACTACGCCGCCAGGGACTCAAATCCTGCAGTGCCAGACGTGTCCCCCTGCTTAAGCCAGTACATGTCCAGGCCCGTCTGAAGTTTGCTAGAGAGCATTTGGATGATCCAGAAGAGGATTGGGAGAATGTCATATGGTCAGATGAAACCAAAATAGAACTTTTTGGTAAAAACTCAACTCGTCGTGTTTGGAGGAGAAAGAATGCCGAGTTGCATCCAAAGAACACCATACCTACTGTGAAGCATGGGGGTGGAAACATCATGCTTTGGGGCTGTTTTTCTGCAAGGGGACCAGGGCGACTGATCCGTGTAAAGGAAAGAATGAATGGGGCCATGTATCGTGAGATTTTGAGTGAAAACCTCCTTCCATCAGCAAGGGCATTGAAGATGAAACGTGGCTGGGTCTTTCAGCATGACAATGATCCCAAACACACCGCCCGGGCAATGAAGGAGTGGCTTCGTAAGAAGCATTTCAAGGTCCTGGAGTGGCCTAGCCAGTCTCCAGATCTCAACCCCATAGAAAATCTGTGGAGGGAGTTGAAAGTCCGTGTTGCCCAGCGACAGGCCCAAAACATCACTGCTCTAGAGGAGATCTGCATGGAGGAATGGGCCAAAATACCAGCAAGTGTGTGAAAACCTTGTGAAGACTTACAGAAAATGTTTGACCTCTGTCATTGCCAACAAAGGGTACCACCTGGTTGCTGTGGACCTGCACAAACAAGAACTACTAACATCAGCCTTCCCCATAGTATCATTATTATTGCTGCTAATGCTAATAGTAGACCTGTTGACTTCAACTGTTAAAATTAAGATTACTACAGCCTTTATCATTACTATGCTTCTCTCGCTAATTTATTTTTTGCTAATTTTCACACTAGTGTACCACTGTTATTGGCATTGTAACCGTAAGTATGTATTACCTGTTGTTGCTGATGTAACAAGGACATATGTTGCTGCTGCTCTCTTTGCCTGTCTCTATCCTGCATCTCCTTCTATCCCATTTTTCAGCCCATCCAGTCAAGGTAGATGGCTGTTCAACATGAGTCTGGTTCTGCTCGAGGTTTCTGCTAGTTAAAAGGAGAATTTTTTCCTTGCCAATGTGCCGAATGTTGCTAAGTACTACTCATGGTGATTCATGTTGGGTCTCTCTTTAAGTAATATAACAAAGAGTTGATCTTGACCTGCTCTTTTTGTAAATTGTCTTGAGATAACTTTGGTTATGATTTGGCGCGATACAAATAAAATTTGATTGATTGATTGAATGTTTGTTTCTGTCAACAAAAGCTGGCTACAGTTGGCCATTCAGTGGATGAAATGATCTCAGGAAAAGCTAATCTTTGGGAATCTTTAGAGGATGACACTGAGGATAATGGGGAGGGTGTGGTTGATGTTTTTGCTTTTTGTGTTAATGTCTTTATGTATTTAGTTATATTGTCCTGTTTAAATGTAGTAAGGCTTCACACTGTTAATTCCGATGTGTCACAAAATACATAAATGTTTTTCCCCCTTCTGTCAATTTTTACGGTGATGCCTATGCCCTCAACTTCAGAAGTTAATGTTTTGTGTGTTAACTTTATCAGTTGGAATGTTAAGGGACCAGTGTTTCCTCTAGGATTTTTTTCAGCAGCTGTGGTAGAGGGTTTTGTTGTACCACCCAGGTATGTGCGCATGCCCACATCATATCAAAACTACTGCTGTCAGGTGATTAAAAAAATTAATCTAATTAATTACAGGCTTTGTAATTAATTGATCACAATTAATCGCATAAATATCAATGATTTCTGGGGGCACTGGTTTATCTCAGTTGGTAGAGCAGGCGCCCCATATACAGAGGCTACAGTCCTCGACCCACAGATCGCAGGTTCGACTCCCGGTCTGCTGATCACTTAGTGCATCCCCCACTCTCTACTCCCAACATTTCCTGTCTCTCTTCAGATGTTCTAAAGGCAAAAAGCCCCAAAAATAAAAATCAATGATTTCTGTGAGAAGCACATCACATGTAGACTTACCCTCGTTCTAGATGGTTATCTCTTAATTCCACACTTAAACTGCACTCTGTTCTTCACCTTATTAAGTTTTAATTCACAATCTACTTTAATCTGATCCCTTTGCTTTGCTTCAGTCCCCCCAACACACCTGCACCTCTGCACAGCTGCTCCCCCCCCCCTCTTTCTGTCTGCCTCTCTGTCTGCTTTGTTGACTGTCTTCAACAGCAGTCTGTTTAATTAAGTCACAAAGTTAAATATTTTCTCTCGCAATTCAGTTTTCACTGCATGTGAGCCATGTGTGCTTGAGGGACTTAATTAATGACGAAGCGATTGATCGTTACCAAATGACATCTGCACCTTTTATAAATTAATAAACAACTAATCAATGACTTTATGATCCGGGACATACGGAGTTAGATACACAGTACCTCCTCATTTCACTACAATATTGTGGCTACTGGCTGGAGGGACATCACCAGGGAGCTGATATTTACTGCACAGCTGATATAGGCACGTGGTTTGTTTACATTGCGTAATAGAACTGCATATGATACTGTAGCGGACCCTCTTTTGCCATTAGAACGAGGCACGTAGCATGGATGGGCCTGGCTGGGCCTGCCTGCACACTTCTTGCCTCAGCCCATCCACTCAAAAAGCTGTTGTTTTTTTTTAGCTGATGCTATCTTTTGCAAATGCTGTAGACATTTTCCCAGGATTCGTACAGAATATTCATTTGTGAAAGATGGATTTAGAGATTGGAAGCACCTCAGACAGGCTTGTTCTAAACACGAAAACAGCAAACCGCATGCTCATGTACTTAGTAATCTGGCGGCATACAGAGAAAGCCATGAGTCAAATAGACGCAGGACTGCATTGAGATGCTGCTAACATTGCATTTGTTGAGAAAAACCCTCAGCATGTAAATGTGGTATTAGATATAGTCATAATGTATGCCAAACAGGACATACCTCTCAGGGGGCAAAGAGAAACAGAGGAGGCTCTAAATAGAGGAGACTTTTTGGAAATATTTCAGTTTATTTTTAAGTATGACCAAGAAATTGAAAACAGGCTCCAGCAGCCTCTAAGCAATGCTACATTGATGATTCCCAACATTTAAAAGCTGGTGGAATAAGCAGCCTCATTATTACTTTGAAAAATCAAGGACAAATTACATGAGTCAACACATTTTGCTATACTAGCAGATGAGTACAAAGACCAATCCAAAGGTGAGCTAATAACCATGTGTGTGTCTCTGTTTTATTCAATGTGGGGTGATTAAGGACAGGGCTGTTGGATTTGCTGACACGGCTGATATGTCAGCAGAGGAGATATCAAGGAAGATCCTGGAAGTCCTGGAACCACTGGATCGAATTGAACCTGATGTTATGCACTGCTGCTAAAGTGTCAGGAAATGTCTGCACCTTTATGGCCTGGGTTAGGGCTGTTGATAAGCTGCATAGTTTCTGGAGCCCGCAGACAATAGCATTTCATGCAACTGCAAAAGGAAATTCACCCGGATTGGAAGCAAATTGAGCTTGAGAAAGCTACCAATGCACGATGGAGCTCAAAATCAGGATCTGTTAGTAAAACACTGCAGCTACTTGACATGATACTAGAGTCTGGCTGAGTTTCCAGAAGAAAGTGGAAAAAGTTAGAAGCAGAGTCTCTGTCACAGCAAACTCAGACAAAGAAGAATATTTTTGCTAATGACATCTGACACCAGTGACCTTGCAACGAAAGGACTACAGAGTTCTACCCTATTTGTCTCAGACTGCATTGATTGAATAAAAATTCTAAAAACAGCTTTTCAAAGTTCAGAGAGAATACAGATGGTGATTCTGACAAAGTCCTTAAATTAACTGAAAAGTTAATGAGCAAGAATGATATCAGAGATTGGGACGTCACTTCCTCGCGACAGAGAAAAATAGTGGCAAGACTGAGATACTGGTGACTACTTTTTGGGGGAAAACCTCAAGTATAAAGACCAACACAGATCTAAGGCAAATGTGGAATGCTATTCTGGATAGACAGCTAACAGAGCTGAACTGCAGATTTTCAGGAAAACACATATGGAATCATGCCAGCCAGTGGCGGCTGATGAAAAATATTCAAGGTGGGGCTGTGCTGTGCCATACTCCTGCGCCATACTGCCATTGTTTTTAACAACCATCCCACTACGACAGTTTTAAAAAGTAAACACGGGAAGCAAAATAGTGCATTTACATGGATACATCCAGCTAGCCAAGCCTTTCTGGTGTAACAGTTGCAAGAAAATCCTCTGGTGTAGGTTTTACCTTTTTCACTCGCTTGTTGGTTGATTTTAATATATGGCTGATCTGGTCCAATTTCTTTAATCCATAATTTTTCACTTAAACCTCTCCTCTCAAACGGATTTACACGGAGGACGCTTTTACGGAGTGTACAGAGTTGTTTGTGGTGTCAACGTCCGTCAATGTCATTTCCATCACTCATAGACTGATCAGACTTCAACCCCCGAGACTAACCGAATTTACCAATTTCAGAATCGCCCTTTGGACATTATTTTCTACGACGCTGATTGGCCAAATTCACGTTGATATGCGCGTATCTTGCCCCAGCAACAGTCCCTGATTGGCTACTCGTCTCTGCTTTAGGGGCGCTGGAAAAAGCGCCCATAAAGCAGAGATGAGTAGCCTAACACTTGTTTCCCACATTTCCAATGAACATTAATTAATGTAGATATTTTTTTGTATATATACATATATATATATTACATATTTAAATAATTAATTTTGTTAATATTAGTTTTTTAAAATACAATAAAAATAAAAACACACTCTCCACTAGATAGGGCGGCGCCCTAGCGCCCTCTATTGGCCAGCCGCCACTGATGCCAGCCTCCTTACTGCCTAGATCTACGACATTTGGTGAATTTGAGCTGCTGAGGAGCCCGTGCAAGCAGTTTGGCACATTCATCGCAGAAGTTTGACAACTGTCCAGGAGAGATTTTTCCAAATGTCGTGAAATCATGTACAGTGGACAGACAACATATGTTCTTGTTACAACAACAACATATGTTCTTGTTACAACAACAACATATGTCCTTGTTACATGAACAACAACAGACATATACTTGTGGTTACAATGCCAATAATGGTGGTAGACTAGGGTGAAGATTAGCAAAATAAATAAATTTGTGGCTCATCCACTTATATGCAGGCCCAGCTGCAATTTCATTTCTGGCTATGCCACTGGTTAGAACACTGTGTGAGGGGTAAACTGGTCCTGCTGTTATGTATTCGGTTGCCAAGACTTCGCGAGAGATTGATGTCCTGTGGCCGCCGCCACAAAATGTAAGTAGCGGTGTCTCCCTGTTGGGGACTAAACAACCCAATCAAAGGTAATAAAGTACTCTCCCATCTGTTACACCTCAAAGTAAACATCACATTTCTTCAAGAAACACACCATAAGAATAAAGACAATGTTACAGTTTCATTTAGCAAACGCTTTTGTCCAAAGCGACATACATCTGAGAGTTAATACAACACAAGAAACAATCAAGACAGGAGGTAACAAAGTCAGTAAGTGCTAACAAACAGCTTCAAGTGTGATCGGACACTGGTGCCGACTGGCAGTGCACGGACCGTTTTTTTTGTTTAGTTTTTTTTCATCATCAGCAACATCAACAAGGTCAATATAGTCATCATCCATCATCCCCAGACCACCTTAACATTGAGATCGAAAAATTGGGTCGCACAAATGATTCATTCTAAATTCAATAGTAGAACTAGGGCATTGCAATCCTAATTCATAAATCTACTCCATTAAGTGTTTCTGATGTAATTGACCCAAACGGTCGTTATATAGTTGTGGTTGGCTCATTGTACAACACCCCTTCAATATTAGCAAATCCGCAGGCCCCAAACTGGGATGATAGTAATTCTTTCAGAAATTTCCTTCACTCATTACCTAACAGTAACAGGATCCCTCATTCACACTTTTTGGACCTCTATCTTTGATACATTTTCAGGGTCACTTCCCCTTTGATTACAATTTTTCGGAGTTGTACCGAAGGACATACTCCTTCCCAGATACTACTCAAATGCTATTGCCTCTGCTTCTTTAATGGCTAGATGCCTATTACTTATGAAATGGAAGCAGAAGGTCTCTCCCTAAGATGTCCAGTGGGCTGGAGAACTTATGGGATTTTTACACAACGAGAAAATAAGATGTACATTGGATGGTTCTACTGGTAAATTTGATAAGACATGGCAAGCATTTCTGACATAAATGAAAAGTGTGTAGTCTTCCATAAGTGATTCCTATTCTGATCTAACTACATTAGGTCATACTGGCTCCCAGTAGCCACTCGCATCAAATTCAAAACCCTATTGCTTACTTACAAAACTACAACAAAAAGGGTCTACACTCCCTCCCGCCAACTATGCTCTGCCAATGAAAGGCGCTGGTGCTCCCATCACAACAGGGCCCTATGGGCCCTAACTAAACTCAGAACAGATCGCAAGACTGAAGCCAGGACGGAATTAGACTTTGCTGAAGGTCGGATCACTTTGTGTTTACATGTTGGATTTTGACTCTGTATGACTGTATTTCTGATTAATTAAACAACTTAAACTATATGTTTGCGCATTAAAGTGAAAACAGAGCTCTGTTGATTTTATTTTGTTTGAAAAGTTTTTTGGTATTATTCTATTTATTTTGCCTCTAGAAAATACACCAGTCTTGGTTTGATGCAAAATAAGTACATGAGCTGGAATGTAGCACAAAGTGGAACTGAAAGCGTTGCTCTGTTTATTTAAATGTGAGAGTACAATAAAAGATGGGTTGTCCCGAATATTAATACATAATTGTGATTTTAATATTGATCAAAATAATTGATTATCATTTTGGCCATAATCGGGCAGCCCTAAAACAGAATGTAAAGTGTCCTGAGAATACACAGTGATTCTAGAAGAAAGTAAAAAATAATTTATACTGTATATTACCTTTTAGGAGTAGAAATATCACAGCTTGCTCCAAATACAGAATGAATTCAACAAAATCAAATGAACAGAATAAGTAAGAAAAATATAAGGATTTAGGATGCATGTGAGCATAACATAAAGTGCATATTGGAAATTAAATACAATTCACAGGTATTGCTGGAAAACAGGAAAATAAATCAAATAGGCTGTACATAAAAAGCTACCTAGTCCTGTGGTTTCAAAAGCGATGTGCTTAGGGAAGACATAAAATCACATGTTACAGTGTCTTTTAGAACAGGGGCTCTCAAACTTTTTGGGGCCAGGGACCCCTTACAGGGTGGAACATTTTCCAAGGACCCCCTCATAAGCGTAACACCGATTAAGCATATGCTTACTACCATTTGCAGTCTTAGATGCCATTCGGACTATTTGTATTGTAAAACTTAAGTTTAACCTCTGCCAGATGTGGCCCAGATGTGGGCCATGTTCCGTTCACATGCTTTATGCCAGTGCCGAATGAATGCCAGCTGTGCCAGACTTAAGCCAAATCTGAGCCAAATGTCTCTGCTAAATACTTCAGACCTGTATCACAGTGATAAACAGAAAAACATTTCAGTTTGAATCATGTTAATTATGTTAATACCATTTATATACTTTAAAACAAAGGATCTTTTTATTCAAATTGCTTGTGGACTCAACTTGACAGCATTTATACTTTTCAAGTAATTGATCTTAAGCTTTCAGAAAAAATAAACAGTAGCAAGGCAGGGACGGTAAGTTGTGAGCTGGAAGGTTGAGTGATTCATGACAGATTGACTTCATGTGTGACAATCATATCAGTTGCTATTGATCCAAAGCTAACGTGGGTGGGAGTAATGGACACAATATGCTTGTTTCATTGGCGCAAAGGGTCCTTATCTGTAGACATGCAGTTTTTAAGGATACAGCTCAATTTGATGATTTTTTTTTTCTAACAATGTTTTTATTTTATTTTGGATTATTCATTACAGTACATGTAAGGTACAAATGCGAGGAGTTATCCAATGAATGACACTGTAATATTACATACATCCCCATTCCCCCTCAACACATACTCTCTCGTTCTCTCTCTTGTATGTATAGCTTAAAATTTTGAAAATAGAAAGATAAAAATAAGAATTAATACAGATAGTAACAAAATTAACCTGAATTCTCCAACTGTAGAAGCTCTGCTATATCTTCCTTTTTAATAAAGTCACTGAATGGTTTCCAAATTCCTTCATACACACCCAATTTATTTTTTAAGAAATATGTTATTCTTTCCATTGATATACACTGTGCCATACATTTGATTCCACGCTCCTACTGTAGGCACCACCGTTTTTTTTCCAATTCAGAGCTATCAGACGCTTTGCCTGTAATACAGCAAAGTTAATAAATGTATATTCTATAGCTCTCAGATTGAGGTCTGGTGGATACAAATGTAACAGAGTCATAATGGGATCAAGTGAAATATTTACCGACAGAATAGCCATAATTTTATCAATCACCTCCCTCCAGAATTTCTTAATCTTGTCGCATTCCCAGATACAGTGTATAAATGTTCCTTTAACTTAATTGCATTTGAAACATGTATCAGGTATATCATTGTTGTATCTTTGAAGCTTGATAGGGGTTATGTAGGTCCGTGATAACCAATTGTATTGGAGTAATTTTAAATTAGTGTTGGCTGTTTGTGATTGTGCCTCCTTACAGGCAGTGGTCCAATCATTGTTTGAAATGTCCACTTTCAATTCTGCCCTCCATGTATCAAGTTTGGGTGCTGATGATTCATTAGAACCAGATGTCAGCCAGTTGTATATTAATGAAATCCAACCTCTGTTAATACATTTGTTAGTAATAATTTCCTCTAAAGGTGTAAATGTAGGAATTGCTAATGACTAATTTTGCATAGAAGAAATAAAGCTCCGCAATTGCAAATATTTGAAGAAGTGTTTCTTTGGGATATTATATATATGAGAAATTTCCTCAAAAGACAATAAAACACCTTCCTTATACAGGTCAGATATTTTACTTAGGCCTTTCTTTGCCCACAATTTAAACCCAGCATCCAGCTTGCCTGGTTTAAATGAGACATTACCCCAAATTGGGCTAAATTGTGACAGGGAATTTAATATTTTCATGTGTTTCTTTACCTCGCACCATACATTAATCATATTCAATATTATAGGGTGAGCTGTATTCCCTAGGTATTTTAATTCAGCTGAGTACAAATATAAATGAAGTGGTATCTGAGCATATTGTGCTTCTATGTCCATCCATGGAGTCATGTTGACATCAGAAAAATAGAATCTCAAAGTGGTCAGCTGTGCTGCGAGGTAGTACCAATAGAGATTTGGACATTTCAACCTCCCTGCGTCAAACGGAAGATACAACAGAGATAGGCGAACTCAGAGGCATTTCTTATTCCATATACATTTTCTGATGAGTGGTTCTATTTTCTCAAACATTCCATCAGGTGGTGCGAAAGAGATATTTTGGAATAAGAATTTCGGTAATATGTTCATCTTTAAAATATTCAATGACATCCATCTTTCTAAAGATTTATATACTAAGTCTAATACAGGTTCATAATTTATTGGTGCTATATTTTGTAGATGAGGTACTAATTCAATGCCCAAATAGGTAAAACCAGTTGAAAACTTAAAAGAAGATATATGTTGATTGGGATTTTGTCCCTCATTTTCATTAAGCAACATGAGTGAAGATTTTGAAGCTTTCAGTTTATATCCAGAGATATCACCGAACAGGCCTAGTAGATCTAACAGTGCAGGTATGGAGGTTTGTAATTGTTTTAAAAAATAAAATTACGTCATCCGCGAACAGTGGTGTTTTGTGATCTTTGTTACCAATTGTAATTCCTTGTATTTGCCTGTTAGTTCTAATTGCTATTGCTAATGGTTCTATAGCTAATATGAATAAAAGTGGGGAAAGAGGCGAACCCTGTGGACAACCTCTTGGGATATTGAAAGGTTTGGATGTCACATCGTTTGTTAGTGCCTCAGCTACAGGGTTAAGATGTAATAGTTTAATCCAACTACAGAATGAGTCTCCAAATCCAAATCGGTTGATGACATCGAAGAGATAACATATAACGTTCAACTCTATCAAAGGCTTTTTCAGCATCAAGTGATAGAAGAGCCGTATCCCTTTCTCCCTTCTGGTTGTAGAGGATGTTAAGAACACGCCTTACATTGTGAAACCCTTGTCTTCCCTTTATAAAACCTTTTTGATCGTCCCCCACAATGCTTGAAAGTACTCCCTCCAACCTCTTTGCCAAAATTTTGCTGAGGATTTTTGTGTCTGTATTTATTAAACTTATAGGACGCATATTCTCAAATTTAGTATTAGTTTTCCCTGGTTTTGGAAGCAGGATAATCAAAGCCTCTCTCAGAGAATCAGGCAAGTAGCCAGTACAGTAGGATTCTAAATACATCTCATATAGGGGGTTATCAATTTGTCTTTGAAATGTTTATATAAGTCAATTGGAAGGCCGTCCGGTCCTGCTGTTTTTCCTGCCTTAACTGCACCTATAGCTTCAGAAATTTCAGCTGTACTTAATTGTTTGTCTAACATATTCTTACTTACCTTAGAAAACTTTGGAATATTAAGTTGGTCTAAGAATTTGGTCTGGGTATTGTGGAAACAGAATTTATAGCTTTAATTCTGTATTTGTTAACATCTTAAATAATTATGGTTTTCTTCACAATTCGTTCCACCTTTCTACTTTTAGTTAAATTGTCTCAACAAATTGTAACTTCAGAGCTGAACAACATCAGAGTGTATTCTTTTTCCTTCCTGCTATCACATCAGTCTTAATCAAGGTTTTGATGTTTCCAAAGGAACCCCTGTGATTAACTTCCCTCTATACATTTGTTTAGCCATCAGACTGTGAGTTCTTCACACCTAAGACCACTGTATGAGCCTCGAGAAGCTAGCTTGAACCCTCTTGTTAGTTTGGTCCCCCAGACACCCCCCTCTGAGAATGACACCGTAGCTTCTTTCATCTTGGTTGTGTATTGCCCTTTGTTGCTCGATCTCAATTAGCATAGCCCTTTTGGTTAGCCCTTTGTTTACTGTGACTCAAGATATATAATCTGACTAGAGCTGACTCTAGTCAGAGAGGTTTTCTACAACTTGCTGTGATGATCTCTCTCCACTGCGCAGTGAATAAAACTCATCTGAACCAGCCACTGAATCGGACCTGAAGATTATTAATTTCTTCCACAGTATCTATATTGATATTGTACTCTGATTTATAGAGATTTTCGTAGAAGTTTCTAAATACTGTGTTAATTTCCAATGGTTCGATAGTGACGTTCCCATTCGTGTCCTCTATGCTTGTAATTGTCCTCTCTGTTTGTTATTGTTTAATATGCCATTCAAGCAGCCTACCAGGCTTTTCCCCTTGATCGTAATAATTTGCAGCGGCCTTATTAGATGTTATCTCATTATATTGAGTCCTTAGTACTAGCTTGTGCACATAGTTGTCACTCTGCCCCTCCTGAAAACTCCTGTTCTCAAGAATTTTAATTTGGAGCTCCAACTCCCTACATTTTGCCTGTGTTTATCTTGATCGTCTGCTTATATAACTTATAATCTAATAAATGATTTAAAGGCTAATAAATGATTTAAAGGCTTCCCACCTAATTGTAGCAGAAGTTTGGGATGTAATAATCTCAAAATAAATGTCAATTTGTTCACCTAAAAATTGTAAGAACTTTGAATCCTGCATCCACTTTGTTTGAAATCTCATCTTAGGGGGTTGGCGAACCATTTTTGGCTGCGCATAGACCATAGAGACGATTGCATGGTCTGAGATGATTATGCTATTGTAGTGACATCCTCTAATATTGGAAATAAGCTTTGCTGACACCAGAAAGTAATCTATTCTAGAGTAACATTTATACGTACTAGAGTAACAGGAGAACTATTTTGCTGTTGGATTCAAATGCCTCCATATATCCACTAAGTTAAGTTCTTTTATAAAATGATGTAGTGTTTTTCTGGATTTCGTATGAGTGTTGTCCACTCCAGCTGATCTATCTTTGCTTCGATTCAGGACACAGTTGAAATCCCCAGCAATAATGTTTTTACCAGACAGTGTTGATATTCTCAGGAATAGGTTATTATAAAAGTTAACATCGTCAGTATTTGGTCCATATACATTAATTATATTAATCTGTGTTGACAGGAGACAACCTTGTATAATTAAAAATCTACCATTTGGATCTTCGGTTACTCTTTCAATTTGTATTGGAATAGATTCATGTATTAATGTCATTACACCTCTGGCGTTAGAAGAATATGAGGATACTATGACATGCCCTGGCCAACTATGTTTTATCTTAGATGTCTCATTAGCCAACAGATGTGTTTCCTGCAGGAATATTATCTTGGCTCTTCACTGTTTGATCCTGTTCATAACCTGCTTCACTTTGATAAGCTTTTGTAGGCCTCTACAGTTCGATGACATACATTCAGTTGAGGTATCTGTAGGAGCCATTCTTTTTGTGTATATTTGTTGCTCATACCAGTTTGCCACAGGTGGCAGTGTAGGTAGGTGGTGGTAGATTCACTTGAAAGGGCACAGTTGAAACAGCTGACAGTGACGCATGGGTGAGGGGAAGTCGCACGGTTTTTCCCGCTCGTCACGCTGGTCGCTAATCACGCTTGATCGTCAACCCCCATATTAATTAAAGTAAGTTGCTACTTGATTGAATGTTTAATAAATGGGAACATCACCCGACAGTGATTACAGCTGGGAACTTCTTTATTTCAAAAACATGGTCTCCCTCCCGCACCCAGCAGAGTGATTAAAACAGGTCAGGATAATCACTACAGTATCTGTCATTAATTTTCCATATATTTAAGAAAACGTGATGAAAGTCTAATAACTAAAATTGGTACCATGCTGCACACGAAGAGAGAGATTTCCCATCCCAAACACCCCAAACACCCACAAGCCCAACTGGAACGCATGGGCAACCCTTAATCCTTCTTTAACGTCTTCCTTCTAGTACTCTGAATAGATCCACATCACAATGAGGAGCCATTCTTCTGTTTACTTAAAATCTCCTGCTGTTGTTGCTTGTTGTTTTAAGATTAATTCTTATCTTTTCTGTTATTCGAGGGGACTTCCGGATGACGACGTAAGAGTGCAGACGCCTGCTCCAGGTTTTTCCTATCACATTTGCTAAATTTTCTACCTAAACATCGGACTTTCTTCTATCAAACTGTCACAGCGCGTTACAAAGCCATTTCGATTCTTTTGATACCGAAATGAGCAACTTTAAACAAAAGAAAAGTAGCGCACAAACTCCAGTTGCAACACGAGCCAGCACTAGCATAGCTAGCAAACTCTCAGCCATGGCAGCTGACGCAGCTTCTGCTAACGTTAAAAGCGAAGTAGCTAACATTGTCCTACCTGTCCGGGAAGATGTTATCGACACCATCTCCATGTCGCAACTGGTGGCCGAGCT
The DNA here is from genome assembly GCF_022749685.1 of Semicossyphus pulcher. Taxonomy (NCBI): domain Eukaryota; kingdom Metazoa; phylum Chordata; class Actinopteri; order Labriformes; family Labridae; genus Semicossyphus; species Semicossyphus pulcher. The sequence goes on along the minus strand of NW_027211696.1, from coordinate 1,799,883 downwards.
GGCGAAGCAGAGAGCCGGTTTGAAGGATGATGTATCTGGGCTGATTCAAGAGTCTTTAATGCCACTTCAATACAGCCATGGATGGTCGGCTCGTTCCAGACCCGCCTTACAACCACGGAGACCATCGCCGGAGAAAACCACAATTAAATCTCTCCAAACCCAGAATCAAGCACTGTGGGACCGCGTAGATGACATGGAAAACAGATCACGCAGATCCAACTTGAGAATAGTGAACATCCTGGAGGGCAGCGAGAACGGTTAGGACCCGGTCAAGTTTATCTCCGAGCTCCTGGCTGAGTGTATGGGTCCTGACGTGTTTATTGACCCGCCTGAACTGGAGAGGGCTCACCGGTCACTTGGTCCAAAACCGAAAGAGGGGAAACCAGCTAGACCATTAGTCGTGCGCTTTCATCGCTTCCAGCAGAGGGACCTACGGTGGTCCAGGAACCATGAGGTGAAGTACCAGGGGACAGCTCTGAGGTTCTACCCCGACCTGAGCCCTGCGCTGGCGAGGAAACGAGCAGCCTACAACGACGTGAAACAGGCTCTTTTCCAGAAGGGAGTCCGGTTCCGTCTGATGCACCCGGCTCGCCTGGTGGTAACTTTTGAGGCGCAGGCGTTCACCTTCGAGTCACCTGAAGACGCCCAGGAATTTTACAACCGCCGGGTAATTAAGGAGTGATAAAAACGTCCGTGACTGTTGCCGCTCATTTTTGGCCAGAAGAATGGCCTTTACACCAGGTACAGGACTTAACTAACTAGACTTTACATAAACAATACACTTGCTCTCATCGTTGGACTCAGGTATCCTTTTCTGTTTTATTCATTCTTTTTTTTTTTCTTCTTTTATTGCTGTGTCTGGTTATTTTAGGCATAAATGCTGAAACAACTTGTGTGGCATGTCAATATTATTACTTTCGAATTTCCCCTTAAGCAACTCAATACCTGATGCTAGGTTAAAACCCATTTTTTTGCTCTAAGTGCCATATATACTTAATATAAATGTATAATGCTTCTTTCTTTATTCTGACAACTTCATTAGCTATAAGTTTAAATAATGATGTGATGACTCTTGCACAAAATGATTGGGAGTACCTCGAGTGGAAATAGGGTTAATGAGGAGGCACTCCCGGAAGAACAGGGGAGATATGGCGAGCCTGCAGTTTTCCTCAGTTGGGGAGGTAAACATAGGCGTTGTTTTTATTTTGGTTTATCACATTCTGTTGTTATTTTGGGTAATTGTGGGTTCTGTTAGGGCTTTTAGGGTATTGGGTGTGTGCATCCCTGGATTTCGAACCCATTTCAGCAGTTTTATTAGTTTGTTTTCACCATGTTATTATATACTTTTAAGTGGAGGCTTTTTTATGCTCTTTGGAATGAATGCTGGGCTGTGGTGTGGCGGATCATGTATTCCCATAAACATTACTGATAGATCTAGTAGACCATGAATAGGACACAGGAAAGTAATCAGAGCACAGGAAGGGCAAATATAAGATTCATTTCATGGAATGTCAAAGGTTTGAACGGACCAGTAAAGCGAGCTAGAATATTTGCTCATCTTAAACTCTTAAAATGGGAAATTGCTTTTTTGCAAGAAACACATTTAATGGTTAAAGACCACATCAGATTAAAAAAACCGGGGATTGGCCAAATTTTTCATTCAAGTTTTAACTCAAGGTCACGTGGCACAGCAATTATAATTCATAAAAAAAACACTCTTCAATGCCACAAACATTATATCTGACCCACACGGCCGTTTTATTATCGTTTCAGGGTCCCTCTACCACAAACCTGTCCTATTGGTTAACGTATATGCACCCAACTGGGACAATGAGAAATTCATAGAAAAAGTAATCTCGTCTATACCCGACTTAAACTCACGCTCCTTAATTTTTGGAGGAGACCTAAACTGTACAATTAACCCTTCCTTGGACTGTTCTAACCCAAAGTCAAAAGTCCCTTCCAAAATGGCTAAAACATTGTCATCATTCATGAACCAAATTAGATGTATTGACCCATGGCGCTTTAGCTTCCCCCTTTAGTAAAGTATTTTCCTTTTTTTCACATGTCCATCATTCGTATAGCAGAATTGATTATTTTTTCATAGACAGTGTATTACTCCCCTTTGTTAAAAAAACCCAGAATATTCCACTATAATTGAATCCCCAGTAATAGCCCCAGTAATATTCAAAGAGGTTTCATGACTGGTCGTCATTCCTTCTCTAACATCCGGAGCCTTCTTAATGTCATATGCTCTCCTGCATCTGGGGAGGTACCAGAGGTGGTTATCTCCCTGGATGCAGAGAAGGCCTTTGACAGAGAGGAGTGGGCATATTTACTTGAATGTCTGCAGGCCTTTGGTTTCGGACCTACTTTTATTGCTTGGATTAAACTTTTATACGCCTCACCAAAGGCTTCAGTGATCACGAACGGGAAGCGATCTGAATTTTTTTCATTATCAAGAGGGACACGTCAGGGGTGCCCACTAAGTCCTCTTCTGTTTGCATTTGCCATTGAGCCTCTGTCTATCATGTTAAAATCATCCCCGGAAATAAATGGAATCTTTAGATGGGGGAGGGAACACAAGGTGGCCTTATATGCCGATGACTTACTGTTGTACGTGTCTGACCCGGTACGGTGTGTCTCCTACATAGTTCAGGCGTTGTATAGATTTGGCATCTTTTCAGGATATAAGATTAACCTTACAAAAAGCGAGTGCTTTCCAGTGAATAACTTAGCTCTTGCAATCCCACAAAGGGACCTGACATCTTTATATATTAATATCATAACTTTTATTTATTTATTTAATTACTTATTTCATTTCCTTAGACTGAGATGCACTGGATGTTGTAGGGTGGGGGGATGGGATGGGTGGGTGGCGGTGTCAATTTTGTATATGTGTTTTGTGAAAAATCAAAAAATATTATCTTTTTGTATAACTGTTTTTGTGCACCTTGTTCTCAATAAAAAGACATATAAAAACTCTCAAGTTGTTTTACTTTTAGAAGTGGTTAGGAATGTTTAAAGTTTGTAATTTGCAGGATTAGCAACAGTGCAGGGAAAACAGTGTCTGCTCAGCGTGCCGCCATTAGTATCGACACAGTCACTTACATTAGACATCGTTTTAAGCGGATTTGCAGGTTGGAGTTCCCTGAGACTATGCAGCAAGATAACGTAGAAACTGAATTCAAGAGTTTTTGACAGTTACTTGTGGATAACTTTTTGTCATCTGTGCACGTCAGTGCTCTGGCATCATAAAAAGGGGCTCTGAGATGGCCTTTGCAACCACAGCCGCACACAGCAGAACATCACAAGTTAATTCAAACTTCAGCTGACCAGTTAATTCTTTTACGTCACAAATGACTTATGCTTTAGGTGTATTGAGTTTGAGTTATTGTGATGCGTTAATCAATTTGACTATGCTCTCTATTCACTCAATGTTTTCATGGCATTACGTTATTTTAAGAAAACAGAAGCAGAGAAGACACCTTTGTAGCTATCAGCGGTGGCGAGTGTAAAGTCCACTGTTGTCATGTAATGTTGTCCACAGAAAAATGAATGTTCCAGCAAACTGTGTGTCTTACAATGTCTCAAAAGACACTGCTTAATTAATGAAATGAATGAAATACAGCAGCAAAGAAGTAGAGTTATTTATTTCCTTGTTTGTGTACAATGGACTCGCCCACACACATCTGTGACCGTCACCAGTTAATTCCAATATTATGTGTCTGCAGAGCCGGAGGTTGCAGATTCTGGACCGCATTTCTAGGACCCTCATGTTTTTGTGACAGTCCCACCTATTGGACGACTGTAAAAAGCGACTAATGCCGTTTTCCGACCAAATACCACTTTTTTGTCGAACAACCTATAGCTTTAAAGGTTTATTACACCCAAATACTAATTCTAACAACAGTTTAAAGGTTTATTACACCCAAATACTAATTCTAAAAACAGTTTAAAGGTTTATAACACCCAAATACTAATTCTAACAACAGTTTAAAGGTTTATTACACCCAAATACTAATTATAAGAACAGTTTAAAGTGTTTACACCCAAATATATATATTTTGTATAAATGTAAACATAACATTCACAGATTCTTGAGATATTGAAATCTTTATTAAAGTAAAAAAACAGAACAACAAAAAAGTGGTATTTGGTAAACGGCATTAGTCGCTTTTTACAGTCGTCCAATAGGTGGCACTGTCGCAAACAGCCAGGGTCCTTGAAATGCGGTCCCAAAATTGCAGTCCTGAATCTGCAGCCCCTGGCTCTGCAGACACATGCTACACATTAATTCAAGCACCAGTTAATCTGGCACACCGGCAGTGTTTCCGCTACTTACATTTTACCGGTGGTTCCCCTGCTCTCCTTGTTGAGGAAGAGCACTGACACAGTGACAGGAGTCACAGCACATCAGGACGCTCCCTGTCCGCACACAATCTTATGCAGTTCTGTAACTCAATGTAGACATTCCTACTGTGTATCTCTGTATGTCCCTATTGTAAATGCATTGATTGTTGCTGTTTATAAAGCATGTAAAAGGTGCAGATGTCATTCGGTAATGATCGATCGTTTTGATCGCTATGTCATTAATAACTTCCCTCGTGCACATGTGTCTCACGTGCTGTGAGAACTGAATTGTGAGAGAAAATATTTAACTTCTGTGACTTAATTAAACAGACTGCTGATGAAGACAGTCAACACAGCAGACAGAGAGACAGACAGAAAGAGGGGGCCGGGCCAGCAGCTGTGCAGATAGCAGAGGTGCAGGTGTGTTGGGGGGACTGAAGCAAATTAAAGTGATCAGATTAAAAATAGTTTGTGAATTAAAACGTAAATTAAGGTGAAGAAGAGAGTACAATTAAACTGTGGAATCTAGAAAGCGGGTAATCCAGACTGAGTAAGTCTACATGTGATGTGCTTCTCACAGAAATCATATATATATGCGATGATTGCCATGTTATGCCTCCAGCATATTTTTTGAGCGTGCAGTACCTTTGAGGTTATTCTTTAGAATATTCTGGACAGTATTTGTCATTGTTTTGGAATGTTGCAATAATAATAAACATACATTTGCATAAAGGAAGCGTATTTGCTCATTCCCATGTTGATAAGAGGATTAAAAACTTTAAAAAAAATATCTCTTTAAGGTACATTTACAACAGGTATAAAATGTGCGCTTCATTTGCGATTAATCACGAGTTAACTTCAGACAACCATGCGATTAATCGCGATTAAATATTTAATCGACTGACAGTCCTAATTATGATACATGAACTGCTGCAACGTGAATTTTGTTTAGTTGCTGTGAAGAAATAAATCTGTCGACAGTTAAAGTCAATATTAACACTCCCTCTCAGTTATTTAAGGCAAACTGCTCATTGCACCAAGTTAGAGGTTAGCGTACCTATTATTCTCATTGGCTGAATACTGTGTGAGTAACTTTGTGAAAGAGACATGAAACGGATTGCCACATTTATCCAAATCCTTTTTTTTACACTCTGCAACTCTCACAGTTTTTTTTCTTACCGTGCCAGCCCATGGAGTAGGGGAATGCCATTTCAAACAGATTGTCATACTTGGTCAACAGTCTCTTCATAATGTCAGCCAGACCTGATATAGACAGGAAGTAGACACATAGAAGTAAGTTAGTACAGTCAGTAACTATTGTTAATAGCAGTGCATTGTAAATGACATGAGAAAGATTAGCTAAAGCAAGAGCGTGTAAGCATGTAAAATATTATTTTTCTTTTTCAAGTTTATATATATATATGTTTGAAAAATGAAAATACAATACATTAAAGTATGAAATATTCTAGTACAACAATAAATGGACAACTGACAACAACAAAATAGACATTGCAAATTTCCAAAAACAAAATGTGACTTAATAAAACATTGAGAGACACAGATCACTTTCTTACATAAAGGTCATATCGACAGCAAGTTCTCAGTACAGTTAGATTATACAGTGGCACCATCAATCATGTACAGAAGAAGGTTTTAAATATAATCTAGAAGGGGGTGCCAAATACTGTAAAATGATTTTCTCTTGTTCCTCAAACAGTAAGTTATTTTCTCTAGGGTCACACAGCTGTTGATTTCAGAGAGCCTCAGTCCCATTGAAAGCCAGGCCTCTGATTTCCATTTTAAGTTTATTTAGAATCACATAGAATAACAGACTGTCATACAGTCATCATTTCATTTCATTTCAACTTCCAGAGTGGTCAATTTTTTCCCTGTTTTTTAAAAAAAGAGAAAAAACTATACATTACAACATGGGGTGCATGTCCATTCATAAAAAAGATATAAAAAAATACACATACGTATACACACAAGTGTTAAGTATAACTTACCCCATAGTTGGGGTGACTGGCTTAGGCAATTTTTTTCTCTAGTTAGGGCCCGAGCACCGAAGGCGGTGCGAGAACCTCTTGAAATTGAAGGAATTATTATTCTTTCTTTGTTTGTTTGTTTGTTTGTTTGTTTGTTTGTTTGTTTGTTTGTTTCTGGTGCCAAATGAATCGCATATTTGGCGGCTTTAACATGCCCCAAAACTCATCAAATTTGGACTGTGCATCAGGTCTGGTGAAAAATTTGATATTTTGTGGGTTTCGCAGATGACTGTTGCAAAATGGCTCTATAGCGCCCCCTAGAATTTTAGCAAAATTCAGCCCCTAAAGGAGGTTTCACCTACGGGCCTGAAATTCGGTAGGCATATGTATCATGTCCATACCTACAAAAAAGTCTCATATACATATGCCCATAACCCAACAGGAAGTCAGCCATTTTGCTTTGAATTTCAAAATAAAGCGTGTTTTTGTGGATTTCCAGTGGTCATACTTTAACGAACTCCTCCTAGGGACTTCCTCCCAGACTTTTCAAAGTCGGTCAGTGTATTGACAAGACATTGGAGATGAAAAGTTATCAAAAGCTTGAGTTTTTGAGAATGGGCGTGGCCTTAGCGGGGGGTCAAAGTCTGATGTTTGTTTGGCAAAATGCCAAAAATGTAAAATCACTGTAACTCTCACATATAGTCTTCTGCCTTTTTCATATTTCACGTGTATGACAAGAGTCCCAGCCTGAACACAATTACATGAAAATATTTCCCATCACTACTGGCTACTGGAAACAGGAAGTGACATATTTTACTCTACAAGCCCCTCCTCCAAGGTGGTAAAACATGTTAACCTCAAATTCATGTCAGGAAACTCTTAAGACCTTGATTAAGGTCTGTGACAAAACTTGGTGAGGTTACAACAGAGGGCGTGACCCTGGCGGCGCCACGAATATAACCTTCGCCATGATGCCTCGCCATGACATTTAGGCTGCAATAACTCGCCTGTACTTCATCCTGTCTGCACCAAATTTCACATGCTTGATCAGAGTCCCGCCCTGAACAGATCTACACACTCCTTTCCTTACCAATCCTATAGCGCCACCCACTGGTGACAGCCTGTATCAACTCTCATATACATTGTCCAATCTCCACCAAATTTCACAAGTTTGATGAGGGTACCGCCCTGAACACATCTACATATACATTTCTCACTCATAGTCATAGCGCCACCTACTGGGCAGAGTCTGTATAAACTGTCATATACATTGTCCAATCTCCACCAAATTTCACAGGTTTGATGAGGGTACTGCCCTGAACACATCTACAGATACATTTTTCACTCAAAGTCATAGCGCCACCTACTGGGCAGAGCCAGAACTACCTCTCACATACAATGTTATATCAGCTTCAAAATTTACATGCATGATTATAGTCTCGGCCTGAACAGGTCTACATGTTAATCTTTCACTCATAGTCATAGCGCCACCTACTGGTAAGAGCCAGTACTACCTCTCATATACATTGTCCAATCTCCTCCAAATTTCACAGGTTTGATGAGGGTACTGCCCTGAACACATATACATATTATTCTTTCGCTCATAGTCATAGCGCCACCTACTGGGCAGAGCCAGTACTAACTCTCACATAGATTGTCCGATCAGCTCCTAATTTTACATGCATGATAACAGTCTCGGCCTGCACAGGTCTACATAATCATTTTTCGCTCATACTCATAGCGCCACCTACTGGCAAGAGCCAGTACTACCTGTCACATACAATTTTATATCAGCTTCAAATTTCACATGCATGATTATAGTCTCGGCCTGAACAGATCTCCATAGGAATTTGGGTGATGCTGATATCACAACCTACTGGTGCACAGTCCCTGGCTGCAGCACATGCTGTGGGTGCAGCACGCCCTGCTTCTGCGACACGCCCCGCGGCCGCGACACGCCCCAACGTGGCCACGGGTGCGAGGGCCCGTTCATCGCCGCTTGCGGCTTTAATTATTGTTGTTGTTGCCTGTCGTCCAGCTACGCATAGTATTCCAATTAAGTTTTTTGTTATTTGTAGATGAATGTAGGATTCCAGCGAAAAGGTGGTCCCAATTAAAGTAACATTTGTCCCAAATTCATTTGCTAATTCTTAGTAGATCTTGCAACAAAAAGTGTAAACTTTAGGACAAGCCCAAACTAGGTGGTAGTGATTTGCTTCCTGGGAGCCACGGTTTCTTCAGCAGCTGGAAAAGCCTGAGTCGTGAGACTTCTGAACAGGTCTCTGGACTCTTCCAACCAAATGCTCAACCTCATGGCAAAGTAGGTTCTCAATTTGGCGGATATGTAGCATGTATGCAACTGTTTTGTCAATTTGAGTTCCCAGTCGAACACAGTTAGCGGTGCGCTCTGCAGTTATGTTGGTTTCCGTCCCCGTCACAGCACCGAAACCGCCCTCATCAAAATCACCAACGATCTCCTCACTGCAGCTGACACCGGTTCACTCTCCATCCTCATCCTCCTTGACCTGAGTGCGGCCTTCGACACTATCTCCCACCCCATCCTCCTCAGTAGACTCTCCTCCATTGGCATCACTCACACCCCCCTTCACTGGTTCCGCTCCTACCTCACAGGCCGCACCCAGTTCATTCAGCTCAAGTCCTTCACATCCATCCCCTCCCCAGTCACTACAGGTGTGCCCCAGGGCTCTGTCCTGGGGCCCCTCCTCTTCATCACTTACCTCCTCCCCCTTGGCCATATCCTCCGCAAATTTAACATCCGTTTCCACTGCTTCGCGGATGACACCCAGCTCTACCTCTCCTGCAAACCGAATTCCACACTCCCACCCCCCTCCCTCTCCTCCTGCCTTTCTGAAATAAAATCCTGGTTCACCTCAAACTTTCTAAAATTAAACAGCAATAAAACCGAAATCCTTCTTATCGGCACCAAATCCACCTTATCTAAAGTTGACAGTTTCTCACTCTCCATTGACGACACCCCTGTTTCCCCCTCCCCTCAGGTTAAGAGTCTGGGTGTCATCCTCGACAGTACTCTATCTTTCCAATCACACATCAATAACGTCACCCGGTCCGCTTACTTTCACTTACGTAATATCAACCGTCTCCGCCCCTCCCTCACTCCCCACACCTCTGCTATTCTTGTCCACAGCCTCGTCACCTCCCGCCTTGACTACTGCAACTCCCTTCTCTTCGGCCTCCCCCAGAAAGCCCTCCATAAACTTCAGCTTGTCCAGAACTCTGCCGCCCGGATCATCACCAGAACACCTTCTTCCCACCACATCACCCCCATCCTACAGCAACTCCACTGGCTCCCAATAAACCAACGGATCACCTACAAAATCCTTCTGTATACTTTCAAATCCATTCACAACCTCGCCCCTCCTTACCTCTCTGACCTCCTGCACATTGCCACTCCATCCCGCACCCTCCGGTCTTCCTCCTCCATCCACCTCACCGTACCCCCTGCCCGCCTCAGCACCATGGGGGCTAGAGCTTTCAGCCGCTCTGCTCCCCAGCTCTGGAATTCCCTCCCACCCGACCTCCGAAACTGTACCACCCTCCCGATCTTTAAATCAAATCTCAAAACCCATCTGTTCCGCCTCACCTACTCTCCCCAACTCTAAGCACTGTCCCTCACCCACTCCTAATGTATTTTATCTGGTCTGTTTTACCCTTGTTGGTGTTTTTACTCTTGTTTGTGTTTTTTGTACAGCGACCTTGGGTGTCCTGAAAGGCGCTTATAAATAAAATGTATTATTATTATTATTATTATCTGCTCCAACTGCAGGTAATCAAATTGGATTCACAGCAAACTCTGGCATGCCGGGGGGATAATTCTTATGTAAATTGTTGTAATTATGGCACAACGCAATGCACTGTAGCCTCCAAACATGACAAAAGCAATACACTGTAATGTTCCTTACCAAAATAAACTTACAATTGCAGTAGAAAGTAGGAGAGGATTTCTCAGGCAGATGTAATGTAGCAGACAGGATCAAAGCTCCGTTTGATCTCTTGAGCTCCATACAAATGCCACAGATATCAAACTACACACATTAATGACTTCTTGGACATAAACTTGACAAAAGATTGCATACACTTTAGAAATAGTTTTAAAAAATGGTTGGTCATTATGGAATAATTGTTTCATTGTTTCAAAGCGGCAGTATTTCCCTATTGTCTAGGTTAACCTATATTCAGAAAAGGAACTGTATAGTTTTAATAATCTGTAGATGGGAAAGGGAGGTTTAGTTAAATATAGGATAATGTCATCAGCAAAAAGTGATATCTTGTGCGTCTCATGACCGGACCTAAAGTCAGTCTATATTAGGGTTACCTCTAATGGCCTCAGCCAACAGCTCAATCACGAGTACAAAACAAGCAGGACTAGCTGGGCATCCCTGTTGGCTACCCCTATAGAGATGGAAAGAAGGATTAGAAACAATACTATTCGTAATAATACTTGCTTTGGGAGGTTTGTAAGGTGATTTTTTCACATCGATAAACACAGCACAGAGACCAAATTTTTTAAAAACACGAAACAGATATGGCCATTTGACCATATCAAAGGCTTTTTCCGTGTTAAGTGACACTGCAGACTTGGTTTTCTATTTTTATTAGCAAGGCTGAGTATGTTGAACAGTAACCTTAAGTTATTAGAGGACAATCTTTTCATACTGTTGATCCTGATTGACCAGCAGGGGGAGATGTTTCTCTAGTCTTTTAGATATCATTGAATAACCTATTTATAATCTGTGTTTTTCCCACCTTACATACATCCATTCATAGTGGTACAAGAAGGTCTTTAAACTCATAAAATTCTGAGGGAAAGCCAACGCTCTTCAAGACTCTTGTCTTTATATGATAGAAATGGCAAGTCAGCCAAGGAGAGAAAGGAGTCTATTTTTGATGGATCTCAGTCTGATTGTGAGGTGAAAAGGTCGGTATAACATTTTTTTAAAAGGCATCATTAATTTCTATGGCAGCAGCTCTGGCAGGTCCTGACAGGTCATGGTAGCTACTGGCAGTTCCCCTGGGCCGGCCTGGCAGCCACCAGAGCTGCCACCTGCCCACTCTTGCAGGTTGTGGCAGTTCCCCCTTACTGAGCTCTCGCTGTCTTCCTGTAGTCCCACGTACATTATACCATCTGGTTCTCCAGTAAATCAAGTTGGTTTTTGAGGAATAAGTTGTCTTTCTGCATTTGCTTAGTCAGTAACATCCATTAACTGTGTCCTCTGTGTATGGCTGTTGAGCTATATTTACCTTTGCTAGTAAGCCCTCTACAGTAGCATTTAGTCTGTCGATGGAAGTTTGATGTTCCGCAGATTGTAAATAAATTTTCTGTGACAGAGTCCTGTTTCCCTTGTGGATTTCTCTGATGAGTACAGCAAGCATATCGGCAAAATTCTCGGGTTAATAACGGGTTAGCATCTTACATAACAGCCTTGTGTGTGCTAATGTTAGCTACGGCATCACTAGTGAGAAAATTTGTATCGCTTTGGCCGTCTTTTTGGTTCAGAAGTCGGCGGTCCATCCTTCATCTGGTAAGTACCTTAAATAAAATTGGTCAAACTCAAAAGTCTAAGTTAGCATTGTTTAAATTAAAGAGAAAGAAAGATATCAGCTCATTCACGTCTGTTCAGGTCCTCAGCATCCATAGTTCCTCATATTTTTTATTTTAAAAAGAAGTATTTAAAAGAAGTATTCTTTCTTTAGTATTCTTAAGGGGTTTATCATAACATCATAATTTATCATTGAAAAGCTTATAAAATGTCTTTATCGACAGGCTATGTACCACAGTCTTTTAAACTAGCTGTAATTAAAGCCTCTTCTTAAAAAGCTTAGTCTTGATTCATTCACTTTAGCTAACTATAGACCTATATCTAACCTTCCTTTTCTCGCAAAGATTATTAAGAAAGTAATGGCTAACCAGTTATGCGACTTTCTTCATAACAACTTTTTATTTGAGGATTTTCAGTCAGGATTTAGAGTCCACCGTAGCACTAAGACATGAGTTTCAAATGGTCTACTTATCTCTTTGGACAGAGAACTTCTCTCTGTACTTGTCCTGTAAGATCTTAGTGCTGCATCCGACACAATAGACCATCACATGCTGCATTACAGGATCTGCATTAAGTTGGTTTAAATCTTATTTATCAGATCGATCTCCGTTTGTTAATGCTAATTATGTATCCTCTATGCACACCAAAGTTAGTCATGGAGTTCCACAAGGTTCTGTTAAAAATATTGCAGTGTACATACAATATAAAAGTCCAGTGTGCGTTAATGTTATGCATAATCTGAATTAAACATTCGGGAAATGTTGAGTGACTGGGGGGCTGGATGACAGTCAGTGTACCAGATGGTGATGGAGCAGGTGAGAATGGACTCAATGATGGCGATGTAGAAGTGCACCATCATTGTCTTTAGCAGGTTGAACTTCTTCAGTTGCCACAAGACGTACATCCTCTGCTGTACCTTTATGATGAGGGAGTTGATGTTCAGCTCCCACTTGAGGTCCTGGGTGATGATGGTCCCCAGGAAGCGGAAAGACTCCACAGTAGAAACAGTGGAGTCACTGATGGTGATGGGGGCAGGTGTGGCTGCTTTCTTCCAAAAATCCACAACCACCTCCACTGTCTTCACAGCATTAAGCTCCAGGTTGTTTTCACTACACCAAGTCACCAGATGGTCAATCTCCCACCTGAAGACGGACTCGTCCCCACTGGAGATGAGTCCAATGAGGGTGGTGTCGTCTGTGAACTAAAGGAGCTTGGATTGGAGGTGCAGCTGTTGGTGTACAGGGAGAAGAGCAGCGGGGAAAGAACACAGCCTTGAGGGGTGCCGGTGTTGATGGTCCTGGAGTCAGAGACGCGTTTCTCCAGCTTTACATGCTGCCTCCTGTCAGGCAGGAACACTGTGATTCACCTGCAGATGGAGTCGGGCACATTCAGCTGGGAGAGCTTGTCCTGAAGCAGAGCCGGAATGATCGTGTTGAAGGCAGAGCTGAAATCCACAAACAGGATCCTGGCATAGGTTCCTGCTGAGTCCAGATGCCGGAGGATGAAGTGTAAGGGCCATGTTGACTGCGTCGTCTACGGACCTGTTGGTTCTGTAGGCAAACTGCAGGGGGTCCAGGAGAGGGTCTGTGATGTCCTTGAGGTGTGTGAGCATCCGGCGTTCATAAGACTTCATTACCACAAAGGTCAGAAGGACGGGTCTGCAGTCATTAAGTCCTGTGGTCCTTGGCTTTTTGGGGACAGGAATGATGGTGGAGAACGTGAAGCAGGCTGGCACGCGGCAGGTTTGTAGTGAGGTGTTGAAGATGTCTGTGAACACCAGATACAGCTGATCTGCACAATTCTTCGGGGTGTTTGGGGGGAGAGTCCGGTCCGGCTGCAATTATAAATATCAGTTTTCCCCATAGTATCATTATTATAGTTAGCTAATGCTAAAAATAGACCTGTTGATTTCAACTGTTACAATTATTATTATCAGCCTTTCATCATTACTGTGCTGTTCTTGCTAATATTAAACATTTATACCATCACACCTGTTGTACATATTTTGTATTATACCTATTGTTTTTTATATATTTTCATTCTTATTGCCTATTTTTTATCTTATTCTATTTTAGTCCTTTACTTATTTTTTTTTTCTAGTTCTGTGTTAAATGTTCTGCACATAAATCACCAAAACAAATTCCTTGTATGTGTAAACCTACTTGGCAATAAACCCTGATTCTGATTCTGATTTATTATTATTGGCATTGTAAACATAAGTATGTATTTTCTGTTGTTGTTGATTTAACAAAAATATATGTTGTCGTTGCTCTGTTTGGCTGTGTCTATCCTGCATCTCTCTCTATCCCATTTTTCGGCCCATTCAATTGAGGCAGATGGCTGTTCAACATAAGCCTGTGTGTAAGCCCAAGTTCTGTTCGATGTTTCTGCCTGTTAAAAGGAAGTTTTTCCTTTGCCACTGTTGCCAAATGTTGCTAAGTACTGCTCATGGTGGATTCATGTTGGGTCTCTCCCTAAATAATATGTAAAAAAAATCGGTCCAGACCTGCTCTTTTTGTAAAGTGTCTGGAGATTACTTTGGTTATGATTTGGCGCGATACAAATAAAATTTGATTTATTGATAAAATAAGATGCGATAAGATAAGCCTTATTTATCCCCCACAGGAGAAATGTACTCGTTACTGCAGCTCACAAAACAGGCAAATTAAATAAAGTAGTCAAGTAATAAAAAAAGACAAAAAGTAGGTGGCAAAACAAAGATTACAAATATGACAATATACTGTAAATAATAACAGTCACAAAATAATTAAAAACTATTGCCAGATTGATTGAACCAATTTAGCATATCATTGGTATAATGCTTGATTGATATATGTCTAAATAAACCAATTTTGATTCCGTCAATAAGATGCTAGCCTTGTACTAACAAATCCATCTGCAGTTTAAATGGTTGCAGGCATAAATCAGTTGTTTTAGAGGACATAAAAATTCTGCTCTTCTGGTACCTGCTGACTGAGGCGGCGGATTTTGATCTGTGTGCTTTGGGGTCTCACACCGTCATTGAATACAAGCTCAAACTCAAAAGCCTCTCAACTATCAACTATCAACAACCAAAGGTTCAATTTTGACAACAGCAACAACTGTTACTGCTACTCATTTTAAGATTAGATTAAAATGAGGAAGTAAGTTAAAAACAAATTTATTTAACTCAATCCCAAATATTTATTTTTGTTTTATGAACTATGTATAATTGTGAGGGCTGGAAAAAATACATGCAAATAAAAAGCATGGTAGCTATAGAGACATCATCTATTTCATTAATCCATACACATCCTAATATTGGTAAAATGTTATCATTTGTGATAAGTTATTTTTTGGATTAATTACAATGTGTATTTGATGCAATTAGTTGATATGGAGCTGATTCAAATCACTGTGAACACCACTTCACGCACTGAATTATCATGATGTAAAATGAATAGTCATCTCCCCTGGGAAGAGTTCATGTGCTTTGAATGACCATGGAAGAAAAGGAAGAAAATTGCCTTCCCCCTTTATAGCTTGGCAAACATACTAACCCTCCCTCTCCTCTCCTGTCAGTTCATTGATTCTGAGAACATGGCGTCGTGGTAACAACAGCGTCTGGTAGGGCCATGTTGCCCAATATGGTACCACTGCAAGCCAACAAGAATTCTCCACCACCAACCGCTCCTAGAGAAGAAAGAAAATTGAAATGTTTTTGAATATGCAGGGAAAAAGTATCATTTGTAAGGCTTCACTATGAATTTTCAAAGTTAAATACATAATAACACTAAATTATTCATCACGCCCTGTGCACTGCCTGTCGGCACCTGTGTCCGATCACACTTGAAGCTGTTTGTTGGCACTTAACTGATTTTGTTCTTTCCTGTCTTGATCCTTGCTTGTGTTGTATTAACTCTCAGATGTACGTCAAGCTATTTCCCCCAAGGGCGTCAACCAGCACATCACCACATATTGATCTTCATAGGTCTGCAACGTTGTATAAATATCGGAGAGTATCGTTTACTTTGCCTTTAATATCTCTGGAACGCTGCATGCTACAGACTTACTTTTTTTTGCTGTGAAGCAAAGTGAAGCGTCTCTCTTTCATGAGCTACCTGATCAGGCCTCCAACCACAGTGTCTTTATTGAGACTCTATACAGTGAATCCATAACAACGCATCCAATAATGAATGTCTTACTGAATGTCATTGTCTAGTGATAATTTTTTCCATGTGAAATCTTTTAGCCGTTAACTTAACCACTTCCTGGTGCCTTAAACTTTCCACCAACCAGAGGCTCTGTTACAAATAAGAGTCAGTGTTGATCTAAAAGAGTGTTTGTACAGTGAGATAGAAATCATGTCTCCTATCAGTGGTTTTATACAAGCGTAGCACTTGAAAAAACAAGTAGAACAGCTTAAATGCAATAAATAATGTGTACATTCTTTGTGCATATGGATAGCATTGAAATAGGCACAATCACTATTCCATGGTAATTTGCTTTAGTTTCATTCAATTATTTCACATTATATTGGGGCATCATATCGTACACCACAGCACAGAAATAAGCCGCTTAAAAGAGCGACTCTACCTACAGAGCAACTGTATCCCTTAAGGCAGAAAAGTTGCTGGGACCTGATGGCTTCTGCCAAGAATTCTACAAAAATCAAGCCATCTTGTAGCTGGACCACTCACTGACATGTATCCCTGGATGCCAATAAGTCATTGAGGGAATACTTATTTCATATTTCAGGGGGGCTTGTATAGTAATGAATGGCAAACAATTGACGCATACGTTTAATCAAAATAAATGTCTTCCCTCAGCTCTTATATTACCTACAAATGCTACCTTTATGTATTTCCAAGTTGCTCTTGATGTACAAAAGGCATTCTCGAGATTCTTATTGTGAGAAGCTGCAAGTGTTTTCCCCCTCCTCTCCACAAGAGACACCCAGTGGTGGCTCAATAGATTTGGGTACCTCCCACTCTATTAATAGAGGCCTGGATGAGGACTTCCTGTTCTTTGTCTTCAAACACATCCACCTTGATGCAGTGTTTGCCATGCGTGTTTTGAGTTCATTCGATGTAAGTAGCCGTTTACCTTTATTAAAAGGTTGATGGATAATTTAATTTGTTAAATAATATTACGATGAAGTATGTTCAGTTAGTCATTATTTTATGGATTTATGGAACTTTAATTAGGGCCCGAGCACCAACGGGTGCGAGGACCTTATTGTATCTGTAAGGATTATTATTAGGGCCCGAGCACTGCACGCAGTGGCGAGGACCTATTGGAATGCAAGGAATTCTTATTATTATTACGCCCAAAAGATTTGCATATTTGGTGGCTTTAACATGCCCCAAAACTCATCAAATCTGGAATGTGCATCACAAGTAGGAGAAATTTACGTGTGATAGTGCTTTCGTGAATGGGCGTGGCAAAATGGCTCGCTAGCGCCCCCTAAAGTTCAGCCCCTCACACAGGTTTGACCTACGTGTACCAAATTTGGTACACATATGTATCATGGCAGGACCTACAAAAAAGTCTATTATGGATATACCCTAAACCCAACAGGAAGTCCGCCATTTTGTTTCTTATGGTCATTTTTGGCATATTTCGCCATATTCACAGGGTCCATACTTTAACGAACTCCTCTTACAGACTTCGTCCCATCCTTTTCAAACTCGGTCAGTGTATTGACAAGACATTGGAGATTAAAAGTTATCAAAAGCTTGAGTTTTTAAGAATGGCCGTGGCCTCGGCGGGGGGTCAAAGTCAAAATGCGAAAAACTAAGAATCACTGTAACTTTCACATACAGTCTTCTATCTTCTTCATATTTCACATGTATGAAAAGAGTCCCAGCCCCAACACAATTACAGGAAAATATTTCCCATCAGGCCTAGCGCCACCTACTGTAAACAGGAAGTCACATGTTTTTCCTCTACAGGCCCCTCCTCCAAGGTGGTCAAACATATTAACCTCAAATTCATGTCAGGAAACTCTTAAGACCTTGATTAAGGTTTTTAAAAGGCCTCGCTAAGGTTTCAACAGAGGGGGTGACCCTGGCGGCGCCACAAATATAACCTTCGCTATGATGCCTCGCCGTAACATTTAGGCATTGATAACTCGCCTGTACTTCATCCTGTCTGCACCAAATTTCACATGCTTGATAAGAGTCCCGCCCTGAAGAGATCTACAGACTCCTTTTTTTGGCAATGCTGTAGCGCCACCCACTGGTGAGAGCCTGTATCAACTCTCATATACATTGTCAAATCTCCACCAAATTTCACAGGTTTGATGAGGGTACTGCCCTGAACACGTCTACATATACATTTTTCACTCATAGTCATAGCGCCACCTACTGGGCAGAGCCGCATCAACTTTCATATACATTGTCCAATCTCCTCCAAATGTCACTGCTTTCATGAGGGTACTGCCCTGAACACATAGGCATATTCATTTTTCTCTAAAACTCATAGCGCCACCTACTGGTAAGAGCCAGAACTACTTCTCATATATAATGTTCAATCTGCTTCAAATTTTAAATGCTTGATGACAGTCTCAGTCTGAACAGGTCTACATATTAATTTTTTGTTCATACTCATAGCGCCACCTACTGGTAAGAGCCAGTAATACCTCTCACAAACAATGTTATATCAGCTTCAAATTTCACATGCATGATTATAGTCTCGGCCTGAACGGGTCTACATATTAGACATACTCATAGTGCCACCTAGTGGAAAGAGGCAGTAGTAGGTCTCCTATACATTGTTCAATCTCCTCCAAATTTCACATGTATGGTGCCAGTCCGGTGTGTGAACAGATCTAAATATTGATTGTGCTCATGCTGACAGCAGCCCCTACTGGTGGACAGCCTGTGCTTCATGCACACCCCGCTTCTGAGGTGCACCCCGTGTCTGCAGCACACCCCGCGTCCGCGACAAGCCCCAACGTGGCCACGGGTGCGAGGGCCCGTTCATCGGCGCTCGCGGCTTTAATTATTATTGTTTCATTGCACTCGAATTTTGCTTTTTTCGAGGCAGAGCATCATGAAACTGCACACGCATCACGTCTGGCGAAAAAATTGATATTTTATGGGCGTCTGCCACAAGATCACCAAAATGGCTCTGTAGCGCCCCCTAGAAAATTGCAAAAAGGCCTCCCCATAGAGGTTACTTTCACCTAGCTCTCTGAAATTTTGTAGGTATGTTTATGGGGTCAAGACACACGAAAAAGCCTCGCGATTTTTGGCCGTTTTTGGCCACTTACAGGGTCGATACTTTAACTAACTCCTCCTACAGACTTGATCCGATCAACTTCAAATTCGGTCAGTGTACTGACAAGACATTGAGGATTAAAAGTTATCAAAGGCTTTACATTTTTCGGAGGGGTAGTGGCCTTTTTGGGGGCTCAAAGTTACATGACAAATTTCGAACCAGGAAGTGACCTTTAACTCGGCCGTACAAGTTCCAATGTGACCCTGACTTTACATGTTTGATAAGGCTCCCGGCCTGTACGCTTGATATGCCATAATTCACTGATACTCCAAGCGCCCTCTACTGGCGGCAGGAAATGTCAGGAAATTTCATGTTTTACGCTATGAGCTACTATTCAAAGATGGTACAACATATCCTCCTCAAATGTGTCTCAGTAGGGACCTAAGACCTGGATTAAGGTCTAGGGAAAACTCTGTGACTCTGCCTAGGGAAATGTGGTCGTGGCGGCGCGGCAAAATAAACAGTCGCCAAAATCCTTCGCCATGAAAATTCAAACTGCCATAACTCAACTGTACATCAACATATCTGCATCATATGTCATGTGCTCAATAAGAGTCCCATTCTGAACACATCTATATTGAACATTTGCATAACGGGCACAACGCCATCTACTGGCAACAGGAAGTCACTCGTTCTACTTTTACATGTCCAGTTCCTATTAGGTTGTTGGTAACCCCTTCAGATTTGGTCAACAACCTCACAAGACCTTTAACATGCTCCATCTTGAAACTCACAAGTCTATGTCCCACGTTGTTGCCGTGGCGTGGCGTTGTTTGCCACTAACAGGAAGTACACTTTTCAGGGGCTTACAATACTGATACAGCCCTGAAAATCGGTAAACATGTCCCCAGTGGGGTAATGGGAAGGTCTGTATAGGTTTTGTTAGTGGGCGTGGCTAAATGTCTCAGTGGCGCCCCCTACAATTTTCAAACATGCAGCCCCTGCAGCACGTTAAACTTAGACTTACGAAATCAGGCACACATATGTCTAGATCTACAAAAAAGCCTCTTGGACCCATATTGTCAAACCAACAGGAAGTCTGCCATTTTAGATGACGTTGTCAAAAAAACATGTTTTTTCGACATTTCCAGGGCTCAAACTTTAACGAACTCCGGTGTCTGCGTCGCTGGTGCGAGGGCCCCTTCAATGCTGCTTGCAGCACTAGTATACAAATATTTCTCTTGATTTAAAGGCTGGATTTATTATTTGTATGGGAAATATATTATAATTTGTGTCTTTCTTTGTCTAAAACCAAGGCAAACATCACAACAAATCAACATAAAACTTCAATCTCCTAATAAATGAATGGATGATTCACAACTTTGTATCCTGGTGGTTTGTGGCTCGAGCTAGAACTTTAAATCCACTACAAATTGGTCCTTCGAGCCGGATGCTGAGCCACACTCCACACAGTGACCTAAAATGGCTGATTCACAGACTGATGGTATTAACCCCATTGATGATCCCACAAATGATGGTCAGGCCCATAGTGAGTATATGGATGGATGTCAAGGTGTAAGTGACTCAACTCAGCTTTACACAGACGAAGCCAAACCCAAATTGCCTCAAACATCACCTAGGCCATCTACACTACTCACAAAAAGTTTGGGATATTTGGCTTTCAGGTGAAATTTATGGAAAATGTAAAAAGTTCACACTACAGTGGTATTATATCATGAAAGTAGGGCATTTAAGTAGAAGCATGCAATGGTGATTTCCTCATCCCAAACAATGCATTGAAGTAAAAGCCAACAACAGTGGTGGGTATACCACAACAAAAAATGTCAATGTCTCAATAACTTGTCATGTGCCCTTGAGCATCAATTACACCTTGACAACGACGTCTCATGCTGTTCACAAGTCGACTTATTGTCTGCTGAGGCACGGCATGCCACTCTTCTTGAAGGGTGGCCCTCAGGTCATTGAGGTTCTGGGGTACAGAGTTACAAGCCTCTACACAGCGACTCAGCTGATCCCACAGTTTTCTATGGGATTCAGGTCTGGAGAAAGTGCAGGCCACTCCATTTGAGGTACCCTAGTCTCCAGCAGCCGTTCCCTAATGATGCCACCTCGATGAGCTGGAGCATTGTTGTCGATGAAGATGAAATTAGGCCTGTGTTGTTCATGCAGGGGCACAAGGACTGGATTAATGATGTTATCCAGGTAGTATAGGCTTGTCACTGTACCATTCACAAAGTGTAGAGCAGTTCTGTATTGACTAGACACACCTGCCCACACTGTAACACCACCACCACCAAAGGCTCATCTGGTGACAACAGTGGCTGATGCATAGCACTGTCCTTGATGTCTCCAACATCGTTGGCGGCCATCATTTCTGCTCAAAGTGAATCGACTTTCATTAGAGAACAGCACTGAGGCCTACTGTTCCTCGTCCAGCGTAAATGCTCCCTGGCCCATGCAAGACGATGACGCCTGTGCCTGGTGGTGTGGTCAGGTACCCTTGCAGGTCGTCTAGCACGCAGACCACGCTGATGTAAACGGTTTCGAATGGTCTGACGTGACACTTGGGTGCCTCTCACCTCCCTTAAATGTGCATGGAGTTGAGCGGCATTCATAATCCGGTTCCACAGGCCACTGTTCACAATGAAGCGGTCATCAGTGTGGGATGTGGCCAAAGGATGTCAACTTCTATGCCTTTCTGTGACTCTTTCAGTCTCTCTGTATCTCTGTTGCAACCTGCTGATGACACTCTGTGACAGTCTAAGCTCAGTGGCCACTTCCGTCTGAGAACATCCTGTTTGAAGCCTCGCAATGGCGTGGCACTGTTGATCAATTGTTAGGCGTCGTCTTGGTCTCATGATGTCAAAATGTGAACAGCATGATGAGGATGACTGTTTAAATACCAATTCTAATTGAACCAGGAAATGTATTGGTCGATACATGGATCAAACACCTGTTGTGAATTTTGCCGTTAAGATCCTTGTTAGAGAACAGCAAGTTGTGCAGAAAGTACTGAAATATTGAACTGTTGGACATGTGCATTCAAAAGTTTAGAGAAGGTCACATTAAGTTCACCTGTAAAGGTTATAGTACATTTTAGGTTCATCCTGAAATTTCACCTGAAAGCCGAATATCCCTAACTTTTTGTGAGTAGTGTATACCTGCTCACCAAACAGAGGATAGCCTTTTACCTGACCCATCATTGCGTACCTCTCACAGAGAGCACCAAATCCCTATTATTAGCCATGACCCAGGGGCTAGACCTAAAAGGGCTAGGAGGCCCCCTGACTTCTATGGGATTCATATGCCACAGCGGAAGACATTTGCAAGATCCCATGGCTCACGTAGTTCACACAGCAAGAGGACTCATTGCACCAATTCAGCCTCTAGTTTCCCCACAAGCTCTCAAATTAGTTGGCATTCCGGGAGCAGCCATGCTTCTAATTTAAGTGATCTCCAAGCCAGCATTCTTGAAGAAAAGAAAAGGAAAGATGAATTGGAGGAGCTGAGAAGACAAAGACAAGAGGATAAGGAGCTTGATGAAAAATGTACATTAATTGATGAGGAAGCCAGAGCTGCAAAGTTTAGTCCCTGTTCAGGCTCCCTCTTTGCCATTTGTAGCTACTGCTCAAGCTGCACCGTTATCCATTCCCCTTGCATCTGCCCAGGCTATACCCTCTTCCAGTCACCATGCATTTGCCCAGGTAATAACCTCTTCCCCTCCTATTCCCCATGTAGCTGCACCTCCTGTCACCATCCAAGCCCCTACTTATACTATACCCATGCCTTGACAGCCCACTTTCACTGGTGCTTTACCACTAATGCAGGCCATGTCATCCCAGCAGTCACAATCTGTTTACCCTCATGTTCAAAACCTCAATGTTATGGATATGTTCATAGCCTCTAGTTATGGGATACCAAGGCCCTCGCTTTCTGCGTTTAAGAGTGGTCGAGTGAGTGATTTTGCCCTCCTGAAAATGGTTCTGGATAACCTCCTCAACAATCACCCCCCATCTTACTGAGCAATTTAAATATCAGGTCCTTTTAGAGCATCTTCAGCACCCAGGAGCTAACAAATTGGCCAGATCCAGCATGCATGATGCAAGACCGTATTCTACCGCTCTCCCAGCACTTCAAGAGAAATATGGCCAGCCAAGGCTACTAGTTCAGAGTGAAATTGGAGCAATATTGAATTCCCCCATTATTCGCATAGGTGATGTAGATTCCTTTGATGATTTTTCCCTCTCTGTCCATGCTCTGGTGGGAATGTTGCTGTCCCTAGAGGGCCCCAATGGGTCTGAATTAAGATGTGGTTCTCATGTGGACAGACTCCTCAGTAAACTCCCTGTGCAGTATAGAGATGGATTCGTTGAACAATGCATTAACCGTGCCATTCTGACTGGGCAGGCAAATCAAACCTACTCCCTGCTTGACCTTTCAACCTGGTTACAATCAAAGTCAAGAGCTAAATGCATATCAGAGAGAGCTGTTGAGCTCTACAAATAGGAAAAACCACAAGCTAGAAAGGAACGCCAGCCTTCCAGACAAGTCTCCTCTGTCTACCTGTCAACAACATCTGAGATAGACAGCAAACTAAAGGCTTACACCAAAGAAAAGGTAAATGATAATAAGCCTTAGCCTTACTTTCCCTACTGTAATATCAGAGACCATTTCCTTGGTTCATGCACAGAATTCAAAAGGCTATCCAACAATGACATAAGGAAATGGATCAAAGAGAAGGAAAGATGCATTAAATGTAGGAGAATGCACAAAATGAATTCATGCACATTAAGGAGGCCATGTAACATCTGTAAGGAGATTCACCTGACCATTCTCCAAGATGTCAATGCAATCAAATCAGCCACAGTGATGTTTACATCCTCTCCCTCAGAGCTCCTTTACATGGACAAACCCAACCGCTCCTATAAAGTCATGCTGAAAGTAGTCAATGTATGTCTTCACAATGGGGTAAGGACCCTCACAACTCATGCAATCCTGGATGATGGTGCAGATAGATCTATTCTTCTCCCCCAAGCTGTCCAGTGTTTAGGTACAACCTATTGATCATGTATTCCCTCTTGTCCTCATTGGTTCAGACTATGCCCATCTCATAACAGCCACAGAGCCACTGTTCATGGGACCCCCTGGTGGTACATTGGCAGTACATACCAGGTTAGGATGGGCTCTCCAAGGGCCAGCCAGCTTAATCCAATCCCAGCAGACTTTCCCCTTCACTTCTACCTGCTTCAGAAGTGAATTGCTCAGGAATGTGGAAAGACTCTGGCAGATTGACACTTTGCCCTATGTGAATATAAAGACAGCCACAAGGTCAAAACAAATTAGCTCTAGATCTACTCCATTCTAAAACAGTTAAAGTTGACATAGATGGTGTAATGCGCTATGCCACTCCACTACTACGAGCTCCCAACACTCCTGTCCTACAGGCTCCTAAGGAAGCTACCCTGCTCCGTCTCTGTGCTACAGAAAGACGCCTGTCCAAAGATCCCAAGCTGTCTGATAAATACCAGGAGGAACTGAATAAGCTTGTACAGTCTGGCTATGTTAAAAGGATTCCCAGTGAGCAGGTAGACCAACCACAGGAAACCTGGTATTTCCCACATCACATTGATGAACACAACAACAAATACAGAGTCGTTTTTGACTGCTCATTTGAATACATGGGACAAAATCTGAACAAATGTCTTCTGCCTGGCCCAACACTGGGCCCCTCTCTCCTTGGAGTTCTATTCAGGTTCCGCCAACATGCCATTGCCATCTGTGGAGATTTTAAAGGGATGTACCATCAGGTACGTCTTTTGAGTGAGGACAAACCTCTACTGCGTTTTATATGGAGAGGGATGCAGCTAGACCAGGAGCCCACCATTTATGAATGGCAAGTCTTGCCATTTGGAACAACCTGTAGCCCATGCTGTGCCACCTATGCAGTCCACAAACATGTCCAAGATCACTGTGAGAAAAATGAGGAGGTCCTTCAATCTGTTCAGCAGTGTTTTTATGTTGATAACTGCCTACAGAGTTTTCCTTCCTCTCACGAAGCCAAGTCCCTCATTGACAAAATGAGACCTCTGCTTGCTGATGGTGGGTTTTACATCAGACAACGGGCTAGTAATGATCCAGCTGTATAATACCATGTCCCACCAGATGCAAAACTAGCGAATTGTGGCTCTCAGAAAGGGGAGACCCCAAAGAGCTGACACTAGGCCTCCAATGGAACTGCTTCACAGACATGTTGGGTTACAAGAACAGATCCATCATCTACCATCAGCCTACAATGAGGAATATATACAAATTGCTGGCAAGCCAATATATTCCTCTGGGCTTTCTGAACCCTTTCATAACCCGTGCAAAGATCCTAGTACAGGATCTATGGAAGCAGGAAAGAGGATGGGATAGCATCATCAAAACAGGCGGCTTACTGGAGAAATGGCAAGCATGGGAGTTGGAACTGCAACACCTCCCTGACATTCACTTTCCTCGCTGTTATCTTCCCCCCTGTACCAGTGCAGCCACCTCAGAATCCCTCATGCACGTATTCTGTGATGCCTCTGAACGTGTGTATGGTGCTGTTGCCTACCTCCAGACCATGGACCAATATGACCACACCCATGTCAGCTTCATCATGGCCGGGTCTCGTATAGCCCCTAAACGCCAGCTATGTATCCCTCGCCTTGAACTATGCGCAGCCCTATCTGGTGCCCAGCTGGCTAACCTTCTCAGTACGGAACTCACTATTCCACTACAGTCAGTGACCCTTTGGACAGATTCCACAACAGTCTTATCATGGCTAACATCTGACTCCTGTCGCTATAAGGTGTTTGTTGGTACAAGGATAGCTGAGATTCAGACTCTGACTGACAGGAGATATGTTGACTCAAAGAATAATCCAGCTGATGACCTAACACAGGGCAAAACCCTCCTAGAGCTTTCTCAGCCACACAGATGGAGTCAAGGCCCTCCATTCCTATTGCTGAACACTAACTGCTGGCCAGCCAATCCATGTGTGCCACCTGAATCAGAGCCTGTTGAGGAACTCAGGAAGTCTATGTTCTGTGGGGCTTTGATCACAGATGATCCGAACCTCCATGATCTGAACAAGTACTGCAGCTGGGATGAATTGATAAAGGAAACAAGCAACGTGATTTAAGGGGCAGCAGATCAGAACTCAAACATAGCCCAATGCTATATAAACCCAGAAAGGCATCTTCTGCATAGGGCCCAATCAGAAAGCTTCCCTGAGGAATTCAATGCCCTGAAAACGGATAAATGCATACTGAAGAGTAGCAAACTACTCCCCCTGTCTCCTGAATATGACCCTGACCTCGGCCTCATCAGAGTGGGAGGTCGACTTCGAAGAGCGGATAACCTTGGCCATGCGAATATCCATCCAATTATATTGGACCCAAACCATCCCATAACAAAACTCATTATCAAGCATTATGATGAGAAATTGCTGCACCCAGGCCCTGAGCGTGTCTTGGGGGAAATCAGACGCAGGTACTGGATCCTGGGTGGTCACCAAGCCATTCGCCAGCATCAACACCAGTGTCGATGGAGAGCCAAGCCAGTCATGGCCCACCCAAGATGGCGGACCTTCCTCCAGCACTGTTTAAGCCCCCTTTCTGGTCCACAGGCATGGACTGATTTGGGCCATTCATAGTGAAAATTGGCCGCCGCACAGGGAAAAGATGGGGTATACTGTTCAAATGCTTAACAACACGCTGCATACATCTTGAGCTGCTTGACAGTATGGATGCAGACACATTCTTAATGGCCTTCAGAAGATTTGTCTCACGCAGAGGTAAAGCCTTTGAACTCCTCTCTGACTGTGGGACAAATTTCAGAGCAGGAGAAGCAGAGCAGCAAAATGCCTTCAAGGCCAGACTTGAAACAGCAATTGGCCCACACACAAGGGAACTTCCAATTCAATCCTCCATCTACACCACATTTCGGCAGAAGCTGGGAACGAGAGATAAAATCAATAAAAATGGCCCTCCATGTTGCATTAGGAAACCAACCAACAACAGAAACAGTCCTACACACAGTCCTGATTGAAGTTTAAGGCATTCTAAATTCAAAGCCTCTTGGCTATACCTCTTCTGACCTTGCTGATCCAGACCCAGTCACACCAAATACGTTGCTGATGGGGCGGCCCGACTCCTCTCTTCCTCAGGCAATCTTTGGTGCAAGTGAACTCATCGGCAGGAGAAAATGGCGTCACAGTCGGATCTTAGCTGATCATTTCATTTTCCCAAAATCCTTGTATTACTGGACAATCCCAGAAAATGTGTGTAAAAGGAATATTAAAAAATCTGATCTTCACCTTCCAGTCGAATTCTTTCCACAGTTGGCTACTAATTCCCTGGTTCCATATGTCCATCCATGTAGAATCTTCAATTATAACATTCAATTCTAATTCCCATTTTTCCTTGATATAATCTGTGTTTTGTGAGGTGCTAGTTGCTAACCTTTTATATATATTAGATACGTGTTTTTTCTTTGGGAAATGCCTCTCTAGAACACTAATAAAGTACTCTTGTATTTCGTTTGGGTTTTTGCAGACCATTTCCCTTTCCTTATGGTTTGTAATATAGTGTCTGGAGGTACCTATACAAATCCTTTGATGGGAGATCAAATTGTTCTTGGAGTTGAGAGAATGATTTGAGTTCTGTTCCTTTAAAAAGTTGAATAATTGTACAGAGACCTTTGTCAGCCCACCTTCTAAACCCGCAATCCCACACGGAGGGTGGGAATTCTATATTTCCTAGTCTAGTAGACATTTGGCGACAGCTCCACCCTAATGAGAGAGATTTCACCTTTATGTCCCAAGTACATGGGAGCTATTCAAGGATAGACCTCTTCTGCATATCAAAAACTGAACTGTATAGAATAAAATAAAGTACACTCGAGCCAATTTCTATATCAGACCACGGCCCCGTGACCATGAAAATTAATTTAGGAGTAAACAACCAATTTAGATACTGGAGACTTAATGTCTCATTATTCACAGATAAAAACATCAGGCAGGAATTACAAGGAGCTCTGACTGAGTACTTCACTATAAATGACGATGGTAATGTCTCCCCCTCAGTTGTATAGGATGCCAGTAAGGCCACGATGAGAGGCAAGATAATCTCCATAGGATCTAGAATAAAGAAACAAAGGCTCGCAAAACAACAAGGATTGAAAGCTGAAATAAAAAAATTAACAAGGGAACATAAACAATTTGGAAAGAAAGACACACTTAAAAAATTAAAGGAAGTTAGACAACAACTGGATGAGGTTCTGACATATAAGGCAGAGGGAGCTCTCAGATATACTAATAGAAAGTATTATGAAATGGGGAATAAAGCTAGTAGGCTACCAATCTAGCCGTGCAGTTCCCAGGATCAGGAACCCTGAAACCAATCAGGTTGAGACCGATCCCACTAAAATATCAGACTCATTTGCTACATATTATAAACAGCTATATAGGGCTGAAGAACTAGAATTTAAGGAAGAGAAAATTACAGAGTTTTTAAGACCCCTCAAAATGAATAAACTATCAACTTTGTGTAGATTATAAAATCCTGACTTCTATAATAGCTACTAGAATCCAAAAAAACATAAAATAATTAATACAACCAGACCGGACAGGATTCATATCAGGACGTCAAGGAACAAATAACATAAGGAGAGCCCTGAACCTGCAGGCAATAGCGGCAAGGGATAAACAACCATCAATAATTCTTGGCTTAGACGCCGAGAAGGCATTTGATCGAGTTGACTGGGTATTTCTGAGGCAGACACTGATAGAAATGGGCTTCGGGAAAGAATTTGTGGCTTGGATAAACCTATTATATAAAGAGCCCAGCTCCAAAGTTAGAGTTAATGGTGACTGTTCTACCTTTTTTAGGATCGAGTGGGGTGTGAGACAGGGGGATTCACTGTCACCCATCCTATTTGCTGTCAGTATTGAACCTTTGGCAGAGGCGATACGCCAAAATACACAAATTCAAGGGATAGCGGATGAAGGGGGCTCAATTCATAAGATAGCTCTGTTCGCAGATGATATTTTACTTTTTGTGAAGAATCCACTTCTTTCCATCCCCGCACTCATGAAATGCCTACATGAATATGGGTCAGTGTCTGGATACAAAATTATTGAAAATAAATCAGAAGCCATGATGATCTCAGGTACCTGGCCTACACAATTAAATAACAATGTCTCTTTTCGCTGGTCCAAACAAGGATTTAGGTATCTGGGAATTATTTTTACACCTAACCCCATTCAGTTGTTCGAGGCAAATTATAACAAATTAATTCAACAAAAAAAAAAATGATGTGATGCGTTGGTAAGTCCTTCCCCTTTCCTTGTTTGGAAGAGTAGATACAGTAAAAATGAATCTATTACCAAGACTTCTTTTTTTGTTTCAATCCCTTCCTGTAAGAGTACCTGCTTCTTAAAACTAATAAAAAATAAACTAATCTCAACATTTATTTGGCAAAAGAAGAGACAGAGGGTAAGACTAAAATCCCTTCATTTACCCAAAGACAAGGGAGGTCTAGGTCTACCAAACCTAAAAATGTATTACTGGGCGGCTCAAATAAATGCAATAGTGGCATGGATCGGAAATGATCAGGAGGCAATATGGACTCAGATAGAGCGGGATTCGGTTAGAGGCGTTCCCTTGTCAGTACTACCATTTATTGATACAAAGTCAGTCAATAAAATCAAAATAAATAACGAATGGATAAAACACACTTTAAACATCTGGACAACAGTAAAAAAAAAAAGGCTCAGGGGACTGGAGTCGATCTCAAGGGCCATGTTGATAGTGACCTAGTTCCTTCATCATATCCGATAGCCCCTTGGACATTTTAGATTGGGATTTTCTTGTTGCAGGTATCCTGTCCAATTTTAAGTCCAGGGTGCAGTTAAAATCGCCCCCCCACTAGTATAATCCCCTCACTTTTATCTGCTAGAGTTGCTACTTTTTTTAAAAAGTAAGGACAGTCTTCATGTGGGTCGTACACATTAAGTATGGTTATCTTTATTCCTCCAATTGTGCCTATCACCATAACATACCGACCTTCTTCGTCTTGAAAGATTTTCTCATTGTTATAGTACACAGATTTATGAAATAGTATGGCAACCCCTCTCTTCTTTTTCCCCCCACATGATGCACTATAAACCTGATCCACCCACTCTCTCTTCAGTTTTAAATGCTCAGTCTCTGACAAGTTTGTTTCCTGAATTAGAGCAACAGAACAATGCAACTTCTTTAATTGTCCCAAGATTCCTTTTGATTGGATTATTAATTCCTCTTATATTATAACTTATGAAATTCAACTCAGCCATGTTCTCTGTGTAGTTTTATGATATAGTCTAATCACTAACAGAACAGTGCCTGTAGCATGTGTCAGGAAAAATCAGCTGGTGACAGAAACGCTCCCCTCTTTCTCTTCTCTTGGCTCCTCCATCCATCCTTTAGCCCCTCCTCGATGCGCTCCTTCTCCCCGCAGCGCATGTCAACCCCCAGCTCCTTCAACACCGTCACGGCACTCGTTAGTAATGTAAATGTCTTCTCCCCGGTGTTCGGCTTAATTCTCAGTTGTGCTGCAGACACCTTGCCTGTATGTCTTTCCTTTTAAGTTGTTTGATAACTTCATGGACCCTCATCCGTTTCTGCTGTAGATCGAGGGAGTAGTCCTGATCAAAGTAAAACGGCTTGCCTTGAAAGAGGACTGGACCCTGGCTCCATGCCTGCCTTATGATTGTATCCTTTACTGCTGCTTCCAGAAGTCTCACCATAATCGATCTTGGAGGGGCTGTAGCATCTTTAGGTTTGGCCACCAGTGAGCGATGTGCCCTTTCAATCTTAATGTCCAAGTCTGGTGGTAATTTAAGTTCCTTCTGGAGCAGGTCTTTGATAAATCCAGCCATATCTTTCCCTTCACTGCCTTCCGGAATTTGAAAGATCCTGATATTGTTTCTTCTCAGCCTGTTTTGGAGGTCGATATCACGGTGCAGCAGGTATCTCAGTGCCCTGCGATGGCGCATCTCCGTATCCTCCATCTTCCCATTCTCTCTTCGTGTTCCGCCAGCTGGTCCTTTATGTCCGAAACAGTTTGTTCCACACGGCCGAGGGCCAATTTAGTGTGATTGGGCCTCATTCACTAATATCTGCGCAGAAATGTTCTTACTCTCCGCAAAAAATAAGTACTTGCGCAAAAATCACCATCGGATTTATGACACGTGCGTACCGGCCAATTTTGTTCTCACCACCGTGCGTATGTTAGTAAATCGGAACCATTCTAAATCGACAGGCGCGTGTCCGCGATCTGCAATCAGCATACTGCCACGCCTCTATTTCTCTATATAAGGACATCTGTTTGGTGCTGCATGAAGAGAGCGGTGTTACGGAGAAGATGAAAGAACGTGAAAGATGGCCTCAAAAGGAAAAAAGAAACATTTCACATCAGCAGAAATAGAAAAAATTGTAACAAAAGTGTTACATTTCAATATGAACATTTTCATATGGTCTACTCTATTGTAAACTTAATAAACTAACTCAACTGAATATTGCTATATATATATATATGCTATAATTGAAGATTTTAATTATATGACAATAAATTATGAGGATGACACGGCATTTACGTTTGGTCCATACATTAGTAAATTCAATTATTGTTGTCTATTAAAGCCTTTTTTTCAGTAAATGAAGTTTTAATATAGTATGCATTTAGTTAAAAGGGTGTGTGTTAACATTTCCTAGGACATTTCTTTCATCATTTGTGCGTACGCATGGTCTGAGGGAGTTCTAAATTTGTTCGCAGAGTACGAAGAAATTTAGGTAAGAACAAATTGATGAATCCAAGATTTGAGCGTCAAACGTGCGTACGCACAGTTCAAGCACAGATTTGTGCGTACACACTGTTCGTAAATGAGGCCCATTGTGTCTGTCTTGATTTTCTTTTCGGAGTTTCTTTAACTCCTCCAGTACCGATGAGTCTGACTGACACATGTTGCTGATAGCCTTGTTTATACTAGTTGGGCTCGGTTGATTCGGCTTATTATCCTCTTTTCATCGCGAGGGATCAGGTTCGTCCTGTCTCCTTTGACCAGCGGAGGAACTCATTTTTCGTGGATATATCTTTTAAGTTTCAGCGTCAAAATACTGTTGTTGTCATTCTTATCTTTAATTTTGTCCAGCGGAGCTCGGCTACTATGCTGCAAGCGAGTCCATGATGTCACAGGAAGTCTCAAAAGTCATTATTAAAGGTAGAGAATACATACGCCCTGTTTCCAGATTGATCCAACTCCCTGAAATCACCGAAAGGGCTAAATGAAACGTATTTGCTGCACAAATCCGGGGGCGGCTGTGAGAAACTGCAAGTGTTTTCCCCCTCCTCTCCACAAGAGACACCCAGTGGTGGCTCAATAGATTTGGGTACCTCCCACTCTATAAATAGAGGCCTGGTTGAGGACTTCCTGTTCTTTGTCTTCAAACACATCCACCTTGATGCAGTGTTTGCCATGCGTGTTTTGAGTTCATTCAATGTAAGTAGCCGTTTACCTTTATTAAAAGGTTGATTGATAATTTAATTTGTTAAATAATATTACGATGAAGTATGTTCAGTTAGTCATTATTTTATGGATTTATGGAACTTTAATATACAAATATTTCGCTGGATTTATTATTTGTATGGGAAATATATTATAATTTGTGTCTTTCTTTGTCTAGAACCAAGGCAAACACCCCAAAAATCTACATAAAACTTCAATCTCCTAATAAATGAATGGATGATTCACAACTTTGTATCCTGGTGGTTTGTGGCTCGAGCTAGAACATTAAATCCACTACACTTGTGGCATGGCAAGAGACCAAGACAGAAGCCGAAAACACTACAGCTGCCCTCTGAGAGGGGAGGCCTAGCCATGCCAAACATATTTTTTTGAAGTGTGCATTCCATGCCCTCTTCCTGTGGGAATGGCTGCAGGCAAAGAGAAGTTGGAACCTATTATCATTACATTTGGCAATGTAAATTCATAAAAAGATTTTGGGTACAATTTCTCAGGAACTTAGCTTCTTTTTTAGGGTGAGGATAAAGAGAGACTCATGCTTCACAATTCTTGGTCTTTCCTCAAAGAAGGTTACTTACAATATAAACCATGTGACAATTTACTGTTATTGGCCAGAAAATGTATTTTGATAACTGGATCAAGGATCAGCCACCGAACACTGCATTATTGTACGGGGAAATATTAAGGGTACTCCCTGATGAAAGAATAAGAGGTGTTTTACTGAAATGTGTCTCCTTTGCAGGGGGACATAGCTAGAGAACTAACTCAGCTAGTGTTAACAGGGTCAAAATACCCCTCAATAGCCACACCCATGTAGAATAAACCACTCAAGTGTCTTCCTCCTCCCCTGCTTTGTTGTGTAATATCTGAAGTAAAACTAAGGTGAAGTTCGTATTCTCTGTTTCGGATGTATGGCACTGTATAATTTTTTGTGGCTATGTGCTTTTATTAATAGTCATTTTGCGTTGTATTGTATTCATTTTATCATTGTTTTGTTGGGATGTAGTATAATGGCAAAATGATGATTATGATTTTAGGTAGCTCTTCACTTAATTTCAACTTGGCCAATTTTTGATCTAGAGATGAGCCAAGCCACTGAGCACAGGGTGGTTTATGAACAAAGCACACAAGCATGAGCCCAGAACTATAAAAACTCTAAGAATGGTCGTTGTGATTTTACCACAATTCCCCAAAGTGGCATTGGAATTTGAGAACATGCCGTTGTCAGATCTGTGCCTTATATAATGCGAGAAGCATGGCAGAAAATGTTTAGAGGAAGGACCAACAAGTATTTGAATTAGGTATGGTCAGAGGAACAGTAAATTACATGTTTTTGAGGGGAAAACATAGCTCAACATGTTTTTGTGAAGACAATTTGCATTTGTTTTCATATATATGTATAGCTGTACCTTTTTCTGAGCCTCTTGTGTTGCATATTGCAAAAGCAGTGGCTTTCTGTGTTTCTGATGGTAAGCTCTCTGACAGCGGTCTGACAGAGCTGGCTCATTTGGCAGGAAGTTGCTGGCCCACACCTAACAGATAGCAGAAAAGTAGAATGAGACACAACAGAAATCTAAATAAATAAAAGAGTTTTTCAATGTCAAAAATTAGCAAGGCAAATTAGTAAACTGTTAATTGATACCACATTGCCACATTCAAGGTTGCATGTCATTAAGGGCATATTTGCAGTCTGGGAAGATAAAGACAGATAAAGCTTCCCCAGTAATGGTCTGTAAGTGTTTGGCTATGATGCTTCCAATAAGGAAGTGAAGCATTCCACAACCCCATCAGGAGCATATTTGGAGTGACAGGGTCAGGGTCTGCAATGTCAGATGACATATCCAAGTAGCTTTGAGTTCACAATGCCTTCATCTTCTATAAGAATGCAGGACCGCTTCAGGAACTGGTTGGCCTCCAAAAATGACTAGCAGAGCATCCTCAAACGACCATGGCTGCTTCTCAAATCTCTTGAATTGCATCCATGCATCCCTCAAATGTTTTTTGAGAGACATGAGACGTCCTTTCCCCTGAAGCGCCACGAGCAGCGCCGTTTGTGATAATGGCGTCAGCTGATCACCTGTAGCGTGGCATCAGGATGGGCCTGATCCAGGCCTGACCTGGTCATTTGACCCCAGGAGGAAGAGAGCTAGACCACTAGCTCTGCTATTAATCAAGAAGCCACTAATGGAATCGGGGGGGGGGGGGTACAACCCTCTCCCCCCTCTCCCTCCCCTCCCAACCTCCAATAAACTGCAATGATTGTCGTGTTTAAATGTTTGCATCTAGAATAATATGTTGAGGATAAGTAACCAAATGCTTTGATCCACGGACTGTGGACAACAGGGACGAGTCAAACCTCAGATCCCTGGGGAGTGAAAGAGTTTGTGGGTCACCTATCTGCGTTCCCCCCCTCTCCCTCACACAGAGAGGAGAAGGGAGGGGTGAAACAGAGCTAACTCAGGACAGAGAAAATGTTGATTCATCAATGTGGCTCTTTTATTTGGTTTAATAGTCTGTAAACACATACACATATATATATGCACACACATATCCACATATATACATTCACGTATAAATGTGTGCATGATATGTTTATTGCTGAATTTTCTATTACTTTCATGAACTGTTCATTTAATCTCATTCTGTGTATCATAACCCAGCGATGTTTGGAGTCTACACGCAGCTGAGAGTCCAGAGGTGTCGAATATGGGGGGGTTATATAGATGAGATGAACTACTTTATGTTTAGGAAGAAATAGTTTATTTGATAAGAAAGTTTCGGACAAAGGAGTGGTCAACTTCGCACCGTTTTGCTTGGACACTGCCCTCGGGAGAAGAGACCCTTAAAATAAGAGACGACACCCCAAGATCTCTCTCTTACACTCTTGCCCTCTCTTTTACTCTTACTCTCTTACTATCTTGCTTCCTCCTCTTTTCCACCCTGCGTTTCCCTGCATCCTCTTCAACCCGGCAGCTGACGAGCGCCACTACCTGTCTCTGGACTTTTGACCATTTCTTTGTCTTTTAAAGCCCCTTTTAAATCCACAAAATCCTTCTCTCTATGCAATTTTAAGTCTTATGTACATATTTGTAAGCATGTTAAAAGTTTTAGAAATGACTTTTAATCCAAACTGGAGTAATTGCCATTCTTACTTTGTTAACTTCCCTGACGCTGTGGTTAAATTGGGCGTGGTCAGTGAAGATATTTATGTTGTCAGAAATTTTCTCGAACCAATCATGAAATAATCAACAGCAGTTGCCCCGCCCTCACAGGTGCAATAACACTTCTGGGCTCGCGATCAATCCCTCTCTCTGAGTCTGCGCTAACTCGTGTCCACATATCTTGAACATCTCTGCACATACCTGTTGCAGTTACCTGCCTAACGATCGCCTTTTTTCCCCGTCACGCCTGTGTGTGCTGTCCCCGGTGCACATCCACCATCTGAGATGACAACGTGTCATTCTTTTATTTTGTAAATGCGGCGGACTTTGAGAAGCAGCAGTGTTTCCGCCACATACATTTAATGAATTGTTGCAGCCGCTGCTTCAGAAGTTGTAATTGAACGACTCTTTGGAGAAATCAACGATCGTCCATCCTCTCCTCATTGAGGAAGACCACTGAAACAGTGAACTCGTGAAGTCTTGGCAACCACATAAACAACAGCGGAACCAGTTTACTTCTAATGGCAAAAGAGGGTCCACTCCGCATCGCTGACATCGGCATACATATGCAGGTCTAATACGCAATGTAAACAATCCACGTGACCATATCAGCTGTGCGCTCAGTATCAAACTTTCAGCTCCCTGGCATTCTCCCTCCAGCAAGCTGCACAATATTATACTGAATGAGGAGATATTGTCTGTCTACTCCGTACGTCCCTACTGTAAGTACATTGATTGTCGCGCTTAATAAAGCTTATAAAAGGAGATGTCATTTGGTAACGATTGATCGTTTAGATCGCTACGTCATTAATAACGTCCCTCGTGCACACGCAACTCAGGTGCTGTGAGTACTGAATTGCTAAAGAGAAAATATGTAATATGTTTTGTGACTTAATTAAACAGACTGCTGATGAAGACTGTCTACACAGCAGACAGAGAGACAGACAGAAGCGGGGGCGGGGGGATTGAGCGGGGCCAGTAGTGGTGCAGGGAGCGGAGGTGCAGGTGTGCTGGGGGACTGAAGCAAAGTGATCGGATTAAAGTAGTTTGTGAATTAAAACTTAATGAGGTGAAGAAGAAAGTACAATTAAAGTGTGGAAGTAAGAAATAACTCCCTGGCAGGTGTCAATCAACACGGGAGCTGCCACGCCTCCTTAGAAATTGTCTGCACAGCCAAACGAGCTGTTTTTCAAGAAGATTTTCTAGTGGTCCTGAACGTTTATTTTCCCTCAGATTTTTGTGGATGCTTTATGAAACACTCACAACTGATGTCATTTATGCCTTTTTGGTATTTCAAGCTGAGTTTCCAGGGGCTTTAAGTTTTGCCCCACGAGAAGGCCCAGAGCCTACGTGCGCGTTGCAACGCTGAAGACATTGCTCCAAGTAAACTTCAAGCTGTTGTAGACCTGTGTTCCAAGAACTGAAGACAATACATCTCTCTCTTTTTGCTCCAATTGCGCTCTGACAAGCCTCAAACCCAGAGCCCAGAAGACGCACTCTATGGAAAGCCACAAGGGTCAAAACGTGTAGTCCGACGTTCACATTAATATGTCAAATACGGACGTCTTAACACGGTAAAATATAACGTCAAACACGCTAAAAACGCCTTAAGACGTTAGAAAGTAACCTGTTAACAAGTGAGTTCTTGACTTGTTAAGATGTATATTATCGGGTGATACCACTTCATCCGTTTCTGAGGGGAATCCCTACATACAGTCGTTGGAAGACAGAAAACAGTTCCCCACTCAATAAACCTTGTATGAATTGTGGTCAGGATACAATATTTATTGAACTGGGGTTTAGAAATGATATGAATTTACGGTGATGTTATTAAAATCACCATTTTTGTACTGGTTACTTATCGAGGAAAAATGTAGCTTGTGTACTTTGATTTAATGTGGTGTGCTCGCCTACACGCCCACTAGATGGCAGTATTGGAGCACAAGTGGCAACCTGTTGAATTTAGAATATTGGAAGGCAGTTGATGTTCTGAATGCCTGATGTATACTTGTTAACATCTTTTCTGATTAATGGCGACATTTTTAGTGCAGCCTATGAGTATGTTTTTAATGTAATGGTCGTGTGAATTATACATTGTGACTATAATGTAAAAAATAATATAACTTTTATCCTTTCATGAACAGACTGTTAATTAGGAATCAGCTTTTTTGTGTCAGACATCACATTTGTGTTTGGAAAGAAATGTATAATGGAGACTGGATGAAAACGTGTGCTGTTCACCTTCTGGATCAGAATGAGAACTAGCAGAAAATGTGGAGTACAGTGTCTATCACAGCAATTTTTGCTTTAATCAGAATATTAACCAAGTCAAAGCTTTTTCTGTCTTTCAGAAAGTAATGTGGCATTCTTAGAGAACATAGTATCACTGCTGTAAAGTAGTTTAATGGCAGAGGAAATGTATTGTAAGTATTCATTACAGGTCCCACCTGAGGAGGGCCATAGCAGCAGCCATCAAAGGGAGACTGGAAGCTGTGGACCTAGCCACCCATGGCTTCTTGTCCAAAATGTTAGACAAAATACTCTCTATAGGCCTATTTGAAAAATCATCATCATGCTCATCAGATAATAACCGTCGGGTACATTCTGCAAATGTCCTGCCACAGTTCCTGACAAAGTTTCTAGACGCCTTCGCTCTCTAAACCACCAGAGTGAAGTTGTAGTTCTAAATTGCCCACACAATTTTAGAAAGTGTCTTCTTCTTCTTTATGGGATTTTATGGCAGACTAGGCACTTTTAGCGCATTGCTGCCTCACTCTGGTCGGAATAGACACTACTTATTTCAGAAACTGATCCACCCCCGCACACAACGGACTGTTCCACATACTACGTCACAGTTGTGTGCATGTCACATGATAGCTACGTAGCCCAAACGTACCAACCAGCAAGAGCCCACATGACCACAACGTAGACATACGTACAGCCCAACGCAGCACCTACATCAAAAAGGGGTGGGTATGTTGAAGCCAACCAATAGCATGGAAGCCTTAATGGTCCAAACCACTTAACAAGTTAAAAACTCACCTGTCAACAGGTCATTTTCTAACGTCTTAAGGCGTTTTTAGCGTGTTATGACGTTGTATTTTTCCATGTTAAGACATCCATATTTGACATATTAATGTGAACGCCGGACTACACGCATTCTACGACTAATTAATTATTAAATAATCAATCCACTGATTTACGCTACATAGCGTTGTGCAAGCATGCTCCCTCACTTCATTTACTGTCAGGTTTGATTATAGAGAACAAAACAGTACATCAGAGATAAAAATTCTGATTTAACTTAACGCTATGCAAATTATTATTTGAAAATAATATATTTATCTTGGCAGTTTGATCAGTTTAGTAGGCTGTATGCAGTACATGCTGTTTGAGTGGGCAGTACGTTAGTATGTGATCTCAAAATTGCCATGTAACCTGTTCTCTAAATAACAAAAAGTAAAAGCAGAGCATTCCAGTGCGATCAGAACACTGCAGCTGATCCAGAGACAGCTACATGTGCAAAATATAGCTGCTGTGGATGACAGAGGGGAGCTGACACATTAAACTACAATAATGAATCATACAGACTGTCTATAAAAAGTCACATGTGCGTACATGTGTGCGTGGTAAGGGTAGTACTGCATGCCCGTGCAAGGAGGCGTTCTTAACACACATAGATACACAGATGCACATACACAAACGTGGAAATTTTATGAAATAATCAGGAGTAAGTGCATCATGTTCTCCATGATACTTCTGCCACTCCACACCTGTCCATGCACATGCATGTGCAATATTTAATCAATGCTCTTTTTATGTACATATGTTTTTTTATGTATGTATGTGGACATATATTACCTGACAGTGAGGATGTGGATTTGAACAACCCATCATAGCTCCTTTATTCTCAAAGATCTGAAAAAAACAGACAATAAGATGGAAAGGGAATCCAGACTTTAGTTAAACTTACTCACTTGCAGGCAAAGCAACAAAACTAAGGCAAAGAAAATCAAACCAATTACAGATATAAGAAGAAGAGAAGAGCCCTTTGGTGGTACTTTAGATGTCAGTACTGGGCTGTCCTACTAACCTTTCACCTAAAAGGAAATTGTCCGATTGGAAGAAATTGTTGTTATTTTTAATACACTTTTTATTATCTGTATTTATTCTTAAATTATTAAAGGGCCAGATTGAGTTTGTAAAAGGGCCTGATCTGGCACACAGGCTGCTGATTGAAGTCTGTATTAATATATGTATTCTAACTATCCTAGGAAAATGTCAGTGGAATTAA
This sequence comes from Semicossyphus pulcher, assembly GCF_022749685.1. Taxonomy (NCBI): domain Eukaryota; kingdom Metazoa; phylum Chordata; class Actinopteri; order Labriformes; family Labridae; genus Semicossyphus; species Semicossyphus pulcher. Next base: position 1,759,699 of record NW_027211696.1, on the reverse strand, counting down.
CAATTGTGACTTTGTACAAAAAATACATTGAACAGAACTCACAAGAGATCTAAAGACTGGCTGTGCTGCAGAAGTAAGATGCTGACCTTTCATTAACCAGTAAGATGATGTAAACAGATTACTATGTATCAACTCAGTTTGGAAACTTCTATCAATTCAGAACTATGGTGCAGTGATTTCATGAGGATATAATGGCTCTTGCTTATTTATTTCACACTAATTGCTTCTCTGGGAATATCATTCGATACATCAAACAACAAAAACAAAAGATTTTCAAGTATTAATGAGAAGTTGCTCCATCTGTATACCTATTGATCAGTCCCTCCAAGATTGCCTAATTTACAGAAAAAATGGCTAATTAATAATAATTGCAATGCAAGATGTTTTTAGGCTATTTTTGTGTGTAATACATTACATAGCCACTGTGAGCAACTAGGACCGCTCAAATTTAGCCATGTTTAGGCTGAACAAGCTGTTTGTCTTGAGAAATCACTTCTAGTTGATTTCTGTGTCAAGATGCCAAATAAAATTGGAAAACGGACAAAAACTACAGGAAATAGCCATAAAATGCTCAATTGGTACTTTGCATGCGCATCACAGTGCAATCAATATGCCCAAAGGAAAATCTACACTTTGTCTATCACATTTATGCGGTTCTACTTGTTAGTTCAGGTGCTGAACTAGTAGAAAACCATTGATAAGAGACAGGAAAAAAATCTCACTGTTGAATGACTCTTTGAGATCAGCGCTGACAAACACATCAGTAATAGAGTCTCTGGTTAGTGGAAAGTTAGGAACTTAGCCTTTGATTGACAGACAGACTCAAACCAAGGCATCACAGGATGGCTAAGTGTACGGCTCACAGTTAAACAGTGAAAAAAGATAAATATTCAATGATGACATTGTGTATTGTATTTATCATTATTAATTTACCGTAAAAAGTCTCCAAAAGACACTGTATTAGTGTTAGTATTCTAGATAACAAAGAATTGAGGGATTGGTCAAATTTGCAAAAAGGTTGCAATGTTGAGACAAAATTGCAAGATCCCGCAGAATGCTAAGAAATTGGTCAAATTTGTTGCAATTGTGACATTGTGACTTACTTGAGGGACTAAGTAATGTACTAAAACCAGTTAAGATGTACATCAGCTTAAGTTCAAAATCTATCAACAAAAACACAGTATCTTCATTTTTTTCATTATCTACATGTGATGGGAATAATTCAATTGCTAGTTGTAGATTCATATCAATATCATTTCTATCTCACTGCATCAAACTACAATAACAATTGCATCATTAAAATTGTATCATATTTAATACCTTAAACATTACAACAACAAAAATGGAATGGAAAGTTTATCTGCGACTGTATCCAGTCCTGGGAGAGATTGGTTCAAAAATGTGTGAATGTGAAGAGGAATGAATGTGTGTGCCACCTTACCTGAACCCAGGGGTATGAGGTGCCTAGTTCTTCAACAAGACCCGCCCATTTGTCAATCACCTTGACAACCTCCTCTGTTTTCATGAGGGGGAGTGTAATGTCAGACCAGGGATGGAAACACATGACCTTACTGAAAAAGAGTTCAGGGAAAAAAAACAGAACTGAAATGTTTTCTCTTCTCTCTTCACGTTTTGACTGGATTGAAAGAGAAGAAATGTATATAGCAATATTTTGGCAAATACAGTATATGACCCCCTTTGATAATTTAAATGAGCATTAGCAAAACTTTTAATACTTAATAATAAGCCTGGCTCAGATTTTTTTTTTTTACAAGACTCCAGCCACACTTGAGGGTCTCAGCAGCTGGACTTACAGCAAAGTAGGGCTTTAAGCTCATTAATGCCAAGATCACCATGCTCGCATTCTTACAATGCTATCCTGCTGATGTTTAGCAAGAATAATGCTATCTAATAATAATGAACATGTTCACAATCTTAATTTAGCAACAAATACAAAGTTAAGGCTGTCATTAGTTTTACAAGTTATTGGCAATAAATCAAGTATTGACAATATAAATTGATGATGGCACTAGATGAAAAGTCAGAAAATCACTTCAAAGCTTTTAAATTAATCCTGTGGTGAGTGTGAAGGACATTTTTTATGTTAACCTGTTTGATCATATGTTTTCTTCTTTAATATTATATAGTCAATAATCATGGTATAATCAGCTATGGTTAATTTAATGATGCATGCATGTGCTAATTTTAGACATAGTGTTTGTTCCTCTCCAGGGTCTTGTGAATGATTTACTGCTGCTCCTTCTGTCTTAGAGAGATATAGTTAGTAGCCTTGTCTGGGGTAAAGAGCTATGTGGCAAGGGGTAAACTCTAGATAGTCAGGCACCTCAGCTAAGGTCATAACAATAACACCTTTCTTTGTAGTGCTGGTCTGACCCAGCTCGAGTTGTGAACTGCTTATACTCATCTTCTATTATTCTTCAATTAAAGACATCAAAAGACAACTATGTTTCTCAAAGAACTTTATTGGTCTCGCCACCAGAAATTGCCACTACAGTGAGCATGATTGTATGTACAACCTCTCATAGCAATCCACAATCAATCTCAAGTTTGTCTTTATATTGCCAATTAAAACAAAAATGACCTTCAGCTAGTGTTTAAGTGATTTATTTCTGTCCCATAGATATATCTATTCTCCAATCAGACAAACAATCCTAAAAAACATATCACATGACCATTCATGTACACTGGGCACGTGCATAGCATAGACAGGTAAACACAAACAAACACTCATTCTTTTACTCAAAAGGGTGGCACTCTGTATAAGCTGAAAAACATCACTTAAGATGGGAATAACTACCTACACAGGTAACATCACTGATGATGATGCCCTAGCATTGCATCGTGAAGATGTTTCTGAAACTACTGGGACACCAGTGATGACCAGAAAGAGTCTGGTTGACGACCGGGAAAGTTTGGTGACGATTGGAAAGACAATTGACAGCTTGGAAAGACAGCAAACCAGTGCGGAGTGGGATAGCAGCCCTAACCACAGCTCCTGTGAAGGAGAACCTAAGTAAGCTACAGATCAAAGAATAGAAAAATACCCCCAAGGAAGGGACAGCACCACAATATGCAGATTCCCAATATGGTGAGACAGAGGAAAATCTGGGTAAATGGTAAATTGACTTTACTTAGATAATGCTTTTCTATTCTTGCAGCCTCCCAGGGCAGTTCAGAGCATGGATCTACCAGTACAGCCTTCTACGATGAATCTACCTGCCACTGCTCCTGTATGAGTTCCCAATTTCCACTGTCACTGATGTAGAGAGGGTAGTCAGCTAGTTCTTTAGAAGAGCTGGCCTTGGAAGCCCTGAAGTCCCTCGATATTACAAGGGATGGAGCGTAAGGGATGGGAGATGGATCCGCGCAGCATCAAGTTCCTCATCCAGGCAGTTTATGACGTCTTGCCTAGCCTATCCAGCCTGCACTGCTGGGGCCTCACAGAGCATCTGTCCCAACCATCTGTCTCCTCTTTGACAGGATTGGTACTCTGGAGCACATATTGAGCTGCTGCCCCAGAGCTCTGGCAGATAGACGCTATCGATGGCGGCATGACCAAGTCCTCCGGACAATTGCTGCGGAGATCTACAATACCCTCAACATGAGCTGGAAGACAGAGTTGATCAGGGACACAATCCGCTTAATCAATGAGGGAGAAAAACTAAAAGCAGAACACCGGTATCGGCATCGGTAGATGTGTCATTTTTCTGTCAATATTTTTCGCCAATAAAACAACGTTTTAATAATGCCTAAATGCTCGATGATTCCCCAAAAAAAGAAAAGAAAATGTTATTTACAAATAAATATGGCATTTAGTACATAACCCAAGTTCAAGTACATTTCTTATATTGCCCAGTGAATGTGTACATTTTAAAAAGCACTGTATTATGTTATTTCTGTATCTGCCAGTGGGCCACTACAATAAGAGCAGGCATGATATCAGTTCCACAGGGGAGACTTGAGTTTCTCTGTCTTTCTCTTATCGGCAGAAAATCCAATATCATGCATCCTTAATTGTAAAATTGTAAATGTGAGGCACCCACTTGTGTCTGCTTGGCAAATGGCCTTAAGTGTACTGATATGGGCAGACTGAAGAGCTGTGAAAACAAGCTTCAAGAGGAAGAGGAAATGATGATGTGAATCTTGACAACGATAACAATGATGCTGATGACCATTAGACTACTGCAAATCAACATGAAATGTTAAACCACAGATTCAATTTTCTTGTCTCTTGTCCTTTTTCGATGAATTTCTTAGGAAAGGTTTTGAGTTTTTATTTTATTGTGTTTCTGTTGCTTACAGAACCGTTTACAGCTGCTCCAATAACAGAATCCAGTGCAAAATTTCTATCAGAAACAAACTGCACAAAGTGAAGTTTATTATGATAAAAAAATACTGTAATTGTTGTTATTCATACAATATGTCATTTTAAAGCTATTTTTGTGCATGTTATGATGGAGCTATCCATACGCATATCAGATCAGTATGAAGGTAGTGATAAGGGCATTTGCAGAGGCATGCAGAACTTGCCCTGTTACAGCGTTGGAGGTCAGAGGTCAAATTCTGTTGTCCTCAGCGTCATGAAAACGTAACTGGTAGATAGAATATTATGTAAGCTATACAATGAGATGTGACTTCATGATATTTTGTGTAGGTTACCCTCTTTTATACAGGCTCTATGTGAAAAATGGCAAAAAAACATGAGAAAATTGTGGTGACGGAGGGGTGAAAAACTGAGTGATAGCACATAGAAAGCTACCATTGCTGCAATGCTATCATACATTTTCCAACACCAGTGACACAGATCTTTATAAAAATCACTATGAGACATGATTCCTCCAAATTGACACGACCAACCTCCTGGCTCATGGACTATAAAATCTAGAATGGAATTTAAAATCCTTCTTCTAACTTACAAAGCTCTTAATGGTCAGGCACCATCATATCTTAAAGACCTCATAGTGCCACATTACCCCTCTAGAACATTGCGTTCCCAGGATGCAGGCCTGCTTGTGGTACCTAAAGTCACTAAGGGTAGTGTGGGAGGTAGAGCCTTCAATTATCAGGCCCCCCTCCTCTGGAATAATCTACCAGTCAGGGTCCGGGAGGCAGAAGTTTAGTCTACTACTACTTTTAAGAGTAGACTCAAAACTTTCCTCTTTGATGAAGGTTATATTTAGGGCTGGCTCAGGCTTGGACCAGCCCATAGTAATGCTGCTATAGGCTTAGACTGCCGGGGGATCTGACACACCGAGCTTCTCTCTCTCTCTGTGCCTGTCTCTCTCTCTCTTTCTCTGTCTGTCCGTCTGTCTCTCTCCCTCCCTTATATTAATGCATCTTATTAGGGCCCGAGCACCAAAGGCAGTGCGAGGACCTCTTGGAGGACCTCTTGGAATGCAAGGAATCATTCTTTACGTTTTTTCTTCTTCTTCTTCCAAATGAATCGCAAATTTGGCGGCTTAAACATGCCCCAAAAATCATGAAAGTTGCCATGCGCATCACAAGTAGGAGAAATTTACGTGTGATCGTGCTTTGGTGAATGGGCGTGGCAAAATTTGGTACACATATGTATCATGACAGGACCTACAAAAAAGTCTATTATGGACATACCCTAAACCCAACAGGAACTCAGCCATTTTGTATTTTGTGGTCATTTTTGGCATATTTTGCCATATTCACAGGGTGCAGACGAACTCCTCCTAGAGACTTCCTCCCATCCTTTTCAAATTGGGTCAGTGTATTGACAAGACATTGGAGATTAAAAGTGATCCAAAATTTGAGTTTTTGAGAATGGGCGTGGTCTGGGCTGTGGGTCAAAGTTTGATGTTTTTCTTGGCTAAAAATCACTGTTACTCTCATATACAGTCTTCTATCTTCTTCATATTTCACGTGCATGACAAGAGTCTTGGCCTGAACACAATTAGAGGAAAATATTTCCCATCAGGCCTAGCGCCCGCTACTGGAAACAGGAATTGACATGTTTTACTCTACAAGCCCCTCCTCCAAGGTGGTAATACATATTAACCTCAAATTCATGTCAGGAAACTCTTAAGACCTTGATTAAGGTTTGTGAAAAACCTTGCTGAGGTTTCAACAGAGGGCGTGACCCTGGCGGCATGGCGAATATAACCGTCGCCATGATGCCTCGCCATAACATTTAGGCTGCGATAACCCGCCTGTACTTCCTCATATCTGCACCCAATTTCACATACTTGATAAGAGTCCCGCCCCCAACAGATCTACACACTCCTGCTAATTCTATAGCGCCACCCACTGGTGAGAGCCTGTATCAACTCTCATGTACATTGTCCAATCTCCACCAAATTTCACAGCTTTGATGAGGCTACTGCCCTGAACAGATCTGCATATACATTTTGGGTCAGAGCGCCACCTACTGGGCAGAGGTTGTATCAACTCTCATGTACATTGTCCGATCTGCTCCAAATTTCACATGTATGATGCCAGTACCGACCTGAACATATCTTTATATACATTTTTTGCTCATACTCATAGCGCCACCTACTGGTGAGAGCCAGCAATGACTCTCACTTACAATGTTCAATCGGCTCCATATTTCACATGTATGATTACAGTCTTGGCCTGAAGAGGTCTACATATTGACTTTTTCGCTCATACTCATAGTGCCAGCTAGTGAAAAAGGGAGTAGTAGCTCTCATAAATAATGCTCAATCAGCATAAAATTTCACAGCCATGATTATAGTCTCGATCCCAACAGATCTTCATTGGACTTTGGGTCATGCTGATAGAACCACCTACCACCCCTGGCTGCAGCACATGCTGTGGCTCATGCGCACCCTGCTGCTGCAGCAGGCCCCAAGGCTGCCTCGCAACCCCGTGGCTGCGACACACCCCAACCTGGCCACGTGTGTGAGGGCCCGTTCATCGCCGCTTGCGGCTTTAATTATCTATGTATCCCATTACCGTTACTAACCATATATCTCCCAAAGGAGTTCATGTGCTCCCTTGCCATGTAGGTTCCTGGAGATGGTTGCTGCAGACCACCTGCTGCTGTGGACCTGCTCGACTCAGACTGCAAAAACTATTAACATCAGTCTTCCCCATAGTATCACATTTATCATTACTATGCTGTTCTTGCTAATTCATTATTATAAGCATGTTATCATTACTATGCTTCTCTTGCTAATGTATTATTATCATGATGGGTCTCTCTTTAAATAACATAACAAAGAGTACGGTCTAGACCTGCTCTTTTTGTGTCTTGAGATAACTTTGGTTATGATTTGGCGCTATACAAATAAATTTGATTGATTGATTGATTGATTCCACCACCAGGGGAATACAGAAAAGAAGAGCCTAGCTAGTGACTGGCTAGCGAATTGGATTAATTCCCATTATTAACTATTTTGCTTTTTGTTTGATTATACTCAACATGACCGTTACCCATTTTTTAATTTTTGGATGAAGTCCCATCTTTTTTTTGTCAAAACACTTTTTCAAGTCAGCAATAAATAAAGCCCAGGATTGTGTTCATTTTTAAAGTAGTCTATAGTATCAAGAAGATACAAAATGTTCTCACTAATTAAGCACCTTATTATTGAGAAGAAGACAAAAGAAAAATGACAACTGTCAAAATATCAAAAAACAAGCAAAGCCATTACCCTACAGGTTACGGGCCAGAAAAACAATTATGTCTACAGTCTCAGGTTTTAAAGCTGCTCTGTGATAGGTCACAATGTTCCCTCCTGTGCTAAAAACCCTCTCAGAGGGGGAGCTGGCAGCAGGGATACACAAGTAACACTTTGATTGCTGGCTCACTCTTGAAAAGTTTTTCTCATGCATCTTCCACCAATCTAGGGGTTCTGTTTCACTCTCTGCATCTGGAGCCTTGAGGTAGTTCTACAGCACTCCCTCCACTGACTGCATAGCAGTAAGTCCTGAGTTGCTGGGGCATGGTTTCTTAAAAACCCTACTCAGTGACCACTCTCTTTTTAATGGCCTCAATCTTGCCTGGCTTGATATATTGGGTCTTGACCTGCATGATATTGCATCCTTGCGCGATCCACACTTTATGCGTTTCCTGGTCATCATACTTGTGATTCCAAGATAATCCGTGAGCCAGGTGGGCACTAAGTGCCTTGTTTTCTTGTCAGCAGTGACTACCTGAGAGATGGCCTTGTGCTGCTCTACCTTTCTTGCCACCATCTTCCGATGTGAGTCCCACCTTGTAGGTGACTCTGTCACCAGCTTGTGCGGGAGTACAAGCTGGTGACAACTTAAAACAAATGTGTTGGGATTCACTGCATCTCCAATATTGGAATGTGTTCATTTATGGACTTTAAACTGACTTTTCAAAATGGCAGCTGAACTCAACACTCAAAGTCTCAGCAGCCTCTAGGTTTTCAGACCTTCATGTGAAAACCCCTCCCCCTGGCCAGGTCTGTAAAACCGGAAGACCACCATTTTTTTTGTTCTTCTGTTCTGAAGCTCAGAAGTAGAGATGGCAGCTCTCGTTCACTTCAGTGACCCGGATCTTCAAATCTCGTTCAGCTGAAAGATTCGTTCATTACATTCGTTCACCAGGTCGTTCAGCGACATTTCCAGTTTACCCTAACTCACTCGCTCTCACTCGTTCATGAATGATGACGGCTCCCATTGCATTACTGGTCTTCTTGTTCAATCATCACAATATAACAGTTACTTGGCCCAACTATATTAAAAAGAAAATATTTATAAATAAACATTCATGTGTTATCTTATCTTGCTGTTGTGTCACTGTTTATTTTTGAGCTGTTGTTATACCGTTTCTAGTATTGTACTTTACTTTATTTCTTTATTTCAGACACATAAGTCCATATCTGTACAAAACACAATATATAAAAAAAAAGACGAAGACAACAACTTCATTGTGCTTTACACAAAGTCAGTTTGCTAAAAATAGTTATATATTATATATCATATAGTTATATATTAACGTCGGACTTCCATTACAAAACATGACGACCTTCTATTAATAAACGTAATTTTGTTTGTGTTCATCAGTGCTGTAAACATATGTGAACTGCTGATGTGTGTGTGTGTGCAAGATATACCCCAGCCACCTTAGTTTGTCGTGGTTGAGGATCAGAATGTCTGACCTGTTGGGACTCAATTCGTTCGTTCATGACCGAGAGATGACCCGGTCATTCACCCCTCCTTGGCGCTCAAACTGTATTTGCTAGTGTGAAGGTTCTCAGTAATCCAGGTCATTGTAATTTTAATATGCTTCTAATATAAGAAAATCATCCCTTAACAGAGGCAATGGCCTAGACACCACCGATCTCCCAATAACAATGCAGTGTTAAATCATCTGCCTAAACAGGCGAGATCGCACCCACACTCAGGATCATGTGAGCCTAATGACCCATCAACACCAAGGGGAGTGGTGAAGTCAGGTAAAACGGGCCAGATAAGTTTGGACCATAATAGCTCTTTAAAATTTTACAATCAATAACAATGACTGATCTTGATTTGTTGCCACAATAAGGTCGCGATCTGTCTTTATTTTACGCACACAATTACTATATAAAATAAAGTACGTCTCTCCACATGCTGGAATGACACGAGCAGGAGCTGTAACCTGTGATCAGTTCATCATAGTTTATAACGCAGCGCGTTTAATAACGTGGACCTGTGTTCAGATCTGTCTGTCTGTCAACAGAGACTGTAGTCTGCTGTGTACTACATATATTTTACACAGAGCTGTAGATGATTATCAGGCTTCATGATCAAACTTAAATATCACATCATCACTTCAGTCCGTGATGACCCGCTCCCTCCCTCCCTCTGTGCAGGTGTTCCTCCCTCTCGCGCTGCGAGTCTGCATCACCGTTTTTATTATATGTTGTTTTTAAGGTTTTAATGGAGGTGAATGAGGCTCCTTGTATATTCACAGGGCCTTAGGATGTAATATATTTAATCAGAGTCTCCACCAACACTGCCTAATGAAAAAAAATTAACAACCGATACTAAAACAATTGTATTTTTACCCATTTTTTAAACCAATCAATATCTGTAATATTAATATATGAGGCCTGTGCCAATTAATAAAAATATCATTAGATCTCATGCACATCTTATTTTATGGACTTATAGATAATTTACCAAAAAAATTGGCCCATTTTAGCTGACTTCACTTTACTAATGACGCTCAGTGATTGGCTACTAGGTCAACAATAGCTCAGGTTAACGAGTTGCCCTTGATTTACACATCTGTGAATTGACTTGTATGCACAGGTGCACCTAATCGGGTTGCTTCATTCATGAAGACCATTCTCGTTCAGTGAACGAGAGAGAGGGAGAGACAGAGAGAGAGAGAGAGAGACATTCGGTCAAGCGATACGTTCAGTCGTTCTACATTTGATTTGATAAAAACAGCCCTCCTCTGAAAGGCAATTGGCTCGTGCTAATCAGTCTGGTTTTCTAAAAGAAGAAGAGAGGCACTGGGGAGCCGTGAGCGGAGCCAAGTGAACGAAAGGAATGAATTTGATGCATGGAAGTGAATGGATCATTTCGTTCACTGAAAAGATTCATTCTTTTTGAACGAATCGTTAAGGACCGAAACATCTCTATTCAGAAGCTCAGAAGCTCTCCACTGCCCTCCAAGAAGGTTGGAGCTGCTGCTGCAGTTCCCTCCAATTCAACAGCTCTCATGGCTTGCTAACCGAGCAAGGCCTCAGCAGCGATGAGAGATCCTGCTGAAGAGATTACCAGTTTACTCAGCATGAACTAGTAACCGTAGTTTAGCAGCAGCTAAAAGAGTCTGCCATCTACTTTTCAAGTAAGGACAATGGAGCAACGAAGGACCAGTTTCCCGCCAACTAGACACCAACACAACGACTGCAACTTTCTTCACCAGAACCACTGCTCCCCCAGCCCGGTTGAGCAACAGGATCGACAGCCTAACAAGCTGCAACACAGCACAGCAACACCTTTCTGTCCGTGGTCTAGTAACGTAACGTCTGGGCAAAGCTAGAATAACTCACAGTAAGCAGGAATGTTTACTGTATTGTAATGTTATTGATTTGATTTGTTACTGAGTTGTATTGTTGTAATGTCAGGTATTGATTGTAGTTGAGGTTACTTATGCTCTTATGCTCTCATCTGCAAGCCAAATTAACCTCTCTCTTTTAGTGTTTTAGTTCTGCTTTTGTTGTCTTTTTAATTAAATCATTGTGTGGAATAAAATGCTGTCTATTTAATGTTGCACAAGAATGAATACTGCCAACCTCTTCTGCATTTGAACTCCAAATCCTTCAACCTACTAACTATCAATACTTAGGTTATAGTTATTAAGTTAATTATTAATTAGAGTCTATATTGATAGTCTATTACACTTTATGAGACTGAGGATTTAATGTAGATTAAATCATATCATTTATATAATTAATAATTATTTGTAATAATATTAGGCTCAGATGTGTGACTAGAGCACATATCACACATAGTTGCCAACGGTAAGACTGTGTTCAGCTGACATTCCATCCTCTCCTTACACTCCATATAGATCAGGGGAAGTGCAGTCAGTGAAAAATGTTTCCAGCCAGGTAGCTCATATCTGGGGTCAAGTACACTGATAAGCTGCTTGAATTCCTTATTCTCAACAGTACTAATAGGAAGCATTTGCAGTGCACGCTGCTCTGTTTTTGTCAGACAGTAAAAAGCCAAAGTATCTCCAAGCTACTTGAGTTGAGTGGCCTGTTTTGTCAACAATGGCCTTTTTTGAGCTGGTAGGCACTGCATTTTCTTCAGTGTCGCTCACTTTGGCTGTATTTTCTAGAGCCCGACCGATAATGGACTTTTGGGGCTAGTGCCAATTCCGATATTAGTGAGAAACAATATTCCGCTATCGATATATCGGCCGATGTATTCCCATTTGTTCAAAATGTATCTGAAATTAAAATATTAAAATTCCAAATCTGAAACGTTATTGTCACATTTGCATTTCTGTAGCAGCTTAAATAGCACTAAAATAAAATATCAAATTAAATAGAAGTGAGTATAAACCAAAAACACACAAGAGTAGGATCAAAAATAATTTTCTTGTTTTGTCCACCTGCTGAAGATAAAAGTCACTAAACACAGACCAGCTTATTTGACAGACTGATACTGTTAATAACAGTAATAAAGGCTTAATGAGCAGGATTTCCCATATTAAATATTCCCTCTTAATCAACATTATAATCCAGGAGAAGTGTGAGATGGTGTCTGTATCTGCAGAGGATCTGCCCTTCGTCTGTGTTTCTATTCTTATTATTCTGCTCCGGCTTGGGGCATTTTGGACTATCTATGGACTGTCTATGGCGGGGCAGTGGTCTGGAGCTCAGCCAACAGTCCGCAGGTCGGGACTCAATCAAACATAGCATCACGATGACAAGGGACTTCACAAAGCGTCTTCATTTGCCGTTCTGTGAATGAGAACAGTCCACGCACGTGTGTATCTGACTGCTGTAAGGAGCTGCAGGTGTGACGGAGGGCGGAGTAGACAGACGCACACACCTGGCAGCAGTGCGACAATGGCTTATTAGAACAAAACCCTGTATCTGCCTGTGGGGTTGTACAGAGGTGTAGACGTACTGCACTCTGAATATGTTTTATTGAACTCAGGAAGGAGGTATAGAGTCCCCCTATGTAAGCACAACAGATATAAGCATTTGTTCATCCCACTCTCAGTCAAGCTCATCAATGAGCAGATTGTTCAGGATGGACGGAAATGATCAGGGGCTATGTGACGCTGAATTTGCACAGAGATGAATTGCACTTTATGAATTGCACTTTATGAATTGCACTTTACAAATTGCACTTTATGTGACTCTGCTGAGTATTTTATTTCTTATGTATTGTTCATTGTTATTTCTGACTATTGTATGTGTGTAGTGGAATGTTGTTGTGGGTGGAATGACCCCTCTGTCCGAGACAAGTTTCTCCCACGGGAGACAAATAAAGATACCTTGACCTTGAGATGTGTAAGCTTTTTGTTTAGAGTGTAACCGCTGTGAAACTAGCAGACAATAAAGCTTAAAGGTCCTGAACCTTCATTACTATCGAACTTAAAACTAACTAAGAGCCAGACTGTACACACAGGATCTCGTCTGCACAGTTTAGATACACAGAGGGTATAAACAGCGGTGCTCTGAAAGCAAGCTTTCTTTGGCTGATTACTGTGATTTTAACACGACTTTGTTGTTCACAATGTTTCGTTCTGTATGGGAAAGATAATGCTTCCCTTCGCTTTGTGTGCTGCTCTGCTCAGCTGTGACACGCACTCTGGCAGCGATAGGGACGTCCTCATTTCCTATCATGCCTGCCGCCTAGTGCTGACTGAGTAGTTTAAGTTGTTAAGTTTGCTATTTATGTTCCAAAATGCAAAAAATGTTGTCAGTGTTTTTAATGTGTCTGTTTAGAACATATGTTCTGCATATGTTGGTAATTGTCATTTTCGTGCTGGTTTATAGTTGTAACCATGAGTAAGGTGGCTGTTTCATTTCTTGACTTCAGCTGTATTTCTTTATAAAGTCTAAGGGCCTGGTGTTCATGCTGTCAAAATTAAATCTACGCCCTCTGCTTGTCAGGAGGTGTAATGGCTTTAACCCACAGCCCTGCTAAAATTAAAGTAATTCATATTGGAGCATATCGGAGGACATAAATGCCGATACCGATAAAACTGCGAAGTGCGAATATCAGCCGATAAAATTGGTTGACCGATAAATTGTCTGGCTCTAGTATTTTCATTCCAATCCTAAAGTTTGTAAGCCCGCCTCTCTATCCCTGTGACATGATTGGATGTTCGTAATTTTATTCATGTTCTCTTTAATGGCGGGTGGCAACTAGCGTTTAAGGCACATTAGCGACCCCCTTTTGTGGTGTTTGGTTTGTGTAATTACAGGTTTAAATATATCAACCCTTTATCGATCATTTGTTGTATTTCTATTGAGAAATACGTTATCGTTTTATCGCCCAGCCCTAGTATCACAAATACATTTTTCATTCCCAATGCAATACACTTAGAGAGGATACAGGTATTACAGCAGAACAGTGTAGATGGTCGAAAATGGTTCATACAGGATCTTTACAATACCCCTCTTGATTCTTGAGTCTTGATTGCTCTAAGCAATGTGATGATGTGCACTTTCTGTGTGTGTCTGATAATGTTCTCTGAGTGAATGAGTAGTTAAACGATGGCATAGGAGGGTTTTTAATTTCTGAACAAAAAAGGTCTTATAAACCTCAATGTGAATGCCATTACTCCCAGGCGATTTCTCTTTCTAAAATTTCACCTTCACTCCTTAGTTGCTGATGTAGTGTTAGTGTCATGGTTTACATTACATTAAAAATCAGAGCCAAGTATGGGCTCCTCCTCAAAAGAAAATAAAGCTTTACAATAGTCTATATCTTCACACAATTTGACTTTAGGAATGTAAACAGTCCATCTGTGGTACACAAATTCATGTAGTGCACTTCCCTTTTTCCTTTGGCATGAGATCTATGGATAATACCACTTCCATGCTCTGAGTATATTGATTGCTTTTTGTTAAACAAGCTATATCTACAGAGGGAAGTTGCATTTCATCTAGCCTTAAATTAAAATAGTTTTGGTCTTCCATTAAATTTATATCTAAAAAATACTTTGTGTTTCCATGACCCCTTCTCAATTGTATGTACTCTGATAGCAGACTTAAAGGTTTTCCAGACATTGGCCCTCATTTATCAAACAAACGTACGGCAGAAAACTGTGCGTACGACCATTTCCACGCAAGCTTCGGTATTTATCAATTTGGACGTGAGCGGAAGCAAATCTGAGTCTGTGGATTTGCGGTGCAGCACAGCAAAATCTGGCTGAGTCTGAAAGTAATTATTAAACAAACCTCAGCTGTCATCTAAGCATAAGCAGCCACATATTCAGAAAAGATCAAACGGATTCTTAAAACGAATAAAACAAAATGAATTTTTTTTTTAAAAGCCCACGTTTTTACTGATACCACTTTTTTTGTAAAATAAAAAAAATATGATAGGCTAAATAGCCTAAACATGACAACTAATTATTGCACATTAAAATTTGAAATAACAATAAATACAAGCAGAAATATGTGTTTGCAAATGAACTCAAAATAGCTTATGGTAAAATTGTGCAATTGTTTTCGAGCACAGGTTCAACATTGCGCACACCGGTCACAGTGGAGCGCTGCTTCGGGTTGCTCAAGGGCAGGTGGCTCTGTCTTGGACCAGCGGGGGGAACGCTGCTGCATACCCCAGAGAAAGTGTGCAACATTATTTTGGCCTTTTCAGTTTTGCACAACATTGCATTGGTAAATGGAGTGCCTTTTGATGTGCCGGAGCAGCCAGAGGAGCCAATGCCCAGGGAACCGTGGCCAGCAAAGCATCCACTCCTATACGGAGGAGACAGGACCTTATTAATCGCTTTTAAAATGTAAAGTTTACCTTAAACTTTTGCAAACGCGCTGCAGTATTTAATCAGTATGTGTTGAAGTATCCTAGGTGAAATTGGCTAAAGGCATACTAAACACAGACAATGGACAACATTTTATTAAGGCTTTTTTAGGGTTTCGTTAATTTCTTTTAATGTGTTATTTATTGCCTCAAGTGTGCCGACAACTGAGGCAGCGCAGCACGGGGGGCAGAGGGCACACGCTCGCTCTCAGCAGCCTGACTCGGTGGGTCTGGCTCAGTGGGACCGCTCTGGGGAGGACACCTGGCCGATACTGCTGGTGCCTGGCTTTGAAACATTTAAACATACAATAAAAATGTATACCCATGTAACATGTGTAAGCCTAATTATTTGTAAGAAATTTGTAAGTTATTGAGAATTTTAATCAAACCTCAGCCGGAGTCCGTTCCTGTACGGCAACGCTGTTGACTGCCTCCGTTATCCTCTTCCACACAGCGTTTTATGAGCTCCTTTAATTCCAGTTTTCAGACTGCCAAAAAGCACATCTTTGTTTTGCTCCACCTCAGATGTGAGGATGCCGATTTCCATCTCGGAAAAGTTTCTTTTCTTGCCAGTGTTTCTTCTCTCCATGTTTGACCTCAGTGGGCGAGGCCTCCGAACCAGGAATATTTAAGGGCGTAACATGTTAATGACGATCGAATTCAGCCGCCGCATTTATCAAGACCGGATCAATCGTACGCTGGGATTGGTCAGATACGAATGTTTCATAAATCACACGTGTGTCCTGTCGTAAGACCAATTCTGCACTCAGATCTGCACCCGTTTTCACACAAGATTGATAAATGAGGGCCAATGTGTGGGTCAGATGAACTTCCATTATTCTTAAAGTTATAGCCCCCTAATTTGGCCAAGATGCATGATTTCATATCCCTGGCCTTGAGTTGGTATGTATAGGGCTCTCTGCTGTTTCACCATTGAAGATTAGTTCCTTTCTATGAAGGTATTATTGGTGAAAAAGGTTTGAGCGCCTGTAACAGTACAATTTGTAGTTGTATACAGTCATTTGTATGTGTGTAAGTATGAGTTGTGTACTTGTACAGTGATTTGTATGTGTGTCAGTATGAGTTGTGTACTTGTAGATTTTGTCTCTCTCCACAAATACAACACAACACTTACACATTCACAAATTCTTAATTGCAAGTGGACAAGTAGTATTTTACAAGTCACAGATTAAAAAACTGACATGCTCACATTTTTGCTCCAATTGTTGCAGTATACTTGGTGCAAAACATATTTGTGCACCTGTATCAAACAATGTGAAGTTGTGGACAAAATTTGAATATTTGCAAATCTGAATGTGAACTTGTGCAAAAAATGTTCAATGTATGTAAAATAATTTATCAGGAAATTATTTGTGTTACTTTAAAACACAAATACAAATCGATAATTACAAATGCTTGAATCTTCCCCACAAGTCACACATTCTGTTTCCTTCCCCACGAGTCACAGATTCTGTTTCCATCAACTACAAATCACAAATCGCACCTCCACTGAGATATTTGGTGAAAAAGGCGGGTGCTGATCTGAGATCGACTGATTCCACAACCAATCATAGGAGAGGGGCTTTTGTCCCACAGCCAATCAAATGAAGGAGAGAAGGCATGCAGGTGGTGGACTGTTTCCAAACGCAGAGATAGCGATTTTTCAACACGCAGAATTACATCAGAAATGCTCCAATCACAGCCAAGATTTTGGGTCATGTGATCTCTATGGCCTGAAAATGTTTCTGAACAATGGCGGCCATCCAAGCGAAGTGGACCTCGGAGAAGGAAGTTTTATTATTAAAACATTACACTGTTAAGTGAATGTGTGGAGAATATCTCTCAGGTATAAGTAATTGAATATAAACAAACACATTTGAGGTGTTTTGTTGCCATGAAATTTGTCATTTTTGTATAGCATATTTGTATATGATCGTTTGAGCTAGCTTAAATTGTGGTCGTTCTAGGAGTTGCTATGGTAACGCCATAGTTGTGACTGGAACGGAGGAGTACAGAGAGCCTTGTTGCCCAAAGGCCTGTTGCCCCGTGTCTCATCATATTGCTTGTTGATGTTGTCTGTTGATGTTCATGTAAAAGTTGATACGTGTATCACCACCTTAAGACTAAGTCTAAAATAGCTGCCAGAATTAACAAAAACAAAAACAATTGCTTGGGTACAAGCATTTTTGACTTGATGGAAAAACAGAACGACAGACAACAGAACGCTGCAGTATTACTGCATTTACATCTGTTGTGTCTTTAGATTTTATGTTGATGCACTTGTTGAACTTTAAAAATATGGCCTTGATACAGCATTTTTAAACAGAAAGAAACTATAACCTCACCTAAAACTCAAATACTAAACATGTCTATTAATGAGAGTACTTTTTCCAGTTTTTTTAAACCGGCTTATAATAACCCATGTATGCAAATCAGGACACAAACAGGAGTTAAACAATTACCGACCAATCAGCATACTCCCTGCCATCTCAAAAGGTTATTGAAAAGGTCGTAGCAGAACAACTGATTGCACACCTTCTTTCCAAGGCCCTTTTACACCCAATGCAATTTGGTAAATAAAGCAAACCTAGACAGTTTAGGGAAGTAGTTCTCAAACTATGGTACTGGTACGCGACCGCCCTCTAATGGTATGCGGAGGTCTTTATTAAAGTAGCAGTAGCACGAGACTAAACTGTGATGGCAAGATAGTAAGCGGAGCTAAAATGAGTGGTTCAAAAACACTGCAACTTGGCTCCAAACGGGAACAATTAGGAAGAGAAGTGCAAATATTTTGAGCAGCCCTGTTGAAACTGAAGTGGGTGACACTGAACTGAACACAAGTGCTAGTGGCTACTTAGCATTTAGCAGCGCCAGTGAACTCTCCCTAGCACCTGCTGGCAGCAAACGGCACAAAGCAGTGAGGAGATATGACTCGAGTTACCTCAAATTTGGATTCAGTTTGAGCAGGATGTGTGTGGTATGTGGTCACATTCTTAGCCAGGGGTGTCAAAGATACGGCCCGCGGGCCAGATGCGGCCGGCAGGAGGTCTCATCAGGCTCGCAAGACATTTTGGGGGACAGGAAGGAAAAAAAAAAAACAAACATAACAAAAAATCAAAACAAAAAATATATATATATATTATATATATATATATATAAATATATATATATATATAGGCCTATGTATATGAGATTTTTGCCCTCACACTGATGTCTGCTCGTTGAGCCGAGGAGAAATGCTCAAACACTTTTTTCAATTACGCACAGAGATCACTCAATTCATGGCACATGCATGCATATTGCATGATTTCAAATAATAAAACTGTAGTAGCCGACATATATATATGTGTTAAGACATCATGATGTTGGCAAAAAATAGTCCAGCCCCTTTGAGGTCTCATCTGAACAAATCCGGCCCCCTACCTAATATGGGTTTGACACCCCTGTTAGCAATGAATCCATGAAGCCTACGCATAGCAAAAGCCAGTAAACCACACACGATTGGCGAACAGATGTGTTTACCATCAGCCAAATAATTGACACACAATGTTGTAGATTTAGCCAATTTGCTTGTGTACGTCAGATATGAAGATGATGGTGCAGCTCAATAGGACTTTTTATTCTGTCAAACATTGGAGACCAGACTGGACAGAGTGCTAAGGCAATTCTTAACTTACTTCCCTCTTACTTATGTAATTTTATTAATTTGAAAACTGCTGGAAGCTACACTCTTCGCTCTGTGACCCACTCGCAAGGCTTAATTTTGCTATCTGTCCCCAAAGTGCGACTTGAAATGGGGAAAAGGTGTTTCAGGCATGCTGCTCCTGCTGCTTGGAATCTGCTGCAGGAGGATTTGAGTCTGAAGGATCTAATCTCTTTAAATCTTTTTAAAAGTAGATTTAAGGCATTAGAGGAAGATGCATCAGGTTGTAGATGCTTTGATTAATGGCTTTCACTATGTGACCCTGATTATGCTGACTTGTTTTTGTAATTGTTACGTGTTGTATGTCTAAAACCCTGGTAAAATGTACTGCTGCTGTCTTGGCCAGGACACTCTTGTAAAAGAGAATTTTAATATCAATGAGGCATTTCCTGGTTAAATTAAATTTAAATTAAAAATTAAAAAACACATGGTGTAAAAAGTTTGAAAACCGCTGGTCTAGGGATACCAAGGGATCAGTCTTCCTTGACCTGCAAAAGGCTTTTGATAGAGTAAACTATGAAATACTATTTAAAAAATTGGCAAACTACGACCTTTGTAACTACACAAAACTGGATTCAATCATACCTAAGTGGTCGCCAACAGTGTATGCAAATAAACAATAACTTATCACCCCTAAAAACCTGTACCATGTGTTGGGATTCACTGCATCTCCAATATTGGAATGTGTTCATTTATGGACTTTAAACTGACACTTCAAAATGGCAGCTGAACTTAACACACAAACTCCCAGCAGCCTCTAGGTTTTCACACGTTCAATTGAAAACCCCTCCCCCTGGCCAGGTCTGTAAAGCCTGAAGGCCTCCATTGTTTTGGGTTTTTTTTTTGTTCTGAAGCTCTGAAGCTCAGAAGCTCTCCACTGTCCTCCAAGAAGGTTGGAACTGCTGCCGCAGATCCCTCCAATTCAACAGCTCTCATGGCTTGCTAACTGAGCAAGGCCTCAGAGTAGTGTTGGAGGTAGAGCCTTCAATTACCAGGCCCCCCTCCTCTGGAACAATCTACCAGTCAAGGTCCGGGAGGCAGACACCCTCTCTTCTTTTAAGAGTAGACTTAAAACTTTCCAGCTTATAGTTAGGGCTGGCTCAGGCTTGGACTAGCCCATCGTTACGCTGCTATAGGTTTAGACTGCCGGGGGATCTGACACACCAAGCTTCTCTCTCTCTGACTCTCTGACTCTCTGACTCTCTCTCTCTCTCTCTCTCTCTCTCTGACTCTCTCTGACTCTCTCTCTCTCTCTCTCTCTCTCTCTCTCTCTCTCTCTCTCTCTCTCTCTTATATCTTAATGCAGCTCATTAACTTTGTATCTTCTGGTCCCATTAACATTACTAACCACATATCTTCCCGGGAGTTCTTGTGCTCCCTTGTCTTCAAGGTTCCTGGGGATAGTTGCTGCAGACCACCTGCTGCTGTGGACCTGCTCGACTGCAACAACTACTAACATCAGCCTTCCCCATAGTATCATTATTGTTGCTGCTAATGCTAATAGTAGACCTGTTGACTTCAACTGTTACAATTACGATTACCTCAGCCTTTATCATTACTCTGCTTCTCTCGCTAATTTATTTATTTATTTATTTTGGAAATCTTCACCCTAGTCTACCACTATTATTGGCATTGTAACCATAAGTATGTGTCTGTTGTTGTTCATGTAACAAGGACATATGTTGTTGTTGTAACAAGAACATATGTTGTTGTTTCTCTCTCTGCCTGTCTCTATCCTGCATCTCCTTCTATCCCATTTTCGGCCCATCCAGTCGAGGCAGATGGCTGTTCAACATGAGTCTGGTTCTGCTCGAGGTTTCTGCCTGTTAAAAGGAAGTTTTTCCTTGCCAATGTGCCGAATTGCTAAGTGCTACCCATGGTGATTCATGTTGGGCCTCTCTTTTAATAACTTAACAAAGAGTCGGTCTAGACCTGCTCTTTCTGTAAAGTGTCTCGAGATAACCCTGGTTATGATTTGGCGCTATACAAATAAAATTTGATTGATTGATTGATTGAGCAGCGATTAGAGATTACCGGTTTACTCAGCACAAACTAGTAACCGTAGTTTAGCAGCAGCTGAAAGAGTCTGCCCGCTTTTCAAATAAGGACAACGGAGCAACGAAGGACCAGTTTTCCTCCAACTGGACACCAACACAACGACTGCAACTTCACCAGAACCACTGCTCCCCCAGCCCGGTTGAGTAACAGGATCGTCGGCCTAATAAGCTGCAACACAGCACAGCAACACCTTTCTGTCCACGGTCTGATAACGTAACATCTGGGCAAAGCTAGAATAACTCACAGTACCGGCTAAGCAGGAATGTTTACTGTATTGTAATGTTATTGATTTGATTTGTTACTGAGTTGTATTGTTGTAATGTCTGTTTAGCCAGGTATTGATTGTAGTTGAGGTTACTTATGCTTACATAAAGACATAGTCTGCATGCTAAATTAACCTTGCTCTTTTCTAACTCTTAAGACTTACACACATACAATATTTTGGACTGACCTTTTGACCAGACTAAACAGCCAGGAATTAAACATCCCGGTTCTTTTTCTGGGTCTCGACCCGTCCTATGTGCTCAGTGCAAGTTGGTTGAGACAAAGGACAGCATTCAGTGGCCATCTTTGAATCGGCCATTCTATGAGTTCTTTGTCTCCCCTATTTGCCACTGAAGCAATGTGGTCTCTTAATGGACACAACCTCCATTTCGGTCTCTGCCTGTCCTGAGACAGACACACCCTTCTCTCTCTTTTTCTCTCTCTCTCTCACGTAAATATTAGAATAAGTTAGATTGCATGTTTCGTGTTTTACTTCTGCTTTTATTGTCTTTTTAAATAAATCATTGTGTGGAATAAAATGCTATCTATTTAATGTTGCACAAGAATGAATACTGCCAACCTCTTTTGCGTTTGAACTCCAAATCCTTCAACCTACTAGCTATCAATAATTGGGTTATGGTTATTAAGTTAATTATTAATCAGAGTCTCTATTGATAGTCTAGTAAACTTTATGTGACTGAAGTAATTAGATGGTTATTTTCTTAACTTTGTTAAGTGGTGCCCCATACAGAGGTGATTTAATGTAGATTAAATCATTTCATTTATATAATTAATGTTTTTTTAAAATAATTGTTAATTTCTCTAAATGTGGGTAAAAACTATGCACTTTGGAAAAATATGCACAATGGAAGCAAACTTAGACACTGTCCTCACATCTGTGTCAATGGGCAAAACATTTAAAATGTGGAGTTATTAAAATATTTGGGTATCACTTTTGATCAAACTCTTGATTAAAAAGAGCATATTAAAACTAAAAACACTAAAATTAACCTTGCAAATTTTAGAAATATAAGAAAATCCCTTACAGTTGAGGCATCAAGTACCTAGTTAAATGCAATATTTCTCTCACATTTTTCGTATTGTGTGACAAGTTGGTCTCAGACAGGTAGAACAGCCTTACTACCACTTGAATATTTATATAAAAACACCCTCAAAATTGGTGGTTAAAAGGACTGTACTTATATAGCGCTTTTCTAGTCTTTGCGACCCCACTCAAAGCTGCTTTTACACTACATGTCACATTCACCCATTCACACATTCACCCAACTGGGGGTCAGATATCACATTCATACCCGTTGGAAGCTGGTTCAGTGTCTTGCCCAAGGACACTTGCCTGAGGGAGCTGGGGATCGAACCTCCGACCTTCCAATTGAAAGACGACCAACTCTACCACTGAGCCACAGCCATTGTACTCTTTTATTGTCTAGTTCTAGTTTCTCTTTTTAATCTCTTTAAGAACACCAAGTTCAGTTTTCAACTTGCACATGCAGATTTTTTTTTTAATTAAATCTATTATACAATTGTTGTGTAACTGCTGTTAGCCAGAATCATCCAAGTATTCCCAAAATGTGGGATAGTTCAGAACACCTTTAAAGATGATAAAACCTATAATGATAAAACCTAAAGACTGATGACCATGCAGTATTTATATTGGATATAACGTGTAAGTGAATTTGGTCAAAAACATAGTTACTGATTGGCCAAAAAGAAATGCTGTGAATCTGCACTTGACTGTTCTTCCTCATTAACCGGATGTGTCTCAGTAAACTGAAATTGAATTTCAAGAACTGAATTTGAATTGCAAAAACTGAATGTGGAATTTGAATTTTCAGACACTGACCAGATCAGACAATGAAGACACACCCTACTATAACACCGCCATCCATCACTGACAGGGCAAACGTGACTTTTTGCTGCAGCTTGTGATAGGTAACTAAGGAAAAAGGATCTTCTAAACTGATTCCAGATTTTGATTCAGTGTAAAACAACCGGGTTAGAAGTGAAGCTTGAGATCTGTGATAAGATGTGTTGAAGTCTTGCAACTTGGTGATGTTTATAACTATGTGATGTTTTAATTGTGATCTGCCAAGGGACTGCGGATGAAATTTTGCTTTAAGCTAACTCTGGTACAATGCATCGAATGGTAACATTCATGTTTTATATTGTACATGGTCCCTAAAAAATAAATAATTACATAACAGCAAGTTTTTCTGTGAAACAAATTCATGAGAAAACAACTCCATCTGCTGGTGTCCCAGAGAAAACACTTTTTTAACACTTGTTAATGTATACACCGCTCAGCTATAACCTTATGACCACCTGCCTAATATTATGTAGGACCCCCTTTTGCCGCCAAAAGAGTACTGACCCGTCAAGGCATGGACTCCACTAGACCTCTGAAGGTGTGCTGAGTTATCTGGCACCATGACGATAGCAGCAGATCCCTTAAAACTTGTGAGTTGCAAGGTGGGGCCTCCATGTATCGGACTTGTTTTTCCAGCACATTCCACAGATGCTCGATTGGATTAAGATCTGGGGAATTTGGAGGCCAACCATTTTTACAGTGTGGCAGGGCACATTATCCTGCTGAAAGAGGCAACTGCCATTAGGCAATACGGTTTTCATGAAGGGGTTTTCTTGGTCTGCAACAATGTTTAGGTAGGTGGTATGTGTCAAAGTAACATCCACATGCATGGCAGGACCCAAGGTTTTTCAGCAGAACATTGCCCAAAGCATCACACTGCCTCCACCGGCTTGCCTTCTTCCCATAGTGCATCCTGGTGCCATGTCTTCCCCAGGTACACACAGCTATCCACATGATGTAAAAGAAAACTTGACCAGGCCACCTTCTTTCATTGCTCTGTGGCCCAGTTCTGATGCTCACATGCCCATTGTAGGCATTTTCGGTGGTGGACAGGGGTCAGCATGGGCACCATGACGGGTCTGCAGCTTCACAGCCCCATACCCAACAAACTGTGATGCACTGTGTGTTCTGACACCTTTCTATCAGAACCAGCATTCACTTTATTAGCAATGTGAGCTACAGTAGCTCTTCTGCTGGATCATACCACACGGGCCAGCCTTCACTTCCCATGCGCATCAATGAGCCTTGGCTGCCCATGAACCTGTTGCCGGTTCACCAGTTTTCCTTCCTTGGATGACTTTTGGTAGGTACTGACCACTGCAGACCGGGAACACCTCATAAGAGCTGCAGTTTTGAGATGCTCTAATGCAGCATTCTAGCGATCCCAATTTGACCCTTACCTGACCCATTTTTCCTGCTTCCAACACATCAACTTCGAGGACAAGGATTCACTTGCTGCCTAACATATCCCACCCACTGCCAGGTGCCATTGTAGCGATATAATCAATGTTATTCACATTACCTGTCAGGTCATAATGTTATGGCTGACTGGTGTATACAGTGTCATTCCTGTAATATGTGACATGAAGATTGTCCTTACCAGACACCCCTGGCAGCTTTACACTGGAACAATGGATCTTGATCCAAACCTAAAAACACGCAATAGCAAATATAAGTTGTTTTATAATAACAATGTATTATGCTTTCAACAATTAATTCGCTTTATAATTTTAGGGGTGTCGTGGCAACTGAAAAATCAGTGTTTGTCTTAGATTGGTGAGCGAGGGCAACAAAATATCAACCAGCACAATATTCCAGTTTCTAAGTTGACTATATTGCTTGCAAGCAAGAGCCATTCTGTAATGACTGAGGAATAACAGTTTCCTCCCCTTCTTATAGCATTTGAGACAGTGGACTTTAGGCTTTGACGAAACAACAGGATACACATGATTACACTCAGGGTGTCATTTGAGTTCATTAAATAATCAATACTAGCTTACTATATCACACGTTGTTCTGTCTTCATCATCCTGGGAATGTCACATGCCTATCATCCCTAATCTTCTTTGACACATCTCTTTGATACAGCGGACAATATAAAACAAACAAACACACACACACCCACAGGAAGGGGTTTTACACTCCCATCCAGGATAAACTTCCTTACATTGAGCGGTCTTATTTATCATTAACTTACAACATGAACAAATTAATACAATGGTTAACACATGAGACACATTTCTTCAATAGTAAGGAATCAATTTTCAGCAAAGGCATGATCATATTGACAAACACGTGGTCATAGATGAAAAGTCATGTTGATCACAGGAATTTCACTCACAGGGGCAAGTACATCAATCCCCTTGCACCCAAGTTATTTATTATGACCTGGAATTATGTAAGAAAAAATAAATAAAGATGTAGATATAAAAATAAACATTTTGCATTTTTACTGAGCAGCAAAAAAGGTAAATGAAACTAGAATATGTTGAAAAAAAATTTGACAAAATTCAAGCAGTTGAAATAACGTGCAAGCGTCCAACCAGTGGTGTAAATAATATCTATACAGTTTACAGCATCGGAACTCACCAGGATCTGGAGCTTCTGGCTGAAGAGCAGGAAAGTCATTTTCAAAGATAAAAGTGCTTTCATAGTCTGCATTTATCTGGCGAGAAATAGATGGACACAGAGATATCAAAAAATGGGGAACCAAACAAAACAAATATTGTGGCCCTATACAAATACCATTTATAACTGGCATATGCTGTTTGGTAGATGCCTGGAATGTATCAAATACAACCTCAGTATTGATTACAAACACAGGCTTAATAATGCTGCTTGATATGGAAAAGAACACAACATGATTATTACAAAATAATCGTTTTTGTATCACAATTTGTATTTCTACTGAAAACAAATTGCAGATTCTGCAACTTAAGGTTAATATTCTGCAGCCTGATTTTTTGATTTGATTGACTTTTCTATTGTTTTTTACATTATATTACAGGATTAACATGTACAACAGAAGAAGAAACCCCCCCATACACATATATCCATGATACATTGCCAACAAAAGCTAAGAAAGGCTGACAAATAATGTGAAATTTCAAGGCTGACCCACTGATGGTACGTAATGTGGGATGTAATCTTCTCCAATTATATATATAATTAGATACATAGTTAGTATTGATAAATTACTTCACTGTTCCAATGACTATATATTGGTGGAATAGAGTCCTTCCATTTAAAGATATAAGTCTCATGGCCAGGAGAGAACAGAAGGCCAATGTGCTGGTTTCTAACCTACTGAGAGGAGTGTTCACCGGGGCCACACCAAACAGCGCAATGAGTGGAGAGGGCTCCACTGTTATCCCAAATATCTTAGAGAAAGTCTCAAAGATGGTTTGCCAGAATGTGTGAAGTTTTGGGCATGTCCAAAACATATGCAACAGAGTGGCTGGAGCCTACCTGCATCGATCACACGCCTATGCCAGCTTTAATCTTTGAAAGCCTCACTTTAGACCAATGCAGGTGGTGTACAATTTTAAATTTGATGACAGCATGGCTAAGACATATCAAGAGGAGAAAATTCCCTGTATTAGTTTTTGCCAAGTTTCCTCTGACATTGGTTTTACCCAAATCCGATTCTCATTTAATTTTAAGATGGTCTAAAGCAGGGGTCGACAATGAGCACAATTTTCCACTGTCACTCCGGGCCAGTAACTTTCCAAAGTCACTGGCCCTTCCATTAAAACCATTGCCCCTGAAATAATTTGTTATTTCGGTATTATTTTAACGTCAAATTTTGTTTCTCTGTATTTCTCTGTATGCCAACAGACTTCAAATTGACTGTTCTGGAACCTCTGAGACCTATGTGAACTTGCTGAAAAGGAGTATAATATGGGACCTTTAAGCAGACAGGCAGCGTAAATTGTAAAACATGACGCATAAAATCGCATTGTGAAGGACATCACACAAGCAAACAATCAGCACAAATTATTGAGACATCACAACAAAAAATCACATTATATTACAGAAGACAGGCTAAAACGAGCGAGAGCAGACAGGGCAAGCATGCAGTGGCTAAGTATGTTCGCAGGTCAGGTTGTTTTTTAGCCAGGTTTTAATATTATGTACAAAAGAACGGTAAGACTCACTACCACGTATGTTTAAAGGGAGGATGTTCCAAAACTGGGAAGCTCTTACTATGGTAAATGGTAAATGGACTGTACTTATATAGCGCTTTTCTAGTCTAGCGACCACTCAAAGCTGCTTTTACACTACATATCACATTCACCCAATCACACACACATTCATACACTGATGGCAGAGGCTGCTACGTAAAGTGCCCAACTGTCAATCAGATATCACATTCATAGCAATTTGGGGTTCAGTGTCTTGCCCAAGGACACTTCGACATGTAGCCTGAGGGAGCTGGGGATCAAACCTCCGACCTGACTCCGATTGAAAGACGACTGGCTCTACCACTGAGCCACAGCCACCCCGGCTGTAAAAGCTGTCTGCCAAAAAGATGTTTTTCTCCTTGGGACAGCTATGTCTCCTCTTACTCTTGATCGAGTTAATCTCTCACATACTGTTTTTTGGGAGATGAATATATTATAATTTGAGGAGGTGCTAAATCATTAAGAATCTTGTATATTAAGCATGCAATGTGAAATTTGATAAGATTTTCCCAGCAGAGGAGACCATACAGGGAGTATATTACAGTGGTGGTAGCTTTTAGGTTTGTTATCCAGGACCTTGAGAGCTTGTTTATATACCGATTGTACGGGCGATAATATTGTATCTGTTGTAAGAGACCAAGTGGTTAAGCAGTATGTTAAATGAGAGAAAATCATAGCATGGTAGTTTAGAACTAAATAAGGCTGCTAGAAAAGTGGACCAAACAGAGGCACCCTCCAGAATTACCCATGTGGGGGCAGTAACATTGTTCCTCACCAGTATAGCAATGGTCGTATATTGGCTGGCCAGTAATAATACATACAATTTGGGAGTGTCATCCATCCCATAGTACGGGGTCTCTGCAATATACATCTTTTAATTCTGGGTAGTTTCTTGTCCCATATAAAAGCTGATACCTGATTATTTAATTTAGAAAAGAAAGACTTTGTTAAGAAGACAAAGTTATCGAAATGTATAAAGAAATTTAGGAAGTACATTCATCTTTACTGTATTATAATAGAGGCTGATAGTTACATATAAGTCCTTATAATTATGTGTAACCCATATTCCCAGTATTTGAATTTCTTTGGGCTAATTTTAAAAGGAACTGAGCCTAACGGCATCCGAGGGGCATCAGCTCACTTTATTGAATATTCATTTTGTAGCCAGATATTTTGCCAAAATCAGAGACCAAGACCATTCATTTATGAAGACTTGTAAAGGGCTGAGATATGTACAATAGCATATCGTCCGCATCAAGCAATACTATGCTCCAAACCTGCACGCTGCATTCCCTGGATACAAGCATCTTACCTCAGAGCTAGAGCAAGTGGCTCCATTGCAACCGCGATTAAAAGTGGGGTCAAAGGACACCCTTGTCTCGTGCCACATTGGAGCTCAAAGTAATTGGACAGATTATTATTAGTGCGCATGGCAGCCATGGGAGTTGTGTATAGAAGTCCGATCCACGATATGAGTTTATGGCCAAATCCAAATGCAGCCCTATTTTTAGGTAACAGTTTATATCCACAGCATTAATAGTGACTGACTAAAAACCCATTGACTGCTGAGGACTAAGGAGAAAACAAGCTTAATCCAAAAGGCAACTGGACTTGGTTAAAGTTCTTGAAGACGCTTCACCTCACATCCGAAAGGCTCCTTCAGTTCTGACAACAGGGTCTAGAAGCTCTGTCCACCAGTCAGTTAGAACCTTTGGATTAAGCTTTGAATCACCATGACCTAGATTACTGAGAACCTTCACAGACACGTTGTGTAAGATTGTATCTACCTGGTCTTACCTCTCCACTTGCACGTGTGTTCCTGGGACAGAGTGGGTTGTTGGGGTCATATCTGGGTAGATGTTCTTCAGGAGGTTTTTCTATCTGACCTGCCCAGGGTCTCTTCATGCGGTGGGCCGACACAAGGACCCAGGTATCCCGCAGAGGATTATAGCGCAGGTGCTGGTGCTCTGAGTAGTTGAGAAGAGATAAGGGAAGGCATTTAGAGGGAATGCACTATCTTTCGGGAACCAAAAATCACTTGTTGATCCCATCGAAGCAGTCAATGGTGCTTTTTTGTTATGCTGACTTATGCCTCCTTTCTTGCACTCTTCTCCTGTCACCAAGATACTGTTTAGCCATCGTGGAGGATCTTTCAACACTTAATAAGAATATATGATACTTTCATCACACAAAGGTTTTGCTTGCAGCGCACATGTTGAAGTGTCCTTGGACAAGAACTCTGAATTGTTTCCCAAGGCATAGTCATCGGTGTGTGAATGTGTGTGAATGATTAGATCAGTAGGCTATTGATGGGGGCAGCACGGCCCCGTCAGGGCACGGTAACCGTTGAAAAGACATTAAAATTTGGTTGAAAAGTGGAAGTTTTTCATCAACTATAGTACTGCCAACCGAACAGATGAGTAACCTTCAATATAACTTTATTTGCATTTACTGCATTTACGTGCAGACTTTGAGGATGACCAATTTAATGTTTGCAAATCCCGGTGAAATATAGTCTGAACATGGACGTTTAATTAACGCCTTCTAATAATCAGTGAAGACATTCACTTCTGAACCAGTGTTAAAAGTCTTTTCACTGGTGACCATGGGCGTTTAAAGTTTCAAAGGGAAAAAAGCGCTCTGGGAAGCTACTGACTTTACTTATCATTGATGTTATACACACGTTTGCAACATCAACTTTTAATGTTATGCAAACGTTTACATAACACGAAACTCTTTCTCACATCTTCGCTGAACGAGGGTCTTAGAAGTGAGGAGTGCGGAGACAAGATCTGAAAAGCAACCTAGATAACGTTAGTATATCGGGTTTTACAGCCACAATTTTACCATAAATATAGACAATATCAACAGCAGAATGAGACTCAGCTCAGGCTATCTATGGGTCACTATTTACTGTTGCTCTAACTTATGGCAGTAAAAGCAGAACTCAAGTCACGAGAATAAACAGCTGGCTGTGTGTTCTGTAAAGCAACAGTAACTCTCAAAATGCAGGAAGACAGGCCGGACAGACAATTTTTTTTTTGCCACGGTACTGAATAAGATGAAGATTCAAATCTAATTCTGCATTGACATAAACCACACCGTCTGCACTTAGCGATATAGCCTACAGAATATATAAATGAAAATAATTCATAGTTAATTTGATAGTTACTAAATGTACAAATCTCCATACCTTTAGGGTCAAAACTGACTTCTGTGTTGCGACTCATGTTGTGCCGTTAACTAACCATTACCTCTACGTTGTCAAATCACTGAACTGTAAAGTCATGAACTTCAGCTAAAACCCAGGATATTTACTACCAGCTACCAAATACTATTACTACTTCTTCTTCTTCTTCTTCCTCTCTTGGTTTTTTGGCGGATCGCAAACAACTTTAAGGTGCATACCGCCACCTACGTACAAGACTGGAGTCAAGCCAGCCTCCACTTCGAACAACACAGTCAAACCAGCCGCCACGTTTGTTTGGAGGGCGCATATATGCTCGACAGTACGGTAACAGCGTGAAAGAACTGATTTCAAAATAAAAGCGACTTTTCATTCTCAAACTGAAATGGAATTTCAAAATTAGAGCCCTCTACAAAGGCTGAGGATATATTAGGATATGGATAAGGATATTTTCTGAGTGACACCCTCAGGGGTTGTACTATCACTCTGATGTGAAATTAGTGTGTGAAAACAGGTAGTTTCCTTTTAATCCTAATCTGAAGTCAGAGGAAAATAGTGCTCATTTTTGCCATTTTAGAGGGATTTAATTTTGAAATTCCACATCAGAATGACCTGATATTTTCTGAGTGACGCCCTGGGGGGGTTGTACTTTCACTCTGAAGTGAAATTAGCGTGTGATAACAGATAGTTCCGTTTTAATCCTAATCTGAAATCAGAGGAAAATTATTTTATGTAAGCCATTTGAGAGGGCTCTAATTTTGAAATTCCATTTCAGTTTGAGAATGAAAAGTCGCTTTTATCTTGAAATCAGTTCTTTCACGCTGTTACCGTACTGCCGAGCATATATGCGCACTCCAAAAAAACGTGGCGGCTGGCTTGACTGTGTTATTCGAAGTGGAGGCTGGCTTGACTCCAGTTGTACACGAGTGTGTAACATCTTATCATTTACATACTTGAGACTCTGGCTGTGAGCCATGTGTTATATAGGAAGGTAATAAGCGCCTTCCTGACATCTCTTATTCCCTCTTCATCCCCCTCTGTTCCTAGAATTCTTGTCAGGCTCCACTCCCGCCCTGCTGTTCTGACTTTCTCTTGCAGTCCTTCTCGCTCTGTTGCATACCTAACACATTTAAGTGTTATATGTTCTGCATTTTCTTTTGCTCCACATCTTCCACACTTGTCATTATTCCTTTTCCCCAGAATATACATTATGTCATTCAGTCCAGTATGGCCCTTCTTCTTCTTCTTCTTCTTCTTCTTGGTCTTTTATGGCGGTTGGTAAATAACCTTTTGGTGCATTACCGCCACCAACTGTCTATCAAATTTTTTCTCCTAAAACACTGAAACAAAAATCTGTAACATTTTTCCATTGAAAAGATCTCGCATTACTTTAAGCTGTACCGTTTTCAACTAAAAACCTTACTGATAAACACTTCCCTGTCCTTACTTAAATTGATTTTTCATATAAAAATCATTTTATCCACCTATTCATCAATCCTTTAATCCCTAATGTATTTAGTTTAAATAATAATCTCTTCTTCCACATTATGTCATTAACCTTCATATCAAAAAAGATGGCCACTACTTTCCCTGTTAATCTGTGTTTTCCTGATTTCATGTTCTCAACATAAAGTAGGGTCCATGCTACTTCTGCCTTTTTCTAAATCCACTCTTATATTTTGATACGTCTGTTGATTTCTATATAATAAAGGTAGCCTAAACTTTTTTCCCCCCGATATTAAAGCAATAGGTCTATAATTTCCTTGATCTGTGCAATCTTTTCCTGGTTTACGTATTGGAACTATGACAGCTTCTATTCAGACTGGTAGTTTTCCTGTTTTTCCAGACTTTATCATTCTAATAAAATGCCCTTTGACCATTCAATAAGAGGTTTTAACATTATATAGCATATTTTACCTTTTCCCGATGATATCTTTGTTTTCCTGAGAGCACGGTTCAATTCTGACTTTGTGAATGGTATATTTAATATATCATTTGAATCCTCATTTTGCTGTATATTCATCTGTCACTGCAGTATTTTCATTGTCAACTAAGACTGGGTATCCATATCCAACTTTCCAATTCCATTCATTCTATTTTATCATTCCCCATTAAGTCATATCTGTTTCTCTTCCTACCGAATTACAAATTTTTTTTACTTTTGCACTTTATTGTTTTCCTTACTTTAGCCAGTAAAAAGTCAGTAAAAAGTTGTCATCAAGATTCTGAAAACTGTGAGTTCTGTTCAATACTTTACATGCTTTATTTCTAGATTTTCTTGCCTTTTCACATTCCTTTGTCCACCATGGTACAATTTTTTCATGCTTACCTCCTTTCCTTTTAATTGTTTGCTTTGCTGCCCCTAGAATGAGTTCACAGACAGAACAGTTTAGTTCATCATCATATCGATTAAACTTTTTGCTCATTTCTTTATCTGTAATTATTTTAGATTTTTTCTAGTTAGCACTGCTGAAGACCCATCTTTCTAATCCCATGTAGGATACTGTTCCATATTCAAGCATAATTCAATCATTATAGGATAGTGGTCACTTCCTGTCATTACTCTGATAATTTCCCAAGTGCAACTGGTTCTGAAATTAAAGTGAGATCAAAGGTTGTCTGATTATACCTTTTCTTATGTCAATTCTTGTTCCATTTCCATCATTGATGCATATAAAATTTTAAGATTTCCATTAGTTCTTCAATCACCGCTCCCTTTCCATCATTGTCATTGCCCCATACTGTACTATGCATTAAAAAGAGATTTACTGCTAGTCCCTCTATTAATTTTAATGAAAGCTTTTTGCAGTGATTATAATAGTTAAAGAAAATATGTTTAAGTCTTTCATACTGACTTCAATCAATTCCCAGTCTTTCCCTCTTTTGAATGCTCTATCTTTCATTTCTTGCTTCACAAATATCACACAACCTCCTGCACTTCCTTCCACTTTTATAACAAAATGTAATACTGACTTCAGCCAAGTTTCTTAAATACATACACAAGAACTTCCACAATACTTCAAATTCTTGACCATTTGCAATTTAACTCATAGTATTATTTAATAGTGATTTCTACAATCCCGTCTTGAGTGCTTTTTTCCCCAGTTTGTTCTCCTGTTTCATTTCCCAGATCCCTGAATGTCTTGGTATCCACACGAAATTGATAATGGCCAATCCTAATGCGAGTAAACAACATTTCACAAAGCCAATTCTAATGACTTCAACCTGTACCATCATAATGCTTATAAGTGCCATCACAATATCACAACATATCATTATATTATAAATTATATCTAATATTTATTACTGGAAATAACCTGTGCATCCACAATTATGCCATCAACATGTCAAACAATTCAACTACAAACACATACAAAAAAATGTGCAATGGACTGTCCACCAACACTTCTGGATCCCAGTGGCTGTGTGCTTCTCCTCCTGTTGGCCTTGGCTTGAGATTTAGACACATCATCATGAGCAGTTGTTTGCACAGTCCCTTTGTCCCTTAGCTCCGCAACCAATAATCAAAAGATCAAATGAAGTTTGGACAGGTCAGGGTATACTGTTGCCCCTTCCCCCTCCTGCTCAGGGTCATCATGAGTCTGCTCAACTGTTGGGGGATGTGTCTCGTTACCAGGAGGCCTGAAGGCATGGAAACAGCATATGGAGGCAGGAGAGCCCTATCTCTTACCCTACATTTGCTTTTATCTCTCTGTTTTCTACATACACGTTCATCTTCCTAAACAATCATTACTCAGTGTGCCTATTAAAGGAAAAAACCCTGTGTTATATACTGCCAGAGTGAAACATCCTCAACCACATTTTTTCCTCATTTGTCTACCATCAATTTAGCAGGACCTGAAAGGAGGTCAGGTAACTGACTCAGTAGGACAGATTTGCTTGCACATCCAATGAGCTTATCATCCACACAAAAAACACAGTCACACTGATCTTCCCATACAATGGTATGGTTGGATCTTATCAAGCATACACAACCTTTGGGTAACTTTTTCAACCTGGTGGTTTGTACCACACATTCGTTTCGAGCAACACACCCCTGTAGTACACATGAATATGTACTAGACACTGAATGAGCAACCACAAAGTTTATTCTTTATATATTTCTTAGATTTTTCAATCATACGCCCATTTTATCATATTTATGTGCTATACCCTTATAATGTGCTATATTACTATAATATCATTATGTTTCAACAAACATATTTAACTTCTGTGAGGATTATCTAATACTCCTCCACCCTTTTACCCTTTTTTTCTTTATTTGATTCCCCTTGTCAGTTCTAACAACCTTTTTTTCCGGAATAACATAGAACTGGCCTACAATACCACAAAGGATTTACATGCCAACGGGCTCTGCTCCCCCAAGGAAATCCATCAGAGAAATACAACCATACGTTAGTTTCACAACGGCTTGTCTGGAATTATGCTGAAACTAGTTTCCAATACCACAAAGGAATTACAAGGAAACAGTTGTCCTATCACACAACAATTACACAGTTACCATTGAGAAAATGATTCATAACACCGTACTCACCCCGATAACAATAGATGGAGCATCCACTGTTCGAAACCCCTGTCTGACTTCAGGCGGGTTCCTATCACCCTTTTTTGTGGGGAGGTCACCCTGAGTCTCAAAAAAGACCCCTGCCGGCAGTTTATCCTCAGTCCAGACTCAGGATGTCATGTCTCGTTGGTTATGTTAAGTTTTATGTTTTTAGTCCTGTCTTCCATGTTTCTCATGTCCGCTTTTATTTTGTAGTAACTGTCCCCTCTCGTTTCAGAAACTTTACTTCCTGCCCTGGTGTTTCCTCGTCAGTGTGATTGTCTGCTCCACCCCTGATTGTGTCCACCTGTTTCCCATTTCCTGATGTATTTTTAGTCTGTGTCTACCTGTGTCCTGTGTCAGATCGTCTTGTCTCTAGTCTCGTCCTGATCCCTCTCATCAAAGTAAGCTTCATTCATCTTAGTGTGGTCTGTGCTCTTGTCTTTAGTTTCCAGCATTGCTGTGATTTTTTGTTTTTTCAAACCTAATCTTAGTTTTCTTGCTTTGCAGTGATTTTATGTTGTACTTTGTGTTTCTTTTGAATTTTTGTGGACTTCCTTGTTTAAATAAACCTTTTTGATTTTCTGAATTTTGAGTCGTGCTCTTGGGTCCTTTTTTGAGTCTTGTCACAGGAGTCGATCAGCGAAACATCCATCCCACTTCTGACAAAAAAATGTGGGGGAAACTCTCTTCCTGAAGATAATTTGTGAAGAACAAGCAAACTCAATGTTGTGAATCAAGTCTCTTTACTTACATTTTACATGCAGCATGGAGAGAAGTACAGCAGTTCTCTCCCTTGCAGTTAAAGTGTTCAAGCTTATAAACAACATCAACAAACCCCTACCCCATCCCCACATGGTACTTCAATCAGCCACCTGGCCTTCGTAAGCAAGATAAAATGATCCTTCTCTGCTCTCCAGGGGGGAAGCCGGGGTTCACCAAGTTAACGTCATAAAATAAATTGCCCCCCATATAAATTTAAATTTAGACGAGTTACCCTTTAATGATGCCCGGAAAATTCCCACACTGTAAACCATCCTGCCCCAACAACAACTGGTGGAATGGACACAGCTGTGGACATGGTAACGCTCCACCAGTATTTTTATTCGAGGGGTGGGAGTTGGAAACCAGTGTAAGTTTCCCCAGTTTCAGGGAACTCTTGTCTGATGCGGGTGACAGCACAGGACGGGATGACCACCTTGATGTGCTGACCCAGGTATCCTCAGCACCACCGCACAAAGTTCCTGTATGCCAGGTGTCTGTAACAACTGTGAGAAATGAACGTACTATATTAATGGCAAGCCTTTTTGCAGTGCTTTGTCCAAAATGGGAAAAACGTCATGTATTCCAAAACAAGGATAATCAGTATGTAAATAATGTTGGTGCTTTTACACTTCACAGAGTACTTGCCGACTTTGTTTACTACATGTTATGAATAAAAATCTAAATACTATTCCCTGTATAAACTGACTTTGATTTCCTTAAACTGACCTATCGAGCTCTGGTTCCTGCATCTCCCCATAGAGCTGCCTGCATGTGCCATACACAGCCTGCAGCACATAGGGATTGAGGGCCACTGGTCCGAAACCTGGGTGAGCAGTCACACAGGCTGCACCCCCAATCTGCTCACACCTATGCATCACCTGCATGAAATGAAAGGCATAATGTTTGTGGTGGTGTCTTGCACAGATGAATGTGTAAGTACACGTGTGTAAATGACTTGCCTCCTGTATTCGATACACACAGGCTTATAATGCAATGTGATCACTATGTGTTCATAGACTTTGCAGTAGTGTCAGGTTGAAATACAAGGTCAAAGATGTGATGTTTTTTTTATGGCTCTTCGTGAGCTGTTACCTTTGCCACCTCCTTGCAGCAGATATTCTCTCGAGGAGAGAGCTTAGTGCAGTGACCACATGAGCACCTGTTGTAAATAGAAAAGAAACCTAAGTGGTTTTTCATGAAATATGCGTATTGTTAAGTACAAAAACGGGGCTATATATTTAAAAATGTTAAGGCCATAACATTTAAATCCCCCGGGGGGCATCTTGTACCATTCAGAGACGTCCCCCATCCTCTCCTGCCCCTCCTCCTCAGCATCGGCACTCTCAGCACCCAGTGCATGTGCTAGCGGCTCCAACTGATACGGCTCTGGACCGCTTTGGTCGTGGCCTACAGGAGACTCTGGAGGAGAAAAATCCTCCACTCCAAAAGACATGTCCGTCGCAAGTGTCTGCGCTGCTTCTTGTGTTGTCGCGCATGGCTAAATAACCTAGCTAAATCTGCTAATAAGTATACTTATTAGCTAAATCTGCTAATAAGTATATTTATTAGCAGATTTAGCAGATCAGTATACTTATTAGCAAGTATACTTATTAGCAGCACATATACATATGTGCATTTTATGTTTGTTTGTATGCGTGCGTGTGTGGCGCATAAGTGGGTGTGTCTTACCCACCCTCCTTCCCCCCTTCCGCCCCATATGTTGATGACGTTCTAATGGCATTTTTTGAAATTCCAGAGTAGACGCATTTCAGCCGAATCTCTGAGATTTAGTTACCCTTTTAACCTGAAGTACAGTATCAGACCCTGATGTTCTGCACTCCGGTACAGTGGATGGCGGTATGCACCTTTTAACGTTGGTTGCAATCCGCCATAATCTCAGTGAAGAAGAAGAAAAAAAAGAAGAACCGATAGAAGAAGAAGAACTTGTCCTCTGATTGGCTGAGCAGCGCTGAACAGACAGGAAGTATCTGTCGGTCTACAACTTCTCTGCCAATGGCGTCTTTGGAGCAACTTGTCTGCGCCCGTTTACACTTGTAATCAAACCTGCTGCTTTTTCATAGTGTATCTTCCATTTCATTTCTACAATGTCCGTAGTCAGAACGAGTACAAAAATGTTCGTGTTTGGCGCAGCCACCGTCCTTGCTTTTTTTCTGCTGCGGCACTGGATGGCCACCAAGCAGTACGTTTTCAACAGAGAAGACATTGCCAAATTGGCCAAACAGTATGCGGGTAAGTTTGGTTAGGTCATCCTCTAGTTGCAGTAAATGTAAAATGTAGTTTAATCAAAAAAGTAAAGAATGTAAGTAACCCACGTAGTCCTCTCCGCTTTTCCACTATACTGTAAATGTCTCTATTCTCAGGACAGGACCATGAGCAGGCCTTTTCCAAAGTGGTGGTGGAGCTCAGGAAGAGGTAACAGTGACTTAACTATTCATCAGAAGCATACTCACTTACTGTCAGCACAGCAGGAATTTAGTCAATTATCAAATTTGAATTATCCCATATTAGTCAGTCGATTTCTCATTTCAACTTAACATTCTGTTCAAAACCGTTTCCAACCCGTTGAAAACAAGATGTTGGTATGTTGTTTTAAGCCACTGAGCTTTTGTTTCAATGTACAAAACTTGGTTCAAAACCCTCTTTAATCCTTCTGATTTTAAAACCTGCTATAATTAGGGGTGATGAAAAAGCTAAAGTGTCACTGAACTAGGTATCCTGGCCATATCCTGCCAGATGAGGACCTGCAGTGGGTGTTTGTGAACGCAGGAGGCTGGATGGGTTCCATGTGTCTCCTTCATGCCTCACTCACAGAGTACCTGCTGCTGTTTGGTACTGCAGTAGACACAGGGGGACACTCAGGTGAGGAATCAAGGGGGTTACAGTTTTTTTTTTTTTTTTTTGTTATTCCATGCACTTTTGTGAAAATCTTTTCGTCATAGTATTACAGTTATTGACATTTGTCAAGTCTGAAAATTCCTGAATTAAAAGGTAGACTCAAAATAAATACACAATTAATCTTTTTCTGTGTTTATTAATGTCTGCAATTGTATTTGTAAGGGGCAGTAAGAGTTCTGGCCCTTCTGATGTACACTCGAGTTTGTGTTCTTTTCATAGGATTTTATGATCAATCTGTGAAGAGAACAATAGAAATTTTACTTCACATATGCTCTCCTTATCTATTAGGACGGTACTGGGCTGAGATTTCTGACACTGTCATATCCGGAACTTTCCGACAGTGGAAGGAGGGAACAACTAAGAGTGAAATATACTACCCGGGTAATACCTTAACCTTATGTCTTTGAATAGATGTATTTACATCTTCATTTTATGGTAGACGTATCTGACTGAGAATACATTTTTTTGTCTAAATTTTAAATCCCCCCTCCCTACACAGGTGACACTATCATACATGGTGTAGGTGAAGCCACTTCCATCCAGTGGAGTGCTGGGACTTGGATGGTGGAGTACGGTCGAGGTTTCATACCCTCCACGCTTGGATTTGCTCTGGCTGACACCGTGTTCAGCACCCAGGACTTCCTCACAATGTTCTACACCATACTTGTCTATGTTAAGGGTCTGCTTCTGGAGGCTGGTACACTTCTTACAGAGGCTGGCATTTTCTGAGTTGCAGCTGAGGCATGGAAGCCCACACAGGACAGTAACATCAAAAGTTTGCCTTGTCATTGCACACCATTTTATCTCTTACTTATAGCACAAGGAAAAAAAACTGCCGGACCTTTCCTAGCTGATCTAGTGATCTACATTCAAGTTCTTGCCCCTCGTTAAGGCTGTTAAGTCCTTTCATTCTTACCTGGTGACATCAAACTGTTTACAAACATCCAACATTAATTTAAAGCTGTACCATTCACCAAAAAAGGTAACAGCCAAAAACATTTCTTATGAATCAAGGTCTACCCTTTTACTTACTGTTCCTCACTGATACACAACAAGCATTACTTAGATTCTGTCTAGGTAGTCACTGGGCATATTTTTTTGGGATCTGGTGTCAGAAGTTGTGCCCCAAAGACCTACTTTTTATTTTTTTATTTTTTTGGGAGATTCTTCTGGCAATACTAAGGCAATACTCGTAACCAGGCTTTTAAGTAGTGACACTTAACAACCAAAAACCTAAAATGCTGAAGCTCTCATATAACTACTGGTTAACTGTCAGGTTTGGGGACCAATAAATTACTTTTAAAGCAAATGCTTAGTTTGGCTTGTGTATATATAGCAAAGCCAAAGCCACTATTTTCTTAGAACACCACTGTCATATTTATGTATATGTATAAAAGGGTTTCTTGTGAAGTTTGTCTTAACGATGATCTGAGCATGATTGCTCCAAAGACAATCCCATCTTGGCATTTTACTCCATGTCCTTATGCACAATCCATGATCTGTTTTTAATGTTATAACATTTCTTTTTTTAATTGAAAACTGGAGGGGATATGTTGAAGAAAACTGCCTGGACAATGATGATGATGATGATGATGATGATGATGTGTATGCAATGTCACTTTTTTGGCCAAGAATGAGTATGATGTATACCAACACAGAACATTGCCCTACGTACTGTACACACCATGTGTGTATTTGAAAAAAAATGCAAGCCCTAAAAAATCTACAAGTCATATTTGGCTATGATTATTGAAAAAAACAAAACATTGCTGTTTTGAACTTAATGTCTCCTCTGTGTTATACTGTAAATGTTTAATTCATTCATTCAATTGGATGGATTTGTATAGAACTTTATTTAAAGACTGCATCTGAAATACTTAAGACAAACTGGAAAATTGATAAAACAGCCTTATATTCAAGACCAAGACCTGAATCCATCATGACTCATAAAGAGTTTTATCAGAATACTGTATAACTACTCACAGCTAGAGTTATCTGGTTTATGTACATCAGCAAGAGTAGCAGTGTCCTCTCACGATTGGCAACACAAAGTAACTTATTACTGTAATGTATGCTGAAATAAAAACTGACTGTTTTTTTTAAAAAATGATACAAGCCTGGGTTATTACGCCAAACTCCTTCAACTGCCGTAGTCCCATAGTAGTAGTTCATCTGCTACTATGGGACTACATAAATTGTTATCATAGTGCCATAGATGATCCATCTACCTTCATCAAAGCAGAAGCCCCTAATCACAGTACATATTACATTCCATTGACATACAATATAATATAAGCAGTATGTAATCCATCACATTGACCTTTTTCCGCAAAACAAACGAAGCATTAAACACAAGGTGAGTGAAATCACAAAAATGACCTCTTGGTAGATGGAGTTATGCTGTGTGATAAGGCGTTGTTATCCAATATAACAGGCCAGTGGAACAGAGGACAAGACACATCAGTCCTTATCTCCAATGCCAAGAGGATGCAGAC
Source organism: Semicossyphus pulcher (assembly GCF_022749685.1). Taxonomy (NCBI): domain Eukaryota; kingdom Metazoa; phylum Chordata; class Actinopteri; order Labriformes; family Labridae; genus Semicossyphus; species Semicossyphus pulcher. Next base: position 1,718,192 of record NW_027211696.1, on the reverse strand, counting down.
AACCTGGTTTTTGTTGTTTTTATATCCATGATGATAGAAGAGTGGGCCTTTCAGGTTGATGTATATTTTCCTGTATCTGCTTGTGTGTATAGTGTTTTAATGAGTCTAACAGACTTGCATACTGACCTGACCTCTTTCTCATTAAGCCCTTAAAGGTGATGTATTCAGAATTGAAGATTGGCATCTGAAGCTGAAATACCAGAGGGTCCACCATCCACTCAGTGGCTCCATCTTAGTGGAATAGATAATAACGGTTGCTTGGTGTCCTCCGGCTGATGAACTCCTCCTAACCACAGACTGGCAAAACAGAGCAATGGATGGATGCAATTACAAAAATGACAAAATAAACAAAACAATACTTAACAAGTGTAACAGTCCCACTTGTACACATATACTTACACACCAATTACACACACACACGCACACACACACACACACACACACACACACACACACACACACACACACACACACACACATATATATTAGGGCTGTCAAAGTTAGCGCTCTTTTAACGCCATAATAATAGAACGCCCTCCCCGCAGTTTCAGAAATCAGGAATCGGTGCAGCCGCGATGTTGTGGATAGCAAGCAGAAACAAACCTCTGTGAGCAGAAGTGGATAGAGAACATGGTCTTTTAAATGGCAAATTCTGCCTCAAAGCCCTGCTATATGGTTTTCTTGACAAGACAAAAGTTATTTGTTTTTACTGTCGATGTGAACTGAGGAACTGAGTTACCACCGGCAGTGTTTCCGCTACATATATATATATATATAGATAATATATCTATATATCTATATCTATCTATATATATATATATAGATAGATAGATAGATATAAATTAAAAACAATATACAAGAAGATATGTAGGCTATGTATGTATATATTAATCGGTTTTATGACAGTTATTTGTTTCGTTTATCTTCGGTACTGTATAAAACATGCATGGGTAAAGAAGACAGTTGTTGCTTAAGTACGGCAGCCCAGAAGGAAAACCCACACGACCCATTACATAGACGGTGAACGGACTTCAAACATAACTCTCGAAAAAATAAAACTGACAGATTTAACGGCTGTCTTGCTGACCTTTCACAACTTCAATGGAACTTTCGTATCAATCTATGAAAATCGCCCATCAAGCCCGGGAGGCGGTGAGTTAAGAAGGAGCTCTTTTTTTGTATTTTATAGCTGATTTGAGATCACTATTAGCAACTTTTAGCTAACTAGCAATGACACTAAGAAGACATGTAACGTCATCACTGTTCATGCCAAATTAACTTTCCCAGATGACAAGTAACGCCTTACTGATTGTATCATGTATGCAGTACCATATCAATCAGCAAAGAGGTTACGTTTAAATGGCTGTTATGCTTGTCTTGCTAGTTTTGCAGGAACCAGTGGCACAATAGATCGGCGTCTACTTGTTGCCTAGATACCCGGTCGGTTGATACATTTGTGGCAATTTGTCAACTTTACTTATATAGTACATTTCATACACAGGGCAACACAATGTGCTTCACACATACAGCCATTGGCTTCACATTAGTTTGAATGATTGCTATGAAAAGCAGTCTTTTAAAATACCTATAGTAACAGTTGATGTATGTATTGAAGTATGTAGGGTAGTTTGAAACAGTAGCCTATTTCTACTCAACTACCAAGATTACAGTTGTGTGATTTTTTAAATTTATTTCTTATAAGTTATTGCGACCTGCAGTCAAAACACAGATCACACAGCTTTAAAAATATAGCTCTTAGTACAGAAGTTGAATTTTATGTGCTAATGAGTCAATATGCTAGGTCTGATTTGTGTTTCTGTCCAATAGGATGAGCTAAGGACTGAGATGAGAAGGAAGAGTCTCCTCATCCTCATTTACCAACACTTGCAAGGACAAGGGTCAGTATGAAGTCCTGTATTGGCATGTTGCGTTTATGCTCAGTGGCCTTTTTTAAACAGCAAAAAGGTAAAAGAGCAAATTTGGTCTTTTTGCTCCACACAAAGGCATATTTGAACAGTAGAGCTGTTGATGATACGTGAGATGATGCAGGCCTACAGTTCCTTCATGTGTGCTTCGCTGTACAAAAAGTGTCTAACTTTATCACCCACTTGCAATAAATCAGCAATATCCAATATGGGTAATTATTGATCTTTTTAATGTGTGTGCATGTGTGTGAGTTTTTTCTTGTGTGTGTCTGTCCATCAGTTACATGGCTGCAGCTGTGGCCTTGGACCAGGAGACTAATGGAGGTGTCAGGAGGTTCGAGGTTTGTGACAACATCGATCTGAATATGGTTCTGACCGAGTACGAAAGCTATCACTACGTCAAGTTCCAGAAATATCCCAAACTTATTAGAAAAAAAGTAGAACCAGGTAAGACCACTGGTAACACACTTAGTAAAACACAAATGATATCTCCTGCTTGATGGGACAAATTTTTCGCTAAATTCAGAAAAAAAAAAAATCTATATTATAGGCTATGAATGTTTTCTGTTGTTTCTCCAATGTCAAGTTGAAAACAGATGTGCAAAAAGTGGTGGATTCAAGAGGTGAGTGCCTTTATTCCTCACACCTTTCCTTTTATTAAATGTTTAGGACTTCTAGTTTTAAACTGCCCATACATGCAAAATGTCCCTCAGAAGTCCCTGTTCATCTGTGAAGCCTCTTCCCAAAATCAGCCAGTCCCAGAGCCTGCAGTCTGGAAACAGCACCAAGAGGACAGCTCCCGATGCACATACCAATGTACAGTATAGCATTTAACAAAGAGCCAAGACCGTAATATTAAAACTGAAGGTGATTCTACAGGCATCTTAATGACTTTTTTTTTTAATTTTCAAGGAGAGTGGTTTTTCTGGTCCTACAGAGTTGTCAGAGTTTGGTCTCAATGTTTCCTCAATTAGAAATGGACCAACTGGGGAGACAGCCATGAACAGAAAGGTACTGAGGAATGATTCATGTTAAATACAGATAAATGTGATACATTTTTAAGGGTAACATTTTGTTTACATTTCGGAAATTAACACTAGGGTTAGGGTTAGGGTTAAACTAGAAAATAACAGCAAATCCCATCATCATAATGAGAATTACGTTAAAATAATCTGAAATTATTTTATAAAAGTATCTCCAACATATTCCAATTTGCTTAAATTGTTGTTTTAAACCTACAACTTGTCATTTTATATTGATCTTGGAAGTGTCACACAAAATGTTTTGTGTATTTTGTGCCTTTTATGGATTTAGTCGCATAAAATCCTTTACTTCCTAAGCCATTATGCAGATAGACATGAACAATGGAAAATGCCAAGTCCCTCATAAATACAGAACATACACCATAAAGTGATCAATATGCCATAAGGTTTGGGGGAGCATTAGCGCATCCAAGCTCACATTAAGCTACAGGCCAGGTACACCTTGGACAGGGCTTACATGTATAGACAAAGATTGACACTCACACTCTATGGGCAATTTAGACTCACAAATTAAACTTACTTCCATGTCTTTGGATTGTGGGAGGAAATGGAAGTACTTTGAGAACATGCAAACTCCACACAGAAAGGACCCAGCAAGCAGGCATATTCAAACCCAGAACCTTCTTGCTGTGAGACAACAGAGCTTACCCATGCACCAGAGTGTCACCAATGTGCACTTTACATTACAATTTGAAACAAAATCACAGCCATTATTTTTTTGTAATTATGCCAATGTACGTAAATGTATTAAAAAATGTGTCGCTTGTCTTAGGGCCAGATGACTGATGGCAAAGGTTTAATCTATGACACCGTTAAAGGAGCGAGCTGTCACTCAGACTACATGGTAATTACAATGGAGTGTCCTAGAACACTGAGGTGAAAATTTGAAAAAACCTTACAATGAGTAACTATTTAAACGTGATTTTATGCTTTTATGCAGGAACGGCTGCTGAAGCCCCTCAGTGGTTTTTCTGGAATGAGTGGTGAGATGAGAGAACTGGCCGCAATCATCAGCAAAGTAATGCATACACACTCATACATTGCAAGCACTAACTGTGATAAACAACACATACATTCACAAACATTTTATTTGTATCTTTTATATCTTAATGTGTGACACATAGTATTCAAATATGAAGAAATTCTTGAAGTGATTTATGTGAAACCAAATGTATCCCCTAGAGAGCAGTGAAGTGTTTTGTTGTGAATGAACTGATGTTCTGTAATAATGAAAAAACAGGGTTCAATTTTCCTTATCTGATTCTTTATTCTATAGGCCACAAGCCTGATTGCACCAGAATGTGTGCGTGACCATTTTTGACTGATATCATCCACATGCATCTCTCACTCGGTGTGTTTTCTTGCCTAAAGGACATCTATTTGCAAAGCCCCAATGTACGGTGGGAAGACATCATCGGCCTGGAGAATGCAAAGCAATTAGTCAAGGAGGCCGTCGTTTATCCCATTAAGGTGCGACCACTGCTCGGGTATGCTGGTAATCCAGCTCCAAGCGCCTATCTTCGATTCTGAATACATCTCCTTTAAAAGGCTTAAAGAGAAGGAGGGCAGCTGGGTCAGGCCAGTCTGTTAGGCTGACATTTAATCTATATCTGAGATAATATGGTAACACACACATACACACATAGGTAGATAGGCATGGAGACACGAACACACACACATTGAATGCTGTTTAGAATTTGTGTACCCAGCCGCTTTCACACAATGCCGTTGCATACAGAGACTGTACATACAAAAAAGTCTGGTACACAAAGACGTCAATAAAAGAGACACACAGAAAATACATACACACTTCAATCCCCATCACATAGCTCTCCCTTATGGATATAATGACAACAAATCACATTGTCTGCATCCACTTGACATTTACAGACAGAGATGAGGACTGATATGTCTATCTTCTCTTCTGCTTGCCTCGTTTATTGGATAACACAATACCTCCTCCTTCCAACAAACCTGAAATTCTCTCATTATTTTTCATTCTCTAGGGTATAAGGTCAGTTTGTAGATGTGACTCAGTCTCTGTTTGCCACCTAGACTTTAGACTAATTTGTGGTATGTGGTATTTGCTGAACTGACTCTACTAGACATCAGGTAATTTAGTTTAATTTGAACAGTCTCTGTTCGGTCAGAATACAATGAAAATTCATTTTTTGTAGCTGAGGGATATGTTTGCAGCTTCAAATTTTTCCAATTTTGAAGAATACTGTGATTTACTTTATGTTGTCTTTTCTTTTTTAGTGTTCATATTTCACCCTTATGCTGTTTTACAGTACCCCCAGCTATTTACAGGCATCCTGTCTCCTTGGAAGGGCTTGCTGCTATACGGCCCCCCTGGTAAGATTTCCAGCACTTTAAACCTTAAGAAGGTTGGTTGATAAGAAAGAAAAAAAAACTAAGTTTGCTTGCTTTCTTTTTTATTAATTTAACAGAATTAAATTTTAACAAAATTCTCACAGGCACAGGTAAGACACTGCTGGCCAAGGCTGTGGCTACAGAGTGTAAGACAACCTTCTTCAACATCTCAGCCTCCAGCATCGTCAGCAAGTGGAGAGGAGACTCTGAAAAACTGGTCAGAGTAGGTATTCTTCAAAACACACAACAGATCAAATGCAACAAATAGGAATCCCCCCCCCCCCATATTTATACACATGAACACATATTCTCTCATTTAAATGCATTTAGTTTGTATTTGTGTTTTTTATTTACCTACAGGTTCTGTTTGAGCTGGCCAGGTACCATGCCCCATCCACCATTTTCCTGGATGAGTTGGAGTCAGTGATGAGCCAGAGGGGAACCACCATGGGGTGAGTTACACCACGAAATGTGGTAAATGGAAAGTCTTTTTCTTCCCCAGTACTGAAGGTAATGAGTTTGCTTCCTGCAATGGCCAATGTGTCTGTTCACCTAGGCATGCGTACTGCCAACATATTCTTGAGTAGGGCAAATAACTAGCTATGAGACATCTGTAAATTGTGAACCTAGTACTGTATTTATTTAACAAAATACGCAAACAAATGTATGTATATCTCTTTGAAGCCCAAATACAAAACAAATAGATGCTTATTTATTTTATACATTTAAATACATTTTCTCACAAAGAGTAATATTGCAATGTTGGGCCTAGCTGAGAGTGGAATTTCTATACACTCACTGTCAGAAAAGTTAACACAACTAAGGATCCATTTGCAGAAATTTGACAAATTTGGGCACACAACCTAATTTCATCTTGGTTCCAGTTTTCAGTTAGAAGTTGACTCTTTCTTGCACATTGGGCAACCATATTTGGCCTGATAAAATCCTGTTTTATTCATGTACTTGGTTGGTTGAAGCTTAAGTCAATGGGTTTCTGTTATCTTTGTCTACTTTACCAGCATTTTAATCTGCATTACTTCACTTGGATCATTGTAGTGTGCTTCCATCTCACCATAACTCTTTATTTTGAAAGGCAGCAATCACACCTGGCACACTGTATAGAAGACCTCTCTTTTTAGGTGGCATTCTGACATAGAAAACAGTAACAATAATATTGATTCATGTACAATAATTATATTGCAGGAAAAAAAACCTGCTGGAATAGATAAGGTTATTGAACAAGTGTTCTGTGTAGAAAGTTTTGTATTTTCAAGGCGACAAACTAGAAGTATAATGTCCCAATGTCATGTTCAAGTTTCACATGTTTTGACTACAGCTAACACGTTGTAAAATTGAATGCTTTCAACAATAACTATACATCCACACGTTGTTGACATTAGAGAACTCACAAAAAATATTTTATGCGTTTCCTGTAAGATGAGCTTGAGGAAAAGTTTGCAGGTTGTATTACGTCATGGGTGGACCTATAAACAAATTTGCTATTGAGTAACATTGTGAAAATAAACAGTGGGGAAAGCAGACTGATTTGTTCTTGATTTGTTTTCAGAGGCGAGCACGAGGGGAGCCGCAGGATGAAGACTGAGCTTCTGGTTCAGATGGATGGACTTGCAAAATCAGACGATCTGGTGTTTCTACTGGCTGCCTCCAACTTGCCTTGGTAACATTTTATCCTAGACTAATACAAAATATTTTGTTTCTTTTATAAACAGAATGAAAATAAATCAGTGTTTGTTTTGCAAAAAAGATGTACACTAAAGATGATAGACAGATGCTAGAGTGACAGACAAGCACATAAAATTAGGTTTTCAGTTCTATTCCCCATGATTAATTTTTTGAATTATTTCTGATTCAGGACATTGGAAATGGAAGAGAATGAGAAATGATATTCTGTCTCCTAATTTTTTTTAACTGTTCCACTCTTATGCCAGGGAACTGGACCATGCCATGCTACGAAGGTTAGAGAAAAGGATTCTAGTCAGTCTTCCCTCCTCAACAGCTCGCCAAGCCATGATCTCTCATTGGCTGCCTCCTCTGAGCGCCACAGAAGGGGTGGAGTTACGAACTGACCTTGATTATGATACTCTGGCGAAGGTCTGTTATGATAATTAAACTAATGTTAAATCCTTTATCTATTACATCTATCTATTTATTTCTAAGTATTAATTAAAAAATATTTGTCTGGGATTTAATAAAAAATGCTTTTATTGTCTGTAAATATATTAAATTGTATATATATTTGTGTCTGTTGCCTCTAAGAGGAGATGAAATAGAGAACAATCACAACTTGTGCTTTTGTTTAAGAGGATGGACGGTTACTCTGGCTCTGATATAAGACTGGTTTGCAAGGAGGCTGCAATGAGACCAGTCCGCAAGATCTTTGATGCTCTTGAGTCACATCAGGATGGTAGACACACACAGACACAGACACACAGACACACAGACACACACACACACACACACAAACACAGACACACACACACGCACACGCACACACACACGCACAGACACACACACACACACACACACACACACAAAAGAAGATTAACCACCAACATAGCCATGATTCTGTTTAGTGCTTTTGAATGAACACTCTAACCTCACAGGTGTTCTCCTTCACAGGAGATTCTGACATGCCTGCAATCGAGCTTGAAACTGTAACAACAGCTGAATTTCTGGAAGTCATTACTCACACCAAACCTTCGGCCCGAAACCTGATGGACAGATTCACAGCATGGGAGAGAGAGTACGAGTCTGTCTAAAGCACAGGCACATACAGTAAAAACAAGAGGGGGAAAAAAGACTTTTATATCACCATATGTCTGAATAAGCTCTTCTTACTGTGAAAAGGTTTCCCTACTACTGCTGTTATAAGGTTGCTCTTCATTGTAGCGTTCCCAAATAACTAATTTTAAGCTTCAGAATTAAAAAATACCTAACAAACAAACAGAAAAACATTGCCTGCATCATTACCTTAGTTCAATTTACATATTTTTTCAATTTAATGTGTCTCTGTCCTATAACTTCTGGTGGAATATTTGACATCAATCAATTTCAAATTGTATACACACAAAGTTTCTGAAAACATGTCTGAAAACTTAGGTACTCTGAACCTCTCTGAGTTTTAAATACCAGCTGATTTTTCAAATACATTTTCTGTGATGATATGGTAAAAAAAATATTTGTCATTAGGGCAACATAAGGTTTTTACGTCTGGAATGAATGATGTATTTTTATTTGTTAATATTCTGGATTTATAGGGAGACATTCAATTGGAAAGTTTTGAGGATTTCTTTTTCTTAAACTTGGTCAGATTCCTAATTCAGGAAGTCTACAATGTGGGTTATAATTTATTAACTTCCTAGCTGTCACTTCTAAAACACCAATAGTCTAGAACAGTAATTAGTGTCTATTAGATTGTTTTCCTGTGACAAAGAAAGACTATTAAAAATTAGACTGTAGAATTCTGCAGTTACAAGCTTAAAGCAGGTTCCTCAGGATGTGCTCAACAGCATCTGGGAAACTGTCACAGGTCAGGTGGGGAGGAGGGTTAATTGTATTCTCATCTCCTTCTCTGTATTTACCTGAGAGATGACAGAAGAGAAGTAGGAAAAATTATCAACCACAAAGAAGACAATCATTATCAAAATAATTTGATTAGTTTATACTGTAGCTAATGTTGTATATATAAGACCCATGGTAAAATACAATAATGTAGGTTTTAATGAATACATTACAGTGGAAGAAAAAATTGAGAGATGAGGTAGAGTGTACATCAATAAGAGTCAGAGGGATGGGTGAAAATGCTGGAGGGATAAGCGTAAACTGGATGAAGTTTTTTTTATTACCAGTTCTGACCAGAATTCCCAACATTCCTGTGTTCTGAGCCCCACCCACATCATCTTTGGCATCCTGTTGGAAAACACAAACGGTCTCTAAACAGCTTCTATTTTTTGTACCTAATCAAGTGATATTGTATTTGGGATGGAAGTTCCATATAAGAAGTGCGGTATCTTCTAAAAAATGTCAGTGGTCATTTAATGATGTTTCAAAATAAGTCTCTATTTCGACAAGTTTCAGGCTTGATTTCCAACTACAGCCCTAAAGTGTGGACACTTCTTGCTCAGGTTTAGTAGAAATGAATGTAACAAACTTGCTGAACATGAAACCTTACAGATGATATACTTACATCTCCTATCATGACAGCTTCATTTGGCCTACATCCTAAATCAGACAGAGCCTATTTAAAGAAAAGAAAAAAAGAGAAAGAGAGGTCTCATTGAGAGGCTGATTATCTAAGTTTTATAACCATGAAATCTACTCCCAACAATACCACAAAAAAAGTTAAAAAGTGGATGGTACAGTCACATAGAAGTATATAATGAGGTGTTCTACACCACAATGCATTTTACATATTTCTACATTAAAAAAGGCATTTTCTCTTTTGTGTATGTATTAAAAAACACATTAAAATGTAACATTTTAACCTGTGTGAAAAAAGTATTTTCTGGCTTTCCCACTACAGTAGCTTTGCAGTCTGTGGCATATTCAAGTCCCGTCACAAAGGGCCCAGGACCAAGGGCCAAACCATCCATACGTTTGTAGTACCGAGCCTTATGGATGGCGATGAGAGGAGCTCCACTAAGAATCATTCTGGGGAAAAATTTACATGTTTAATGAGCTGTACTTTATTCATCAAACAAAATAATAGCTACAAAGCAGAAAAAAGTAGCAGTAGTGATTTATCTGTTTGAACAGCTTAAGAAACTACTATTTTTAGGGTAATAGATGATTTTGAGCCATAAAGAGCACAAAACAAAAAAGAATATCCTCTAACCTGTAAGGAAAGTTTCTCAATAATCTGAACTCAAATCTGCCATTCAATCCTGAAGTATTCAATTCTTAGGACATACTTAACCACCTGAAAGCCTTGTTTAATGTTTGGTAGTTGAAGTGATCAGGGGCAAGTCCAATGACAACAGCGTTTGGCTCTGATGTGTCAATACCTTGAGATGGAGAGACATGGTGCAGGATTTGTTAATGCCTTTCAATCTTGATATAAAACATATTTAGCGAGTCACTTGCTCAGTCTAAAAACCTAGAAATTTACAAATGCCATGATTGCAGTATTTTTTGTGATATATTTTTTAAACTGATTAGTTTGGTTTTAGCAGTGTTGGTCAAAATAAGTGAACGCTTCACAAACAAAAATGGTTCAAGTAGCAATAATGAAGATATTATATTATAAGACTATTTAGATCATTGTCATCATATTATTTAGATTATTTAGTCTAAATATTATGTAGACAATATTTTTGACTTCATCATCCTGACAGCTTGACTCCATCTGAATGTTGACTTTTGTTACACCTGCTTTTTGTTTCGTTTCATGCTGTAGTCATAGATATTTTCGGTTGGTTCACAGCTCAGCAGAGACGGCAGAAAATGATACACTTCTTTGGGACTTAAAGGAGAAGTTTGGTATTTTTAAACCTGGGCCCTATTTTTTTTTTTTTTACAAATTTGGGTGTCGAAATGACTCGTAGGAACAAAAACAAAAAATATAGCCGCAATGGCTGCAACATAATCCCCTGGGGCAATTGCGCCCAATCAAAGTACATCAACTAAAAGTGCTTTTTAACCTGTGTGAAAAAAGTGTCGGACACCTGAAGTAACAATCTGAGCCTGTCAGTGGCAAAAACAAACACTTTTAGTGGACGTACTTTGATCGGGCGAAATTGCCCAGGGGCTTATGTTGCAGCCATTGTGGCCGTATCACAGCTACGGGGGAGGCCATCTACTAGACCGATTCCAAAGGTTTTTGTTCCTTTTCAACACCCAAATTTGTAAAAAAAAAAAATAGGGCCCAGGTTTAAAAATACCGAACTTCTCTTTTAACACCCAAACCAAATTGTTTGGGTTAAATTTAAACTAACAATCCATCTTAGAAATGGTGACACTGACTCTAGAGCAGGTTTTTTGTTTTTTTCGCAAACGTTGTGGTTTAGAGGGATGAACAATAGCTCAATAACAATAGCAATGATAAACACTAACAATTGCACTAAGTTGTTTTATTTGATCTCTTAAAAAAAATACAAAAAAAAAAAAGAGAAAAAGATGACAAACATTCCATCCTCTGACTGAAACACACACATGCAAAGCTCCTTACCAGTAAAGTCTTCTAGTGCGCTGTCCTCCACTAGTAGCAGTGGTCTGTGTTGTTTCTGCAATAACAAACTCCTTGCAGCACTCAGTGAAGTGAAGATCTCCTGTTCCTGTAGAGTTAATTTTTAAAAATTAAGCACTTCAAGGTTAAAAGCAGCAAAAAGAAAACTTAATGTGTTCTGGTGAATTTATGAAATGATGAGACGATCCTTGTGCGGACTTTGACTTCTGGAGTGTCTTTTCTCCAGACTTTTGTTTTTTGTGAAAGAGCAACCAATTTAATTTCTATGTAGGTTTCTTTTCCTTTTAATTATCGTCAGTAAATTATATATGGCTTTGGTTGTTTTTACTTGAAGATTGAAGTTGAGACGTTGTAGTCGTTCCAGTAAGTTCCTCTTACTCTCCTTGGTTGTGTTGGTCACAAACTTCACAGCTACAGATGCCTGCCGTAACCTGAAAACACCGAAGCAATTATCATGTAATTGAAAACAGTGAAGCAGTGTTCGAACTTTCATTTCAATTTAATTTTAATAAGCAAGTTCAGTTTGATCTATTAGAATGTAAACACTAAAATAAGAGGGGTTTACAGGCCTAAATATGCATCTATGAGTATATTGGTCTTTATGTCTGAGTTATGGCTGTTTTTCATACATTTTCAGGGCATCCTGGGCCCCTGGTACTGCTGTGTCTTCAATATGAAGAGTTCCACTCAAATCAATGAGCACAGCCTTCAGAGTCCTTTTACCTGCCATATTGGAGACCTGTAGCAAAGTGAAATGTTTAGTAGCTTGTAGAGATGAACAGGCATGATGGCACAGTTGACGGCTTTAGACTCACATTTCTTCTGGCACTTTAAAAAACAATGTTAGGAGGTCAGGTAGCATTCCATTGGATGCAAGAGAGATTTGTGTTCCTGCAGAGACTTTGCATTCATAAAAATAAAAATGTACTCCTTTCCATTTAGTTAGTGGATTTTTATTTTCACTGGTTAAACAAAAAAAAAAATCTGAATAATCCGACAGGTTTTTAGTCCTCACCAAGTACACTGTTAGATAAGAGCACTTTGGAGTGCAGTCTTTGATTATTATTATCTAAACTGCTAAATATGACCAAGGTCTGCTGTAAATGGAGCTTTAAAAAAGCTTATTCTTTGAGAATGTGTTTTTTTTAGAGATGATACGTTGATAATCTTAATTCACATCAGTAGTGGCAAAATGTATCAGATTACTGTGTTGTTGAAACCTGTATCAGGACAAACTGAGAGGATTATTGACCACTTTGTCCCCAGACTTCCTGCCTAGAATACAGATTTAAGTATTTTATTGCTATTTGACTGTGTGATCGCCTATTTTTTAGACACGCTTGGATTTCTGTTATGTAGTTATCAATGGGAGGATACAATTAATGCTCTTAATACCTACCCAAAACAGCTTAAACACACACAAACACACATAATGAGCATGTGTGTGTCTGTAGGGGTGTCAGGGCTGTAAATTAACAACTGGTGGATCTGGACCCAAATGGGATGCACTCATTGTCATTAATGTCACTGTCATTATTACACCTGTGCTATTTTTTACTATCACTGCAGGAAAATGGTCAAGCAGACTCAGTGTGAGCCCTACATTGTATCAATTAAGTGTTAGAACAGGCAGATACAGAGGATGTTAGGCTATATGTTGCCAGTTATGTTGGTCGTTTTAAATGATCTTCAGATAAAAGAAAGGGTTGCAAACAATAAAGGGGATAAGCGTTTGCTACACCTCCGTAATTATACAATACAACATACTTAATTTTAGTTTTATACGGCAATGACATTATATTGGTTCCTGTATCAACGTACTTGTGTTGTCGTACTTTGAAGTTTTCATGTACTATTTAGTATCATTTATTCATTTTCCTTGACAACCTTGATATATTAATTCCGTTGTGATCTGAAGTGTCTCACTTAAACACTTCGTAGTATTGCTGCTTTTAAGGTTTTTTTTCATTAAATAATTGAATACTACTGTAATATTATGTTTCTGTGCCTTTTAAATACAAAATACACCTTAAATCAACTCTAGCTTATGCGTACTGCATCATTGTATCATTCTTTCCGAAAGTTACGTAAATTAAAATGAGAATTCTATGGCAAATATTTGTTAAACGGTACCACATAAAACTGTAGGACAGTAAGTAGTTACGTTTTATTGTCAGGAGTCCGTCAGTATCAACATCACTGTTGGACATTCATAAATGTAGAAAGGCACAGTGGCATTCATGTAGCTGTTGGCTTTACCTTTACATTTCAGCAGCACATTTAGCGACTTCTTTGCAGCAGCGCAGAAACAAATTGGTCGATTTTAAGTGCACGTATTTACGTATTTACAGTATGATCAGAAAGTCACCAGACCACACAGCTAACCCTAAGCAAAGTCAGCTCCTCCAGCTGCTTCCTGTTGGCGTTTTTCTTCTTCGCTGGTTTGTAGTGGGTGTTATTCTATATGCATTCAAGACGGCCCCTGCAGGTCAAACACCGCAACAGCTTCAACTCTCTTTTACATCCTTTAATGCAATGTTCTTATTTCATGTTTTTTTTCTTATTGGATATTTTGTTAATTATCTCTGTTTTTTTAAATAACCTTTTCTTTTTTTCTGTTAGTTGTTTCTCCAATGTATATATTATAATCAGATAAGAGGCTTATCCTTAACTACTTAGTCACTTGTTAGAATAAAAAAAAAACATATGTGTCCCACCAGACTAACAACAAACAGATGCATTGCATTAGTTGGTCTTTTAGAACATTCAAATAGATTTAATACGGTGGGGGGTATTATCAAAATGATAAAAACCCTCTCTCTGCACGACGCCAGACAACACTGACCAAATCCTCTTTTCATTTTCCTCCAGTGAATAACACTGTATCTCACTGTTGTGTTTTGTTTTGCATAAACATCATGCAGCTCATAGCTGTAAAAAAAAAAAAAAAGAGAAAGATCTTGGATGAGAGATATTTTCTTACCATATACGTATTTTTTGGACAAAATATATAAATAATTACCATTTTGTTTGTATCTTCTTTATTTAAATACTGGCTTTAAGATTAATGTACATGTAGATACTAAACTTTTCAACCCTTATTTTTTTTTTATGAATTGGTAAGCTGAAGACCATCAAGATACATTCCTCATTCCCCTTTTCTTTGTCAACTTTTCAGATTGATATAACAATCAATTAGGTAGTTTTTAATTATAAATTGTAATATTTATTGTAAATTTTATAAGCAGCTTAAATATAAACAACACTATTGTTCTCATGGACATACATTTAGGGTAAAGAGTCCCAAACCACAAGGCCTTTTCAAACATTTATATTATGTTGAATAGTTTCCATAATGGCTTATATCAATTTAAGAGAAACCAAAGACATTCAATTCATTTTAAATGCAATTTAATTTGACAAAACTTAACAGGGCACAAAATAATTTTACACCTTAAAAATTTGAATTGGAAACTAACCTGTAGAAACACATCCATGATTTATTACTGACAACCAAAACCCCCCACATTCTGACCTGTAAAGTGCAGATACACATCCATGTAGACTGGCCTGTGACCACTTACAGATTTTATTCTGAACCCACAGCTAAATTTTGACTAATCACAGATCAAAGTGGCTTTACTGTGCAAATCTCTCTGATAAACATATGCTTCTAATTCCAGCAGATCCCCCATTCCACGTATTTAGAATCAAAACTACAGTAGGGTTAGTAAAAATGTTTTTGACATTTAGCGGGGGAGTAAATGGTGATAATTCACAACATATGGGGATTATTAATGAAGTGGAGCAGGGAAAGATAGACAAACATGGAGGTCAGCAAATACAGAGCAGAAGTAAAGATAGATATACTGCAGGATCACACTCAAGTAAAATGAATCAAGTTTTCAGGTGGAAATGCTAAAAAGTGCAAGAAGAGTCTTTATTAAGATGCTCTCTGCTAAAAGTTACCCCCGCCCATTCTAATTGGATGCAGCTTTAAAGTACACTTTCCATAATTATTCAAGCCTCCAAAACCAACACATTTTTAAATGAAACCAGAAGTACAGTAGCTATTGAATATAGATAGCAAATATAGCAACACATAATAAATATTTACCATCATGTCTGAGATCTTTAATTGTAACAACCAGATAAAATAGATGACACATAAAATTCCTTGTCATCTGTGTGTGTGTGCGTGCGTGTGTGTATGTATGTGCATGTGTGTGCGAATGCCACATCAGCCATATTTTTGACCACGTGGAGCATCAATTCTTGTTCTCTTTGGATGTGAACTTTTCCAGGTTCATTTTTATGTTTTACTTTTACCATGCCAGCCCCATAGACTAACTTTTAAGCCCTGCTAATGTTTTCTCTGAATGATGTTCGTTCAAGGTCTTCTAGTCTTTTTCAATGCCAAATATTTCTGTTTGTTCCTCAGCACACGTATGGTCCGTAGTATTTGGTGTATTGCTGTCAACCAAGCAGTAACAACAGGACAATGCAGGCTGAGTTCACTAATATTAAAGGCACTGCAGAAACAAAAAAAAAGAAGAAAACAAACAGTAAATAGATGATTGCAAAATTGTACAACTCAAGTATTGGAACAAGGCATTAAACTTCGAACTTTTGGTTAATAATATTTCTATGTATTTTATGATTAGTTTGAAACTATAATTGTGTTAATTTTATGCTGAATTGTATTTTTGAAAAAGTAGTAACTGTGTAATGTAATGTTAAGATTTTTATTATATTGGTGTAATTTATTAAAAAGAAAAAAGGGTTCTGGTCGAAATAAATTACATTTTACTAAATGTATGAAAAAAAACTACAGCTTTGGCATAATTTACCAAAAACTCATAGTCCATTCATTCATCACTTCCACAGGATACCCACTCTTAATAAATATGACATTCACTAAAAATTTCTAGTTACCTTAGATGATTTATATGATTTTTTCTAGGGACATAAGAAAAAGCTTTTTAACCTCTCATGACGGACCGGACAGAGCGAATGAGATTGAGGACCTGGGCTTTGATTCCTGGATCATCCCCAAAACCTCCAACTCCATGGTCACCCCAGCCAACTAGACAGATGGAAAGAGATTAAAGTACAAAGCAAACCATGAAAGTAAATGAATGTTTATGCATTTTCAACATTTTAACAACCAGTTTTCCCTTTCTTTTCCCCTCAAGTAACATAAGCTTTATGGTTGCAGGAATGATCGTATGCTATTTCACAAAGCATATTTTCGTCTCTGCCGTAGACACACCTAATTTTTTTCCTAAATATCTTAAAATGAGAATAACGTGGACGTTATGTTACGTTATGACCTAGCAGCTTCTGGCTTTGTATTCGCCGTTAGTCGTTTGTCAATAAAAATGTATGGTGTAATAGGCTGCAACACATAGCAGAAAACTTACTTTTACTGAGAAACCTTTCCTCGTGTAACACAGCGATTGCATTAGTGCACAGAATAGCGGTCTGGATGAGAGAATACAATGTAAACGCCATGCTGGCAACTCCTGGTTGGTGCTTCGTTCACCAGCACTCCAAGAGATACAGGTGCCGTAAATTGGTAGCGATTGTCGTGCAGCAGAAGCAAATAAACTTTTTCAACTTTTTTTTAACTCTTTTCTTCCTGTGAAGACTGACTAATAATGTCACCTAATAATTATAGTGTTGTCATGTCTTGATGCCTGTTAATGCTTTATTATAATTTTATCATTGACAACTCACCAGCTCGTGTTAATTGAGACTTCTCTTGTTTTAAATCAATTTAGTACTGAAGGCTTGTATGCAGCTCATGTCTCATGTAGGCTATTATTAACATATTAACATATTTCATTTCTTAAGTTGGGGTGTTCAGCCTATAAGCGTGTGACCTATTCAGATCACCTGTCACAGCCGGTAAAGTTTTGTTATTGTTATTTACAGATAAAATGTAAAAGCTAAATCACCCTTTACCAGTGTTAGACAGTTTTCTGAATATTTGTAGCTTCTGAATATAAGTAGCTTAACTCCTTTAATGATAAAGTAGCCTCGTTCGGTGGCTCCACAAAAGCTACATTTTCCTACCACGAAGTTGCAGTGCAGCGAAGCGTTCAGCTGCTATCTGAAAAAAAAAATGCTCAGGATCATTAAATGACGCCACGACATGCACGAAGGTGTATGTGCAGCGGTAGGCTAATTCCGTATTACAGTGACATCACTCACCAATCATTCAGTTGATGCCTGCGAAGTCTAGGGCAATACAGACATTCGAGCTTGAGTTTACTTCAAGCGGTTACCTCCGGTGTGTAAATATCATAAAAAATAAAGCCAATACGGAAGTGCAGAAAAACTGCTGTTTTGAGAGTGTCCACATAAGGCTGGCTCTGAAAGCCCCCAAAAACAAAAACGGGCCCATATTGAAATGTTATTTTTTACAGCAGAAAATAATTGTCAAGATGATAATGATGACTGATCTTGTTGATGTTGCTGATGATGATGATGATTATCCAAACAGTGTTACATGTGTGACCGCCACGGTTGGCACCGGTTGTAATGGTTGTAACTCTTGAATTTCCTCACTGACGGTCGCTTTCTTTTTTAACAGTTTGCCTTCATCTGAGCTTCAAATTTGTTCCTTTTTCTTTGGATTTTCATGAGTCACATGAGTGACCAGTAGAAACCGCTGGCTGCCTGCTAGAACATAGCAGATGCAGTAACTGAACTTAATCTCACGGCCATGTTTGTGTTGTTTGCTGTGTGATTTACTATCTGGTCGTCTGAGAAGTCTGTTAGTCTGTTAGTTAGTGAAATTCTAATATTATATATTAGCAGATATACTGCATTTACCAAATGTGGGTTGTTAGCTTGTACAGTGTTACATAATACATGATATTATATATTATATTACATTATATTATTATATTATATTATATTATATACATATATTTATTAATTAGAAACTAATGAAATATTCTGAAATCGAATTCAGTTTCCCTGAAAATTCTAATTCTACATTCAGTTCTAGCAATGGCAAGCTCAATTGTGCTAGCAGTAGCTTGCCGCGGAGCCGGACTATTATTAGTTGTATTATTACTTCTGGTAACTACCAGAAATGATGATAATTAGCTATATTGTTAGTAGTAGTTCTATTTTTACTTCTGACTTCAGACTTGCCAGTGGAACTGCCAGTATCTACGGTGGCCTGCCAGAACTGTCGTTGACTCTTATTAGTTCTAGTTATATCAGTAGCTCCGGGGGGCAGGGGGCAACAGGGAGCTGAAACTGATAGATTGCCATTGTGGTGGGGTGTCACCGACGTGCTGCTGTTTAGGGGGACTGTCAGTGATTCCCTGCTGTTTGTGGGACGTGCTACGGGAGCTGTCAAGTGTGGGGAAGCTCCACTAAGCAACAGTTGAAATTTCGCCACCATCATAGACTTCATCAAAAGATAGACGACATGAAGTGAAGCCAAAACATTTTGAGCACCCCTTGCTGACTGGCTGCAGTAAAGGTCATAAAGTCAGTCTCTTCCATGTTAACAGATGGGACAAGAGTCAAACTGTGAAATCAAAATACAAGTCAAATACATTTTTCTCAAACATGGTTTGGATTAGCAGAGTAGAGGAGAAAGGAAACTTAACTAAAACAATCACTACAGTCATTTAAGTTTCCATATCTGCTTCGGACCAACAGCAGTTGTTCTTCTGTTAATTTCGTCAATGTGCAGGATCTTTGCTGGGTTTTTTCAGTAAGTTAAATGTATGTTCTGGTGAGCAGAAGAGGTGGGACATAGTAATTACAATGAGAGGTGGTGGAGATGCGTTTTCCATGTTTTTATACACTCTATGGCCCCCATTCATTATGTATTGCAAATGGCTGATTCGCTGCTCTAGTAGCTACCAGAACTAATAATAGAACTAATAATAGTCCGCACTTTTGGCAGGTCACTGTAGATAACGGCAGTTCCACTGGCAGGTTTCTTTAGCCAGCAAAAGTAAAAATACAAGTACATAGTATGTACAGACATGCCCAAAATGTTTCAAATTTTATAATGCCCAATAATTCATCAACGACATAACGCAAACAAATACATAAACTGGGATTAACAGAACTGTACAACAAATATCAACATTAAATTAAAAAAACAAACAACAACAAAAAGAAACAAGATGGGTCTGCAAATTTACATGATACAATTTTCAACAACAATTGACAATCGTTTTTGCCAATTTCTGATCTGTGAGGTTTAGGTTTTCATTAGAGATCAAATATGTTTTAAAATCTGTAGTTTTAAAAATATAAAAGGAGGGTAGTCTTTTAAGACATTTCATTTTGTGTATGCAATATTTTGCTAAAATAATAATCAAATAAATGAAGTATTTATCTGCTGCGACATTGGAATTGTTGACAATTAGTTATATATTGATCTTTCCAAACATTTCTGAAAGGTAAAGGCAGTACCATTGAAACAGTCTGCATGCGTAAAGACTACCAATTTTACATTTAGCTTGCCCTACCTGCAAATGTGGAACTATTGATCCACATAGTGAAGTAAATGGTCAAAAACATACACCGATCAGCCATAACATTATGACCACTGACAGGCTAAGTGAATAGCATTGTGTGTTGCTTGGGGAACCTGGGGAAGACATGGCACCAGGATGCACTATGGGAAGAAGGCGAACCAGCAGAGGCAGTGTCATGCTTTGGGCAAAGTTCTGCGGAGAAACCTTGGGTCCTGCCTAAATGTTGTTGCAGACCAAGTCAACTTCATGGAAACGGTATTCCCTAATCGCGGTGGCATTTTCCGCAGGCTAATGTGCCCTGCCACACTGCAAAAATGGTTCAGGAATGGTTTGAGGAACATGACAACGAGTTCAAGGTGTTGGCTTGGCTGGATGTTCTGGACAACAAGTCCGATCCATCGGGGCCCCACCTCTTAACTTACAGGACTTAAAGGATCTGCTGCTACCGTCTTGGTGCCAGATATTTCAGCACACCTTCAGAAGTCTAGTGGAGTCCATGCCTTGATGCCATGATGGGTCGAGGCTGTTTTGGTGGCAAAAGGGGACCCTACACAATATTAGGCAGGTGGTCATAATATGATGGCTTGTGTAGGTGCTGAGTGCTGTGAATCTGCACTCGATTGCTCTTCCTCATCAACTGGATATGTTTCTCAGTCAACTGAAAATGAATTTCAAGAATTGAATTTGAACTGTGCGAACTGAATTTAATTTGCGAGAACTGAACGTAGAATTTTAATTTTCAAAGAAACAATCCAGTTTCAGAATATTACATTCAATTTAAAGTTTATTGGATTTAGTTTTAAATCTAATAAATTGAATATCAAATTATGCCATTTCAGATTCAGTTTTTCAATTCAATTATTCAAGTTTAACAATACAATTCAAGTTATGGAATTCAATTATGAAAGTTAAGCAATTTAAGCTTAGATATAAATTATTCAAATTCAGTTTCTGTTGACACATATTTTTGCCCCAACAGCCACGGGTGTAGACTGTTTCATCATTTGTGATCTTGAAAAAGATTCAGACAATCTTTTTAACTGTCAAGTCTTTAAAGTTTACAATTGATGAGTGGTTGAACTTCAGTGTGTATATTGATTACTAAAAACAAATTTAGTTTTAAATAGCATTAAAGGATAGAAAAACAGGCCGTAACATGAAACCACATTCTGGTTGTTGTATAGACTTTTAATTTTCCATAAATAGTAGAGAAACTACAAGAACATATTTTAATACATCTGCATCAACAGTTTATAATGATAGTATCACTTGATAAATTACATTTTTACCATTCAGTCATTTCATTCTATAAGAGGTGAGTAAGTTCTCATTTTTATTCTTTCTGACAGTACCACCATCATCCTCGTCGTCATCATCATGTCACTTTTTTTTTTTTTTTTTTTTTTTTTAACATTATAATAAATATTATATTTCACAGTCAGGGTCTTAGGCCCTGATCCTGGAGTAAATAAACATAAAAACAAACAAACACGCATAGATAATCTGATTGTGATGTTCAGTATTCTCACATGACATTTTATACAGTCAGATGAATGAATTTACAGTTAGGTTTTCAACAAACTCCTGGTGGTCACCAACAGCCTGAAAATGTACACAAAACAAGAAATGTTGTTTTTTCTTGCTTGGTTCCTAGTTGGGTTAAGCTTCAAATCTGACTGCCAGTGTACAAATGAGGAAAGACTATAAGATTCCTTTTGTTTCCCCTGATGTAACCTGTTTATATCCCTTTCCCTTCAGTCAGTTTGGAAAATAAACTGGGTTTAACTGGGGTAAACAGGTATGAAGTGGTCCAAATGTTAGGGCTATACAAACAGAGGTTATGTCCTAGGAAAAGCTAAGAAAAGTAGATATACACTGTGTAGGGTCATATTCTTTTGTTATTATGTCAATATTTCTTCTTCGTTTCCATGTGTGTCTTTTCACAGAAATCCAGTAAGCTTCTTCTTCTTACATAGGACTTTGCTGACCCAGCCTGTAACAAAAATAAATAAATATATGAAAACCCAACATTAGTGTCATATTTAGATTACGTTTATTTTGCAAAGAAACTGACAGGTCTTAATACTAATATGCTGTTATAAAGGGTCAAGATACTATTGTTAAGGGTAAAACATTTTGGATGTTTGAAGTTTGCTTGGACCAGGAAAAATACTTTTTAAGCAGGTTAAGCACCAAAAAGTAATTGGGTTTTGTAATTTGCCATTAAATCATCACTTCAAGTGATAGGTAAATCTGTTTTAAATTGCTCTGTATGCTTAATATTTGCTTTAATTCAATGATATTTTTAAAAAAAATGATAGAAAGGAATCATGTCCTGGCATGAGCAGCAAAAAACGCTGTTAGTGGACACAGGCCCTAAGGGCCTGCTAATGATAGTAAGTAATGATAAACACCCTGACTTACTTGTTGAGATGGGAGCTGATCCTTTCTTTTCTGATGATGTTTGCATAGGGAATCTGAAAGAAACAAAAAGAAAAAAAGAATCTTAGATTAATCCTGCAAAGATGAGATATTGACACACATTTAAACGTTCTACCCTTTTTCCTAACGGTATAGCAAATTACATTACAGCACAGTACAAAAGTTTACCATTAAGAGATACATGTTTTCCCTCTCAAAAATGGTCACCTGCCAAATATCTGTTGTCAAACACTATAAGCATTTGATTGGTTTTCAGAATGTTTAACTCCTGTCTTGGTATGAATATACCATGCAATATGACTCCTCACTCAGAGTTTCAAATAATGTAATATGTGGGGCAAAATTAAATTATTTTCTCTCAAAAATGAATGTCACAAAAACACATTTACCTATTTGGGAAGAAAAAAGTAACTTTAAGTAATTTTAACAGAATGTTACAGTTATACTTTGACAGAGGGAAATTAAATAGTCTGGGCAAGCCCTGTACTGTTTGATGTGATATATAATATGACAATATCAATCTTAAATTTTAAATTTTCTGAACTTAAATGCTTGTAAATAAGTTTGAATGCCTGTTCACTCATCTGCTTTTGTGTTACCATGAATGCAGCGAAAGAGTCGTGTGTTGTGGGTTTATAGGCAGGGTTTGTGATTATGTGACTGTTTGTGTTTATTATGTTTGTGTTTGTGTTTAATTATCAGACTGTGGAACTTTCTGCAGATTGCATAAAGACAGGTCATATCTTAAGCTTCCTTTAAATATTTTCTTAAAACCTTTTTTTAATTGTATTATTATTTTTGTGAAGCACTTAGTACCCTTGTTAAGAAAATTGCTATATAAATAAAAATATTATCAATATTATGTGCATAGAATCGTGTACAGTTGTAACATGTGTCAGAAAGCAAAGATAAACATCTTCTGTCAGCCTGTCTGCCAGCCGCTCAGGTGATTGATGTTGAAAGAAACCCACAGACGGCAGCAGAAGAACTGCTCACCCATGAAAGACAAACAAGATGATTGACTCTGTATGTTGATGGACATATAAGCAACAACAGAAGAGTCTTACTGAGTCCCATCTATTATTTATTTTTAATTTATTTTTTGTTTTAAGGCAAGGCTTAGGATTGTCTGCAGTCTTACATAGTTTTTTTTGTCATATTTTGTGTTTTTAATTTTTCCTTCCTGTATTAACTTTGTGACTATATTTACTTGAAGGGTGCTTCACAATAGGTTTACATGTGTCCTCTTAAAATCAGTCTTTTTTCTTTAAAATCATTTGACTTCCAAAGTATTGTTTATTTGTCATTTGAAGGCAGAAAAAAGAAATTTCCATCAGTGTTCAGCACTGATTTTATTGGTACTGATTTGTAATCTTACCATCTGTAACTGTTGGACCATCTCTTCTCTGTAGGCAAGCTCTCGTTTCATCTGGTCTTGGAAATTATCTGAAATAGTGCAAAATCTATCATCTATCTATCAGCCATGGCAGATTATCATTTAAGTGACATAGCTCTAGGAGGTAGCTAATACAGAATGAAGGAGGCTAAGGAAAAAAGACAAAAGAGAAAGATAAGAGAGAGGGAAAGAAGAGCGACAGGTACAGACAGTGTAGAAAATGGAAAAGAGGTAAAAAAAAAAAAAAAAGACAGAGAGGAAAAACTTTCCTTCCAGGGTACGAAAAAGGAAGTTGAGGTGAGGAAAAAAGTGACTTACGGAAGACTGGAAATTGTGTTGTGCCCTTCAGAGAATGAAACTCTTGCTCAAGTCTCCTCCTGAAGTCAATCTGCTCCAGCAGAACCTTCTGGAGCTCCTCTGGAGGAGCAGAAAGGAGGAAAAGAAAGGCAGAAGAAAAAATAATAGTAAGAAATAAATGCAAAAACATTGATATGGACCCTATATTAGGCCTATAATTTGATTCCTCTAGTCAATATAAATCTATCAGGACTGGGTTATATACTTATGGTCAATCCGGTTTTGAGTGTACAACTTTCTCAATTCATGGCAAAGGTTTACCTTTCTCCATGGTTTCAACATCCTTCTTTAGTTGAACAGGGGAGGAAGCACCTTGGTTTCGATCCCCTAAAGACATAAACAGATATGCCATACTTAATGCTACACAAAGTAACAGAATATCAGTAACATTTGGCATCCTGAATAGCTAATGTACCATTCTATTCTCCCACCACATCAGACAGCATATTCCATGTGCAACACATATCTGAGTTACATAATCATGCCCTTGTCATGGACTGGGTTCCCAGAAGTTTTGCTTTATTGCATCCTTTTTTATTATTGCATTGACCGTTAAACCCTTCTACATCCTCTTTCAGTCTTTAATGGAGTACTGTAATTCACTCTTTGGCCAATAGGTGTCAGTGTATGTTTGTGGTAACAATTTAACTGACCTATGGAGACCTTTACTGCACTAATTCTCTGATATGTTTCACTCTCATTTTGATGTCAGAACATATATCTTTCTATTTAGAAAAATCCAAGGGAAGACTACTTGCATTTAGAAATTAGAGTAAAATGTTTTTAATCTTCAAAGCTAAAATTAAAGTCTGTGATGAAACTCTAATAGGCTATTCCAACAATTTTGCTACAACTGCAAGCGTGTTGGAAACTGTGTTCACAAAGTGTTGAATTATAATGTTCGCAATGTTCTTTCTGGAAGTTGAATTGCCAAAACCTGTGGCTTTTAAAACTGTATTAAGATTATGATCATAAATATACAGCATTTTATAGCAGCATTTATACTTTGTCTGGGTACTCTTTTTAGCTTACTGCTGGAGGCAACCCACTTGTTGCTTTTTTTAAAGCTATTGTGACAATGAGGCATTGTACGCCTTCAATGAACGATTCGGTAAACTTTCTCGATTATTTTATATCTTGGCTCCTTATGAATCCCTATATGCTTCTGTCTCTGATTTAGAGCAGTGAGTGTTCTCCTCTCCTCTCCTCTCCTCTCCTCTCCTCTCCTCTCCTCTCTATGTCTCATTTGACAAGCAAATTTGCAGACAGTGCCTGAGGATAACAACCTCGTTTGACAGTCAATTAACCGTGAATAGTCAAAGCCAAGGCGGTTTGCATTACATAAATGGAAAATTAGATTATTTTTTCTCCCTAGAAACAGAGGGAGAGTTTAAAGACAGTGGAGGGGGCTGGTGGGACTCAGAGGAATCAGGCCTTCTAATCACGTAGAGCTTCCCACCGCCCAGGGAGACGTTTGGCAATCAGGGGAAAGGTGGTCTCATTTAATTTGTTTCGTGTAATTTTTCGAAATACATTATACATTATGCACAGGGATCATTACGTTGCATGTGTGTAGGGGTTGAGGGAGAGGGGGGGTTGATATAAATGTTGGCACAAATGTCATAAAGCACTTTTAATGTCTTCCTGACAGATATAAAAAGGCAATAAGCTGTGATCTTTTTTCAACAGGAAAGGGTTTTTTTTGTGCTGAGGAAGGGGGAAAAAAGGCAATTATGTTAGCTGCGATATGGGTCTAGGATGGAGATTGCCAGCATGGCTGCTTATCTCCGAGCTGATGTTTTCTTCTTGAACTATAACGGCCCCCCTAAGAGTCACAGGCTTGGCGACAACGTTGCCAAAGAGAGCAGCTGTGGCAGAGCTGTGTAAGAAGCAGCTCTCCACTGCGGTTTCATCTATGAGTATGTTTATATAAATTCCTTGACTCACTGCCAGAGAGGAAGAGCAGATTGTGGTGGATGAAGACTGAGGATTTTTCCCTCTCTGTGTTCTGAGTGCTATTTGTGTTATGAGAAGAAATAGTTTTAGCGTCACACAAAAAATTAAATATATTTAGTAATTAAATGGTAGTTCTTGTGACCTAACTTCAATCAAATCTGCATTTTCAAAGAGTTATCAGGTTTTCAAATTTAAATTCCTGGTTTAAATTTTTTTCATGGTCCAATGCAAAGTTTCATAAAGACCTCAGATTTACTCCGTGATGTGAGTTTCAAATAATACTACAGAAAAGATTAACCTTGCTATCCTCATAATAATCTTTTAGGAGAAGCTTACATTTTTTTAATCTTCATTTATTATGTTTTTGTTAACCATCTTCAGCTGCTTTCCAAAAAAAACAAATGTCCCCTCTGCATATCAATAAAGTGCTATCTATCTATTTATCTTTGCCGCCATATAGAAAAGAAAAGGTGAGAATTTTATACCTGAGGTTTCCCTCCAGTAGTCCGGTGCTAATGTCTCACTCTCTGGTACAAAGAAACTATTCTGCTCTTTGTTTTTATCTGAATGAAAAAAAGAGACAGACAATGAGAGAATTTCAGTAAGGCCCATTAGGTGAGCTGGTTATCCAGACACATGGCGATAACTAGGTGTGCGGACGATATTCCTTTATGTGTATGAGTGGCTTCTTGAGCACAGCACCACAAAACACACACAAGACATTTTCTTTAGTGAAAGGGTCAGATTGGGAGATGAAAGGAGCACTGACATGTCACAGCAATATGAGCCTTGCAGAGATACAGAGACACTATAAAACCAGTCAATAAGACACAAAGATGATAATACAACAAACGCAGACATTTGATGGAACAGATAGTTTGCTGAAATATATGGTTTGATTCCTATTTATTTAAACTGTGTAAAAACATGTTCAAACATTTAATGTAAAAACTGCAGTGTAAAACATGTGGTCTCAACTCAAGCCAACCAAGCAAACAATATGCTCACCAGAAAGGCTGGAGTTGTCTTTGGTGGTGTACGCAGGTATTCCTTCATCCTTTTTTTTGGGAACCTGGAAACAACATAAAGTAGGTAAGAATTTAATTTTCCTATTATACTTGTATACTATGTATAGTTCAGTTACAACAGAGCAGATCACAAGTCGGTAGAGGAAAGGCTGTGTGTTTTTGACTGGCCAATGTGTCATTTTTTTCAAATCAACATAGATTTCTTTTTTTACATTTAGCACTATATTATTTTTTTTAATTATTCATTTTCTGTTATCCTTTAATTTTGTACTGATCTGTTTGAAGTTTGACTGATTAAATATATTTGACTTTTTGGCAAATAAAATAATGTAAATGCCTGCTCTTATTTTTATCAGTTAACAGTGGCATTTATGTGCAACAATGTAATTGGTAGTCTATAGTAAAACCCTTTATCCCAATCTGTCTCTGACGTCAATGAAATTTATTTGATGTATGTTACTCAATGGATGACTTAACTTCTTCTGGTTTAAACCCTCCTCCTCTTATGTCTCTGATTCCTGGTTAATGTAGGAGTTGACAGGTTAAAGATTAGAGTTGCCCTAACAGGCTGTGGTGACAGAGGCAGAACAAACCCACCATGGCCATTAAACATTCCACACCTGGGCTTATTAGCCAGGATCAGAGTGGGGTGACTATTTCAATTTCAGGGAGAAATCAGCCTATCAATCTGCTTATGCAGATCACATCACTGCCTGACTGCAGTACCATTTAAATAATAATTAGCTAAAGTTGCCTGGGGGGATAGTTACGTTTTTATAGGCTGGGTCCTCTCGGTGTTGAGGGTTTGAGCTGCAGAGAGGTAGGCCAACAGGAGGGGAGGCAGGCAGACTGAGAGACTCCTGCTGGATGGGGTCCAAGGAGGAGGAAGGGGAGTTGCTGGGGTAAACAGCACCACTTCCTTTCTCCTTCCCCCTCTCCTCACCAGGATTGATGCTTACTACAGGAAGGTACAGGTTGGTTTGAGTATGTGGTGGCCTCTTTGTGAAGCTCCCTTCCTCATCCTCATCCTCCTGCTTCGATGACTCCACATCCACGTCTCCTTCCTCCTCACTCTCCACTCCCTCTGCCTCCCCATCTACTCCACTTTCACTTCCATAACTACAGCTGCTGCTGGGCGATAGTCGTTGGTGGTGATCTGTACTGGGGACCACAACCCCAAAATCTTCTTCTGTTGCGCCAGTCACTCCTCCACCATTGCTATGGAGCTTGGCCATGCTTTCAGCATCCTTAATGACGGGACGGAATGCTGAGCCGTAGCTAGACTTCCTAGTTTGGAGGGTTGGGGTGTCTAGGTGTTTGAGCCAGCCCTCTGACATCACAGGGCGAAGGTCAGGAGTTACTGTTGTGCACTCTGGGTCAAACAGCCCGGATCTGGGTGTTGTAGTCTCACTGCTTGGGGCCATGGTTGCACTGTTTCCGTTGCCAGTTCCAGGCTGGCTGGGGTCTGAAAGATCCAAAAAGGCCTGCCTGAGAGAGGGGCTGTCTGCCAGGGAGGAAAGAGCACTAGGCTGGGGCTGGAGATAGGTAGGTACAGGAATTCCTCCTGCTGCTCTTGGTGGCCAAAACATGCAGAAAGGAGGATAAAATGTGTCTTTCCGGCCAGGCCATAAAAGGCCTGATAACCCTGTTCCTTTCTGCGCACCTGAAACATCACTGTCATCTTTTTTCTGCTGGCAGAGGCCAAATGCTGGGAAGGGATAAGGTGAGGGGAAGAGGGATGTGGGAGGGAACTTTTGCAACATACTGAAGCCTTTGCTTGGGACAGGGATGACAGGGTAACTACGTGGTGTCTTACGAGGAGAAAGACTGCCTCCATCAAGATCATCGTCCTCTTCATAGCGGCTTCTTTTCTGAGCACCCAAATCAGTTCCAATCATGTGAGGCACCACTGAACCTGGAAGAGTCTTCATAGGACCCATGGAAGGACAGTGGGCTGTAGAGGGCAGCGCTCTCTTCCGGCTGCCTCCATTGAACATAGCTTTGACATCTTCCCATGCATAAACTAACTCATCAGGTGGGTGTTTTTCACTGAGTTTTAGGTGTCGTCGCCAGGAATTAAAGTTGGCAGCATCGGGCTGGGTGTACTTGGCCTCTGGTGTGCGGTGGGAATGGAAAATAAACTTATTTGGGGAAAAGTACATGTTGCAGAAGGAGCACTTGATGCATTTGGCCCTGGAGCTGTTGTAGCGTGCTGGGATGAAGTTGCCACGGCAACCCCAGGCACACTCATGGGTCACATCAAAGGCAAAGTTGTCAGGCAGTTTGGGAGGTGCATTCTCTCCCAGGAAAGACTTGCAGAGACGCTCAGCTTCTCGCTTGGTGATCATACCACAGCGGCGTGATGAGATGGGCATAGCACCAGCCCGACGAAGAATCTCCAACTGAACCGGAGTGCACTGGACACATGTGATGCCCAGCGCCACACGTCGATTATGAATCTCATTATAACTGTAGTTCTTGAGGAGTGTGTTGGAGATTTGTGCCAGGCAAAGTCTTTCATTGTTGTCAATTACCAGTGAAACAATGGGAACACCATACAGGATGACCTGGCCAACTTGGTTGGGCTTGAGAGGTGAGGAGGAAGAGGATGGAGAGGTTGAGGATATAGAAGAGGATGTGGAGTGGAGATGGGTGGGTCTAGGTGGAGTCAGGGGTTCCTGCTGAAAGGGGCCTGTTGAGCTCGTCATTATGATGTCATTAGGGCTTGAAAGATGGGTCTTGTCCATACTTGGAGGAAAACTGTTTGTAGAACTTCCTGCATGAAAGCAAAGGACAAAAGATCCACATGTGTTGAATTGTTAAGTTTACACACATATGCCCTTTATCTCTGTATCAAAAATAATAGAAAATAAATACTTCTCTCTACCACATAAGTGTGACTAAGAATACTTTGATGATATGGAGAATTTTTTAAAGTAAGAATAGCATAGAATAAAGTACAAAGTAGAATAAAGTGCATATTGAAAGAGCCTATATTTCTTATCTTAAATTATATGCATCTCATTTCCACAAGAACCAAAATGTCCCTTTTGTTTCCCTTTTAAAGAAATAAATAAATTAGAAATACAACATCAAGATTTGCCTTCAACATACAACTGCTGTCATTTTAAGTCCTCTTAGAAATTTATCGCAGGCACATGAAAATATAAACTGAATTATCATTGGTCTGATACACTAGGTATCAAAAACAAATATTTTTTTGTAATCATTTTAATGAAGCATTTAAAACAAATCTCAAATCAGAAACATCAGTCAATTCATTTATTTCCCCCCAAATCAGTCTTTCAGCATTATACTTTTTTCCATGTATAGCTCAAACTTATAATTGTGTTTACCTGCATGTGTTCAACCAAAGTTTAACTTTATGCCGATTTCCCCAAAAACATATATTCATATATTATTGTTTTGACATATTTCATATTACATAGAAAGTTTGTCGTGCACATTTTGATTTCACACGTCCTAGTCTTTAAGTCTCTGAATTGAGTTACATTTTAATTAAATTAAATTAAAAAAACAATGTGTGTGATGAGAAAGTGTAGCCTATGTTGTATGTAGCGAAGCTTGGAAATAGGATTTATTAGTTTTACTAATTCAGGGGTAGGTAAGTAGGCCTAACATTTCAGAAATTGTCATTCTCAATAAACCTACAGCAAATCGATATTTAAGTTTTAAACACATGAAATAAAATAGGCTGGACAATTAACCTTCAATGGCTTCAATACTTTGGGTAGACCTAATAACCAAAATAATTCTAATAGTTTTTTTAGCAATCATTTAGTAATCATATGTATGAAGAGATAACTTTTACTGAAGAACATCTTCATCTTTTAAAAGGACGGATGTTTTAAATTTGAACAATTTATTATCGCGCAGTTACAGACTAGTATGATGGAATTGTGTGAGTCAAACGGCTGTTTCGTCGTGTAGCAGAGAAGATTAAGCAACTACACTTTGACTAAAGAGTCTAGAGTTAGGCCAAACTGAAAAATCTAAATTTAATTAAGTCAATAAATTCTTTAATTTGAAGCCAAAGTTTAAGTGATAGTAGATGCCTTTACAGTTATAGACAGTTTAACGTATCTATAGGACAATATTAAAGGAAGACAAAACGGTTAAAGTTTGTTATAGTTTAGCAACAAAAATGCGACAATAATAACAATTATTATTATTATTATTATTATTATTATATAGGCACCAGTCTTCAGCAATAACTTATGACGAATTATAACGATTAACGTATGACGAATGCAACAGCGGTGTGTTAGCTTTACACATATTTTCAAAGCATTTTTCTTTCCCAGAATTTTAGTTAACTTTACAGAAGAGATAGTGAAGTGCTCCTTACCTTGGACTCCAGAGAATAATCCCAAAACTGTAACGGCGTCAAAAAATATCCCTCACGAGCAAAATCGATATATGCTACATAGCTTTACAAAATTCATTTTTATCGTCTAAACTTACAGACTTCACTGAATTACTGTGAACTGGAACCGGCTTTTGTCTCCAACTGTCGATTGAGCTGCTTGTGAGATGTGAGTAAACTGCCACGCTCGCACCGGTTTTATTCGCTTTTCAGAGACAGCACGCGCCGTCCTAATCCGCCTCTCTTACTCTCTCTCTCTCTCTCTCTCTCCCTCTCTCTCTGTCTCTCTCTCTCACTCTCTCCACCACGCACGCTTCGGTTTGATTGGCGTGTAACGCGAGCTCAGCCCACCAGTCATCAAACACACAATAAGCATACATGCCTACACGCTTTTTTTCCCTCTCTGGCCCACGCTCTGTGTTCTCCTAGTCCAACTGCACAGCCAAAATTAGGCTACATCTTATTAACTGCCATTCAAATTAGATTAGAAAAGTAAAACTATCATAGATGAAGGGACGCACTACCCATACGGCTATACTTCGCTTTATCCCCCCCACCCACACCCTTAGTGAATATAGGCTATTTATTCTACCCCAATTTTAAATAGGACACAGCCACAACCAGTCATTACTACAATACAGGCTGTCGCTATCATATGGGTGTCTACTGGTGGAATGCACTTGCATGAAGGTGTGGGTAGGGTGAGGGAGTTAGGGTGCGGAGAAAAGGGTGTAACTTTTGATCCATATCCCTGCAGATGAAAATTTATAACCAACAAAAAATGATGTTACAAGTGACTGCTGGCAGTGGACACTACCAGCAAAAATGTTGGCATTGGGAGTGTAGCTTCTGAGCACAGACCTTGTATGGAGAAAACATAAGCGTAACATAACAATAGAGGCAAGAGAAGGAAAAAGTCACTATAGACAGCAGACAGACAGACAGGCCGATAGTCTGAGGATTGGAATAACGTCTGTTAGTAGCTGATTCACATACAAGACTGAGAAGGCAAGGAAACGCTGAGGTTGTTCCTGCTTAAGCACCTGCTAACATATGGGATACTGTAACCTATTATGTAAGGGTCACAGCTTGCACCCCATATTATTATTAAGACAGTGGCAATTCACCTGGGCAGGGGGCTCAGAAATGCAGCATAATATTATTTTAAAACCCAATCTGAGGACCAGATAGTAATTCTATATCCCAGGAGCTCCTAGCTACGCCCCTGCTCATGACAGGCATGTTACTCCTGCCACTCACTTTTTACACCAAAATATTCAGGGAAATTTCAGATATGAAAGCACAGACCTAAATATGACGTCTATAACCCAGATATTAGCTGTTCACAGTCATCAGCAAATGTCTGGGGGACAAAAGGATCTAAATTACCTCTGTAAAGGGATGCACTTAAGTGGTATTCAACATTGGTGGTCTTTAAAACAATCAAAACAATAAAGTTGTTTTGAGGACAAATTCTTTTGTGGTCTATGTCTGGGTTAAAAAAAATAAAAAAACAAACTTCATGCCTACAGTAGGTGGCTGTGTCAAATCAAGTGGCAGTATTATATAGGCAAATGTGTCAAACAGGATGTTAAAGATTAAATCATTGCATGGTTAAGGGTCAGACTGATACTTCGTCAAATTTTGTTACAGAATTTACTTTTTAAATTAAAACCGTAATTCTCTTTCATATTGTATTTTGATGACAGATGAATGAAATGTCAAAATGCAGAGGTGATAATAACTTGCAAAACGCATTTATCACTGCTGTGTAGTATTAAAGGTGAAATGAATAAATGCCACGGGGCCAAAACAGTAATATGCAATGAGGCAACTGGTATGGCAAATGTAAGTTTATTACGAAGCCCTGTTTGTCAGCCTGTTTTTCACTGTTTGGTCACACCTTAAAGAGGTGATGGACATTGTATTGTGTTGCCAGCCATGTGAAAGTAATTCATATTGTAAATGTTTCAGAGTCTGAAAAAGAAAGCTTATCTTAGCTAGATTACAAAATAGATATATTTAAACTAAAATAAAACTAAAAAAATAAGTTTATTGAAAAATCTTATAAAAACAGAAACCCCGAAATTTAAGAGAAAAAAATCGATCCACCACGCTTTTAAAATCGTATGTGTAGCCTATGTGTCTAAGCAATTTTCAATCTTGTTAAAAGGCTGTTGGATACAGTGACTGAGAGTTAGTCTCTTGGTATCTTTTCGTAATAGCATCTTGTTAAAAATGACACGGTCACTTTTTGACTCGGTCTTAAATCTCTGCGCGAGCTCGTGCAGCGCGTGTATGTGCCATGGAGACACAGCAGAGAGAATGAGCACCATCTGCTCCTTTTCAAACCAATTTAGTATGGGGGGGGGGGGCTGCAGGTATTTAAAGGGGTGTCGTCACAATGGAGACATGACAGGACATGATAAAAAGGAAAAAAAACCACTAGAGTAAATTTAAATGCATATAACCAATATCTTCACTTTCGAAAATTAACGTCAATACAAAGGCTACTTCTAAGATATAGTAGGCATGTTATATTTTTAATTTACATTTAGGAATTTGCTTCGGAGTTGTATTTTGTTAGATTCTATGTGTATACAAACGTTTAATGTGTATGTATGTATGTTTGTGTCATATAATTATTTATTACTTTGTCGGGAAAGTTTGATTCTCTGTACTCTTTAGATTGATCGGTGAGATCAATTTTAAATGTTCAGTCATAATACGCTGATAAAACTCATTAACTGATTTCATGGTTGAATCCACATGTCAAAATTCATAACCGGGAAATCCCTTGTTGTTTTTAAGGACAATTATGAAATAGTTTTGGACAGAGCATATTGCACAACTTTCTCCTAAATAGCTGTCTCTGACATGTTCTCAAAAGCGAAGCATGTCTAAATCATGTGAAGCATGAAAAGGCTTATTGGAATACTATTAGTCCCTTTGGAATACATTTCACTTTTTTATAATGTGTCAGCCGGTTGCCCTACTGAGAAATTAATCATGCGTTTAAAAAAAAGAATTGCTTGTGTGACCTCCAAGGGTCAAACTAGGGAGAAAGAGGGAGAGAAAGTGCTCAAAACCTAATAAATGAAGAGCTACAACACTGAGTGAGCTTGAGACATTTAACATCGGATCTGTCAATAAATGAAACATGCCTCGGGTTACAATATTAAAATGTATCACGTCCTTTTTCAACATGCATCAAAGGAAGACTGAATAACCGCACATAATCGATATAACTTATATTATTAAATTGATTTCTAAAAAAAGCAAAAGCAAAAGCAAAAGAAAGAACTATTTAATCACAAATGTTTGGTTTCAAAAAACATTTTACCGCCGTCGGTCCAAATCGTTAAAATAAATCCTGTATCTCAAACCGAGACACAATATAAAATAGAAGCAATTTTAATAACTCATGTGGCTTTAAATGCAGATATAGGTTACAAAATGGTGCACGCAGTCGCCCTGCACGCCTCCGTTTTAATCCTTACTTAATGCCGCAAGTCTTTTAATGAATGGAAGACTTCTGTTTATGTGCAGCGAAGGTTTGCTGTGCATAACAATTAAGACACAGCTGATTTTTTTTTTTACAATAATCATGACGTTATCAACATCGTGTATCAGTCTGCCCACTCCCCTTGAATAGGAAAAACGTATAGAGGATTTAAAGAGGAGAGTGGGTTGTGCGTGCATGCGTGTGCGCGTTCCGCTGTTCCACAATGCATGCGTGTCACCACTCTCCTTTTATGTCTGTTTTATTGCTGTAAATCGAAACTTTTTTTTAATTTAATGCACACATTTAGGATATAACAGCATGTTTATGACACACTGTATCATTGTTTATTTTATTGAAAGATAATCAAGAATATCTACAAATATTGGAAGAAAAGTGTATGTTATTATCATTTATTTTACTGTTCATTACACGCAGCATGCGTGTAGCATTCCATTCACAAGGTGGTCATGTCGAGCCCTCTGTTGTAATGTAGCATTTATTCTCGTTTTTAGTTTTGCAGAATTCCCAGTCAAAGACAGACTTAGCCCTGTGTACGATGCTGTCCCCCAGTTTCTTGTGAGCTTGCCTGAGGCGTTTTACCAATTAACAGAAGACCCACCGCCATAGATTCCAAACATTAGCATCCAAAACATTAGCAAGGGTGAAATATTAAAAAAATATATTCTTAAAAACAATGTTAAGAAAAGAAGTGATTTTATCAGCCATAACAAGCATATAGGCCTTACATTGTTTATTAGTGGATTAAAAGGCCCCATATGATTTAATTTTTTTTTGTTTTTTTAATGTAAATTTTTTTGCCCCCTCTCAGGTTCTCCATATTATTGGACAATAACGGTATAAGTAAGCTAATCAGGAAGGGTGGAGAAAGATAAAAGTATAGTTTTGCTTTTTTTAATCCCTTAAATGACTTCAAAACAGCAGATTGCAGTTTTTTTGTTTGTGAGCTGATAGGGGTGAGCAATTTATGCAGAGGTGCTTGTGTGTGTGTTTTCGTTTAAAGAAAGTAAAACAGAAAGCACAAACCGGATATACATTAGAACAGTTTAAGAATACAATAAATCACTATGGCAATCAAAAAATAAAATAAATAATATAAATATATATATATAATGACCACATATTTGGCTTAAAAACACCGCCTAGTATGGTGTGTTTACATTTTATTTACATTTTGAGTTAGTCCAAGAGAAATATTACAGATATCCTATCATAAAACTGTACCGCATAGACACAGATTGCTAGCTGCTTAATGTGAGATTAGATTAACAACACTGTAGATTTCAGCCTGCTCCAAATCCTTTGCTCCTGAAATGTCAGTCAGAGAGACTCTCATTAATGGTTGGGTTTAGAAGCCTGTTATAACATACCCTTGCAGTTTTTTGACATTTGAAAAACAAAAACACTTTAACACAATATTCAATGTGTCTTTGCATATACTGTAAACAGAGCATCTTGGTAAAAGCAAAATTTGAAATTAAATATTTTTGACATTTGGATATTAATTAATCTCTTAATATAAATGAAAGATTGAGCATGTCACCCTTAGGCACAGGTTTAAGCAGAAGGGTCAATTGCCAAAATCAAGCAGCTCTACAAATATAAAATATATTCTTTACAAATAATGCAGCTGTAGCTCTAGTTTATGATGCCATGTTTGATACATGTAGTAAGTTGATTGGCACCTTCTAAGTTTTGGTGGATTGATCTTTCACTACTACTAGCCATCTTCAATGTAATATCAATAATATGTATGATCAGTTTATTTTTCCTACTGTCACCATGTGATCACTGGAGTTGTATTTCATGAATGATTTTTAACTGGACAAAAAAAAAACTGTATATACATGCAAAGTCGCTGGGAGAAACAACTTTACTTACTGAATGATCCAGGTTCATAATTAAAGGCTTGCTGGACTTTTAATGACCCCTGAACAAAAGCAACTTGTGGAAGTTATTCTAAGTGGAATGAGTAATGAGACGTTAACAGTAAACACTGAGCTGAAGCCAATTAGCTCTAGCAAAGACAGAGTGCTTGGTGCTTCAGTGCGCCTTAAAGGCAAGCTAAGAGCCTTCAAGGTCAGAGAGGTCGAGATACACAGAACGTCTTTTTTTGTGTGAGTTTGTGTGTGTGTGAAGACTAGGCTCACAGCATGTCAGAAGTTGTCTGGTATGGTAGCTGACAAGGGCAATTGCGCGGCAACGGCCCAAACAATTTCCATTAGAACATACAGGCTGCAAAAGTCCAAAACAAATGCAACAACGGAAACATGCTGCGATTGAAAAAACCTGCTGCAAAAAGCCAAGACAACAGCATCAAAACCAAACAGTTGCAAATACATAAAGGTGTAACTCAATAACACACAAATTCAGAAAACACATAAAAAAGAAAAGCACTGCAAGTCCAGTCAACACAAAGGAAGTGCTCCAGTCCTGTAGGGGGCACTCGGTGTAACAGGTTTATAATGACGGGACAGAGAGGGAGACGAGACGGTGAATTATTATTATTTAATAATTATCAGACCCTGGCTCGTTAGACACAGCTGGAGCTGTGTCTCTGTTATCCATGTACCACTGACTCCTATGCAAAAACCTTATAAGATGAGCAAAGAAATCATACAACTTTTGTTCAGTAATGGCTCCCTATCGACAGATAGCTTTGCTAAAGTAGCGCTGCTAAGCGTTGCTTCTGTTAGCTACAGATCTCAGTTAGCTGCGCAGCTAGTGTTAATTTTAGATGACTCTGCCTGGTGTCAGGCTCTGAGCACATTGAAGCGTTGGCGTTAAACCTGCTAGCACAGGGGCTTCGGATGTTATCAGGCCCGTCGGAGAAGACACAGATGTGTTAATTGAATTTGTGGCGTTTTTCCTTTGCATGTGTTTTCTGGGTGTGTGTGTGTGTTTGACTTTGTGTATTTGCATTGCGTTTATGTCGTGGCATTTGTTTTGTACTTGAGCATGTGTTTTTGAATATGCAACTTGTTTCTTCTAATGGAAATCGTTTGCGCTGTTGCAACGTGATTGCCCTTCTTGGTCACAGTAATCTGGACTATGCAAACATTCAACATAATTAAAGCATTTGTGATAACCTGGAATATAAGAGATAATATTAAAACAAAAAAGATGATACAAGGGTAAAGCAAACAAAGTATGTCATAAAACAACAAATTCATCTTTTGGCATTAACGGCTTATTCGTACAGTGTTTTTCCAATTTATTTTAACTGTTATATATCAACTACATGCCTTTGTGTGCTTTATTTTAATGTGGATATCAACAACATGTACATTTAACAATGTTTACAGTTTCAACCACAGAGATGGATAACTTAAGATAATGTATTTTAAAAAGTGTCTGAAATGGTCTGAGTTTTTTGTTGGCCTTATGTATGTGTTGTCTTCTATCATCTTTTCAAAATGGACTTGATGTGTTTGGACAACACTTTCTTGTTTGATAAGTATTTGTGGGAAAGCTGTGATATCAGTCCATTTCTTGTATTGTAGTTGTACCCAATACAATTTGTGGTTAATGGGCAAAAACACGGTTAGCTGTTTTGTCTTCTGAACATAGCTCAGATTGATGACAGTGGTGCTGGCTGCTTTTAAAGCATTTACAAGTCAGTGTAACTAAAGGTAGATTTATAAACATATATAACAGAGATGGTGTAATCCTGCTCATATTACTGTCAAGGAGAAGATGTGTTGTCCAGATATTGAATTATTGGCAGTTGGTATGCGACCATACTATGTACCAAGATAATTCAGTCATATCATAACAATACTTGTGTACATCCCACCCAAGGCAACTGCTGAAGTTCCATGTGAAGTTCTCCATGAAATAGTTGCCAGGATACAGACTAAACTTTCTAAATTCTAAACAACACAGATCATCCACTTCATAACACCTTGATGGACCAAAGAAACAACGGTGGTGGACGGCTCCTCTCTCTTCACTGCAGGATGGAGAGATATAGAGGATCCACCAATATACACAGCCATCAGACTTTTTTAATTCTTCAGTAAATGGTATATGAGATGCCAGACAAGTGAATTTCCCTTTGGGGATCAATAAAGTTATTGTTATTGTAATATATTTTTTGCACTTTACTGTATGTGTTTATATACATCTACAGTATGTGCCTAAGTTAAGTTGTTTTTACATTATTATAATAATTACAATCTTACTGTTCAGCAGGGTCACATGGCTGTAACCATGCCCTACTGTAGGTTGTGTTGTTTCCTTCCCCTTGACGTATATCTTCTGTGCTCCTATCTCCATGTGTGTCTGTAGTGTGGCTGTGGAAATCCCTCCTTGGCCTACCTGCCCCTGTATCCCAGACAATGAGGACCTTTACTCAGTGTCAGATAATTTGTTCAGCTGTAATGGTATAGACATGTTTGAGGCCTCAAGACATATTTGTTTTCTATTTCCTCAACAGCCTTGTACAATACCAAACATGCAACGTTTTTAGATCAGGTTTGTAAAGGGAGGAAAAGAAACAGAGAGCGAGAAAGAGAAAGAGAGGGAGTGAGGGAGATCACTGGCAAGTGACACTGTATAAGACTATTATCTCTCGGCCAAGGGAATCATTCACTTCTCAGTGGGGTGTCAAAGCAACACATCTCTGCGGGGAGAAGATAACTAACCGAGATGATCTCACAGTATCATGGCTTAATTTTCTTTACTGGGGAATATTTGGCGGTAATGTAACTTAAATAGGCCATTATGGAGGAAACTGCACAGTTTTATATGGGACATAAAATCATGGAAACTCCTTACAAAGGAAGATTGGCACTTAGGCCTGCACAGTTTGTTAAAATAGATTCTGAATGAATTACAACACATTTTATCCCATAAGGTCGCACTCACACTTCTTGCTGTCTGTGTGTGAAAGCTTATTTTTCTCCAAAACTCCAGTTCCTCATTGTTGTGAATCCTGTACTCATATGAAGAGCTTAATTTCTAAATTATATCAGCTTTTTTGAAAACGAATAGCAGGATTAATGGCATGTAAGTAAGTGTATTTTCTTGTTTTTGTGTTTCAACATTTAAATTTCATTGGGACACTTATGCAGCAACTGACAGGCAAGGGTTGGGTGATTTACTGCAGGGCATATCAGCAGGACAGGTAGTATTGAACTTTCAACTTGTTGGTTACAGAGTGGCCTCATTTTCAGCCCTTGCAAATCAACCAACAAGAACAGCAGCTTGATTCTGATAAATTCAAAGTATATTTGCCAAAAATATGTTGCATATCATAGCAGATGTTTGCCAGAGTTTTGTGGAAAGCTTTCATAGAACAATGAAGAATGTATGGTTGCATCTTACTGCCTACAGGATTGGCTATGGGTGAAGAGGTATGTTTATGTGTCAACATACTTTTAGCCATCTAGTTTATACAGATTACATTATACATAAGATGAATCTATTTGTCTTGCCTTTCAGCTTTCTGTATTTTTGACTTGTCTGTCCATCTGCCAGAGTAAACAAGAGTTTTGTTAATGTGAATGTAAAGGGCTCTATTAGTGCTGCAGACAGGAAGCGGAACAACAACAACAGGGCTTTTTCTATTCGTCTATTATTAATGAGGACTGGAGGTTAATCTACCGCTTAATCACCAGGCAACATGGAGAGTGATGCTGAGACACAAGGATGAAAGGGGTGAATAAAGAGGAGAGTGACATAGAAATCAAAGAGAGGAAGTGAAAGAGGAGAAGAGGAACACAGACATTGGTGATCTCATCAACTATATCAATCAGCATTTGTAAAAGCTTCTGTAATTGTCCCTGTGACAATTAGTTAAAAGACGAGATCATCCCATTTGCACTGTTGCTGTCCTATCCTTTACTTAACTGTTTGACTCATACAGTAATTATTGGAAGTTTTAAAAAAAATTAACGTGTATTTATACTTTCTATTTGTGTGACTTTTTTTGTCATAC
The DNA here is from genome assembly GCF_022749685.1 of Semicossyphus pulcher. NCBI lineage: Eukaryota > Metazoa > Chordata > Actinopteri > Labriformes > Labridae > Semicossyphus > Semicossyphus pulcher. The sequence continues at coordinate 1,677,097 of NW_027211696.1, read as the reverse complement.
ATAGTCCCTCATCAGCTTTTTTTCTTGTCTTTTTCAGGGGATAAATGTCCCAGCATGAATTTGTGTGTGTGGACCTGATGTTAGGTTTGACAAAGTGTCACAAGTATGGCCCATGCAGCAAAAACAAACTTTAAAACAAACTCGGGGGACTGTCAATGAGGCTGGCAGCAGAGGGGAAGAAACTGTCGGGAGGTTTTGGTCCCACAGAGGGGAAGGTCTCAATGGGACTGTGTCCAGATGTGAGAGGGGTTGGCCACAATCTTACTTGCACACCTCAGGGTCCTGGAGGTGTACAGGTCCTGAAGAGATTGCAGATTGCAGCCAATCACCTTCTCTCCAGAGCGGATGATACACTGCAGCCTGCCCTTGTCCCTAGCAGTGGAAGCAGCATAGGGGGTGGTGATGGAGCAGGAGAGTATGGACTCAATGATAGCGATGTAGAAGTGCACCATCATTGTCTTTGGCAGGTTGAACTTCTTCAGCTGCCGCAGGAAGCACATCCTATGCTGTCCCTTTTTGATGAGGGAGCTGATGTTCAGCTCCCACTTGAGGTCCTGGCTGATGATGGTCCCCAGGAAGCGGAAAGACTCCACAGTGGAGTCACTGGTGGTGATGGGGTCCGGTGTGGCTGCTTTCTTTCTAAAATCCACAACCATCTCCACTGTCCTTAGAGAATTAAGCTCTAGGTTTTTCTCACCACACCAGGTCACCCGATGGTCAATCTCCCACCTGTAGGCAGACTCATCCCCCCCAGAGATAAGTCCAATGAAGGTGGTGTCGTCTGCGAACTTAAGGAGCTTGACGGACTGATGACTGGAGGTACAGCTGTTGATGTACAGGGAGAAGAGCAGAGGGGAAAGAATGCAGCCTTGAGGGGAGCCGCTGCTGATGGTCCTGGAGTCAGAGACGTGTTTCCCGAGCTTCACTTGATGCCTTCTGTCGGATAGGATGAAGTAATTCCCCCAAATTTACTGTACGATATGACAGATCTCTGCAGGATTATATGCCAATCTATATTTATTGTTTGTATGCTGTTGAAAATCTAAAAAAATCTAATGATTGATCAACAACAGTTCATGAACACAACTTACTTTCTCCAAAGCCAAAATAACAGAGGCAATGTAAATCACAAATTTCATTGAACTGCATTAGGTTCTTCCAATTTGTTGTACTTCTTATTTACCAATAACTTCACTGTTAAGTGCAGACAAAGGCAGTCACTGTTAACAGTGTAGATAAGATAATCTTTATTGACCCCCCACAAGGGAAATGTACTTGTAAAGTATTAGGGAGTGAATACATCATTGTCAGTTCAGTCGAACAGCTCACATTTGTTGCAGCAAAAGAACATAGGTTGGGTTTGGCATCTATCCCCACGATCGAGCAAACCATATGTCTACCAACAACACACAGCTGGGATATAAAGTTCGGTGACTGGAATGATTTGAGGTGATAACTTACAGACAGCAAGCAGCTCCCACCAGTCACTCAATGTGGCCATGCCCTTAATGCATAATCTTCTGCCTTAATAGAATCAAAATGGGTGAGTTATATAAAAAAATGTAACCCCTGTACAGTTATTATTAATGGGTAAATGACACCAAAAATGTTTTTTTAGCAGACTGTAATCATGTTTATTTCTGCTGTTGGGTATGTTAGTTGGGTATGTTAATATGAGCCCCTATGGGGTTTGACTTGCTTTTTAAGATGATTCTGAGTCGCTGAGGAACTTTAGTTTTAGGCACTACCACGATGGCTTCGTTATTCAGCCTCAGAGCTGTTTACTTTGTTTGGACAAAATAATGCCCAGTAACCACTTAATGTCAAATGTAAAACATGAATTTAAATACCAGACCAGACCAAAACATTACCTCTGGAAGGAACCAGCTCACACGTTTATTGACAATTAATGTTAAAATAGAAAAAAGCAGCACTTTTATTTTTCAATAATGAGATTTTTAATTATTTGATATTTCTTTTAAATGCAGTCCTGCTCAAGGCCTTACCATTATAGATAAAGGCTGGCTTGTAAAGAGGGGCCATCGGGCAAAATAGTTAACAACAGAATTAAATGGTAATAATTATTGTTCCTGAAAATAATTATTGTTCAGCCACCTATCTGCTCTGGTGTTTAAATAATAAAAGTATTAGCAGTGAGACAACAGTGTGTGTGTAAGTGAGTGATTCTGTGCCAACAACTTCTGTTCTTCCAAAGGACATCATAAGCTGCACATATGGGTGGATTATACATTTGTATTGTTTTTGATATGCTAATCCTCCACATTAAAACCAAACATCAAAACAGCTCTAATCATTATTATTGTTATTCTGCTCAATCTCTCGCTGAATTACTGCTGATCCACTGTTGCGTAAATACCCTTCTACTACAGTGTGTTAACTGAAGGATTAACAGCAGGGCTGAAAGAGACATGTGGTATTTGTGACACTGATCTGGCTGCCCTAATGGTGACAGAAATGTGAGTCTTTACTGTTTTTGATGGTTATATTCAAACAAGTATGAGTCACATGTGTATATTGTTGCTCACTTGACGTAAGTACAAATAAAAACACACACATAAACACATAGTGCCTTTTGAATACATACAAAAATAATAGACTACAAGATATTTTTAATGTGGTGGATTAAATTCCACTCAACATTAATGTAATCTGTTTTCACAACCAAATGACAGATGTAATAAATAAAAGAAGGACAAAAACATGTTTAATGCAACAATGGACACCTGCTGAGATTCATTCATATACAGAGCAATCCCTATATAATTACCAGACTTATTTTGAGTTTGATTACATTTTACATTGGGGCGGTAGAGTGGTAGGCGGTGCGATCCCTGACTGCTACATTCACGTTGAATTGTTCTTGGGCAAAACACTAAACCCCAAATTGCTCCGAGTAGCCATCAGGTATGAATGGGCATAGAACCCTGGTTGGAGATTGGCACTTCGGCCTTTGCCATCAGTGTGTGAATGTGAGATGTTGTCATGAGTTTCTAGTTTAGTTCCGGTTTTCTTGTATTTTGGTGTTCAGTTATTTGTTTAACCATGTCACTTTGTCTACCTGTCATGAGTTCTCATTGTTTAATTTTGTATTTAATATATTGTGTTCTTGTCTTGATTTAGTCTTGTTTAGCTATGTAATTCATTTGTGTTTTATTGTCTAGAGATTTTCTGCATGAGTTCTACTATCACAGTCCTGAGTTTGGTTTTTAGTGTTTCCTGTTTTATTTTGTAGTTCTTGCCCTATGTATGTTTTGTCTTGTTTTACTTCCTGCCTTTGTGTGTTTTCCCGCCTGTTTGATTATGTGCCCTGCCCTTATTGTTTTCACCTGCTCCCTTGATTGTCTCACCTGTGTCTGATTAGCCTCACCTAAGTTTATTTAGTCTTTGTGCTCCCCTGTCTCGTGGCCTGTTCATTGTCATCCATCGTGCGTCTATGTCGTCTATCCTGTGTCGTCCTTCTCTGGAGTTTTGTCTATGTCCCTTACTCTGGATTATCTTCATGCCTCCCCTGATTTCCTAGTGTTCCTTGGATAACCCTGTTCCTGGTTTTGTTTGTAAGTTTTTTTGCTGTGTCTTTTGATTTTCCTTTTTGTCTTTTGTTGGATTTTAGATTTTGTTTTTGCATTTTTGCCTTTTGTTTATTAAATCCATTATCTAAGTCTGCATCTGGGTCCTCAACCTTTTTGTTTAAATCAAAACCCTGACAGATGTAGTGTAAAAGCACTTTGAGTGGTCAGAAGACTAGAAAGGCGCTATATAAGTACAGTCCATTTACCATTTGTACAGTTCATTTAGAGGCATAATCAAGGCAGTATTATTATACTTCTTGTCAAAAAGACATTTCTTGGAAAACTATATGACATATCTATGTTGTATTTATTGAGTAACCTCAGTGCCCCAGCTACATACAAAACTCTGAAAAAATCTTACCATAAAGCCTCTACATAATTGACATTCCTGTTAACACATATGATCATAACATAGCAAGACTGACTTTTCAATTTGTCTGATATTTATTATATCACAATACCTGCTAAATGTCGTTTCCATCAGTCTCATCTGTACTTTTTGTTGGTGGTGGACTAAGATGATGAACTTGATAAATATTATCTGATGTTAGCTCTGTCTCTGTGAGTATGTCAACATTCTGATGTTAGCATTGAGCTTAAAGCACAGCTGTGTCTTAACACGGCCTCACAGAGCCACTAACGTGTATTTTCCCCACAGTATGCCTTTAAGAGATTTAAGGCATACTGATGCTCTAAACCAAACTTTAACAACACTGTAAGATGTTTTCCCTCAGCCAGAGGTCAATATCACACACTGAAATTGGCTAGAAAATGGATAATCCTTTTGTTTTGAAAGTCAAAGTACAGTCAGATTTAAATTTAAATTGTGAATAAGGAAGTATCTATTCACAACTGAAATTGAACTTGTTTTATCTTCATCTATTGAATTAAAAAATCCTCATTCTCTTATCTGGTAAAATAAGTACAAGTCACATTTGTAATGTTCAAACTACTCATGCCACAGAATAATTTCCTCATAATCAAAATATTTGGAAGAACTGGATTTTTCTGTCCAACACAAATGTAATGTGTTAGTTTTAGATCCTCTTGTCCTGAACTGGCCCTGCTGCCCTGCATTTTACTCTTAAAATACTCTTCCTTTAACAGCTTACTCTAAAACATGGATTAAAAATTCCATCTGAGAGCATAAATATATTTGTGACTTTGGCTATGTATTTGGCTTATCAAATCCCCACGGCATATTACACTTACAGGGTTTCTGTGTGCTAAGTAAGAATCACAGAGTGTAAAATCGACAGATGGTGCTATTTGGGTTCTCTTAAGTGCTCATGGACACTCACACTTTGGGTGGGTCTTTTATCATCAGTTGTGATTTACTTTTTTTAAGAGTGACCCCCCCTTGCCACTTTCACTCACCCTTTCTTTATCTCTAAGATGAAATTAAGAGCAACTTGTTGACTTCTAAATATATATATATCAAAAACATATGTGGTCCATTAGCGTCCAGTCCACAGATGTTGTGCTGTAATCCCAGGCCTTCTACTATTCTGATTGGCCCAAACATTTAATCATGAGAACATTAATGCATTAGAAACAATGAAAGTGCTCTGTGTTCTGGAAATTGGGAAGTGACGTAAATACAGTGCTATATAAATAAAAGCTGATTAGTTGATTGATTGAATGATTGATTGATTGATTGAATGATAAAAGTTTTCAGGTTGACACAGATCACAGTACATTATATGACACTATATAGCCAAATGTATGTGGACAGTGGCAGAAACAGGGTTCTTTTATGATTCAGGCGAGGCCTCTTAGTTCCATTTATTCTTTTATGCTCAGAAAATGATAGGCCTATTTATTTGCTTTTAATAGCCAAAATCTGGTTGCACAGCAGCTTACAGTTGCAGCATTTGATGAGCACAATGTTTTAATAAGTTTCAGTTCGGTTTTCAATGCTGTCACTCAACCAAAATATATATATATATGCTTAGAGTCACGAAACACATTTTTAATGCACGGTGCTGCAGGAACAATTGAGAACTATTATTTGTCAGTAAAGCTTTTTTATCACCGTATATATGTGAATGCTTGATTGTCTGTGTTTTATTAAGTAAGTAACAGAAATGGTCGGACACCCTGCTAAACTAGTGTCGGGGGAAAGGCATTCCCAAGGATATTCCTTTGTGAGACAAGCTGTTTTAACTGAGTATACTGGCCCCTCAAGTTTGTTTTGTCCCGGAGGTGATGTAAAGTTTTTTTTCACCCTTTGGTTGAATCACCTCTTAACCCATTTTGTCTTAAGCTGACATGAAAATGATTATTTACAGTTTTATTTAATCCTATCAATACTATTGTAATTCCAAATGAAATGGCTCAGAAGAAGGGAGGGGCTGGTTGTAGCACCTGTGACTTTTGGAATAATATTTTTCAATAATCATATCATACTTTTGGCCATATAGTATATTTGTGTATAGACTATTCTTAACTAGATGAAACATGCTGAAGCCCATGTACAGGACAGAAAACCGAGGTCACGTGGTGCAAAGAATCTTTAGCCGATTTCAAATGGTTGTTTTTTGGACAGTTAAGATGATCCTCTGAGTGTCTAATCTCTAAATGAACATTAATGTTTAAATCCCTTACCCCCCTCTCTTGCCTTTTCCCCCTTACTCTTTATGATCGTGACCTGCTGGTAAAAACTGGTATTTCAAACCCAGAGGCCACAAAAAAAAACGTATTTAAAGGAAAGTAGATCTTTAAATATGCTCTCTGCTGGCCTTACTTTGTTTGGTTGATGTGTACTAACAGTTTTGAGGGGAGCAGCTGACATTAAAGATAATTTTTAATACCTGTCTCTGTCTCCAAAGTTTATGTTGTATTATTATTTTCACCATATCCTATAATACCCAGAATCCACTTTAAAACAACCTTAACTAGCTGGAATAATCAGACCAACTTGAAAGTGAAACTTTAATTAACCCTGCATTAAGGGGGAAAAACCCTTAAGATTGTTTGATCTGATACATGCTAAATCTTCCAAAAAGGCTATAACTTTGAAGTTCTGAATATAAAAACATAAAGAAATATGATTCGAGTTTGAAACATTGTTTCGTATTCATTGTTGTGTTGGTCTGAGCAAGAAAGTTCTCTAATGAAGCTTGCAAGAGTGTACAAAAAAAAGATTACATACAGTTAGCAGACAGATACAGTGTCATCTGCTGGTGTGTTGCAGGCTTTGTGGCTGTGATTTAAGGACACATCTGTTTATTTGTACTAGCTATAATAAACACATAGTTTTACATTTTTTATTATTTTTTATGAGCAAGAAGGAATCAACATTGTTTGCTGGTTGTGTATGAATGGCTCATTTACAGCACACTTTTAAGATAACTAAGGAAACAAAGTATCACACGATCTACCTAACAAAATGCAAACTTTTAGGTCTGCTTTTGGAGACTTTCATGTTGTTAATCATACTTTCCAGTGTGATTTGTAAGCTGTGTGCCATCCAGCCGATAAAGATCACATTTTTTTTAAACCTCCAAGAGGTATTTGAAACGTTAATATGGTCAGGAATATGTATCAGTAGAAACTGAATTTGAATTATTTACTGTATATTTTAATTTGAATTGCTCAACTAGTTGAAGTAAAAAATTGAATTTGAATCACATAATTTGAAATGCAATTTATTAGTTTGAAACTAATTTCAATCAACTTGAAACTGAATGTAATAATCTGAAATAGAATTCAGATGATCTGAAAATTCCAATTCTACATTCAGTTTTTACAATTCAAATTCAGTTCTTGAATTTCAATTGAAGTTTGCTGAGACACACATCTGGTTGATGAGGAAGAGCAATCGAGTGCAGATTCCCAGCACTCCTTTTTGGCTAATCAGCAGCACCTACTCTATGTTTGTGACCTTTTCCTTCACTACATGGAGCTTCTGGTAGCTTCTGGTGAACTGCTTTCTATTTGGTGCAGATCTGGTTAAGTCAGAGTACATGGACAAGCTCACCGCTGCAGGTCTTTCTTTTCTATAACTGTAACTGTAACTGAAAAAAAGGGGTTTCATCGCAGTGCAGTGCAAGTTATGCCTTCCGGCTATGAAAATGCTGTCATTATCCAAGGACTCAACATCTAATTTAAAGAAACATTTACAGATAAGACCAACCGCAAACGTTAGGGCACAGAATTCCAGTTAAAAATGTTAGCTAACCTGTTGTCTCCTTCTACTGAAAAATAGTTTGTGGCTGGGATGGTGTGGGTAAAAACACAAGCCCCAGACTGGAATAAGTTTATGGCAGTTTACTTGAGGTTTGAGTGTGAAGTAGTGTGAATAGCATACTTAACAAAGGACATTTAAATGCACACAGTTAGAGCTATTACTTTAAATGGGCATTACAAAGGAAGGAATAATTTTACAGAATACACTTCAGTAAATGTCATTGTTTTGAAATGTCTTTTCTCTTGTCTTTATTTGCAGATGCCAAAAGTAACTGAAAGTTATTAGTTATGTAACTTTAAAATTGTGATACTTGGCTTAGGTTACTGATTACACTTTTTAACAGATAATAAGTGACCTGCATGTTGTGATGTGAACGCACAGATGTATGCCTATAATATGCCCTTTAAATAGCAGGAACATGGGTGCGAGTGGTGTTACAATGTTACAATGTTAGAGTTTCATATAGCAGATGCTTTTGTCCAAAGTGACGTACATCTGAGAGTAAATACAACACAAGCAACGACCAAGACAGGAGGCAATGAAGTCAGTAAGTGCCAACAAACAGCTTCAAGTGCGATCAGACACTGGTGCCAACAGACAGTGTATAGGGCGGTTGTTTTAAAAAAAATAATAATCATCATCATCAGCAACATCAACAAGATCAGTGTAGTCATCATCATCATCATGAAAATCCTAGTCAGCATAAACTACCTCCTCGATGTCAACATCATCAATAGCATCAATATCATTATTATCATAGCGTTCTTTCATCCATTTAGAGCTATTGGCCCCCCTGTGATTTTGCAGTCGGGTGGGGTCTCTGGTGGGTGGTAGATGGGACAGGGGCTGACTGTGCATACCCTCCCTCTCATGAGGGGAACGAAAGGAGGAAGGCAAAAACAAACAAACAAACAAGCAAGAAAAAAAAAACAATCAAAAACTAACTGCAAAAAAAGAAAAACAAACAAAAATCACAAATACAGTAAAGTGCCACTCCTCAGTGGTCAGACTTCCTCCATGCGGTCTGGGAGTAGACCACTCCAGGAAGGCACAGGTCCTATCAGGGCCAGCACCCACTTCTGAGACTGGGTGCGACTCTATAGAAAATAGACCTCCTTAAAAAAGGAACAAATATATTCAACCAACTGGGGGGTTCCACGTTGGCCCCGTCCCGCAATTTCCCGCTGGGTTCTCTGGTTGTGCCGCTGGGGATGGCTGGGTGGGGGTGCTTGTTTATGGCCTCACAATTCACCACTGTACAAGCATCATAGTGGTAATTATTGCAATATGTACTATAAATGATTACACCTCTATCATATGGTGGCGGTACTACCTGATTTAATATTATTATTCCAATATTTTATAATACATTTCTTGAAACTTTATAAAACTTCAAATGAAACTATATTTCTTTCAGTTGCAGGCACTTATGTTTTAAATGTCTATTGCAGCAGCAGAACATTGTTTTAGTTCTCCTCTGCAGATTTGGTCTTCATGCAGAATTTTGGGGGGTGATGAGATAATATCTTAAACCCTCTACTTTGAGCCCTCAGGTTGAGGTTGGAGTGGTGGTGGGGCTGAAAGACTGAGCGAAGCACTGGTGTAAGGTAGTAGTGGCATTTACAGCAACGAGAGATGGCAATTTTTGCAGCTTAAATGGACCACCCAATTGAGATAGTCATTTGTCATGTGATTGTGGACGAGACATGAGACATGTCAGGTGTGTTTAACAGTGCAGCTGGATGGTGTATCAGTGTGAAAAATGTCAATGTTTGATTAAGGAGGCTTTCAACAAAGGTGCTGAGGTAGATGGAGGCACATTTTTTATACTAATACCATTTATATAGGTCATATATATCAAAGTTTCGGTTTAAACAAAAAGGTGAGGACCCAGATGCAAACTTAGATAGTTAGGTTTAATAAACAAAAGGCAAAAAATGCAAAAACAAAATCTAAAATCCAACAAAAGACAAAAAAAGGAAAATCAAAAGACAGAGCAAAAAAACTTACAACAAAACCAGGAACAGGTAATCCAAGGGACACGAGGGGTCAGGGGAAGCACAAAGAAAATCCAGGGAAGAAAACACGAGGAACCAAGTGCAGGTCATGGACATAGACATAAACTCCAGAGGAAGGACGACACAGGATGGACTACATAGACTCACGCACGATGGATGACAACGAACTAGCAACGAGACAGGGGAGCACAAAGACTAAATAAACTTAGGAGGTGAAAACAATCAGGGCAGGGCACAGAATCAAACAAGCGGGAAACACAAATGCAGGAAGTGGACCAACAAGAGAGACAAGGTGACAAAGTAAAACAGGAAATGATCTAACCAAAAAGACACAAGTGAAATACTTAACAAGACTAAATACTGACAAGAACACAGAATAAACTAAATACAAAACTAAACGATGAAAACTCATGACAAGGGACAAAGTGACAAGGTAAAACAAGAAATAATAACTGAACACCGAAATACAAGACAAAACCAGAACTAAACTAGAAACTCCTGACAATATAAGCATCAAATCCCTAGGCTGCTGTACTAAATAATCTGTGATCGCTGGGTATTTTAAGGTTATCAAATCACTCTATTTCTATATTTGTACATGAACACTTTTGTGGTATTTACAGAAGTTTAACATAGTGCGATCTGTATATTAAAGTAATCAAGAGTTATAATAGAATCAGCAGTTTGGCCAGGTGCTGATTTCCATGCAAAAGTTTGTTTTTAAGTACCTTCTGAGATTTTCTGTTTTTGCAAATTAAAATTTTTTGATGTAGTTATTTAATAAATTCTACTATAAAACAAGAAACAATTAAAAGCAAATAGATAATGTCAGTATTGGGTATGATTTCCTTTCTCCAAGTGAGTCACAAAAAAAAGACCCGGTGGATACTCTGAATTTCATCTTCAAATCTATTTAATTCTGTTTTCTCTGTCTTTTTGATTTTTCATTTCAAAAGTAAGTAAATAATGTATAACATGGGACAGCATGTACTGGAGATTTACCATTCATAATCACACGCAAAGATAAACCAATGTATGCATTAGTGTCCACAGCTTAGAAACATAAGTTAACTCTCAAAATGTAGAAAGTGAGAGGAATTATTGGCCCTGGTTTCCATTATTGTCTTATTGTTGTTTGACATAGATTTTAGTATTAGGATTTAAAACATATGCAACTCATGTGCTAAAGTGTGCAAATTTGTGCAGCATTACAGTTTCAAAGCTAAAAAAAGATCACAAATATGGAAACCTTGCCCTTGTTTTGGCAAGGCTTTAAATTTTTCTTTCCAGCACTGTGGACAGAGACAAAGTAGGACTACAGTGTATTCAGAGAAATTATTTGTTTTCATGAAAGAAATACTAATAATGAGGTAAATGAGTACCATAAAGTCCAGAATTTTCTCTAGTAGGGCCTAAAGTGCTATGTGATTACTGTAGGTAAGCCAACAAATGACTTCTTGCTTTCATGGTTCTGAGTAGCATTGGCAGCAGGGTGAGCACAGCTAGCACATTTTCAAGCTCTGCCTGATTGACTCTATAGCATTTCCAGGCCAGGTAGGAATGGGATTTCTATTTTAATGGCATTGTTCAGAACACCTAAACTCTATGTTGTTTTGGTCTATAGCTAGCCCAGTATCACAACATTTACTCGAAGTACTCAGGGTCTTCTCATGGGAATTGGTTTGTACATTTTTTAAGCCATTGATTAAGGTCAATCATCAATTCCAACTCAGCTATATAACGTTAGCAGTGAATAGATATCCTGTCTTTAAAAATCATGTACAGAATTGATGACAGGGGACAACTTTGGCAAGGCAGAACATAAATGTGCTTAAGAAACCACTGCCCAGAGTATTCTCAACCTTAAATATAGTGAATGTGTCACTAGCTCACAGGGTCAGCTTAATCTTCTTACTTTAAGGATTTGTCTAAAATGTGCAGGTGGAAAAATCTTCTGTAAAAGAAGCAAAAGCATGGATTATTAAACTTTTAATGGCATCCAACATAGTGAGTAAAATGTTACCTCTCACCATAGCACGTAATGTCATTTTTTAAAAAACAATTTGTGTTGTAAATGGGGAATAAAATATGAATTTTACTCTTTAACTCTCATTTTACAAATACCTACAGCTCAAGAAGCTTATAAAAATACTCATACTTTAACAAAACTTTCTAGTGTTTTAATACTTTAATCTGTGTATGGGGTGTTCCTCCCGAACACCTTGAGAGGACACAGCTTTCTCTCCCCTCTACCTTCCCCCCTTCTTTTCCCCCTCCCCCTCAGTCCTTCCTCCACGTCACACAGCGTGTCCTGCGGGATCCGGAAAATGATTAAGGAAGACAGTTTAAAATACCTTTCAAATCTCTCCCTGATGGCACTGCAAAGTAGGTGGGCATGAAGAAGGTGGAAGTTAGCATGAGGAGCATGCTAGCTGAATTGTAGTGACTGCAGATGAGGTGAGCATATGTGTATTGTGTTTTGTGAAGGGGCCTGTATATGCATACAGTAAGGGGTTAATCAAGTCCTTTTTGTGTACATGAGTTTGTATATTTCCATGTGAATGTGTGCATGTAGGTTGAAAGAAAGACTGCTGGCATCATTGGGCATTTGCAATTGTATAGTGTATGTGAATGCCTATGTGTATGTGTAAGGATAAGAAAGAAAAACAGGGGGAACAGTTTGGCCTTTCGACCTCCCCTAGCAAAATATATATCTCTTTTCGGTGTGTAAAATACTTCAAATAGAGTGTCTTTTTCATGGTGACATAAATACAAGGTTCCTCATTGTGATATGCTGCTCATTGTGGCATGCCAGGTTGTGTGTATTTGTGAATACATATGTGTTTATGTCTATGTGCACTGCAGTATGTGCCTATGTATGTGTGCACATGGGTCTTTATGAGGGAGAGATAATGAGATCTTGTTCAACTGAGGCCCTGTCTTGATCCCCAGAAGCCCTGGACTCATTTCAGTGAAAAACCTCTGAACAGAGTGAATACGGGACTCAACACCTCTGGCAGAAACACAAACCTGGTATCATGTAGAGGGATTCAAGTGGACTATAAGCATGTTAAGGACTATAATAGGCCCGTCCTCAAATTTACTTTTTTTTTTTCACTTCTTATTGAACCCAGTTCAGCAATTTTCGAGGATCTGCAAATGTTTTCTTTCTTTCAACCGAGAAACTGCCTTTTTGAGCTGTCCTATTTTACCACAGCCTGTACATCAGAAAGAAGGTGCACTAAAACTTTACAACAACTCAACACACTTGTCTATTAAAGGTGCTCATAGGGTTTGCAGTACTGAATTATGTAGCAAAGTTTGGATAGTTTGATGGGTGAGGCAGAGTCTGAAAATGCATTGAAAACAATGAAAAAGTTTAGACAAAAGTTTCATCTGATTACATTTTTGTTGAAACCAAACGTAATATAGTAACAGTAGCACTGCGCTGCATTGAAAATTAAATAGCTAATTTTTGGTTATCTTATATAATATTTTATTGTTAACTTTCCAAAGTTGTGTACGCCTGACTCAATGGTACTGCAAAAGTCTTTCTGTCTTTCTTGTTTTGCCACCCCTACCTCATCCACCCTCCATATCCTCCTCATGCCTGTCAGCTCGCTTTGCCATGTGAGTTAGCCAAAGCTATCACTGTTCCCTTTTCTATTTGGCATTGTTCAAACTAAATGGAAACAAGGTAATTAGCTTGTTACAATTAAAGCGAGACGAGCGGATGAATTGTAATCACCCGCAATGGAGTTCCTGCTTTCTCCCCTGCAGCTTCCAACAGGCCAGCTGAGCTATCCTCATTTGCATAATTAAAATATACAAATGATAATGGATTTTGTAGTCAATGTCCAGAGGCTGCAGAGGCAGAGATGAGACGAAAATATGAATTCACAATAACAATCGTTTGTGCTTCGCCTAGAGGGGAGGGGAGGGACAGAGGGGGAGGAAAGGAAGGAGATGGGAAGAAAACGATGATGTCAGTGTACTGGAAGGGATGAAAAGAGAAAAGAAAAGAGATTGTGAAAATAGTGGAGGGAAAAAAAAGACAAGTGAGAAAAGTCAGTCTGAACATGAGGGAAAGCAGAATAAAGGTGGACCAATTACACTTGCAAATAGCACATGTCTGGCCCTGGCCTGCATTGCCTTCCCTCTAGGGAAGTCTTTTGCCTGATTACATGAAATTGGGATAGAATTAAACATCTAAGAGTTGTCCTAAGAAAAACCAAAATGAAATTAGAACCCGACTTCTTTTTTACCTCGGAGCGCTGCAGAGCCACACGACACGGAGGGAAGGAGAGACAGAGGGATTTTTGCAATTAGGCGAGGGACAATGTTGGTGAAATTAGGCCTCAGAGCTGAATTTTTTTTCTCCCTGTGCTTTTACTTTTTTTCATTTACTTGGCAGTCTTGTATAGTTTCTCCTCGTTTTGACATCAGAAAGTTAAGAGCTGGAACAGCTGTGATCTCTTAAATTGATGGGTTTCTGACACACACATGCGCGCACACACACAGACACAAATACACGCGCACACACACACACACACACACACGCTATGCATTATGCCAAAATACATTTACACACCCACTTGTATCCTGGTGTTTTGGCCTCTAAAGCAGCTCAGTGCACAAAGAGTGTGGCATTAAAGTGATGTGTGCCGTGAGTGCTGGGCATGGCCCCAAAACAACAACTGAACGACTCTCAAGTCACCAAACAAACTTGTTTCCTCTCCACAGTAAAGGTTTGAGGGCAAGTGTTCTTATTGATTGAGGGGTCTCCTTGAAAATTAAGGAAAAATATGCTTGCTCAGGCGTAGACTAAGATCCTCCGTGACTCTGTCACTATTCTCTTTTCTTTCTTTCTTTTATTCTGCATTTGCTATTCTGGATTAAAAATGAATTATCCCAAAAAGTTGAAATAAAAACCTTTTTAGGAGTACAGTACAATTAAACAGTATTTTATTTGTTTTATAATATTAACTCTTACAACTATGTGCAATAATTTCCCAAAATAGATAAGAAATTATAAATTGAACTTGTAATCTGATCAGTTATTTTTTATGTATGACACAATTCTCCCTCTCATTAAATTACCAACAACCCCTCTAACCTAAATGACAAAAATCTCAGTCATTGTCTGACAAACATAACTAACATAAGTATTTTCTGTTGTGGCACCAACTTCAGCAAGACTGTGACAACTCACTGCTTCTACCTTTGCTCCTCAAAGATAACAGTCATAATAAAAAGACTTCAGTGGGTCATTTAAAATAAAAGAAACTGTTTATTTTACTGTGAATGTTGTTTTCTTCACACTCCCATTCTTACATTTTTCACTGTCTAAATGATGATGCATGCTGCATCTCTCAATCTCAATCTGTATGTTTGTTTTTTTGCTCTTCTTTACCCAGCCCATTCTCTTTTGTGTTCCCACCATGATGACTTAAATGCTTCTGTGTTGCGTTCTTTCCCTCTTCCTTCTTTTGATGCTATTACCCTGAAAACAGTATTGCCAGCATGTGTGCAATGAAATGAAATGTTCTTGGTGGTCTTTGACGGTTCTGTGTTCTTCACCCTTATGTTTCAATTGCTCCTTTTGTTCCGATTGAAGCACATGTACCTTGTTAACTGTTTTCTCTCCTTCTTCTTCTCATTCTCTGCTCTTAGCACCCTATTATTTCTGTTCATATTCCCATTGTCTTTTCTCAGAACTTATTCTTTTTGGGTCAAGACTCAAATGTGTCATTCTACTAGTCCTTATAACTTATTTGTGCTTTTGTGAAGTGTGTCTTCACTGACAATCCCGTCTCTGTGGGATTGTATATGACCCCCCTTCTCCTTTGTGTTTGTGTGTTTGTGTGAGCCAGAGCAATAACAGTGGCAGAGCTGTAAGTAAATAATGAGGAGTAATCAAAGTTAATGGAACCCAATGGGAGCCACAGCTTCTGTATGTTGCAATAATCTCATTTAGAGAGAGAGGCAGATTTAGTGGATAATTGGGGCCTAAGTACTCACTGATTCCCCTGCTAACTAACCAACTAACTGAGCTGCCGTTGCTCATTTTGTTTGCAATCATGCTGACACAGATGGAGCACAAACAAAAAAGAGAAATTCAATGCACTCATCAATGCATGTCTTTTTCTTCTTCCCCTTTTCCTCTTTTTTATTTTAAGTACTTTTCCTGTCATCTTACCTTCTCTCATTTTCCCCCTCTGCTTTCATTTTGTTTCGTCTTTTATTATTCCTTTTCTCATCTTCTTTCCTGATGTTATTTTATCCTGTCTTCTCCTGTTTCGTTACCTTCTTTTGTTTCTTCTCATATCTTTTTCCTCTTTCCTTCTTTTGCCCTGCCTTTCATCTCACCTCCCCACTTTTTAACATCTCTTCATCATCTCCTTTTTGCATTCTCTATCCACTTTCACTCTCCTGTTCATACCTTCTGCTCCCCTTTCCACCCTGCTTTTTTCTTTCTTCTCTCATTTCCTTGTATCTCCTATATTTCATTTTGCTTTTTTCCTTTCCTGTCTCTCTCCATCCTCTGATTTCCTTTTCTTCTCTCCTCCACTAATTTCTTTGATTTAATTTTTCTTGCCACCCTTTCTTTATTTCTGTTACTTATTGTTTACTTTCTTTCTTTCTTTCCTACTCCTGCTTATTTTATTCTTCTGCTCACTCCTTTCATTTATATGAGTTTTATTATGTTTTATTTTACTCTCCTCTTCCCTCCTGTTGTTATTCTTTCTTTTCAGTTTTGTGTTTTTCCCCCCGTTCTCCTCTTCCATGTTTCCGAGACAATATTTGTTTGTTGTTGTGTGATTGAGCTAATGGAGGATGCTCACAGTTTCACAGCAGGGTTCAACTTGCTCTTTGTAGAGCATGCTTTGCTGT
This sequence comes from Semicossyphus pulcher, assembly GCF_022749685.1. Taxonomy (NCBI): domain Eukaryota; kingdom Metazoa; phylum Chordata; class Actinopteri; order Labriformes; family Labridae; genus Semicossyphus; species Semicossyphus pulcher. The sequence goes on along the minus strand of NW_027211696.1, from coordinate 1,660,403 downwards.
AACTATGTGTGTGTGTCTGTGTTTTTATGTGCAACCAACCAAGAATCAGAGATGTCCAGTTGTCATGACGGGACAAAAACGTGTACGTGTCAATGTGTGTGTGTGTGTGTGTGTGTGTGTGTCTGGTGTCTGCTTTTCTTTGTTCTATGATGACTGGACCACTGCCAAAATGTTCCTCCCTATCTTGCTTCATATCCCTCTGAATATTATCCTTCCCAATTGTACTTTTCTGTCCCGTACCTTATTTATATCTTTTTTTTTTACAACTTTCATTCAATTTCCTTTTCCTTTTATTTCCGTTCTTAAAAATATATCCATTGAAGGTATGATGAGGTATGCCTGGTCAGTTCAATTTTAGATGATTCAAAACAGCATAAGTATTCAGCATTTCTTCACAAACTGCATAGACACTTACTAATAGATCAATCTGCTAACTTATACTGTATGTCCTAAGTAAAAGTCTATGTCCTGGTCCCAGTGGCAACTAAATGCCACTATTTCTAGAAGCATTGGTTCCACGGCTTTGGTTTAACCTACATAGAGTCATTCCTCTTCCCTGTTTGACTGCATACAGCAGACTGCTTTCTTTCAGTGGTTTTAAATACTCATCAGGCAGAGTATTTTTTCCAGGGTGCTAAAAAGCCTTGCAGGTCAGGTCACATAAAAGTGCAATTTTTGCTTGCTGCATTTAATATTTTTAAGCATGGTTATGCCACTGTGATTATAAGTGTATGTGTTCAGTGTGTCTTAACGCGTGGTGGTGTCTACGGATGTGTGCAGGCATGGATAGTGTTTGTGCATATATATGTGTGTGTGTGTTTGTGTGTGTGAGGGAACAGCTTAACGCAGCACAACAGGGAAAAGCTAGACTGTGTAAGATGTATTTAATCTGAAAATCAGGTTATTTTTACTTACCATCTCTTGGTATTAAAATGCACAGTTACAGTTATTGTGTGGTCAGGAGGTAGTTACGCTTATTGGAAGGGACCTTGGTAAAGCAGGGAGCAGCTGAGCTTAAAGGGGCTTTTTAATCAAGGAAGCGTGCACACAAACTAACATAACAAAAGTAACAAAAGTCACTTGTATACTAAGAAAACACTTTTAGATATCTATATACAAATTGTCCAAATATGTGCATCTTAAAAAATAGAAGTACAACTCGGTGTGTTTCTACAAGTACATATGAAGCTCAAAGAAGCTTCTGAACAGTGTTTCAGTAAAGTCCCCATTACATAAAGGAGAAGGATAAAATGCTTAGATGTTATTTACACACAGGGCAAGAGGGGATTTGGATTGACTCCTGTCAATCTGTCTTCCTTTTGTGCTTCATTTAATTTCACCTAACCTAATCTCTTTTCATTGTTTCGTGTTCTCTTTTAAAACCCCCTCCCTTTCTCTTATTTTCTCCAAACCTAAACTCAAAAAAGGTGGAGCTGTCATACTTGCACAATCATAAAAACAGTATTATCTTTTAATTGAAAACATGCTTTTTTTTTTTTTATATTAAGCTCCTTTTTAAGTGTTTTTTTTTACGGTGTCTACTATAAGGACTTGAACAAAAGAGAAATAAGTGAAATGAAATACTGTTGGTATGCTCAAGCCTCTTGACTGTACATTATTACTACGCAAATCAGAGAGTAAATCGACCTCTGTGTCTGAGCGCTAACTGGAGCGACTACTCATCCTGTCAGGAGTCCTGATTGGCTCATTTAAATACCGCTCAGGTGTAATTGGCTGGCAAATTAAACTGTCATTATTGGACAAGTGACAGGACAAAATGGCCACCACTCTCCTATGGGAAAACTCTAGGAAATAGAAAGAGACATATACACATAAAGAGACACACTAAGGGACCGAATGTTAAAGTACATAAGTTGCATGAACACACTTAGAAATACATAAATACACACAGTGCATTTGAGTTTCTACAAAGAAAGAAATTGACACATATACATATCGGGTGTGTATTTACTTTCCTAGATCTGTGCTCTACTCTAACTACAATTTCCTTACATCGAAGAGCACTCTGTTTCTTTCTTGCATCTAATGTCCACTCTCTGTTTTGACATGGTTCAGTAATAAAACTGATGGATGGATGGTGGACAGAGCTTTTCCAGGTGATCCCTGACCTCCTAGAGTGTATGTGTGTGTGTGTGTGTGTGTGTGTGTGTGTGTATATGGCCCATCTGTGTGGGCTAATGAGAGCCTCTCTCTCTCTTTGCCCTTTCATTCTGACCCACATCCTCAGCGGTCAACACTGAGAGCACTCAAGCCCTGGGGAGTGTGTCTCTCTGTCTCTGTGTATATTTTTATGAGTGTAAGTACATGCAGCGGTGAGTCTTATACACCTCTGCCAGTGTGTCTTTCTAACATGGTCACATATACACACACACGTGTGCACACACATGCACAAACACTGTTTTTCATGATCTCATCAATGGATTGTGAATACAGTATTAACAATGGCTGGGCTGCCCCCCGCGACTACTTACTGAATCAAATATGGGACATCCGATATGACTTCAAATTGAAATCCATTTGTAATGGAATATAGCAGTGTTCTTCATGTGAAGGTCATGACCCAAAGTTGGGTCACTGAAAGATCATAATTATTTTAAAGGAAGGTTTGCTCCTTTACAATGAGTGCTGTGCGTATGATTCTGCACAATACAGTATATAATAATTGTAATAGTATAGTATAGTATAGTATAGGTATTTTCTTAAATTTAATGGTCTAAATAGAGCAAAAATTTGATATATATTTTAAAATTTTGGTGCAGCTAACAATTACTTTCATTTTGCCAATCTGCCAATAATTTTCTCCATTATGTAATTAATCAATTGGCACACAAAATTTCATCTCAATTGTTTCACAATTTCTCGGAGCTCAAAGTATCTTACAGTCTAAAATCAAGGTATCGTCTTTACAAACGCCAATATACATTTCAGAGGCCAAAACCAGCAAGTGTTGGGCATTCTTGCTCATGAGTGAATGTAAAATGGATCTAGAGATTGTATTGCGTTGTATTGGCAAACTTTGATCAAGAGCATTGCGTAGTGACCGATGAAATGAGATTGCAGATAAAAGTGGCAGAAATAAGTTTCCTCCGCAGGGTGACTGGGATCAGCCTAGGGTAAGCAGCTCGCACATTCAGAGGGAGCTACGAGTAGAGCCTCTAATTCTTCGCATCGAAAGGAGCTAGTGGAGGTGGTTCGGACATCCGATTAGGCTGCCTCCTGGGCCACTCCCTGTGGAGGTTTTCCGGGCACATCCAACTGGGGGGAGACCCAGAGCCCGCTGGTGAACACCTCGGGATCCCCCAGGTGGAGCTGGAAAATGTTGCTTGGGAGAGCGACGTCTTGGTAACTTGCTTAGCCTGCTGCCACTGGATGGATGGATGGATGAAATGGAAACAAATGTTTATTTTGCCATAACTTTCAATATTGAAGTTGATCTGTGACTTACAGAGACGACCCAAAGAAGTATAACTTTGGTACATGTTTCAGAACAGTTAAAACACTTTGATGGGCATTAGTTTTACAATCTCAATGTTAATTAAAAAAGCAAGAATAATGTCGTGTTGTGGATGAGAAGCATGACATTTTTCTAATCTTGTCACTTACCACGCTAACAGACTCTGGCAACCTTAGCAATACTGGTGTTCACATATGCCAACTGTGCATGATCTCTGTTGATGGAGTGGATATTGTATCCTTTTCAGGTTTCCCTAAAAAGATGTTTCCTGTCACCAACCTGGCTGATTGAGCTATTGGATACATTTCAGTGCTATGCAAACATATGAAATTGAACCTGTTTTTTAAGTTTAAAGTAGAAAATTAAGTGTCCAAATTATGGCTTTCACTGTTGCACCTGGAGTTACAAGACAACAGATACAGAGTTTTCAGCATGGAGCAGAAAGGGCCTCATTTTGCCTCATGCTGTCCCACTATTAATATATGGTATTTAATATGACATTACAATGGCCAACTGTACTCTGCTAATGACATGGTCCAGTGGACCATCTGTCCGGGGAACAAGAGGACAGCAGACATTAGATCGGCTGTCAGGGGTGATACACACACTGCATCACATACACACGCTCATAGATACTCTATTAGTGCACAGACACACAAACACACAAGCACACAGGGTCCCATTAAATGCTGTTTAGGATAGAAAGCCATTGATTGGTGTGTGTTTGAGTGTCTATAAGGTGCACAAAGCTCGAACAAATGGATTAAATCCCTTGACGGACTGTGTGTCTCAAAGCCCAATGCCCCTGTTGTGACATCATCTATGAATGTCATAATTGAGAGGTCGGTAAATTGCCGCTTTTCCTCACTCAGCATCGCCCCATGTGTCAATACCAAGGTTCAAGGTGACAGAGCAGATCAATACGCAGAGACAGGAGCCATCCGCTGAATTTACAGCCCAGTAACAAGAGACCAGTCCGATGGTAGCCTTCAGCGACTTGCTGGTTGAGACTTCAGTGCTTTCAGCAAAAATTGGTCATACATGCACACCAGAGATTCCCCAAGCGATTTTTTGTTGTTTTTGTTGTTATGGGAGATCATTTTGTCACGAGTTTTGCATAAGCTTTGCTGTGAGTTGTATTTTGATCGTAGTTATGAAAGAAACAATGTAATTTGGGTTGATAATGTGGCTTTGTCACAGGGATATTTTGTCTGGTCACAAAGGAAATGGTTCAGGTGAAACTAATACCATTAACAATAGTTGTGCCATGCCTGTAAGGAAACAAGCACAATAGCAGTTCCTAAAGCACCTGAATGACATAAAGATGTTTTCGATCATTGCTCATTTCACCATGTGCTGTGTACATTGACAGAAAGTAACAAAGAGCATTTACTCAAATGCTGTACTTTTAAGATGGGTTCTTGCCAGCTTTTTTCCTGACAAAAAACCTGCTTGTGTTTTGATACTTTTGAGACCTGAATACTTTTTTTCATTTTCTCTCTTGCCATGTCTTCTTGTCACTTGGGGTGGTTAAAACTGTCTGTATCAACATGTTAAATTTCTTTTCCCATACTCTATTTCTTTTTGTGTTTACTTTTATCTTCACTTTTAGTAACGGTAGGGGTATGGATGGAGTTCTGAATGGGACTACCAGAGACAGGCATATATATTGAATTTATAACATAAATAACACAGTAACACGGTATTTCTTTGGTTTTCTTTATGGTACTTTAGCATGAATGCACATGAATGCATAGGTGTGTGGTCACATGTGTGTGAGTACATGTTTATGAATTCATCACAGCTGCTACAGTGTCCAGCAGGCACAGATATCACAATTATAGGAGGTGAGGTGTGAAGGTGACAATGCCTGCCGTGTTGGTGTGTATGTCTTCCATGTGATAGATTAGCTTCATTTGCAGTTTGAGCTGTCGAGTGGTGAGTGAGTGAGAGTTTTTATGCTTGAACCAAAGAGGCAGTAGTGTGTAAGTGATTCTGCTGGACCATGTGGGTGTGAGTATGTCACATTGTGTCTATTTATATTTCTCCATGCCTGCATGTGTGTGTGTGTCTAAGTGTGTGTTTTTGTGTGTGTGACAGCGGCAAAGGAAGAGGTCTAGTATAGTGTGTAGTATAGCAGACAAATGCTGGTTTTCTATCGCCGGAGGAAACAGCAAGGAGTTTTGTACAATCAAACGTATGTTGACAGGTGCAATGGACATCACATGGTTATGATGACCTTAACCTGCAGGTGACACGCCCCCTTCCCCCACACAACACATTTTTTGGAGAAACATTCCTAACATACTCCGTGCTGTTTGTTAGACATCTGCTTACTCTTTTACATGGTGTCATCAATGTCTTCTGTCTTCTTCTTTTTCAGGGAGTGTGTCGGACTAAAGGAGATTTCCAGTTAATTGTAACTTGAGTATTTTAATGATTTGGCAGTAATTTCAATCTGTTATGACAAGACAAATGTGAGAACAAAGTGCCATTACCCACACCAAAGTGTGAATGGGCAAAGAGCGGTATGTGAGACAGTATAACAGTTAAGCTTATAAACCTTACCTGTTTCAGTCATGAGAATAACAATCACCTTGAAATGATATCATGTATAATCACAATTTGATATTTCTGCATCAAGGTTTGTCTGAAAGCTGGTTAATTTTCTTTTGTTTCTTTAAATTGATAGGTCCCCAGCCCAGCAACTATAATGGTCAAAAACTCTCAAAATTAGACCCATGATGTAATGAATGACATGGCACTTTAATTAAGTGCCATGTATGTGTGTGTGTGTGTGTGTGTGTGTGGATATGTGCTCTGTTTTTGTGTGTGCACTTTTGCTTGGTGTGTGTATTTGTGTGTGTTTATGTATTTTGGTCCCCCTGTGAGCCCAAAACAAGGTAAACGTACAATAATAACATCTTCAGAATTTATATCCCCATCTTTCTCCCTTGAGCAAAACAAGGCACACTACACATACCTCCTCCACACCTCCTCCCTTCTTCCTCCCCCTAGCAGTGCGAGGAGCGTCCGGGTGTGAAATGTAAAAGGGAGAACGCTGTCGTTCAAACTGTTCCAACCACCAGTGTCTCCCTCTCTCTCCCTCCGTTATTCTCTTGATTTCTTCTAGCGACTGATCCTCATGTTTGTAACTTGCCCTCTTTCTCTGTCACCATGTTTCTTTCTTGCTCTCATTTTTCTCTCCCTCCCTTTCTCTCAGGTGGGCTGGCTGCTGCAGGTTGCAGGTGTGCGGGACCCCTCAGCCAATGAAAAATGAATGCCATCGCACGTCTTGACTTTGATGAACCTCGCCACACGTCGGCCTATCACTCTTCTCCATTTGACTTCCTCCAGAAAAAACACCCTGCAAACAAACACACGTCGTGTGGGCACACACACATTAATGGCAAACTCTCTGGACCAAATATTTGTCTTCTTGAAGAAATAGGCTGCGCTCAGGTAAAAACGTGGTCAAAAGGGCTTTTTTGTCATTGTATGCATGTGTGTGCACTCACAAAATACAAAAAAATGTGGATTATTTAAGACTGGACTTAAGTTGGACTGATTTGACTTGCACTGAAAAGTTAAATGAAGTTAAATAAAGTGATCTTCAATAAAATGCGCTAAACTTTTGGTGCAATTATTTTGATTGTATTTGGATCCGTGTATCTCTGGAGTATAGAAATGAAATATTTATGGAAAAAAATGAATAATCTCATTATCTTGAACAATAACCTTTATCTAGAAATTTCTAATTTCAAATGAACATGGTTTTTTTCCAGCAAAGTTGCTGAATGTGTTAATTACCTGAAAGGGCTCTTTTGATATTCACATGACTCTGATGTGAAACTCCACTCACTACTCACTTCAACGTTCTGTAATTGAATTATTCTATCAAGGTCCATTCTCCTTCTATCATTTTTGGTCTCTTTCAAACATATACAGACACACAAACCCATCCCCCATTTTTGGATAATACCTTACACAGTAAGACAAAACACTGTCCAGAGGTCACTGTGAATGTGTGTGTGTGTGTGTGTGTGTGTGTGTGTGTGTGTGTGTGTGTGTGTGTCAAAGGCGTTGTGAGTCTGGTATCGGGTATGTGAGCAGCTGTAAGAGTCAGGGGGGTAATCCCTCCCAGTTGGTCCCTAATCCAGTTCTAATCCTTTTAAAACTCTCTATCACCCTCACAGGACCTCAGCAGGGTTAAATCTTGTCAAGTCACACACCAGAAACACACACACGCATGGACATGCACACATGCATGTACCTGTACACACGGGCACACACACACACACACACACACACACGCACGCACACACACACACACGCACACACACGAACACACACGCGGTCATGATCATCCCTCAATAATGAAATGAGCATCCCTTTATACTTCCTAAATTGTGCCAATGTTTTGTCACAGCTGAAGATAGGTGATACTATCCTTCCTTCCTGCTGCTGTCAGACTGTTTAATCAAGTCTCCTTCCAGAAGAAAATAAAAAAACACACACCCTAACCGAAAATAAATTCACTTTTATCGCATACAGTATGTGTAACAGTTGTAAAATAACTTTTAAAGTGCAATATGTTAACATTTTTTCGGTTAATTTTGAAATATAACATATGCAACAATTTTACAAACAAACAACACTAAATTTTTATTTATTTATTTATATCAAATAGGTTCAAAAATAACAACAAAATATTCAGGCAAACAAAAGAAGACTGATTTATAACTCATCTCAAAGGTTTGGGATGAAGTGAAAAAAGCTAATTTCGGTTGAGGCCAACGCATTCAAACACCAAAGACTGACATTAACACTAACATAGTAACACCAAAGAACACAGATAATTTTTTCATTTAAATAACGTCTTTTAATTCACTATCTATCACCGAATGAGTTAACACAATGGTGATTGTGGCCATTGTGAGCCTATGGCCGACCGTTGAAAGCCTTTGCCTTTCCCTTTGGGGATGAATAAAGTTATTGTTATTGTTATTTGCAGTATATCATATTTTCATGGACTGGGTGTCTGTGGTGACGTTCCCGGAAAAAAAATCAAAAGCAGCGCCCAGTTAGTGACGAATTTTCCATCACCTAGCAGTGATTGGTCTGCCAGAGAAGGTAGGCGGAGCTAAGTGGCTGCACTTCTGGTTTCTGATTATCGGCAGTGGGTGGCGCTCAAGAGCACGAAACTCAAATATACAAAATTGTTACTTTAACAAATATGCTACAACAAAATAATATAAATTACATAAGATACACAGTTTAGCCCTTTGTTCTTCTGTTCTGTATCTGTTCAATATGTTATTTTTGAAGATTTGTTGAAACTTGTTTTACATGTTTTCACAAGTGTTCCACAGATTAACCCCCTTTGTTGTGACACAGGTTTGGCATTGGTCCTAACTACTTTATTTCTGAATATATATGTTCCTCTAAGATTGTGTTTACCTTCCCTTAGTTGAAAAAAACCTTTGGATACTGTTTGGTAACTGTTGATTTTTTGAAGTTTTTTTAACTGCTTGATTATTTGTACACCTTGTGTTCTTTGTTGTTTCTTTCCTGTTGTGTAACACCGAAAATTTCCCCATTGGGGCATCAGTAAAGGTGTATCGTATCTTATCTTATCTTATCTTATAAGCTGAATGTAGGCCAATAAGCCTTAAATTTGTGGACACCTAAATTTCTTCTGCACATCTGGACAGTGCAGAAGAAAGCATTTAAATACAGCAGTATTGTTGTTAATGCCATATACAGTTTAATAAACAGATTCAGAGAACAATTATTATTCAGCTGCCAAGTGGCCCTGGCATGCTTTAATTTGCCAAAAAGAAATGCCACAGCATTGTCTGGTTTTGAAAATTTCTATTAAAAAGAGCTGCAGAAAGGAAGTACCCACTGTCATTACACAAATATTCACAGACATATACACTCACTGAATAATCCCCCCCCCAGACAAACGCATTACACAAATGAATAAACAAGTGAGAGGCTGGAGGAGAGGCAGGGAGGGGGAGTGAGATTTTATTTAAGTGTTCTTGTAAGCCATCTAGGATATTAATGTTGCAAAGCTACTTATCAATATTTAAGAACATAAAAGGAGTGGTGGAGGTGGAGTGTTGTGTGTAGGGAGTGCAAACAAGGAAGGTCCTGCACTCTAAACGGCGTTTGTGTGTCTGTGTATGTGTGTGAACCACAGAAAAAACAGTGAGAGATAAGATGAGGTCTCTCTGTCAGTTAGAGAAGAGGAATTGCTCAGTGTACGTCCCACTAAAAGCTTTAACACACTTGCAAACGTGTTCACAAACACACACAGAAAGTGAGCGCTGTTAAGTGATGGTCAGGATGGTAAATACAACAGCTAATGCCCATGACCACAACTTATTTTATGTTGTGGTTAAAATTGACTGATTTATGTTCAAATCTATGTGTGTATTTATGCATTCATGCATGTACACAACATTGTGTACTGTAAGTATATGCGTTAGCGTGCATGGGTATGTTTTATGTCTACTGTCTATCTGCACTGTCTGTATTCACATATGTGTTTGCCATATACAGTATTTGTTGTTGGTTTCAACATTTTACTCCTCAAGATGATTAATTGAAATGTGAAAATATTCCCTACGAGTGCTTATCAATACATTTATCTACATGTGATGAGTTTCAATTCAACTTGATCAGTATTGCTAAAATCATATGTGTGTCATTAAATCCTGTTTCAATTTTGCAGTTATCGCTTGTTACTTGCTAAAATATTGACCCAACTTGACCAGTAGCTTGTGGTTTGTTGCTACAGAGCTATATTATAATACAAGTTGTGTATTTTGGATTGTCTTTGGAAAATCTTTGTTCAAAAGTTGATGAGAGAGATGTTGGTAGAGGCTACAGCTCAATATTACGACACAAGCCAAACATTGTTAATAACTCTTTAAAATTGACATAATGTTACTAACATTAAGTCTTAAAATAAAGATACCCTTTTTAATCTCTGTGCTTTATTCCCTCTCTAACTATTAAAAATCAGGGAGGGTGACGAGAGGTCTATTTGCAAGAAGAGTAGAAAGTACAGCAGAGGGAGATAGAGATAAAAAAATCCTTTTCAATTCGGCTCTCATCAAACGAAAAGATAAACAAACTTAAAGCTCCTTTGTCTAAAAAACTTGAATCCTGCATTTAGCGATTCTTTGTGTATTTGTGTGTGTGTGTGTGTGTGTGTAGGGTAAAAAGACATTAAGGGGTGACCAGCATGAGCAGCATTCTGTGGGTGTTTGCCACCTCTGTGCATCAAATACATTAAGATTTCACACACACACACACACACACACACACACACACACACACACACACACACACACACACACACAGTGACCCCTGGACAGTGTTCTGTCATCTTGTGTCATCCCGTGTCATCTCTTGTGTTACACATCCAAAACACTTTCTGAACACAAACCACTAAATGATGGCTGCAGGGTGGAAGAGGTATGTGTGTGTGTGTGTGTGTGTGTGTGTGTGTGTGTGTGTCTGTGTGTCTGTGCATGTGTTTCTGTTGAAGAGAGAGAAAAACAGAAACAGAAAGAAAAGGAAAAAGATTTTTTAGTCGTGTGAATGGTGTGTGGGTGGGTATGTGTATGTGTGTATTATGACCCAAGGCAGGGCTAGATGGATGGTTGTTCTGACCTCCCTACAGGGGTGAAGGCACGCTTATTTACACAAAGCACCCTCAGGTGTGTAGATGTATGTGTGTTTGTGTGTGACACAAGCCTCTAAACTTACAGACAGCAATACTGATAAATACCAAAATATCAAATATGTGGTTTGCTTTATCAATTCATCCCCTAACTCTTTCAGTGTAAATCTACAAAACAAAAAGTTGGAATAGGATTTCAAACCTCCCAATGCTCAATGTCAGATGGGTTCTTATTTTATTTCAGTCTGTGATGCGCTGGTGTTTGCCTCATGAAGCTTCTGAGTATAATGTTCAGAAGATACATTTCTTCTGAATGGAAAGTTATACATGCAGAAACCCTGAAAAATAATCAATAAAGCTACAACATGCACTAGTATGAAAAATTCAAAACCACTTCCACTACCTGCTATGCACTCAAACACTGTGATTTTTCTGTCATAATCTTTTATAGACTGATGTTTGTTTCTTCATGGACAATATTGATCTGTTAAGACTCTTGTTATTTCAACATCATTATGTAATTGTTTTTTATTTATGTTGTATTTATTTGCATGAATTATTTTAGGACTCTTCAAAGCACAAGTCTTTATGAGTCTTAGACAGTGATCCTGTCTGTAATCAAGACTTAATTCATTTCTGATGAATACTTAAAATAAGGTCAAACAGCTGTTTCCAGCTGTGTATATGAATACAATTTTTTTTTAGATCAATAGCAGCTTTTCTGCAGGTTAAATGCTTGCATAACAACTCTGCTCTTTTTATTCTCTGTTTGAGACAAATTTCTTCTATATCCAAAGAATTACATTGATTTGCCTAAGAAGGGTTAATAAATTGTACAGGTATTTTGTTGAAACAGAAAAATCCATACCGCTGTTTACAATGCTTGCAGCTTCTATAAATCGTAAGGTGATCAATGTGCACATTGACTGATCCATTGCCTGGGTGTGAGTATATTTGGTGTATGCTTGTGTACTCTGCCAAAGTTGGTTGTGTATTTGTTGACATAGTGCATTAGCACCATGGCTTTTTTGTAGCTTTATATTGTGTGTGTATGTGTCTCTGCAGGTGTTTGTCTTATAATGTGTGCCACTGAATGTGTGTAAACAGGCATGTTGTTGTGTACTCCTGTGTATAGTTGTGTAGTTGTGTTTGTATGCGTGTGTCTCTTTTCAGCCCTCCAGCAGGGTCATTTCTGTATTGACAACCTGCTTGTCCCTGTCTTGCAGAGAACATGAGTAGAAAGGCCATTCGCATTTAGCCTGATAAAGCGCCTGTAGAGTCATAATGACCTCTAGCCATTTATAAATCATACTTTATCATGAGGGAGATGGACCTCTAACCGCTGACTGATTGCAGAATTGATCAAAATTACTCATTCTTGAATCTAGCTAGCCTTTTTGCAGTATGCTGAGCACAATCTCAAAACATTCTAAAGGTGACATCTCACCTTCTGTCTGGTGGAAAAAAGACTGTATAGAAAAAAGTATTTGTATACACAATGATTGTACTTTATATATTACGGCTTATCTTTTAGCTTATGTTATTTTGACGTTTTTAATTTTTGGTCTTGGAGATTCTTTTTATTTCTCTTCAATCCCTTTCTTCCCTTTGTCCAAGTCTGTCTCTCTTGTTCTCTGTTTTTTTTCCAACCACCTGCCCCTTTATATTAATCTGCATAGGAACAATCAGCAGCTCATGTTTACTGATTCGCCCAATCAGGTATCAGTTCTCCCTTGAGGTTCAAGGTCCCCATTGACAACAAATGAGTGTCTGCGTGCGTGTGTGTTGTGGACAAAAGAGGAGAATCCCTGGGAGAGTCAAGCAGAACACGCTGATCGATCCTCAGCAATTACCAGCCAATCGAAATGTGATTTATTTCCCAAGGAATCATTTCAATATCAAGAGAGCTGCCAAGCGGATGAGAAGGAGTGTGTGTATGTGTGTGTGGAGGGAGATCCTTGTCAATAAACTTCCACTTACTCCTCTGTTCCACTTCTTCCTGCATCCCTCTGTGTACCCTCTCTCAACCTATCAATCTCTGCATTTTATGCTTGCTTTTTTTCTCCTCTTTTTATTTTTCTCTTCCCCTCTTCCTACAGTGTTACATTCTTTCTTCCTCTACAACCACAACTCCTTATCTCCATCCCTAACTTTTTCACCCCCCCTCCCTTTAGCTTATTCTACTCTTTGCTCATCCTGTCTTTCCAGCCATACAATACACACATCCTCCATCCATCCAAGCCTGCCCCAGTCTTACCTTTCTCTTTCCTCTGTTTTTTGTGATTCACCACTGTATTCCATATTTCTTTACTCCATTCCCCCTTACGTCCCCCCTTGTTCCTGTATCAAGGCTTCCCCTCCTCCCTGTCTCCCTCACTGCTCCCTTGTGAGGCTATCATTCTGAGGCCTTGTCAATATGACCAGTCAACCGAACAAAAAGACCAACTGACCGATTGGAGTATTTTGACTCTTAATCTCCCCCTCAGTCCCCCTTACCCTCCTCCTTCGTTCCACTGTCTCCTCCCTTACTCTGTTCTTGTCCTCTTTTTTTGCACTTAATTAAGTGGCCAAGTGGCTGTCAGGAATAATTTTTTGCTGCGGCACAGGCTGAGGGACGCGATGGACTTGACATTTGATAATATTGCGTCCCCACGTTGATTGAAATTGATTTTGGGGGGTGGGTGGGGGGGTGCTTGTTCGCTTGCTGAGTTCGTTTGACAACTCTCAGCCAATCAGCCCCAAGGACAGCCTGTGGACCCCGCATCTTTGGCGTGGCAACTCGTATTCCGACGAGTGATGGCTGGCCGCCTGTTTGTGTATGTTTGTGTGCATGACTGTCTGTATGTGTGTGTGCTTGCTGGAGCTCCAAGGAGTCAGACATGGAGTACCGTCGCGGGGTCATGGAGCTGGCAGTCACATTTCCCATAAATCAGCTGGGCAGTGTAGAGAGAAACAAGTATAAGTCTGAATGTGCGCACTAAACTGCCTGTTCACTTACGTCCATGCTTGTGTTTATTTTGTGTATGCTGCTGCAAATTTTGTATTGTGTCTTTACTCAGCAACCTCTGACCTCTTCTACAACGTTTTCCCTCATTTGCTAATAGAGGGTATAATGTTAGATGCAAATTACTCTTTTAATTGTTTCTTATTAGCAGGGAGTGGGGGTATTAACTAAGGAACATCATGATGAAATGCCACTCAAAAAGAAGCAGCAGTCGAAATCAATCAGGGCAGTTAATTACAAACAAGAACACCCCCATCAGTATTTCTATAATGTTTACAAGCAGACTGCAGTGGTCTCACTTCACTTCTCTCTCAGACTGCAAGCCGAGACCTGAAACAGCATTCATTAGTACTGATAAGCAGCGAGGCCTTTTTTCCTGTGAGGATCCCCAACATGTTCATTGCAATCTTTTATAAGATGTCCCAAGGCAAAACTTAATTGTTGTTTTTTTGTATTTTTCATATATACTGAATTAATATTGTAATTAATATAATATCCGACAGTCTATTTTACTGTTTAATCTACTGACTTTTAATTGTTTTATTTAACATGATTTGTATTGAAAAATACAGATAAGACGGACAGCATCAACTTTTAAAGGTGATGGATTATTGAACCAAAACTTTGAAAAGTTTTACATCTCTCTTAAAGTAAATGTCATTTTCTTTGAGAGTCAGAATAAGCTCCCTCAACTGATTTCCCAATAAAAATATCTAAAACGTTCAGAAACTACTGTTAACTGTCTTTGATAACATTTGAATCTATAGGAACGACCATTATTTTTCAGCACATCTCCCTAAACATTGCAGATTTATTTGTGAAATTGCGAGCCAATATCCATTCAGTCTTTTGTATTCTCATTTGCTCCTGTTTTAATTGGGTTATGGGTGTCGGTTGTTGTGTCTCTGTCTGACTCCGAGAGAGGTATAAATTATGAGGTTCGGTCTTCTAACCCTCTTTTTCAGGCGCTCTAATCGCCTCTTACCGCTCGAGGCAACAGAGAAACTGTACCAGGTGCACAAGTAAAGGAAATTGCTTTTATTTTGGAGGGGGGCTGTCTAAATTAATTGTGATTTCTTATTCACAAGCGGTTTATACAATGTTTTCTTTGAAGAATGGCTTGAATAAAGATACTCTTAAAAACAGCATAGAAGTGAATATGAGTGGTTTTGCAACTGTGGGCATTTTTTCTGAGAAGACCTCCACTCATGCTCTGATGTCATGAGAGGTGAATCCCTGATGAGCCTGTGTTGGCAGGTTCAATATTGTGGAGTGCAAGAGGCTCTCATTTGTTTTTGTTTTTTAGAAAATAAAAATTGCAGTTTCAACAACAATTTCTCCAGTACAAGTGAAAGTTGCTCAGTCAAATTATCACTCGAGTTTAAGCACTGGAGTACTTGCTCTTATAAATACTTGAGTATTCAAACTACAAAAAAATGTTAAAACATTATATTTTCACAATGCATGAGTGCAGTCAAGAATACATGGGTGAATCGTCATCCTTCTCTGCCGTAGCCATCATGACCACTACTAAATGAACTGCCTGGTCTGAGTGACGTTTGGTCTATGTTTGCTCTACGTTCAACCATGGAGACATGCGAGGGACAGGTACAGCAACACCACTTAGACAAACCACACGCAGAACTACACAAACACAGTTTATTGTCTTTCGGATTTTAGAAAAGAAAAGAAAATACATCTGCTGACTTCAGAGAAAAAGTAGCAAGTAACAAGAACATTCATAGAAATGTAGTGGAGTAAAAGTCATAAGTTCCCACAAAAAAATAATACTCAAGTAAAGTACATATACTCAAAAAATTGTACATAAGCACAGTCCTGTCCACGCCTGCTGGCTACGCTCCAGATCCAAGTATCAATAGATTGAACTGCTATCACCTTAAAACAACCCAAGATTAAATTGTCTTGACAGTAACCTATAGTGACAGAGCAAATAATGGCTTGTCTCTGAAAAGCAAAGGGGTGTTAGAGAACCAGCCCAGCATTATACCTGTGTGAAAAACGCAACCTTGCTGTCATTTGAATGTAACCAGTCTATAGGCAGAGAGGTGTTGCCAACCAAAGGTTGCTCTCATGAAATAATGCCTGGTTTTCCAGCAAAAAGGTGGACCTATCTAATCTTCTGTGGCATAATAAAGTGCATAGCAGCAAACCCTATTTGGTGGCCCGTGGGCTAGGTCCGGCACACCAGAATCAATAATCAGGCCTGCACTGACCCCAATAATAACATTAAATAAAGTGTAAAAGTGTGAAATAGAGGGACAGAGGGCACATGCTCTCCTATACTTTGACTTTTTATCCCATTATATGCTTGGTCTTCTATGCTTGACACTTGACCTATTAAGTAAATAGACACTATTTTCGGCTTGTCCTGGTCTCAGTTCAGCTAGCTCTACTAAATTACCAGCTAAGCTAATGTAAGCCATACATGATAAATGTCCATCATTAAAGAATATGGCCATCGAGAAAAAGCACAGAGTGACCATTTTTGTTTTATTTTACAATGCTAAATTGACTGCAGCTGGCTGCAAAGCAGAGAATCTAAAACAGCACTTCATCACCCTGCATACTGTCAGTTTTATGGCAATTGCAATGTCAGATTGCCAAATGTGATAAAATCCAGTGCATTTCCATTGTACTAATCTATTGGAAGAAAACCGAAGTGATATCGATAGCCTTGGACTGCTCTTATGACAACATTGACATGGAATAGCAGTCGATGTTAGTAAGATTTTTTGAAGTGAAGATCATTTGGTAAGAGCTGTTCTGTTTGCTTCCTTTGCCTGGGCACAAGACAGGAAAATTTATTTGTCATGAAGTGACACAGTTCTTAAAGGAAGAATAGCCTGGGTGTCACAAAATTATGTCCATAGTCGCTGATGGTGCTCCGTTGATGGTGGGACAAAACAAAGGCTTGGTTGCAAGGAATGCCACTGTTAACTCAGGACTCACGGCATGTCACTGCATTATTCATTAACCGGTGTAGTTTGCTTAGCTGTGTTGGTAATTAAAAAGACAATGGTTACTCTGACAACACTGTGACAAGGGCAGCTGTGGCTCAGAAGTAGAGTAGGTAGGTTTGCGATTCAATCACCAGCTCCTCCAGTCCTCATATCAAAGTGGACATTGAACCCCATCTATCCATCCATCCATCCATCCATCCATCCAGGCTAAGTGGTAGAGTCAACTGTCTTTCAATTGGAAGGTCGGAGGTTCGATCCCCAGCTCCCTCAGTCTACATGTTGAAGTGTCCTTGGGCAAGACACTGAACCCCAAATTGCTACTGGTGGCAAAGCCAACGGCTATGAAAGTGATAACTTACAGTTGGCACTTTAGGTAGCAGACTTTGCCATCAGTGTATGAATGTGTGTGTGAATGTGACATGTAGTGTAAAAGCAGCTTTGAGTGGTCGCAAAGTACATATATAAGTACAGTCCATTAACCATTTATCCATCCATCCATCCATCCATCCATCTGTTATCTATACCCCGGATTGTTAAAATACTAGCCAATTTTCTTGCTTGACAATAAATTAGTGTGTGAATGTAGTGCCTTGAGTGATATGAGGACTAGAGAGGCGCTAAATAATGGCAGACCATATATCATTTATTTGTGAGTATTGTCAATGAGAGTTAATGAAACATCAGCTGCTCATAAAGCTACTTTTAGTGGCACAGTGGGAAGAAAACCATGGGCATTTGTCCCTTGGCCTGGTTTTCTTTGTATATTTTGGAACTTTGGGAAAAGTAATTGTGGAACCCTGTCATATTGGAAATAGCTGCATTGGCCTATCAAATACATGCAAGCGTACAAACCCTGTAGAAAATGCTGTATTCCGAACGTTTGCTTACCATGAAAATCCTCAGTTTTTCCTCCTTATATTAATTTCCCTTATTGTTCCCTCTACTCTTCTTCCTCTCCCTTCTTCCTTCACTTCTTTTCCTCTTACCCCCCTCCCCCTGTCTTCTTTCATCCTGTTTTTACTCTCCCCTGCTTACCCTCTCCTTGTCCACTTTCTGCCGCTCTGGTTCCCTGCCAGCCCCCCTGCTTTGCCTTCTTGTCCGACAACCCAGCTATTAACCTTTGGTCTCCTCCCATCACCACTGTAGTAATTAGGAGGTCAGTCCAACCCTCCTCTGTCATTTAGCCTAACACGAAGGCACACACACTTCGCCATGGTCACATACACACATGCACATTTAAAACAGATTTAAGTCAATTGAGCTGAATGCTGGTATTAAAGTAAATGATAGTAGTTAACTTGTCAGGAGACTCCCTCAATACATTAATGACAAAAGACGCATACATATATGAGAAGATATCTTACTTCAAATCATTCAAGTCTAATTGCACACTGATAACTTACATTTGTCCAATATTGTAATGCTGTAAGATCATAAATACATTCTTGAAAATTATAGAACAGTCTGTGTGAAAGTGATTGACATTTCCCCCTGTTATTTCTATAACTTTCACAGCAGTCATTTTGTCCTAAGTGCCCCATATGTCATTTTATGGTTACCTTGCACCAGATTTTAGAATTCTTTAATATAAAACAGAGTCTAAACACCAAAAAATCTAATATGAATATATTATGCATTATAAGCTACTCATGCCTGAAAACTGTGAGGCTGTATGTAAAAAAGGACAACAGCGTTTGCACCGTCTGAGAAAATTGTCCTATTTTCGTGTAGACAAAACCATGATGACCTTATTTTATCATGCTTTTATTGAATCCATTTTATCCTTTTCCTTGGTGTCATGGTTTGGAAGCCTCTCTGTTCAGAACAAGAACTCCTTAAATCAAATGTGTGATATGGTCAAGTAAGCTGACCGGCGAGTCCCAGCTGAAGCCCTCTTTCCTGTATAACAAGCAGTTACAGCGGATAGCCACGACCATTTTAAATGACAGTTCGCATCCTTTGCACAGTGAGTTCCAGCTTCTTTCCTCGGGTCGGAGGTTCTTAGTCCCACGCTGTAGAACGAAACGTTACAAAAACAGCTCTGTTCCAGCTGCAATCACACTGGTAAACAAGCTGTAGAACCTTTGCACAAAACTGCACGAGTCACGTATGTCACTGCATGTATCTTATATCTTACTTTTTATGTATTGATTGATTCTTATGCCATTGTTTTATTTTATTTTATTGAACTGTTTTTATTCTTTTAACCTATTTCTGGTAGGAATTTTTGCTTCTGGCGTTTTTTAATTATCTTAATTATTTGCTTTTATTCCATGCTTGTATTTCATGGATTGCAGCACTCTTGTTTCTTGTTTATGTTTCTTGTTTTATGTCTTGTCTAGATTGTCGAACTGTGATGTTTCGACTCTCGACTGCGAAATTAGCTTACTCTTGGGTATCAATAAAGTAACCTGAACCTGAACCTGCCTTTTGGAATATGTTCATTTGTTACCAAAAGTTCAATACACACACACTCACACACACACACATACACATATGCACACACAGAAACATTACAGAGTTGACAAGACTGGGCAATGAGCTGTCGGAACAGTCTCTCCACATCACACAGGTCATTGGCTGATCCTTGTCCGTCACTTTTTTCCGTCTTTCTCTTCCTATCTCTCTGTCTTTAACACCTCCTCCTTTCCTCCTCTGTGTCTCATCAACTTACAGCTCTGGAAAGAAATAAGATACCACTCCTAATTTCCCTTAAATCAGCATCTCTTTCTACATGTCAGGGCCAGCCCAATCTCCAGATCTGAACCCCATTGAAAACCTCTTGAATGTAATCAAGAGGAAGATGGATGGTCACAAACCATCGAACAAAGCCGAGCTGCTCGAATTTTTGCTCCAAGAGTGGCATAACCCAACAGCAATGTGAAAGAATGGTGGAGAGAATGCCAAGATGCATGAAAGCTGTAATTAAAAATCAGGGTTATTCCACCAAGTATTGATTTCTGAAGTCTTCTTAAGTTAAAACATTCTGTTGTTTAAAAATGAATATAAACTTGTTTTCTTATTATTTGAGGTCTTTTTGTTAGCTTAACCAGTTGTCATTTTCTGCAAGTAAAAGACCCTAAATAAGAATATTTTAATTGGGAGTTGGGAGAAATGTTGTATACAATAAAACAAAAGTTCATAAAACCTATAAATAGTAGAACCAGAGAAAAACATATTTTTGCAATGGTCTCTAATTTTCTCTGGAGCTGTACAATGAAAGCATGTGTATTAGTGTCAGACCCCTACTATTAGCACCACTATTAGCACCACAGCCTAAATAGCATGTGGCAGGGAGCTGAATCCCAGCTTCCTTCTGCCAGTCACACAATTAAAGGCAGGCCATCCACAATCAACACCAAAGTGTGTAAACACAATGTGTACAATACTGCTGTGTTTGTACGTAAACTACTTGACTTTCTTAAAACCAACCAAACATTTGCAGTAGTTAGTGGTAGAAATTGACATATTTAGGGCCCGAGCACCAACGGTTGTTACACATATGTATCATTCCTAGACCTACAAAAAAGCCTCTTGGACCCATAAAAAACCCAACAGGAAGTCCGCCATTTTAATTTTTTTGTCAAAAACATGTATTTTGAGCCATTTCCAGTGGTCATGTTTAAACTAACTCCTCCTAGGCCTTTCATCCAATTCACCTCAAATTTGTCGTGTATACAGAGGAGACATTAACAAAGAAAAGCTTGCAAAAAAACTCAAAGGGCGTGGCCGTGGTGGCTCGTCAAAGTTCCATGTCTCGCCAAACAGGTAGTTGCTGTAACTCAAACATACAGGGTCTTATCTGCCTTGAAGTTTATATGTTTGATGTAAGTCCCTTCCTGAACACTTCTACATGTTATAAATCAGCCTTTGTCAGGGTGCCACCTACTAGTTTGAGGAAGTAAGTCTCGTGTGACATGCATCCTTCGCTTGAATGGCATTGTCACTGTGTTGTCTACACTTCATGTTGTGTCCAAATCACATAACAATTAGGGGCCATTTTCACTGTTTTCTGTCT
Source organism: Semicossyphus pulcher (assembly GCF_022749685.1). Taxonomy (NCBI): domain Eukaryota; kingdom Metazoa; phylum Chordata; class Actinopteri; order Labriformes; family Labridae; genus Semicossyphus; species Semicossyphus pulcher. Next base: position 1,639,226 of record NW_027211696.1, on the reverse strand, counting down.
GTTAAACACACTGCGACTGCCGCACGTTTTGGTCCGCTTAACATAGAATTTACACTTTGTTGCCAACACTGTCTGCTGTCTCCAGAACACAGTAGAATTGAGAGTCATTTCTACTGTTCTGTCTTTGATCATCACACATGATTGCAGGTTGCTCGGCAACTTCAACACACCCCGACGTGCAACATGCCCCGACGTGTACACGGATGCGAGGGCCCGTTCGTTGCTGCTTGCAGCTTTAATTTACTACTGGAACCATACATGGGAACAGCTGCCTCATGCCCATTCAGTGCCCCACCAGATTTTTTAAATAAGATAGGATTTTATATACATATATATATATATATATATATATATATATATCTTAATTTTTTTTACTCATTTTGCATAATGTGTAGTAATTCTGACTTTTTCCACTACTTCTCCCAGCACAACCCATCCCCCCACCCCCAACGTGTAGACACCCTTCCTCTACTGCTCCTCTACTTCTCCTTCTCTGTTGGAGGACCACATCATCAACATCCACACCAGAACATGAAAATAAAACAAATACATAAAAATCCTTTTTTGCAAGGTAATAATAATTACTCATAGCTTTTTTCAACAACACACTTCCCAGTGGCCAAATCTCCATTATCCCATTAATACACAGCTCTCCCACTGTGTGACAGATGACTTCATAAGGGATTAAAATTACTCATAATGTTTACAGTATCATTTGTTTTATTTCATGTACTATTTACTTCCAACCAATACTGTTCTACAGTTACAGTCTGTTCACTTACATAATATGAATTTATTTCAGCATCTTATAATTATGAGTATTCTTTACACAGAAAATCAACACTGTTATCATTATAGATACTGCCTTTATTAAGTAAGCTTGTTGTGCAAATGGTACCAGTGAGAAATTACTATACATCTGCAACCCGGAATCACATCGCGATGCTCTGTAGCATAAAAAATCCATCACCTTATAGATAATTTCATAATAGCATTGCTTACTTGTTATTGAAGAAGGAGGTAAAAATGATCAGCTTACTCACTCACTGACATACGGTTCACGCAGCTCTGTGCTCTCCTGCTATTATAACAAGTCACAACTACCGTTTGCCTATGAGCCACAGGGTTTAACAGCGTGAATGAGAGATGGCTAATAACAAAAGCTTGCAAAATTGTGTATAACTAATTGTGTTTCATATTCACACATTTATAAAAGGGATTGAATAATTAAGCACTTTGGCAATACATTGTTGATCTGGGAACACCTGCTGCAGCTATACACAAAATACACACAGCAAAGCCTCTGAATCAGTTGGTCAATCCAGCGTTCCGATTTTATTCATAAAAGCCAAAGATCGCCATCAATTTTAATGAGTTTCTCAATAGCATGAAGCCTGTGTACTTAGCGATTACAATGCTGACACTGAAATGCTACTTTCGAGACCGCTGATACTGCCTAATCACGACAGTAAATTTGTCCGTCAACAATTCTAGAAAAGTCTTTTGACTGCAGTGATTCTCAGACACACGCACACATGCACACACACACACACACACACACACACACACACACACACACACACACACACACTCTATCCATCTTTTCTATCACACAAACATTACACACCTACTCCCACAATGCAGCAGTAAATATCTGAGATCTTAATCCTCTTCACAGCATTGCCTAATTACTCCCAACAACATGATAGCTGATTAACTTGTAATTGCTGCTCTGAACACAGCCTGTCCCTCTCTCCTCGTTAGGGTTATTACTGACTATAATTACCGCTAATGTGCATAGAATAACACACACACACTCACACACATAAGCTCACATGCACACAAACATAAGTGCAGTTGGAAGATCACACACAAGCACCTGAACACATATTACTCTTCACTCAGGCACTTACCTCACCAGGAGAACACTTACTTTCTTGGAAACTGTGACTGGTGCACAAAGCAATAACAGGGAAATTTAGTAAACTTAATTCATTTTCTGTATGTTGCCTCATTTAAGCATTGCGACTCACACTGGCCAAAATCCTGTACTTGTCTTCATAAGTCACTTGATGTGTTGCTAGTGTCATTTAAACCTTATCCTATTACCCAGATCTCACATACTTGTCCCTTGAGTGAGGTCTATGACATGGCTGATTTCTCTCTTACATATGTTATTCAGAAACTGCATAAATATCAATACATGCTGAAGATTTGCCTTTCTCTTACGATTAGGGGTACCAGTTGAATATGCGGGTGGCATGACAGAAATACATTCTTGGTATTTTGGGGGTAATAACAAGGCAGATATAATGAAAATTATTACCCCAAGTCAATCCCTGAACAGGGAACACAACGATAACATGCATGAACATTTTTTTTGCATGTGGTTATGGCATCAATGAATCACATTAATGGTTTTGAAATAATCATCCAAAAACAACCTCAAAAAACAAAAGATTATAAAAATGTGTTTTCCATGTTTTGGGGTGGGGGGATGTTTTAAGTAAATGCTGCCATCACAGAAATGATATCCCAAATTGTTTTGATATCCTGCAGGAAATCAGATAAGTAGCAACATATGTTTTGCATTTCCATAAAAGCAACATTTGTAGAATTAACTATCTGCCTGTAAAGCCCAGACAGGGAATTTAGAAATGCTCATCTGTTGTATGAACTTACACTGTGGGTTCCTGTGAAGAGCAAAAAAAATGAGAATACCATAATGTAATAAAATTGTACCATCAGCCTTCCAGTACTTGATATAGATTAACAATTAAATGAGTCCTCTTTGAAGTGATATAAAACTATTAGCATTGTGCTAAAAGCATGGTGCCACTATTGTCTTTCCACACTTATAATTTAAAGGGCTTCTCCTCTGCCCTTCTGCCTCCTCTGTTTAAAAAGGCATTTGCGTGAATCTAAATCCGGCTTAATCCTAATTCTCCAACTAAACTTGCTGTGGAGAAAGCTATGAGTACAAAGCTCCTTTTAAGTTCATAATCACTTTCTCTTTTAGTCTGGGATAATGGTACTACTTGCAGGAGATTTAGCCCACGTCTGACTTTCTCACTCCCTCCCCTCCTTCTCTGTCTCTCTCTTTTTCCACCAAACACTATCTCTCTTTTTTCGGACCATTAGTGATATTGCCAGGCCGCAGACCTCTGTGTTAAGTCACTTAATCAAAAGCAATGGGTTGAAAATCTTGTTTGGCTTCTTACGTCTGATTCATTCCTGCAGACAAGAGCAGCAGAGAGACAGAGAGAGGGCCGGGGGGAAATAAATGGAGAGCGAGACAGATAAGTAGAGGAAAGGGAGAGAAAGTAAGAGAGCAGGTGTTGATAGTAAAGTGAGATGGCGAGGGATAGAGCGTGTGAGAGAAAAGAGAGAGGACATTAGGTGGTGGTACTATGTGTTATCAGCTAAGCAGCAGTAGAAAGGCTATCACTGGCTCTTTCAGCCTCCAGGCATAAGAAGGCCACTGTTCCTCTAACCACATCTGACCACCTTTCATCCACATACACACAGAGACACACAGACCCACACACATATGGACAGTATTTCTTCTTTCTTCTTTCTTCCTTATCTGGCATTTTTGTACATATAATTTTTTCATTCACGTGAACCTTCTTGTCATCTCTCCTCACTCCAAAGCACAAAAGAACAGTGCTATTAAAGTACAATGCTTATGAAAAGATTTAGATCTTACATATTAAACAGCAAAATATCTCGTTTCGGTCCTTCAGTTACAAACAAATGAATAGAAAAATGATATAAACAGAGAATAATGCAACAAATAAACTTGAGGTTATGAAACTATGAAACTATAAAAAGGTCCTGGTTTTGCAAAAGACAAAATAATATGGGCAAAAGAAGAACTTAAATAAACCTAGCTTTATGGGGATCCCTTGATTTTAAGTGACCAAAAAAGAACCAAAAGGCCCTATCTCCTCGAATAGTCAGTGAAGCCGAGGTAAAGCAAGCAACAAACAAACAAAAGAAGCTAATCAGGACAAACAATGCTAGTATATATAATGTAATCTAAAGAAAATGTGAAAGGACCAAAGAACAGAATCCATTCCTCCGGGCCAGAGAAAGCACAGTGATGGTACTCACAAGTATAGAAACACAGACATGAACGCATTATCTGTGTGTGTGTGTGTGTACAGGAGATGATGGGTGATGAAGGGGCTCCATGCTCCATAGGGGGGCAAATGGAACATATGGAGCACCAGACATCTCCTACACACACAAACACAAGCATGTGCGCGTGCACACACACACACCCACACACACACACACACACACACACACACACACACACACACACACATAAGCGCACTGGTATTTTTTATTTTATTTATTAATTTGAAAGAAAAAAAGGAATGTTTATTTCCCCCCTTCTCACTGCATCTGAATAATAGAGCATCTGCTTCTGGTTGATGTGCAACAGAAGAAAGAGGAAATAGTTCTTATGAGCTTGAGTTCATCAGTATACATTCATGGAACAAACCCATTGCTTAGAAAGATAGGAATACTTTTAAAACTTTCACAATTTGTCAAAAGTTGCATCTCAAAAAAACCCCAAGCAAAAATTTTACACTCAACCATTGGTGACACAGGCTTGATTCCACCTGAGGTTGGGGCAAACTTTATACTACGCTGAACAAAAATATAAACACAACACTTTTGTTTTTGCTCCCATTTTTCATGAGCTTAACTCAAAGATCTAAGACTTTTTCTATGTACACAAAAGGCCTATTTCTCTCAAATATTGTTCACAAATTTGTCTAAATCTGTGTTAGTGAGCACTTCTCCTTTGCCGAGATAATCCATCCACCTCACAGGTGTGGCAATATCAAGATGCTGATTAGACAGCATGATTATTGCACAGGTGTGCCTTAGGCTGGCCACAATAAAAGGCCACTCTAAAATGTGCAGTTTTACTGTATTGGGGGGGTCCGGGGGGGGGGGGGGCAGAAAACCAATCAGTATCTGGCCTCACACAGTGCAACACATCTCCTTCGCGTAGAGTTGATCAGGTTGTTGATTGTGGCCTGTGGAATGTTGGTCCACTCCTCTTCAATGGCTGTGCCAAGCTGCTGGATATTAGCAGGAACTGGAACATGCTGTCGTATACACCGATCCAGAGCATCCCAAACATGCTCAATGGGTGACATGTCCGGTGAGTATGCTGGCTATGCAAGAACTGGGATGTTTTCAGCTTCCAGGAATTGTGTACAGATCCTTGCAACATGGGGCCATGCATGATCATGCTGCAACATGAGGTGATGGTCGTGGATAAATGGCACAACAATGGGCCTCAGGATCTCGTCACGGTATCTCTGTGCATTCAAAATGCCATCAATAAAATGCACCTGTGTTCGTTGTCCATAAAATACGCCTGCCCATACCATAACCCCACCGCCACCATGGGCCACTCGATTCACAAGGTTGACATCAGCAAACCGCTCACCTACACGACGCCATACACTCTGTCTGCCATCTGCCCTGTACATTGAAAACCGGGATTCGTCCGTGAACAGAATACCTCTCCAAAGTGCCAGACGCCATCGAATGTGAGCATTTTCCCACTCAAGTCGGTTACGATGACAAACTGCAGTCAGGTCGAGACCCCGATGAGAACGACGAGCATGCAGATGAGCTTCCCTGAGACTGTTTCTGACAGTTTGTGCAGAAATTCTTTGGTTATGCAAACCGATTGTTGCAGCTGCTGTCTGGGTGGCTGGTCTCAGACGATCTTGGAGGTGAAGATGCTGGATGTGGAGGTCCTGGGCTGGTGTGGTTACACGTGGTCTGCGGTTGTGAGGCCGGTTGGATGTACTGCCAAATTCTCTGAAATGCCTTTGGAGACGGCTTATGGTAGAGAAATTAACATTCAATTCACGGGGAACAGCTCTGGTGGACATTCCTGCAGTCAGCATGCCAATTGCACGCTCCCTCGAAACTTGTGACATCTGTGGCATTGTGCTGTGTGATAAAACTGCACATTTTAGAGTGGCCTTTTATTGTGGCCAGCCTAAGGCACACCTGTGCAATAATCATGCTGTCTAATCAGCATCTTGATATTGCCACACCTGAGAGGTGGATGGATTACCTCGGCAAAGGAGAAATGCTCACTAACACAGATTTAGACACATTTGTGAACAATATTTGAGAGAAATAGGCCTTTTGTGTACATAGAAAAAGTCTTAGACCTTTGAGTTCAGCTCATGAAAAATGGGAGCAAAAACAAGTGTTGCGTTTATATTTTTGTTCAGTGTTTTAATACACAAGCTTTTAACATCAATGCACTCTACGACTTTGTCTTAGTTGTGTAAGTTAAATCAGCAAAGCATTTATCTTCAAAAGTAGAGAGACGCACAAAGCTGAAGATCTATAAGATGGTTTAAAAGTCATAAGTGAATTGAATTTTCTTAATTATGATAAGAGTATTAAAAGTGGGGTGTTTTTTGGTGAATTACCCTATGATGCACAATGGGGTCAGAGAGTAATCCCTTACCTCTTAAGACAATCGTAGTTTTAATTTCCTAATTGATAGAGAAATGGATTGAGGGATAGACAGAGGGCAGAGATGAAAGAGAGAAACGGGTATAACTCTCTCTTATCCCTTGTCTGTCTCTGATAATAGCCTAGTACTTTGTTTCTTTTCCCCCCTCATTTCCCCTGCCTCATATGAGTGTTCAAAATCTTTGGATTTGGGGCACTGCATTGTGCAATAGCAGTTAGCTGTCCTACTTAGTGGAGTCAAGCCCCTTATAAATCACCCCAAAATCTCAGAAGAAAACTTCTAAAATGCTCAAACTTGCCCTTGGTTTGATATCCACAGTTGTGGAAAAAATGACGAAAAATTGAATAGAATAGAAATAGAACTTTTAGCTTGGTAAGATCGTTCATGATGCACAAATGATATGCATGATTTGCCCCATTCACCACAAGGCTAAAGATTCACATTATGTATTTGATTTCAGAAGTCCATAAAGGAATGAGAAAAGGCACCACATAACTGGAGCTTAAAAATATCTAAATATAAGTATACAATTATGTATTTTGAGTGGGGCACATTTGTATCCTCTTATCAACATGGGAATAGGGCTCTCTGCATCAGCTGTGTGCTTGGCCAGCAAGTGGTATTTAAGACTCGACGTACTCCGGTGGTAACTCATTCACATTTCACATCAACAGAAAATACACAAAACTTTTGTCTTGTCCAAAGAACCATCTAGCAGGGCTTTGAGGCTGAACTTGCCATTTAAAAGACCATTTTCTTTATCCATTTCTACTCACAGAGGTTTGTTTCTGCTTGCTATCCACAACATTACGGCTTCCTGATTTCCCAAACTACAGGGTGGGCGAAGGGGCATAAATGTGTGCGTTAATTGCGCGTCAAAATAAAAAATGCCGTTAAAGGGAATGTGCGTTAACGCATTATTATCATGTTAACTTTGACACACCTAATTTTGAGTGGATTTTTCTTTTTTTGCATTTACCTTTTTTACATCAGAAACGTTGATCCCTTAGCCATATTGTTTATTATTGCTATTTGTTTAACTTTAATCACATTTTTAAAATGTTTTTTAGTTTCACATTCAGCATTCTACCTATTTTTCTTGGTGTTTCTGTTATTTTACTGTTAGCTTAGGATACAGAAGCAGACACAGAAGCTTCACCTCCCCTTGTTTGTATGTCCATGCTTGTGATAAAGCATGTGTTGCTGTAAGTGTTGTTGATCTGTGTGAGGTGTGGATACTTCACATCAAACACACTCCAGCACCTGTACACACAATCAGCCGCCTCCTCACAGCCACAGGTGTACTGTAAGAACACACTCTGTTACACACACCTCTCACGCCTTTAAAACCCCCAGTTCAATTAACAGGCAGACACATGCACACGTTCAAGCACACTCAAACCCATCCATCCATCCACCAACCAATCACGTCATAAACAAATTACAGCATAAACACACACACTCAAAATAAAAATTAATTCCTGTTGCAGACACGTCTCTATTCAATCAAGATACACTTCTTTTGATCTCAGTATTGGATATCAGCGACACACACCTGATGCTAGCAGCTCTAGTGGCCTCAGCTTTTAGAGCATTGTGTTGCAGACAATGCAGCTAAAAGCTAGCATCATCTGGCTAGAAGTAACAACAGTTTTCAGGCAATAGTGATATTTTTAAAGGTGCACCAGAGAGGGTACTGCAAAATTCAATTATAGCATTGTATTTTATATATGTGTATTTTTGTGTGATAATGTTGCTGTGTGTTTTCAAGAACATGTTAAGTGTGTACGTGTTTTTTTTGGCCAAGGTGTAAGCAAATGCCATACACCTTATGCATCTATGTTAGGAAAATCTTTCTCCTTGTTTGAGAGTTCATATTATATATATATTATTATTATATTATATATATATATTAAAAATATATGTTCACTAAAAGTTCTTGTCTCAAGCTGATGCAGAGTAATATTTAAAAGACAAGCATGTATTTTATGTATTGCAATGTCCTCCTCACTGGTCTTCATAAAATGTCTGTAGGCAAGTACAAAATGCTTGAGTCTAACTAGAAAAATTTAAATTCATGATAGGTCTTTGCTTTGAATTACAAAAAAATGAATGAACCTAATTCTTTTCTAAATAACCTTCAACAGTATACACTTGTTTTCTTATTGGCAATAGTAAGTTCATCTAGCAGAGGAAAGGCTAACTTAAAACATCATTATTCTACAGGAGATTGTATTCCTTTGGTTTGGTTGAATTTAAATCAATCAATTTTTGTCAACACAGTGGCATATCATAAAACAGGAAGGAAAAAACTGTTGAACTCAGCAGTAGCTTATTTATGTATGTATGATTTTCAGAATAAACTTCGGTTCAGTTTCCATTCTCCATTCAAAAAAGTTACGAGGATGACCAAAGAGTACATTACTAAGACCCTTTTATATTTTTATCATATATTTTATTTTAATATTTCTATATGCGATGAGTGTGCCACAGTAATTGACATGGTGTTTGAATTGTCTCTGTGTCTGCAGGGGTTCTCTCCGGGTCCTTCTCCCACAATCCAAAAATGTGAAGGTTTGGTTAAATATTGACTCTAAACTTTCTGTAGTTGTGAATAGGTGTGAATGGCTGTCTGTTCTTATGTGTCATCCCTTTGATTGTCTGGCCACCATCCACAGTGTACCTCACCTCTTGCCTATTGTCAGATGGGAACAGCCATCCAAGGATATGCTGTATACATAATAGATGGATGGATATTGGCGATTAATTTTTGTGTCTGTAGGAATGAGAGCATTTTGTTCTGAAAAAATTAAATTTGTGGCTGTCTCATTGGCAGGAAAATGACATTTTTGATTGTAGCACGTGTTTTGTGTCTCTCCACATGAATATACAGCACCTGATTTTGCATATGTAAGGTAAAGTGCCAAAGCTCAAACGCCTGTATTCAGTCCTTAAAAAAGACATTTCCTTTTCCCTCTGGAGGCGGTGTGGTGGGTAGCTTGAGGTAATAAATTGTGTGTGTGTGTGTGTGTGTGTGTGTGTGTGTGTGTGTGTGTGTGTGTGCGCATGTGTATGTGTGCACACTTAAGTTTATGCATGCCAAATCAATTGTGTGCAGATGCAGCTCTGGGTTCATCTGAATGGGGATTCATTGGGTAGCCATTTCAGAATTAAATGCTTTTGGTCAGACAGATTGCTTTACGTCTCTGTCATGTTGCTGTGAATGGGATGTAGCTTTTGATACATATGAGGACTGACAGAAGAACCCCCTAACACACAAGCACAAACACTGCTTAACTCATTCTCACCCTTTCCCCCTCCATCCTGTCCTCAAGCTTTACTCCTTATGCACCTCTGTATATACCGATATATTAGAAATATTTAAATGTATTTCATCTTCATGAAATACTTTACAACAGACTTGTGTTTTAAAAATGCAACAGAGGGACTAAAGAATTCAATGAAGTTTGCTGGTACATAAAAAAGAAAAACACTTTTCTCCAGTCCCCTGTAATTTATGCACTGCCTTCTTTTGATTACCTGTTATTTGGTTAAATGGTCCTTGTGGTAAATTTAAAAAAAACATTCAACATCTTTGTTTTAATTTGTTTTCTTTGTTTCTTCCATTTTGGCATACTTTTATTCATATTCAACATCGATTTCAAACATTTTCTATTTTTTACTCTTTTCAAAGTTTCCAGCTTTGCTCCAGCTTCGAACAGTGTGATACTGTCCACACAGACACAGACACACAGACACACACACACACACGCACACACACACACGCACACGCACACGCACGCATGCATGCACACACACACACACACACACACACACACACACACACACACACACACGCATGCGCATGCACAGACACAACTTTGAGTCAGGAACTAAACATGTGATCTACAGCTGGTCCTTTCAAATATCCTGCACACATTTCCTTTTCCAAAAACAACTTATTGAGAGTTGGTTTAAGAACAATATGCAAGGCATCCAGATTTCCATAAAGGATGGCTTCTGTGCATGCATGCATGTGTGTGTGTGTGTGTGTGTGTGTGTGTGTGTGTGTGTGTGTGCCAGTCATAGCTAAACACAATCAGTCCTGTCAGACTGTGAATTTCCTGCTTTGTGACAATCTGCATCTGCCTTTGTAGTACAAGTCATCTGTCTGCCACACACACACATGCCTTCATTTCCTGGAAGAAAAATCCTCCTCAACTGTAGGGAGACTGATCTCAGAGTTAGTTTTAGGACATAACTTCATTCACTGTAGAAGGATGAAGCTCCAGAGACAAAAATCAAGTCTGCAGTTGGTGCTAGTTTGTCTTAAATAGTTTTATGCCTGGACAGCAGCCCTGTTCGGATACTATTCTATTTTGTGAATTTTTTTTTCCTGAGTTTCTAGTTCATAGTTCCTAGTTCATAGTCTCTGGGCATTTGTGTGTCAGTAGGCCTGATATACTGGTTCTCATTCGCCTCTGATGATAGGATTGCTTACTCGATGAGCACATGAAAGCCACAGAGAGGTAATGGAACCTCTGTTGAGATGAGCCAGCCAATCTGCGGCTCACCAAAATACGTTTCACTCAAACACACACACACGAACACACTCAGACACACACACACAACTACCCAATACATTTGCATCTTGAGTGCTGTGGCATCTAGCTAGCTACTGAGACAATTCCAGTTACCAATCAAATGAAGGCAATGTTTGTGTAAGCCCTGGAGAGACAAAAGGCAGAGTGAGTGTTTCTTAGGAATATGCAAATACTGCTCTGCATGGGAAATCTATCTTGAAATGAGCTTTCTATTTGGTAAGCTTAAATCAAGAATCACTTTGGCACACTTATGTGAACTGAAAATGCTTCTGCTGATGTTTACATGTGTAACGTGGCCTTCGGGGCTAAAAGATGTTTGATATGATCATAAAAATAACATTACGTCATATATTTACCCTGATTGGTTGTAGCTTCCAAAGGCATTTTGATCTGCACCCACTAATGCTCCTTGGAATTTGAAAATGTTCTGAGAAGTTTCAGACTTATTTGCATTTTACAGTTTTTTTCAATTGTTTACACGCAACAGGGCTCCTTTTTTCAAATATTCACACAATTATCCGAACACCACACTCAATTTGCATAACTCCTAGATTGTTTGCAAAATGACACACTTCAGTCAAAACTTATACACTTCAGTCAAAACATATACACATATTTTAAAAACATACACATATTTATAAAAATACTGTTTTGTTTTCATCTCACTAACACAGTCTTCAAATGATCAGACACTATTGCAGTCAGTTACACACTGTGATCAAAACAAAACACATTTGTAAAAACCCCTATTTTAAGAAATAGCACGTGCTAGACTTTTTTGCCAGACATTTTTATGTAAGGGATAATTTAGATGACAAAAAAATATTGACAAACCCACAACATTCTTCATGATTACTTTGAGGTATACAGAGAAAGTACACAAATACTATAAACTTACCAAGCACTGCACAACACTGATGCTGCAGACTGAAAATATTTATTTCTTACCATACTCAGTTACAGTAACAAATCAATCAACAATGAAAATCAGAAGAAAATAGTAGTTTTTCTTACTACTGTAAAGTGTAGACAAATAAAAATCTGTAGACAAATAAAAAATACTGCATGAAGTACATACACTTACAGCAACTCTGAAGAAAAAAGCAACAACATCAAGAACAAGAACAATACTGTAACTCTAATCATTATCTCTCCGTCTGGCTGGATGAGGCCATAGGATTTCATCCACATCACAGGCTGTCTTCATTGGCAAGGCACCATTGGAAGAATCGCCCTGTGTGACGAATCCACCCCTGCACAGAAACTGATTCGATAAGATCACAGGCCAGCTCCATGGCCTGAATGAGGGGCAAACGGTCGTAGGGCCGAAGGTCGTATACCTTCCAACGCCATGCAGAAAAAAACTCCTCTATTGGGTTAAGGAAAGGGGAGTATGGTGGACGGTATAAGACTGCAAATTCAGGGTGCTGATGGAACCAATTCTGGACCAGAGCAGATCTATGGAAAGATACATTGTCCCAAACGACAATGTACTGCATGTGGTCCACTTGGTTTAATGCTGTGACTCTCTCTGAATTTCTGTCAAATGGTACTCAATACAGTTCCTTCATGTGTACTTGATTTTTTTTGAGGATTCGACCTAATGTTGACAGAGAGACTTGATGGATGTTATTGAAAATATTGTGATCATTGATGACATTGGTTTGGATTTCTGGATACAATTGTTGGCCAAAACCATGTTTACAATGGCTGTCTCTTGTGCCCGAGTGAACATGGGGCCCCTTCCACCTTGGTGTCCTCGACCCTCAATCCTATGTAGACAAAAAACACGTCACAGGAAAGGATATCAAAAGTGATGGCAAGTACATTAAGCTGCAGTTTCAATGTACTGTGTAGTTAGTTTACCTGTTTTCTCGATGAAATGTTCGAATTACTGTCGCTACAGTATTTCTGCTGAGATGTGGCTGAACTCTTAGTCCAGCTTCCCTCAGAGTCAGTCCATGGTTGATAACGTGGTCAATAAGTGTTGCACGGATTTCTTGAGTTAAATTTGGTCCGCGTCTTCTTTGTTCAGGTTCTATCACTTCTTCAGGTCCCTCTCTACCTCTTCCTCTACCTAGGCCTCTTCCTCTACCTCCTTCTTCTCCTCTTTGAGCTCCCCCTCTCATTCTCACTCTTCTTCTTCTAACTCCTTCCATTTTTGTTGAAGACAGGTGAACTCACCTGCTGCCTTCTCATTACAAAGCCTGGGCTTTGTAATGAGAAGGAAGTAACCTCACAATCCTTATCTGTGTCTAAGGTGTGAAAATGCGTGTAGAGTTTTGCAAATCACTGTGTGTAATGTTTTTCAAAAAATGTGAAGCTGAGTCTGTGCTTATTGTTGGGTAACTCTGGACAGGTGTTTTGCTTCTTGAGTGTAAAGATCTGTTAATTGTGTGAAAATTTTCATTTTAGTGTGTAAACAACTGTACAAAACTGTAAAAGGATATACAGTGAGAGACTTTGGAGAGATGTGGTGTGTTGCTTCAATAAACCCCCTTTTTGCAAATATCAACATGAATTTAAAACAGTTAAACGTCATTGAGAATATGATTTATTTCTAAATCTCCGCTCTTAAGCTCATTCAGAATCAACATGATACTCAGCACTATAATTCTGTCATACTGCTTTGTTTCAAGAGACAAAGTTATTACAACAATTCTGTTTGTGGTGGAGCCCTCTATAGTTGCCAGTATTGACACTTTCTGACCTAAGATAAAAGAGTGTGTGTATGTCTGTGTGTGAGTGTATCTGATACATTAGAGTTTATGGTACTTGTACTCTTGTATGGACAAGGACTAATGTGTTCATACAATTATGAATGTGCATAGAAACAGGACTGTGCAAGCATATATATTGTTGTATATTGTTGAGCTAGATAGTGTGTCTTCACTCTGCACAATATGGATCATAAAGCACACCCAAAAGGCAGAGAGGGTCGATGGAAAGGGGCGACAGCCTTCTGTGTAAAACTTACAGCTCTCGAATAACAGAGAGACAAGCAAGGGTTGGAGAAAACACACTGCAGTAGATCACATGCAGATGCCCTCGTCTGCTTACTGTAGCAACACTTTATCCCTTGAATCCCTCCTCGTAAAAGTTACTTATGGCTGTTTTTAATTCCTATCGGTGGAAAAAGACCCTGGCCGATAGTTAACTAACTAATGGGATAAAGGGGCAGGCCAGAGATTAGTCTGTTCTGATGTAGCAACGATGAGACCTCACAGCAGCATCGTAAAACTAGACCGTAATATACTGTGTAAGAGTCTAAAATATAATCAATCAAGCCATGGAAATTCTGACGCTTTTAGAGCATATTTGTCCTTTCAATTTTTCAACCTTCAGGGTCACTGTAGCATCATGTTAGTGTAAGGATCCAGTAACCTTAATGCAGCTTGTTTTTAACAAGCTTGAGACCCAAGTGTTTTTGTTTTACAGAAGATATTTAACAAGTCACAGTACAAATAGCACAAGTGTAAATAATGAAGACAATGATGGCTGGATTACATTAGGCTGCTTTTGATTCAGGGCTCATGCACTGTGAATAATAGCTTTCACTGACTGGAATCCTGACATCCTAATAATCAGTAATTGTAGCTTAAAGGATAAAGCAACAGGGTAAAGCAAAGAGTAAACTTTACACACAGCATCCATAATTGGTTTGATATCTAGATCTTTTTTTTTTTGGAAAGGAAAGATTGCAGAAATACCAGAGGAATGCATGGAAGGAGGGAGTGCAGAAGAAATAGCAACACAGAAGTAAGCATACAGGGGGAAAATGGAAAAACAGAAGAATAAAGAAAAAGACTTGAATGCCAACTTCCTATTTAAATGATTAAAATGCATTGGTTCCCCACCTCTATCATCCCTTTACCCCCTCCTTCCATCCCTCTATCCATCCATCCATCCATCCATCCATCCATCTATCTATCCAACCCCTCCTCCCCCCAATGCTGAAGCAATCTGGCAGCAGTCATAGCCTTTTCTCCCTGCAAAATTAATTTGACAGGTTTGCATTAAGGCACCTGATCAATACCCACTTACAGCCGTGAGGGCTAAAGCCAAGAAAAATAACGCAGCAGCCTCGCCTCCTCTCCCTCTTTGCCAGATGAGAAAAAATGAATCTTGGACACTTTTTTTCACCCCCACTCAAAGGCTTGGCGGTCCTAAGCCCTGCTCTCTATCAGACATACCAACACACAAAACATAAACACCCACATAGACACATGAAAGCACACAAATGAACATAGACGCACATGTATAGACACACAAGCAGCTCCAAGCGTCTCTATCACCAGGCTGACCTCCTGCCATTGATTGGTAGCCGTTAAGTTGACAGAGGGCCTGGGAGGTGTGTGTGTGTGCGTGTGTGTGTGTGTGTGTGTGTGCGTGAGTGCGTGTGTGTGTGTGTGTGTGTGTGTGTGTGTGTGTGTGTGTTTGTTTAAGTTTGGGCATTTATACACTTGAACAATCAACTATTTAAGTAAACAAACTTACTCTGTGTATCTAAAATAGATGATGAGAAATAATGAATAAAACACAAGATGATGAGAAATAATGAATAAAACACAAAAATACGAGAAATAGAGAAAACAAATACGCTGAGCATAGTCAACATTCAGTGGTTCCTAACACCAAGAATCCATTTTCATCAACTCAATCAATTAATTCATTTCTATACATTCACAATTAGAACACTTTCCTCTCTCCCCCTGTCAACTTCTTATAAGTTTCAGTTCAAGGGACTTTAAGGTTTTTGCTCAAGGGTACCTTGTCAGGAATTCACATTTGTACCCTGACAGCCCAGACAGATTTGCAGATAATCAACTTCAATGCTTTCCTATAGTTGATATTATATTTATAGCAGAGAATCAAACTGACTTATATTTTCTCTTGGTTTTCAAAAATAGATTTCACTCATAATCAGTTTTCTCAAACACTAGATAAAGTTTTCACATGTGCATGGTAAACTGGTATTATTCATTAAAAAGAGATTCTATCCCCATTCACACTAATGTTAGTTTGCACAGACATTTAAAAACTACTACATTTTTCAGTAATTTTTACCACCATATTTAGGTAATCTAGCTGAGTTTCACAAACTGCAAAGTGGTTTATAATGAAAACACAAAAGGCTAACACATTGGGGCCTTCGAAATAGTAAATCAATAAATTTTATTTAAGTTAATGTTTATTTTATTACTTAACAACAACAAGTTATTAGTGAGATTCTATGTAATTAAAACGAATTAATGAGTGTCATGGCAATGTTAACAGCAGACTCTGTACCGGGACAAGAGCTACATTCCACTCCACTTATCCCTTCGTTCCTCCTCATCCATCTGTCACTGAGTCTTCCAGGGCTATCCCATCTCATCCAGGCAGAAATCAATACCTGGCCCCTGAGACAGGCCCTCAATAAACAGTTGAGGGAGAAACATGGGCAAGCCTCTACAGCTAAAGCTCCCCCCTCACCTCCCATTCCCTGCACAACACAAAGTAAATGAACTCACTACTTTTCCTCTAACTTCATCCAACCAACAGTGGAGACCTCCATCTGGTGTTTCAGCCCTCAAGGTCGCTGTGATGTTCCAATCCTGGCTGTGATTTACTCAAATGAACCTTCATCCTCTTGTACCACGTTTGCAGACTCATAGGCGTATGCAGGAATGTGTGCATTGTTACAACATGGGTTGTGACCATTTTTTGGTTGGCTATACTTAGCAAAAACTCATAATATTTTACAAATTTCCATTCTACAAAATGTCCAAAAGAGATTCCTCAATAAGCATCCATTGCCGTCGTTTTTTGATTATCAAACACTCTGTATATGCTAAATGCACTTGACGAGCGACTACCCTTACTAGCTAAAAATACTTGGCAATGAAAAAAAACGAATACAACTCAAGGCAGAAGATGCAGAAAAAGAGTTCATGCATTTGTTTCTTCTCTCCTTGATTAAAGAAATTCCTAGTTTTGAGCCTGTCCTAAAAACGTCTCTGAAGACTGTCCGACTTGTCCAAAATGCTGCTTCGCTTGTAAAGCACACCCAAAACCTAGAAAAAAAGATCATATGTTTCCCATATTAGCTTCTCTGTATTGGCTTCCTGTAAAATCAAGTATAGAATTTAAAATCTTTCTTGACACCTTCAAATCTCTTAATGGACAGGGACTCCACTAACATGGACCCCAAAGCTGACTTATATTCATTCAATGTCTGCCATCTTTTGGGCCTAAAAGAAATAATGTTGATTAAAAAATTTTTTTAAATCACTTTGCCACGAAACAGTCATTAACGAACCATGCCGCTCATCTTTGGGACACTGGGAGGCCTAAATGCCCCAAATAGCTTTGTCGTAGAACAGACCTGTATATTTCCCCATCCACTAACAAATTCACTCCAGGAAAAGATGAACACATATAAGACTGCTTTGTTTGGCCGTTAGTCTTTAAAAGATTCTTAAGCTGCTTATCAAAATTAAATCAATTAAATCAAAATCTAATATCTTCAAACCGATCGCTAATGTGAGTGTATGTGTGTTTCCACTCTTCCTCACTTGTTTGCTCGTCTGTGAATTACTGTATGTGTGCCTGCACATGTTTTCCTTGTTTTTCATCTCATATAGGTGAGAGAGGGAGTTAAAAAAGAAAAGACAGCAATGGGATTTTGCTTGAGAGAGCCGAGGCTCGGGTACGCTGAGCTGCCGGGATGCAATTTCACTGCTACGTTGCCACTTTCAGGCCTATTCATCCCACCCTGCTGAGCCCCATTAGAGAAGACAGGCAGGTGAACAAGTGCACATGGAAAACAAGTTCCTCTAGGCGCTGCAGAAGCACCAGCCGACCCCCCCCCAACCCTGCTCCTCCACCAATTTACACACTGAGCACAGACCTCCTTAGCCAGATGTAAATTGGAACAGACATCAATAAATAATTTAGAGGACTTGAGACTTTTAAGTAGGAATCTATGCAGTGTGAAACCCTGTTTAATCGAGTAACTTCTGATGGCATATCAATCAAAGTGGGTTAAAAGCTGCTTACATTGGCAGAAAAAGGAGAAGCATGATTTCCTTTGCTTTATTCTATCACTCTCTCTCCTACCCTCTCTCTTCATCACTATTTGTCTAGCTGATGGGATATTAGGTGACATTTGTACTCATCAATTGACCAAATCTACTGGGTCAGAAGAGAGATACAAGGACAAGTAAAGGAGAGGAACACAAAAATTCTGCAGTGATGCAGCAAATGGTATAAATAATAATATTAATAATAAGAAGAACAATAATAATAATAATAAGGCCAATTAAGAGGCACAGTTAATGTGAAAAATGTATTTGAAGATGGATTTCCAATAAACCATTTCTTTCAACTTGCCAGATACATGAGTAGAGTAAAGGACAAAATAAATGAAATGAAATGTCAGAAGAGGGTGTTACTATGAATTCTCACAGGTGCAAAGATGCACTGATAACATAATACAAATGAGGCCCGTGTGCAGAATGCAGTGTCAGTCTTGGGCACAGATGGAGTGATTTGAGCAATACTTCCTCATTTTGTCACACTTCATGTTGCACCTCACTGTTCATTTCACGATTCACATATTCAAATGTTTTACATTTTGATAGCTATAACCCCCTTGATAGATCAAACCTTTCTCCTCAAAGGAAAAAATAAAATATATGTATATTATGTAGACATATTTTAGCAATTGTTTTACCAGAGCTGATGATTTTTTTACTGCAAAAACATGGTCCAATTATAATTATATTGGAGTCTTGGCCAGACAAGCATAGATGCACATACAGTCCTGGAAGTCAGAATGAAGGTGTGTCTGCAGTATAAAGCACACACACTATGCTCAATTCTCTAGTGTCATCAGCGCATGTGTACATACCCTCGTCTGAATACAATACTGAAGAGCTAATAGCCTCAGAGGCTCCCAGTCTCCCTCTGATCTCCATAATATCCCTACACACACAGACACACACGCACATACATACATATACTGAGAGAGAGAGAAAGTGCAAATTTCCTGCAAAAATCCTGTACCTGCCTATCTGTAGGGAATACGCTAGGCCGGTTTACATTCAACATTCAGAGGACAAACATGATCACTTAGAGACACATTCAGAGACTGAACATGTATATATAGTGCACAGATACACATCCTATAGGCACAAGCAAGAATCAATTTTCACACACACACACACACACACACACACACACACACACACACACACACACACACACACACATACACATACACACACAAACTTATGTACATACACTTGAGTAAAATAATTTACTTTCTACTGTTTTAGAGATAAAACAGGTTTACAGTTTTTTACAGTTGGTTACACACTAAAATGAAAATTTCCACACAATTAACAGATCTTTACACGCAAGAAGCAAAACACCTGTCCAGAGTTGCACAACAATAAGCACAGACTCAGCTTCACATTTTTTGCAAAACATTACACACAGTTATTTGCAAAACTCTACACGCATTTTCACACCTTAGACACAGATAAGGATTGTGAGGTTACTTCCTTCTCATTACAAAGCCTGGCTTGCCAATGACCACACTAATGAACGAATTGGATAATCACATCCACCAGGTGTGGAAGCACACATGTGCTTAATTGAAAATAAAGCACTCAGGTAGGTGCTATAAAAGGCAACAGGTGAGTTCACCTGTCTTCAACAAAAATGGAAGGAGTTAGAAGAAGAAGAGTGAGAATGAGAGGGGGAGCTCAAAGAGGAGAAGAAGTAGGTAGAGGAAGAGGCCTAGGTAGAGGAAGAGGTAGAGAGGGACCTGAAGAAGTGATAGAACCTGAACAAAGAAGACGATGACCAAGTTTTTCTTCAGAGTTGCTGTAAGTGTATGCAGTAAATTTTATTTGTCTACACTTTACAGTAGTAAGAAAAACTACTAATTTGTTCAGATTTTCATTGATTGATATGTTACTGTAACTGAGTATGGTAAGAAATACATATTTTCAGTCTGCAGCATCAGTGTTGTGCAGTGCTTGGTAAGTTTATAGTATTTGTGTACTTTCTCTGTATACCTCAAAGTAATCATGAAGAATGTTGTGGGCTTGTCAATATCTTTTTGTCATCTAAATTATCCCTTACATAAAAATGTCTGGCAAAAAAGTCTAGCACATGCTATTTCCTAAAATAGGGGTTTTTACAAATGTGTTTTGTATTGATCACAGTAGTGTGTAACTGACTGCAAGAGTGTCTGATCATTTGAAGACTGTGTTAGTGAGATGAAAACAAAACAGTATTTTTATAAATATGTGTATATGTTTTGACTGAAGTGTATATGTTTTGACTGAAGTGTGTCATTTTGCAAACAATCTAGGAGTTATGCAAATTGAGTGTGGTGTTTGGATAATTGTGTGAATGTTTTAAAAAATTGCGTGTAAACAACTGAAAAAAACTGTAAAAGCTTATATGCTGAAAAACCATGCACATACATTCATATAGTAAACATTGTACTAGAAATGGTAAAAACACATATGAATCAAAATAACATGGCCAGTGTGTTAAAATGATATGAATTTGCTCATGTATGATTATTTCCTAAACTGTTTCAGTCATTTTCCTGCATAATTAAAGTTTTTGAGACTTGGTGATTAAAGGACATGGGGACATGTAAAATTCTTGAAACAGTTGTGAACTAATTCTAAAGAGAGTAACACAGTTGTTACTCAACATGAGTACATAACAAGAGAGGAAACGCATTTCTGTTTTTGTGTCATGTTTACATGTGTAGCCGTGTTGTTGTCAGGCCTTCCACAACCAATAAATAAGAGGCTAAGTGAATTCTACCTCAGTCTGTTCTGATCTGATAATCACCTTAGGGATTTATGTGTGTGTTGGGGTGTCTGTGAAATCATACATTTGTATGTGTGTGTGTGTGTGTTTGTGTTAGATGCTGTTTCATTTACAGCAGTGAGAAGAGCTACCATTACTTCTATTTTCACAACACAAGCACACACACAGTACAGAGATGTTTTCAGACGTACCAACACATGAATGCACATAAAATAAAGCCACTGGAGTGCTTACGGCAAATAATTGTAAAATATCCCTTGTGTAATATATAGAGAGCAGATTTAATTTAACAGTTACTATGAAATCATCCGTTCCTGTGCAACAACAATTACAATTTCTCAAGGTAAAAACACAACTGAGGCAAAGTAATGGCAGAAACATTAGATAAGTCGCTTCTTAAAATCACATAACCTAAAATCCATAATAAATGGTTGAGAATAAATTACAATTGATCTACTTCTCATCTAAAAATGTTAAGCATCTATTCTAGAGATCTTTAGTAAGCCATCCAAATTATTGATATTTATCAGTTGGGAAATTTAGTTTTTTTTTCCCATGAATATTAAACATATCTAAGGTACAACAAAAACCAACAGAATTGTATTTTAAGTCACTGCAATTTAAAGTTTTGCAACTCTAAAGCATGGAAGACAAAATTAAAAAAAGAAATCCAAGAAACAATATTTGAAGAACAATATGAGAATACATTTTAAGAAGAGACAATAATGATCAGTAGCATATACAATCTATACACACAAACTGTCTTCCAGCCAAAGGAAAATAACCTGCTGTGAAGCAATGTGGTTTAGATCGGCAGTGTTGACACTTTTCACATCAGACCCGTTTAAATGCATTGTGTTGATGACAAGTAGACACATACACAAAAATGCAGAGACAATAGAGGTCTCTGGCATTTAACAACAATCAATTTAATGCCACAACTACACTGTTTCCACTTGCTTAAACAGAGAATAAGAGGCGGGCGAGTCTTGTGACTCTTCAGTGTCACCAAGCTGACCCCCAACCTTGACCTCTGGCCTTTCGAGATCGTGGTCAAGGGTTCAATTGAGGGACGGGAGAAGACAAAGGGAGAGTTTGTGACAGATGATGAGGAATGATAGATATGTTCTGATGGACATGGCAGCTTCAGGATAATAATAATAAGAATTAAAGGCATTATTGATCAATGAAGTCTGACATCTACTTAGCAACATATCTATTTGTTTGTTGGGTAATACAATAAACAGTCACAAAACAGTATATTTTACAGGTCATTTTAAAAATGTAATTCAATTACAATTAAAACTGAACAATGCAATAATGTAAAAATTTGAATCATGAGTAGTTAATGATAAACATTATTTCTATTACTAGTGTTTGTCGAGGAATGAATGGACAGAAACGGGTCAAAGCAAAATGTCAGGGAGAAAAACAAAAGACTGAAAAGGCAAAAATTAAAGAAACAGAAGACGGGAGAAACATTATTGATGGTGAAGGATATTGCAATGCATCAATAAGAGTGGAGATGCAAGAGGGGAGCTGATAAATGAGGATGCAAAGGAAAAATTGTTTCCAAGCATTCACACTCACAAAATTACTGAGTTTTGAATCATTCTTTATAAGCCTTTAAATGAACAGTTGTTTTCTACGTATTTATTCTAATGGGCTCTTAAATTTAATGGTTCATTTTGTATTACAATTTTCTTTGTAGGTCCCATAAATGCACAGATTTTTTATGATCACACTAATATCAACCGTAATTTGATACTCCATAGCCATTTGCGTCCTCATTCCCTGATCCTGACGTTCAATGCTGTCATTATTTGCTTTACTAAATTGAAATACAATTATCGGAAGTGTAGCATTGATAACTTGTTCCATTTATTGGGCATGCAGCTTGCAATCAGTCATGGTCATGTAAATGCAACCTCTCATCCTCCCCAGAGGCACTCTGTTAAACATTCAAAGACTCATTTGCATAACACCACCCTTTAAACACACACCTCAGGAAACTCATGAATAAATGAGCCTATGAAAAGGATTATAATACAACTAAATAGACTATTACAACACACAACAATCCTCTTACCAAATATTACAGTAATTTCAGGAAGGAGTAGGTGTATTCATTAAGTAATAATGTTTAGAAGATTAGCAGAGAAAAAAATCCCCATTTTGCTTATTTTTGCTAGTATATTTCTAGGCCTGTCTCTGCCTTAGTGTCTGCTACAGAAAAACTCAGTGATAAATGAGTCCCACAGTGTCCGTGCTCCATCCATTTAACAGCATCCTCACATATCAGACAGATATATACACACATAGATGAGGTGTGTCTTACACCACAATAAAAACTTTCCCCTTCTCTCCTCTGTCTTTGTTTTATTGTATTGTATTATATCCAATTCCCAGAGGACTGTGGGGTAGCACCCCTCTCCCTCACATTCTCTGCCAGCAGCTCTATATGTCTGTGTGTGAGTGTCGTGTTGTCAGAGAGGTAAATGGGGAGGTAAACAGATACATCCAAGCGTAAAATCTAAAAAAACTCCCCAGTGGTCTCGGGTGGGGGTTGTTGGGAATCAAGCACGTATCAATTGAGATGCAGAGAGGAACCAAGTACTGATGAGAAGGGGGCATACTAAATAGAGACAGCATCCCCTCTATGGTGAATTCTGATGCTCTGACAACAGTAAATTACAGACCTTTTCATATTTTCCAACTTCAACCCTTTACCTACTTAATTTTTAATCTCTTTACACATTCATAACACTCCCAGCCCCTCTCTATTACACTCTAGATATTTTATTTAACTTATATTTCCGAAAGAGATGTAAAGCAGAGTGTTGCAAATTGTGTGTTTGTATTGTGTGTGCTTGTATCATTAGCACTGATAAGTTCACAAAAAAACTAGACATAGACAATATGCATATAATTGTTTATTTTCTGCATAAAAAGGAATTGGGTATGCTATGAGACAGAGACACACACATTCATGGAAGCCTAGTCCTGCTCCTTGCGGTGTAATGCTCTACTTGATTATCTCATTGTTGTCTGTAAGTACAAGCCCAGATTGAATCAGCCTGCACTCCATTGTCTCTCTGCAGCTGGTGTGTGTTTGTGTGTGTCCTTGTGTAGGACTCGTAATGAATGGCCAATCTAGTCTATCTAGAGAAAACCTTCTCATCACAGCACTCCCATAATTACTTGCTCTCTGTGAAAACTACGCACTGCTTTATTACTTTACAATGCTGTGCAGTCAAGGCTTGGGACTAGCGAGATGAGATAAATACACAGAGTGTTCTTTTATATTTGAATCATTTACGGCAACTGATCTTCACAACCATTGAAAACTCAGTGATTTACAAAAAATGTGAAGACAGATTGCCAGGAGCATAAACATAAACAACAAATATTAAAGGTACACACTTTGTTCGACTGTTAAAAAACTATAAATAATGAATATACACTGAAACAATGAAAGCATTTATAACAATGAACTGCAGGAAGTGCTGCAACAACGCTGTAACTGGCCTCATGTGCTGTATATTTTTTTCTGTTTAACTTGGTGATTTTCCAAATTGCAGGTGTTTGAGTTATGTCCACACAAGGAAATTGAGGTTGTTTCAATCAAATATAACAGTTATTTTAATTATATTTCTCTGATAGCATGCTGAATTGGTATTTACTATAGAAACCGCTTTAAATGACTGTCCTTTGGAAAATATTGACTGAACAAAATGAATTGATGGGAAGGATTTTGTAATAAAAAAAAAAATCCTAAATAAAAGTACATCATGTCTTTGTTATTGAGACAGTTAAATGGTGCAGTCCTGCTTATCATTTAGCATAATGTGTGTTCTCAGTACTCCTGCATTCTGAGCCCTCCCTCCTGCTGGGAGCCATTAGACCAAGGGACCAGCCTGAGGCCTCTGGGAGCAATGAAAGAAAAGAGCAGGTTGAATGGTAAAAAGGAGGAAGAGACACAGAGAGAAAAATTATGGAGGACACAGAAAAAGACAAGAGAGAAAAGAGGGTGAATAAAAGATACTGTAAGAGATTGTGGAAGGGGATTGAAAACCAAATGAAGGCAGGAAGAGAAAGCTCTTCTTCAGCTTTAATAAGCATAGGCAGACGCAACAGAAAAAAACTGCCTTGCCTCACCAAGATACTATACTCATATGATATAGAATGTAGTTTTTTTTAAGTAAGAGACACCTAATCCTTACATAATCTTTTGTAATGATATATGATACATTTCCATGTAAAAATATGGTTTGTTAAGCAACACTCATTATTGAAGCAGACATCATATGAGAAAACCAGTCTGCTCTTTTAAGAAAATCTATATATTTTTGGGGAAAAAGTTAGGTAAAAAAAACAGAAAACCTATGAGCCTCAGTAATACACTATCCAGAAGGAATTCATTAGGTGTACTGATATTGTCGTAACAGTAGTGATTAACACAAACCCAGACAGCCACAGAGGATGACAAATGGCACATGAGACAGAGCATGATTACAAGCGTTTATATGGACAGAGACAGTATCAGCACATAGTATGATGGATGACGCCTGGAGCACAGTCAGGGCTGGCTTATAATTAGGCCTTGATGGTATTAGTTGCATTTCCTGTTGGGTATGTCACAATAAATGTACCAGAGTTGTTAAAAAGGGACACCTTGACATTTTGAGTTTGTGTTAGTTGTTTTCACTCTGCAGGCGACCGTCAAAGCATACAGCTTACAGACTTTAATAAACTAACACAGAGGCTTGTTAGAGTTATAAATGAATATCACAGAAACTGAACAATACCTTCTAGCAAAGCTCTAAGGAACTTTGATGATGCCCTCTGAGTAATCCTGCTTCCCTTTTAATGTGATCATACAAGGCTTTAAGTCAAAGAGGACTATACTTGCCTGTGAATATGTCTGGACCATTGTAAAGGTTATCGTCATCCGAGCTCTCAATGTGTCTGTGTAAGCTGAGGTAATTATTGAGAAAGGTTACACTGTGTGACGGTAAGGTAACAGAGTGGAAGGTAATAGTGTGTACATGAGGTGGCTCAGGTGATGTGTTTGCTGGTGTGTGTTTCACCTGTCTGGCCTTGTTCCTGAGAAGCAAGCGAAAGTCAGACGTGTATGTACGAGCACTTGTGTCTTTTTTTGTTGTTGTAGAAACACAAACTAAGATGACATAATAAAGATTACTGGCAATTGTCAACTGTCTGTTTGATTTTACTGTTTTAATAAGGGTCCTTCTTACTGGCCTGCAATATCTAAACTAGAACCTCACCTGTTTTGCATCTAATGCAAGACATCTCAAATGTGTATTCTTTGCTCTGATAATTTGACAATCTGCAGTCTTATCTGAGGCCAACTGAGGCACACCTTTTACTTTCAACACATGTGCAAAACATGTTAATAGGGGATGAGGAAAAGTGACAAACAAATACATTCTAGACAGGCAATAATCATGCCACTGATTTTTTGGCAATGCAAAGATTTTCTAGTCAGTTCACGCATCTACACCTATCACATCTTGAATCGAGTTAAGACTCTGAATTCAAGATAACTCTTTAAAAAGTTGCTGCCAAGACTTCTTCACTTTAAGAGAACAAGACTCTTGCAATTCTGAAAGTTACTTTTTTAAGGTAAAACTGCCAGTAAAAAGTGGCCTTTGTTAGCTTACTATTGTATTAACAGTAGTAGTATTTGTAGTTGTTGTAAAGAAGCCATAATAGTAGTAGGAGTAGTAATAATAGTAGTAGTTTGAGTGGTACAGTAGTAATAGTAGTAAGCATTATTAGTCATTATAGCAAAAGTAAAAGTGATAGAAACAGAATTCAGGTTGACAGTGGGACAAGGGCTTTAGTAGTATAGCAGCAGAACTACTATAGGACCAGTATTCTGTGCACATTTATCTCACGTGTGTGTGTGTGTGTGTGTGTGTGTGTGTGTGTGTGTGTGTGTGTGAGTAAGTGAGAGGGAGAGAAAGCAAGAAAGTGTGTGTATTGATTGTATTGCATGGTAAGAGTGATACTTAAAGACAATGGTGTTGTAGTCACATTTCAAACTCATTAGTATCATTGCTCTCTCCTGTATCAATGTTTTCCCCCTTTCTCAGAATGAAGTTCAGCAATTCCCTCACCAACACTCAGATATGACTAAAACACAAACAATGGCAGAAAAGTAAAGTTTCATGTGCCCATCTAAATTTGTGACTACCACCTGACACATTTACACACAGACACAAAAACATATGCAGGAAGCGGCATTTCTACCCTTGGGACTTAGTTGCTGAATGAGTCATTCAGAGCCCTAAGCTCCGTTCCAGCAAAGATCATGTTGCCAGTCTAGCCGTAACAGAGTCAGGTCAGACAGGTCAAATATGTGTTCAAATAACACGCTTTGACTTGTTAAGGTTATTGACAAAGGTTACACTCACCTCTTGCTACCTGCTGCAGCTTAGCCACATGCTGATAGTGTTAAAAGTGCTGATTTTTCTCAACGTAAAGAACAACATGTCCACAACACAAGTTGCTTTCTGTTGCAAAAAGTGCCGTGCTGCAGAATGGTGTGCATCAATCACGCACACTTCCTTTTATAGTACACTTGTGTGCTATAAAAGACAAATACACACATAACTATGAAAATGTTATTTGATTATTAACATAGTCTGAGAATTTGATCTTTAAAACCAGAGCTCTGAGTTTAACTCCTAGGGAAAACTAGGGTTGGATCAGTAGGGTTGGATGAATGTTTGAGTGATTGTTTTCTAGGTAAAGAGGCTTTAAAATGCACCTCATATTTTAACAAAGTCAGAAAGTAATGCAGTTTGCTTTATTGGGTATTGACTTGTCGTGAAGTTTGTACACAGACCTTAGACATTTTTTAAGCTAATGTTTTTATCAGAATTATTTTGTATCTTTTTTTTGTTTGCCAAAGTACAATCATAACAGCCGAGTTACTGTCTGTTGTCCTGGTGTGAAATTGGAGTTTATTCCAGCATTTGGGAAGCCAGGTAATTTGTGAGGTGTTGGGTGGTCTAAATTTGAGCTGCAGCCTGGGTTTCAGACCAGGGGAAGGACAGAACTATTATAATAGTAATTTTTATTGCAGTGGTTGCGAAAAAAAAGTGAATTGGTCAAAAATGAAAGGAGGAGAGGAATAAGAACAGAACCCTGATGGAGCCAATTTAGGAGGATACAAAGTTCAGACATAGACACTCTTCCAGTTTCCTTGTCAGTTCTATCATTGAGGTAGGATGTGAAACGGGAGAGTGCAGACCTTTGAAACTCTAGTTCTTTAAGGGTGGAAGATCTAGTGGTTCACCATGTCAAATGCAGCTGAAAGATCTTGCAGGATGATGACAGAGGTGAAGGAAGCTGCTTTAGTAGTGTGAGGTTGTTCTGTACGTTTTGTGTTAGAAACAAACAGAGTGAGTAATTGTAAGTGAGTGAGTGAAAGCAGTTGTCCCAGAGTGTAAAATTTGATGTGGTGCAGTTAGTTGTGTGTATGTGTGTGGATACCTCACACACACACACACACACACACACACACACACACATGCTCAGACGTGGAAATTAATTTGGTTGCATCTGATTGCCAGTGTTGCTTACTGGTTATAGAAGCTAGAACATGGGTGTCACCTACCAGATTGACTCTGCAAGGTTAACATACTGTACATACATACAAACAAACACAACACTGACAGAACCGCATAGATAGATAGATAGATAGATAGATAGATGAGGGAAGAAAAGACAAAAGAGAAGTTGATAGAGAGAAAAGGTAATAGAAGAAAGGATAGAAAGAAATAGCCAAAAAGACCCCTGCCCAGCCTTTTACTCCCTTTCTGTGAGACACACACAGATGCAGGGTGAGTGACAGGGCCTTATTGCAGGTGTAAATTGAGACTGTAAGGTGTGTGTGTGTTGTTCATTAAAGCAGAGTGAATCTCTATTGGTTTTCATTAAGGGGCCTGACCACACCGACTAGATGGTTAATCTAGACAGCTACGCTCCTCCGCTCACCCCCGTCTCCATTTCTCCTTCTCACAAACACGCAGAAATAAACTAACAACTTAAACCTCTCCTCCCATCCACAAACACACAGACAAAACCAGATTCTTATTTATTAAGCAGAGGTGACAGGTACTGAATAAGTTGTTCTTTGCAACTATGTGTGTGTTTCGTGTGTGTGTGTGTATGTGTGTGTGTGTGCGTGTGTGTCTGTGTTTTTTGTCTAAGAATATTTATGAGAGCTTTTGTTTCTGAATAAAAATATATCTGCATGTGTAAACATTTGTGTGTGTCCACATTTGTTTATGTACCACTGGTAATCCATATCCATCCGTATAGTGTTTTTTTCCCCCTCATATATGTGTCTCTATGTTTGTCTTTGTGGGTTTGTGAGTGTGTGCCTGAAAGGACAATTGGTGTCTGTGGTTATGAGTTAAGTCTAATTTCCAGGAGGCCTGTCCTGACTAAACAGAGCTGACACAGTGCTGCTCCGACCAGTTATCTGTCACTGGGGATTAGACACTAACACGCACCTTGAGAGATGAGCCGGAGCACACTCACAATCACACACACATACAAACTAGCACCACACACACACACACACACACGTTACTGTTTTTCTCCTTCTCTTTTTTTACTTGCATATGAGCACATATTAAGATGTAAACCAGATTGGCAAATACATTTGGACAACCACTATATGTGACTCACTGGTAGTCAGTCCTCTTTCAATCGGAAGATTGGTGGTTTGATCCCCAGCTCCCTTCGTCTACATGTTCAAGTGTCATTGGGCAAGACACTGAACCCTTAATTGCTCCCAGTGGCATAGCCATCTGTGTGCGAATGTGATGACTGATTGACAGTTGGGCACTTTAGGTTGCAGCCTCTGCCATCATTATATGAATGTGTGTGTGAATGGGTGAATGTGACATGTAGTTTAAAAGCAGCTAGACAAGACAAGAAAAGCGCTATATTAGTGCAGTCCATTTACCATTACTATATCAAATACCATCACAACCCTTTGGGGTCTCATTTAGATGCTCATAGTGGCATGTGTATTTTTCCTGTCAAACACATATTTTAACTATGTGTTTGATCTGTTTGGTTAGGTTTAGACAAACAAACTACCTAAAAAAGGGGAAAAGATCATGAGGTAAGTTACAAAAAACTATGTGTTGGGTTTTTCACACAGAACTTTTACCATGGTTCCCTGGGCAAAGGTCCTGTTTTTTTGGACCATCCATCGCCCCAAGCAACACCAGAAGCAGATCTTTTTGGTCTACTACAGCAGTAGAAAACTTGTTTCTCCAAGCATCTAATATTGCATTACATTTTACATCTGTATGAGACCCCCAGGGCTGTAACAAGGCTTTGTATTTGATGAACGGGCTGGCCTGGCTAACTGTAACATTTTATGTAATCCCACAGGTCTGATGGGAGAGAGGTCAGGGCTGTGTACAATGTTAAGGATAGACGTTGAATAATTTTATTGATACCAATTTTAATACTAATACTGCTTTTTGATACTGATTATTACTCTTTTTGATACTGCTCTCCATAATAAAATTAAAAAACTAAGATTCTACGGGTTTTTCATTATTTAGTTGAAACTGTGACTGCTGCTTGACTGACATTTACATTGGGATCATTTAGAAGATTAAAATATGAATTCCAGGGCATCACAACAGTTGACTGCTCTGACACTCTGTCCTATAGTGATGACTGTCAGTGAAGTTGGGGAAATCACGGTTACAAACTTTCTCTACTGCCATCCACTGTGATTGACCCTCAGCTTAAACCACTGTCAATAGCCCAGCAGGAGGAACACTCCTTGGTGTGCTGGAATTATATTAGAATTTACCTGTATATTAACTGATTAGTGTTTCAATTAACAATTGACTAGTGAGACAAGACAAAACCCGATAGACTTTAAAATATATTACAGCACTGTAATTTTGGTGTATACTTTACAATAAGAGCAATACTGTATTACTACATAACAGTATTTTAGTGTATTTCTGTTTAATTTGTATTATATTTTACTGTGACATATCCAGTTATATTAATATATACAACAGCTAACTACTACAAAATAGAAAAATGGCTTATTATAATATTCACTATTATTAATGTTCATATAAGGTCTTATCATTTAACAATCAATTAAAAAAAAACAGTACAAATCCAAAGTTGTCCAACAAATGATTTTATATTGAAAAATTGTTTATTTAACAATACATTTTAACTTTAATTTTTTTTCTTTTACATTAAAAATTCTAACGAAGAACCGTCACTACTTCCTTTCAAACTCCTCAAAGAAACAGAAGAGGTTTTTGATATGGGGGTTGATGACTTCTTTCTTGGCAACACTTTCCCCCGGTCTTCTTGCTCACTGCCTTTCTGACAGAGCATTTCTTTCCATCCTGAGGGTTGACAATGCCATAACTTTTAGCTCCACTACTGTTAAACACGTGAATTTAAAGAAAAAAGGATAGAGGACAACAAAGGCAGCTGCAGAGTTGTCAGAGCTGTCTGACAGCATGTTGCTCAGATACCTACAATATTTTAATCTAAAGGGAACCTTATGTTCAGACCTGTTTGTATATATTCAATACGACACCAGTAAAGT
Source organism: Semicossyphus pulcher (assembly GCF_022749685.1). Lineage (NCBI taxonomy): Eukaryota > Metazoa > Chordata > Actinopteri > Labriformes > Labridae > Semicossyphus > Semicossyphus pulcher. Next base: position 1,607,602 of record NW_027211696.1, on the reverse strand, counting down.
GCATGTAATAATCATACACAAGAAGAAGATGTGTAGTAAATTAGTATATGTGTTAAGTTATGTGCATGGCTGCAATATGCCATGTGGTTAGCCACTTGCTAGACACAGTAAAGTCTCAAAGTCAGTTAGAAAATGTCTTTGTGTAGTATTGGTTACAATGTTACAATTGTGTATTTTCTTTTGGCTTGCAGAAAGAGCTGAAAGCTGGCATTGAACCCAAGGCTACTGCATTGGATTGAGCGCTAAACTGGCACCCCAGCTGGCTAACTTTGCAGCCTTATCACAAAAAATAAAACTACAGAGTTAAATCCTAACTCTTGTCTAATGTTTGCATGAAAAACAGAAATAAACCACACCCACCAACTTTCCAGAAATCCACTTTGAAGCAATGGTTCTCCTTCGAAGGTATTGTGCTACAGGATTATACAGTGCTGTTCTGGTACAGCAACATCCAGGAGTGTGAATACGAACGGGTCCACACTTCTTTGATTGTGAGGACATCATATGCTTTACATTACAGATGACAAAGAAAACCATCTCACTCAGGCTGATACAGTTTTGTGGTGATGAACAGGGGACTGCAGCCACTGAATCGTTAAGTCAAACAACCTGCATTGCTTCAGATTTATATCTTACTATTTATATTTTATTTGTAAGTGTTGTTTGAGGTTGCTTTATACGCAATTACATTTTACAAATATTGCATCATTCTGCATTTTCAATGTAGTAACGACAAACATTAAACAGATTAAAATGAATTGAAAACTAAAAGAGGAGATGTAAGGAAACTTGGAAGTTTTTAGAAGTGTCTAGTAACCGACTTGCAAACCAGGAAATACAGCTGGTTTTATCTTTCTATCTCATTATTCCACCTGCCTTTCTCTCTTTTATTCTCTCACTCACATAGGGGACCTTTTAAAAAAGTAAGAAAGATGGTTTATGGAGTGTTTAGAAGTATCTGGCAGTGCAGATGGGATCGTGGTAATACAGTGTCTGATCTCGCTTTCTCATTATTCTGGGTTCAGACACTCTACCTCTTCAAGTGGTCTTGCTGCACTTTTAGCCAAGCCTCAATCCAATCATCTCAATCTATTGTATTCTCTGAGGGGCCATCCTGTCACTCTCTTTGAACATGTGCTGCAGTATCCACGTACATCTTGGCAATGATAGAGAATATAAAATTACATATACAGGAGTCTGTGTTGTGGGCTTTGGACCCCTCTGACATGTAAAAGGGATATAGGGACATATGGGGATTACATTTTTTATATGACATTCACTCACCAGCACATGAATATAAAATTAAGTCTCCATGGCACTTTCTCAGACTCACAAGAACTTTTAAAGTCTAAAGTCTGGATAAGAAATTCTGTTATGCATCTTTAAAAATGCTTATTTATTACTTTTGCAGAATTGAGATACTGTACAGATCATGCATGCATTTTTATTTAAAAATACTACATTTGTTTTCTGAAAAAAAATAACATATCGGACAGATATTGTATTGGGCTGAGGCAACTTTGCAAAATGGATTTAGGTGTGTGTGTGTTTTCTTTATGTGGGTGTGTGTGTATTCCCAGGGCCTGGGCACGTTATCAAGCATCTATCCATCCTTTGTAACAATCAATATTTATAAATCCCCAAGGACCAGTGGTATGAAGCATATAAACAAGCAATGGAGTAGACCAGGACAAGTCAGGTAGCAAACACACACACACACACACACACACACACACACACACACACACACGCACACACACGCACACACACACACACACACACACACACACACACACACACACACACACACACACATTAAAGTGAATCTGCAATCAAGAAAAATATATATATTAAAACTGAGAAAAGTGAGAGTGGAAAGAGCCAGAGAAAGAAAAGAGGTTTCTGCAGATTGTCAATATTTTTCAGAAAATATCATCGTCAAAAAATATTTTTTAAAACATCTCCTTGTTTTATTTTGCTTAAAGGCAAAGTCAGAACTTTGAAACAGTGGCTTGTTTTGTCACTGCATTGTATTACTGTGTCAATGATATGATATAAAATAAACAATTTCAATAGTTGTTTGCATATGATTACCTAAGTTTTAATGTCACTGTATTATCTGTTGCAATTCCTGTTTGCTTTATAACAATTTACAGTTGAATAATGTTTTTCTTTAATTATTTTAAGAAAGTTAAAAAATCTATACCATATAATTTAAGATACAATAACGAGTAATACTAATAATACTAATCCTACAACTACTACCACTACTATCACTACTACTACTAATAACAATAATAATAATAATAATAATAATGAGCAATTATAAGAGCACATAATTTCAATAAAACTTTTTACTTTTTGCATTACAGTTTTAAGGTTCAGGTTAAAAACCCGATTATGTGATCTTTGTTGGGGTTCTATTCAAAACAAGAAGCTTTCTTTCATCTGGAAAACAAGATTTTTGTGCCACACACTGTTTAACAAATGCAGCTTTCATTTCTGATGTGTCAAAGATTTTAGTAGCTGGCAGGTAAACACAGAGCTACATCGGTTCCTCAACCACCGCAATTACTGAAACATATGAGATGTTTCAGTGACTGCTAGTTGTAGCTTTGTCTGTACATTTAAATGCACACACACGCACACACACACACACACACACACACACACACACACACAGACAACACACAAACTTGCACAATTCACCTTTTAAGGAGTGTGTTGCATCATCAGAGCAGGTGGAAACGTGGCGTGTAATTAACATGTAATAATCAATGTGGGGGAGTTTGACACCTAGTAATCACTTAGTGGAGATTAGCACCCGTAGCCTCAGGACACACACAAACTCATAGGCACAGTCACACTCACACACAATTGGAGAAAGTCATTTTAGAAATACCCACACATGCATACATCAACATGGACACTAACAGAGGCACAAACATAAAATAGTGCACAAACATGTTGTCATGTATTTGCACTTGGCTGTTCAGTCTTGCGGACACACCAGAAACACACATATAACACACACAGAGGGCCTGTTTAATATCATTTACATAATGAGACCGCAGCCACAGTAATAGCTTTTCCTTTCTCTTATTATCATAATTTCACCCTGGGCGCCAAATGACAGAAAAAGAGAGACAGAGAAAGAGAGATGGAGAGAGAGAAATTCAGCAGCAGTGTCCCGTCCTTGTTACCCTCGAATAACTCTGCTTCAAAGTCAAGGCCAACTACCTCTGGCTTCTTCTGTTGCTGCCTGTTTCTCGCTGTCATCTCTGTGTTGTCTTTCAGTCCCTTTTCCTATTATTTCTTATAGCTGATATTCTTGTCATTCACTTCCGTCCCTGTCAGGCACACATATTTGTTCATTTTTAAAGAAAATATTCAGCCATTTTAACAACAACAAAAAAACCATTAACTTATTATTAATGATTTTGGTTAAAACCAATTTTGACACATTTTAGAACCAACATTTTCTTGGTTTTAATAGACCACAATTCTAAAAGTATAACATCCATTATCTATACTGTTTATCCTGTTCAGGGGGGCTGTCATTGGGCGAAGAGGCAGGATACACCCTGGACTGATCATCAGTCATTCACAGGGCTGACACATAGAGACAGACAACCTTCATGCTTATATCTACTGGCATTACTAGAGTCACCAATTAACCTAACAAGCTTGTCTTTGGACTGTAGGAGGAATTTGGAATACCTGGAGGGAACCCACTCATGCACGGAGAGAATATGCAAACTCTACATAGAAAGGCCCCTACAGCCGAATGCTGTGAACACTAACCACTGCACCAATGGCAGCCCTAATAGACAATCACATAAAACAATCAATTTAATGTTCACAGCAGCTAACTGTGTTGTGTCCAACACAACTGCTCACATGCTGTATTTGTAATTCAAAAACTTTGAAGGCTTTCATTTTTTGATCAATCACTCAATCAATCATCAATTGTGAGTGAAATCTAATTTTGACAGTATTTAGTGAGAAAAAAAAAAGAATATGATAATTATGATTCACTTATAATCTACATAATTGCAGTATAACCCCTTCAAAAGCAATTTAAAGAGAAATTATGTTATAAGACCATCTTTATATAATACATTTTAACAGAGTTGGTCGTCTCTCAATCAGAGGGTTGGGGGTCTGATCCCTGTGTGCTAAGGTCCACACGTAGAAGTGTCCTCTGGCAAGCCATTGAACCCCAAGTGTGAGAATCTGAGTGTGAAAGCGTGAATGTGACATATAAGTTGTCCATTGAACATATACCTTTAAAAAAATAAAGGCAGAAGCAGATTGAATTTTAAAATGAAGAACACTTCTTGCTATTACATAGTGTTGCATCTCCCTTAAATCTCCAATCTCCCTTGGTGCTACAATAAAATGAGTCTAACTATGGATAACTATAGTTAGACCACTTGTGAATAATGGATTGGGGAAAAAAAATCAGGAAGTGACCTACAGGTATAATAAAACATAAATATATTTTCCTACAATCTGGACAGTATACTTCAAAGTCCTTTCAGCCCATTTGGCTTCAGACTGTTCCGTTCTTCAGCAACTGTACACCACAAAACCACACATACCACAATCTCAAAAACGCAGGTACATTCTTAAAATCAATGTGTAAATGTCTGTGAACTCCTATTAAGTCCCAGGAGAAAAGTGGGGTCATATTCTCCTGAAATCTAAAGAGTAAAAGACATATCGGAATCCTGTGTCTGCGTGTGTCTGCAGAATATCATTGATTTCTGGAAAAAAAAGAAAAAAAAGGTAATAAAAGTCCATCTTCATTCTTCAAAGAGGGATCAAGTGTAAGAGAATGAAAAGGAAAAAGCAGGGGGAAAGCAGAGGAGGTTGGAGAAGGAAGAGTGGGTGGAATGTTGCATCAGCATTTCCTGTTTGCTCCTTCCATTTTTGATTTCTCCTGCTCTCCCATCTTCTCTTCCTTTATGTCCTGTCAATAAATCTTTTTTTCCTATTTTCTCCTTATCTACCTTATTTCTATGTCTTCTCTAGTCTCCTTCCTCTTGGCCTTGCCTTTTACTAATTTCCCTTTCAACCCTTTCATCTCCTCACTGTCTCCAGGTCTTCCCTGTTCCACCCCACTATTTACTTTCCCCTGCTCCTCCCAATCCTTTTTCCTTCGTCCTCATTCTTCCTGCAGTCGCCAAGCTTTTTTATCTCTCACCTTCCCTTTGCTCTCTCTCTCCCCTTGTGCCTCTCTTTTACCCATCTTACTACTTTTAACTTTGTCAAACTTCATTTTCTACATCCCTTTCCCACTGTGTCCTCTCTCCTTTCATGTCTCCTCACCTTCTTTCCTCACTCCTGCCATTTCCCTCCTCCTATTTCTCTCCTCTCTTCCTCCATATCGACAGAGCATGCATTTTGCTAAAACATTGGCTTATGAATCATTGATGTTGCTGTTGAGGTTTCAGTGGCATGGGGGCAGCCGGATGTAAATAAGTGAGGACTAGGTATGGGGTATAGCTTGCTGATATTCAGCCCTCCCTCTGAAACATTGATGAGAAATGCGTATGTGTGTGTGTGTGTGTGTGTGTGTGTGTGTGTGTGTGCTGGCCTAACTGTGAAGGCTATTTAAGAAGGCCAAATATGACAGTTGTTTACAACTCAGGCCAGACAAGGAGGAACTAAAGGAGGGCTAAAGAGAGAGATGAAGGATGGATGAATGTTAGAAAATTAGTGATGGGGTAAGTTAAGTAGGGAGTGGGAAAGAGGGTATGGGTTTGAGGGTGGGGGGTAGGGGCAAAAGAAAGCTGTAGATAATGTTTCTTGTCTAGTGGACAAATACAATAACATGAAGCAGACAGACATGTCAGGATGAGAGAGGCATACACATACAAACACACAATCCCATATGCACACATACAATACACAAGAATATACACACTCCAACCTTCTGCAACATGCATCTAAGCAAAGATAAATTACATATCCTAGAATTTTTAAATGAATAAGCAATACAGGGAGGTTTTTTAAAAAGCACAGAAGTTAACACTAGCATGTTAATGCATAAAGGACATTTAGCTCTGTACTCACGGACAAATTGTAACATTATAACCCTTGGAAACATGCTAGGCTCAAACAAAGACAGAAAGTACTGTACACAGACATGTTTTGTTGGACAGCAGGCTAGCTATAAGAGCTCTGATATTTTCTCACGTGTGCAACCTGGATGCTGAAGTCAATCAACAGTCTTATCGATTCGAAGTCAAACCTGCTATAGCTTTTAGTTGAACTTTCCTTGATTTTTTTTGCCACTCCATTAGTGGAAGTGCAGTTATTATTTGACTGCCAAGCCAACAAATGTATAACATTAATCAATATGAACAACAAGTGATGAAAAATCAGTTATCTGCCCCTGACAGATAATGCCTGCAATTTGATTTGATGTTGCGTTTCTTTCTAAGATGGATTGGATTAGAATCCTTGAGAAATGTTCTCACTTTTGAAGTACCTAACCCTTTCATAGCCAATCACAGTCCCACACCTTCATTTAAAGAATATTTCTGCCCTGTCAGTTCCTCCCTCCCATCCAACATTGAGTCCCATTAATATAGTCATTTAGTCCACTAATACATCAGTGTGGTCAGTACTGTTACATTATTTATCAGTTGGGGTCAGTGCACACTGAACTGTGTTGGTCCAAACTCTAACCACACATTGTAAAGACATTATCTGTTTCCCACATAAAAATACATCAATGCAATGTTGAGTGATTCAAGAAGACCTGCATAGATGTGCCAGTATGTATTTGCACACACACACACACACACACACACACACACACACACACACACACACACACACACAAACACAGAGATCTAGTGGGCCTTGCAAGGATAGGCATAGGGGACAGTTGCAATGTAAGCTGGGCGACAGGACAGATGGGGACCTTGGCTTCCTGAACTCCAGCTGGTGCGGGTGGTGGAGCACTCAAAATTAGATATAGTTGGGCTCACATTCACCCGTAGCACTGGTTGAAGAACAAAACTCCTTAGTTTCCCACAGTTGGAGGTGCTGGGTGGGTGTGGGGATACCTAGAGCTTCTTGCACCGCCCGCACCGCTGTGTCGAGTCCTCTCGAGAGGGGAGAGCTTGGCCTCTAAGCAATCTCAGAACCCATTGGCTATCGTCTGATGACGATATAGCCTCCAGTACTGACAGATTTTGTGGCCATTCTGGTTTAACCAGCAGTTAGGGATAATCAACTTTCAGCTTTTCCGTGCGTTGCATTGCTTACAGTCCAGTTACTAACTTGAGAAGCGACCAGGTGTTCAGATTAAAAGTGAAGTGAATTTCGCCCCTTCAGATATGTCAGCAAAATAAAAGGTGTCATTTCTTGGATCATTAAATCCCCCGCCGTTCATCTGTTTCTGGTGAGTCTCAGTTTCACTGTAATAGGAAATTACACCAAGGCTGCACTCTGGCTTAAATTTTCTTGGCACATGAACCGGCTTTCATGACACAGCGTCAGGCGAGTATGTCTCAAGTTGAATTTTTTATCTAGAGCTGATTGTTTGCTGAACTTGCATGCAGACGCTGAACGGCTTTTATCACGGTGTCAGGGCGCGATTAATAAGAAGCTAAATTGTTGTCAGATGACCGCTGATGGGAGCCGGGTCATGGCGGATTACGTTCTGCCTGCTTTTGCAGTTTGTATTAAAGCTGAGATGCATGGATAAATCTGGTGGCATGATCTGCAGGGGTTGCCCTCAATTGTAAATGACAAATACAAACAATAAGGCAAAATGTAAGGCCACAAATCTACATAACTGAAAATGCTGACACAGCTTAAGCTCTGCAAACTAATAAACTGACTTATTTCAAAGTTCAAGTTTCAAGTTCTTATAGACAAAAAAAGGGCAAGTGATTATATTTTACCTCTAACATCAAAGAATTAAAAAACATGGTACTTATGGACAAAAAGTGTCCAAACTTTTGTAGCAGGGGAAACAGAAGCAGTCCGTCCTCTACCACACTGAATTGACTCTGAGGAAAATTCACTCATGCTAATGCTAATAGATAATTACTAAGGACAGAACAGTGTCACGGTTCACAAAAAACACAAAAAGGGAGAGGACCCAGGTGCAGACTTGACATTTATTTAAACTAAAAAGGCAACAAACAAAAGCTTACTTATAGAGAGTCCCAGTAACATAACTCCAACGAAGAGGTCAACCAATAATCCAATCTCGAAAAAGGAAAACACAGGAGACTTAAAGAGGGATTCACCACAGGTATCACGTAGAAGAACAGCATATGACAAATGACACACTGACAAAGAGACAGGGGAGCACAGAAACCAAATAAACTTAGGAGGTAAGGCTAATCAGACACAGGTGAGACAATCAAGGGGCAGGTAAAAACAATAAGGGCAGGGCACATAATAAAACAGGTGGCAGTAGTCAACACGAGAGACAAGGTGACAAAGTAAAACAGGAAATGATGAAGCCAATGAAACACAAATGAAATATATAACTAAACAAGACTAAATGACAAGAACACAGATTCAATTAAATACAAAACTAAAAAACAAGAACTAATGACAACAGGAAACAACATCTGATCACCGAAACACAAATCTAAAACTCAACAAAACTAGAATAACTCATGACAAACAGAGGCCATAAAGAAAGACTTCCAGTTGGCCTAAAGGAAGTTCTGGCAAACCATTAGAAAACTCAGGAAGGGAAAACAGGCTTTGGCTCAGGCTGTTTTCAGTAGGGGAGAAGAACTGCTGAACCTGGACTTGGGACATCATGGTATGTTGGAAAGGACATTTTAAGCAACTCCTGAACATGACTAACACATCCTCTAATGAGTAAGCAGAGTTTAAAGATTCAGGAGAAGCCTTACCTATGTCCCTGGCAGAGGTTTACAGAGATAGTCTAGAAGTTCCTCGGTGGCAGGGCAGCAGGTGTGGATGAGATTCGCTTAGAGGTGCTGAAGGCTCTGGACGTGGGCAGTCTTGGCTGACAAGCCTCTTCAATGTCACTATAGGTCTCGTATCATCTCGTATACCATCCTACAGAAAGCTTATTTCAAGGTGCTGGAGGGGAGGCTCCGGAACTTGTATAACCAAAGTGACAGCTGTCTCCATATCTACATCACAAAGTCAAACACTGTCACTGTGGGTGTTGCCTCCGCCAGGGTTGTCCCTTGTTCTGTTTTTTTTTTCAAATTTCATACATAGGGCCAGGTTGTTCAAAGGTAATCTGATCGGATTAAAGCTATCAGATCAAATCTTGAAAACAGGTTGTTCAAAAGAAAAAAAGGATTACGGAATCGGATAAGATCAGTTAATGCAATCTTTGCATTTATCCATATAAAATCTCCAGTTTGTCCATCCATCCATTATCTATACCGCTTATCCTGTTCCGAGTCATGGGGGGGCCTATTCCAGCTGTCATTGGGCAGTGGCGGGATACACCCTGGACTGATCAATCACAGGGCTGACACATACAGGTAGACAATATTTCATGCTCACATTCACACCTTAATTTAACTGCAATTTAGAGTCACCAATAACCTGGCATGTGCTGTTTTTGGATTGTGGGAGGAAGCCGGAGTCCCCGGAGGCAGAGATGGGCACAAGTCACTTTTTGCAAGTCCAAGTCCAAGTCAAGTCTCAAGTTTTTAAGGGGCAAGTCCAAGTCAAGTCTCAAGTCTCTGGGTCACAAGTCCAGGTCAAGTCTCAGGGTCACAAGTCCAAGTCAAGTCTCAAGTCTTTGAGGTCAGCTGTGAGTCAGTTATGGTTTTGATAAATAATAATAAAATAAAATTCACAGGAAAGAGGTAGAGACACTCAGAAAAAGTGTTCTCCAATTTGCTCAAAATTGTTGAAATATTGTTTTTATTTGAGGTCTACGTCACAGGCTAATTAACACTAACATCAAAAACTGTGGCGCTTTGAAAACATGGGATCTGTCTGAGGGACATCATTTAAAGGGGTTACAGAGAGACAGAGAGACAGAGAGAGAGAGAGAGACACACACACAGAGAGAGAGAGAGAGAGGGAGAGAGACATCAGGCAGGTTCACCAAAGCAGGACCTGTGCCTGTTTAGTGTAGTGATAACTTTTAACAACTTATATATTCTACTGTCTTAAAGTTAAACAACTTAAACTGCTCCTAACACTGGCACGAATTGAGACATTGACAAATTAACCACAAAGCTGGTTAGCTTAAGTGGAACAAGATGATTTCACTGAAACCAGCACTCATCTTTTCAAAAATATATAATATAAGCTAACGTTAAATAGCTGATGCAGCTGAGCTTAACATGTTTGCTAACTTGACTGAACTGTCTGGGTGCATTTTCAGGTGCCCGATAAAGTTGGATATGGTTGATCCAGCATCTTTTATGTCGATGCAGCAGGCGTTGCATTTGGCGATTATTTTGTTTTGGCTTTGAATGTAGTTATTAAAGCCAAAAGATGACAAATGGCACTGTAGCAGCTGCAACTGATGTGCTCGCCATGGTGTATTCTGTGGAGTGTGGCTGCTCGCGCACCAGCTGCGGAAGGTCACGCATGGTGAGAGGGAATGACATTCAGCATGTAATGTTAATGCGCCAAAAAATCTAAATAAAAAGATTGTGCACGAGTCCCAAAGTCTGAGACTTGAGTCCCCATCTCTGGTCGGAGGGAACCCACACATGCATATGCTGCTGCGCGTCTTTTATGTGGCACAAGTAAACATGAGCACATTTCCCCCATTCTAGCCTCACTCCACTGGTTGCCCGTACATTTTAGGATCCATTCTAAAATTATTTTATTTGCTTTTAAGTCCATCAGTGGCCTTGCCCCGCCCTACCTCTCTGAGCTGCTACACCCCTATACCCCCACCTGTGCTCTCAGGTCAGCTGATCAGCTGCTTCTTGAGTGTGCCAAAACCAAAAATGTGGAATGATCTGCCTTTGCATGTTAGACAGGCCTCTTCACTGTGTGTTTATAAATGTCTTCTTAAAACCCACCTCTTCTCCTTGGCCTTTGACACCTTGTAAGACGTTGATTTTTTTTGTATTTGTCTTTTTTATTTTATTTTAACTTTTTATTTATTTTTATCTGTTTCTATTTATTTATTTGTATCTTATGCCTTGTGTGAGCTTTGTATTTTATGTCTTTTATTCTTACAGCACTTTGGTCCTCTGTGGTTGTTTTAAAGTGCTTTATAAATAAAGTTGTATTGGATTGGATTGGATGCATGGGGATAGCATGCAAACTCCAGAAAGCCACAGAAAGCCCTGCATTATGTGAACTGGGATTCAAACTGGGATTAGGAACCTTTTAGCCGCTAACCATGGCACCATCTTGCAGCATCTCCAGTTTGTGTTGTCCAAAATGTTTCAGTAGTATTGGAGTAACTTTGATCCAAAAAAATTTGATTATCTTGATCCAAGCAAAGGGGTGGATTCAGGCTGAATTACAGAAACAAAATGTAATAATAATAGGTCAAACAAAACACAATTTTTACAATGATTTTGATACTTTAGAAATTTCTTCAGTATTTTGCTCTTGAATTGCCGAATCACTACTGTGACATAGTAGATGAGGTAGACATTAATACAATTACACATTCAGTTGTACCACCTGAGACTAAGCTCCAAAAATGCAAAGAGTGTCAATATAGAGGAAAGATTAAAAAAAATTAAAATACAGAGACTGAACTGTTAATTAAAACAGCTTATAAGTTTGGGATACTGAAAGCACAGAAGAACCAAACTTTAAAAAAGAACATGGGTTTTCCTGATATTTAGCAGCATGCTTGCAATATCCATTTACAGATCCAACAAAATGAGGTCCGAATTTACTTCTGATTATTGTCGAAACTATATGTATTAGGGAGTAGTGAATGTGTGAACAAAGGAGTGATACTGGTCACAGCACTTGTTTGGGGGTGTCTGGACCATTTTTCTGCATGCACTGGGAGAGGGGCAGGGAAACACTCTGGATAGGTCCTTTGAACATCTTATACACAGTCAAACACGTTCTTTAATTGAAAGCAAACAAACACATAAAGGCCCGATGCAGCACGACTAGAAGCCAGGACTGGAGGCGGTGACCCAAGAAACCACCATGCTGCCTCTCACAGATGTCAAATGTTACGATGTCAAATTATAAACAGTGACTCCCTTTTCAAGTTAAGACAGACTTGTAGAAATTAGGTAACAAGCTGATGGACCAACTTGTATTCTTTACAAAATGCAAAACAGAGGGAAGAGATTTATTTGCTTGCTTGAAATTCTTGCTTCTGAATTTTCATAAGAATCATCCATCTTATAAATTATGAATGTATTTATTTGCAATTCAGAATGAGCATCAACACACACACACACACACACACACACACTCACACACACACACACACACACACACACACACACACACACACACACACACACACACACACACTCTTTACCACACAGTAAAACCCCATTATCTTTTAACCACAGAAAACAACAGCGCCTTAAGGTTAAAAAATCAAACTCTCTGAAGCCCATTAGCTATTCACCACAGAGCAGAGCACTTTAGACTGTTGTTTTACAGTTAACCACTATTTCTAAAGCACATTATCTACTTACCGCAGTGTATGTGCACTTCTACGTGTGTCTCTCTTATCTGTCTGAGTCTCAGTGTATGTGCATTTTAACATTCCTGTTCCTGAGTATGTAATAGTGCTTGTGTGTTACTGTTCCCTGGCTCTGTGTCTGTGTATGTGCATGTACATGTAATATGACACTTTAATGAAAGGATGAGAAAGACTAGGGTAAAAGAGACAGAGTCATAAGAGAAAAGAGACGACATTGGAAAACAATATTGAGCGATGCAAGAGGGGGGAAATTTGTATATGAGTATAAAGACTCACAACACATGTGGATATCAATACTTTCAAACCACCTCTCATTAGACACATGCGACAATACCAAGACTGTGGTACAGTAAGTGACTAAGGGACAAAGAAACAGAAATATGCAGGGAGATTGAAACATACACAGGGTAAGAGAGGAAACAATATGCAAAAAGTATTGATGATGAGATGAACGAAAGAGAAAAGAAAGAAAAAGGAGAAAAGAGACAGATAACAAAAAAACAGAAGGAGAAACTGAAAGAAAGCCAAACACTCTCCATGCATACCAACCAAGGTGTGGATGAAGAGAAGAGAAGAGAAGAGAAGAGAAGAGAAGAGAAGAGAAGAGAAGAGAAGAGAAGAGAAGAGAAGAGAAAAGAAGAGAAGAGAAAAAGGGGAAACAACCGTTTTGGACATATTTCTGTTTTAGTTCCCCCATCCTCATTTTACTATTATTAGGAGGGTCTTTTGTGTTGTTATAATGTGTCACAGGCATATTTGTTTTTTCTATTGTTGTGGTTTTTACTATTTCTTTAGGTGAACTATTTTATTACAGTTTTTAAAAAAGCAAAATGTTCTTACAGCAAAGTCCAAAATGAAAAGAAGAGAAAAAAAAGAGAGCAAGAGTGAACTTAGAGAGAAAAATTCAAAGGGACATGGGAAAGGGATAAAAGCAGAGAAAGACACAAAGAGAAAGAGAGGGAAGTGAAAGAGAGAGTTTACAGTGAAATTCAGAGAGAAACTGCTATGAGGCTGCAGCAGTACATCTTGATCAACAGATGACTGATCATATCAGCACTGGCCATCTTTCACCAGCCGCTGTTTGACGACACAACATGACCCCCTGTACACACACACACAAACATACGAAAGCACACTCCCACACACACGCACACATCCATTTCCCCTGACGTACCCCGAGGGGGGAGCATCAATAACGTATGGCCTGGCCAGGGGCCTCCTTTCACACATGCACACACACGCATGCGTACGCACACACACACACACACACACACACACACACACACACACACACACACACACACACACATTCATTCATTCATTCACACAAATGCGCACATGTGCACAAATACGTCCCCATATTTGTCACTTTCACATATTCATGCATTCATTCAAACAGACACACACACAAAGTGGTCAGGCTAAACGAGAATAACAGAAGAACAAAAAGACCTCACAATATGGCTCTGTGCCCTTAGGCATGAGGTCTTCCCCCCACCCCTGGACCACATGTCTTCCTGCTGCCGTGCTGCAGCGCCTCTGTGTTTACTGACAGCAAGAATGAGGCAATAAGAGGTGGATTTATAGAAAATGTTGTGTCCACAAAGAGCAAGAGAACTAAAGACATAAAATAGGGTCATGGTAAAAACAGATGGAGAGAGAAATAAGAAATAATAAAAAAGAAAGGAATTACAGAGAGATAGAAGTTAAAAAATGTCATTAAAAAATAATTAATAAATGTCATGTCCATAAGAGATGTTTGTTGTTTAGTGTTAACTTAAGTACAACATGTCTTCGGATATTATATCACAATTATAATTTCACTCAATATAATATAATTTATATATATACGTATACAGTATATACGTATATATATTTATGTGTGTCTTTTTTTTTTTTTTTTGGTTCTCCTTTTTCCCTATTACTTGTGTTCACTCACCTGGGGTCACACATGGGTTCTATGCACTCAAAGAGAGGAACAAACGGGACTAGATGAATTTACAGCACATCATCTAACATCTCTGTCCTCTTACCTCTGTGTTGTCTTTTTGTTCAGCGATTCTTCATGTCTACATTACTCACATTGTAGATAATAATACTGTCCAAAATCAATTGCAATCAAAGTGGCTCTTGAAAATGGAAGAGAATCGAGGGAAAATCTTCTATTTTAACTTTGCAAGCAGACAGTGATACTACTTATTAAAACAACAAATGTATACTTATCCTTCTTGAGAAACATTACAAAATTAGTGTTTTGAAAACACTTCATGGAAAGTATTTTATCACACCAAACCTACTCATCTCACACACTCTGCATTTAAGATAAGATAAGATAGAACTCTTTTAATCCTGAAGGAAATTCTAGTGCCAATAGCTCCAAAAATACAGTACAAAATTAGAGAAATACAAAAAACAACCCAAATATAAGTGAAATCATAAATTGTATGGAAAAGAGACAGTGCCTAATAGAATAACAATATAACAAGTACTCTATAAAAATAAGTCAAAAGTAGCAGTGGCAATTAAATTGACAGTAGTATTAACAGTTATACAACTTAACAACTTATATTGCACAAGATTTTGAATTCAAATATATCGCATGATATCTTTGTAATTCTTTGTAATAGTAAGAAAGAAAGAAGTAATTTTGCATTGTTTTAATAAAAAGCTGAAGTCTTGCACATGATTATGCATTCTATAAATATAAACATAAATATAAGTATAGTCACTGTTATTGGAAGTGATATTGCACATGATAATACACATACTATAGCCAGATATACAGTAGAAAGGTGATATTGCACATTATGGTTCACATAATATAGGTAGATATAGAAAAGTAATATTGCACATGTAATAAACATAATACAGCCTGATTTTGAAGAGTATTGTTGCACATGATATCAGAAGCTGTGTTGTAGTCCTAATAAAAGTTGTACATGATGATGAAATGGAAGACCTTCAAGCTCCAGTTATCCTGCTGAACAGGTGCAGGGGGTGAAAGTTGTTGTTCATAAAACTGAGGAGTTTCCACAGCATCCTCCTCTTAGACACTTACACTAGAGACTTAAGTTCCCCTCCTAGGACAGAGTCAGCCTTCCTGAGCCTGTTGGTGTATGTGTCTTGAGCCAGCTTCCCCAGCACACTACAGCGTAGACAATGACGCTGACCACCATCAAGTGATAGAACATCTGCTGCATGGTTCTACTTTAGTCCACTCCAGTTTATTGTCTATGTAGACGCCCGAGTACTTGTACTCATCCACAATGTCCACCTCTGTTCCGTTGATTGTGAGTGGATTTTGACTGGTGCTTTGTTTCTGAAGTCCACCACCAACTCCTTTGTCTTTGTGATGTTGAGTTGCAGGTGGTTTAGTCCACACCACTTCCCAAACCTGTCCTCCACACTCCTGTACTCGGCCTCCTAATCCCTGCTGACACAGCCTACAATGACAGAGTTGACCGAAAACTTCTGCAGATGACAGGACTGTGAGTGGAGTCTGAAGTCCAAGGTGTAGAGTGTGAATAGGAAGGGAGACTGTCCCCTGTGGTGCTCTCGTGCTGCTAACAATGGTGTCTGACACGTTGTTCCGTAGCTTCACACGCAGTGTGCGGCCTGTGAAATAGTTTGTAATCCAGGCCACAGTGGAGCATCCACCTGCATCTCCAATAGCTTATTCCTGAGCAGGGCAGGTTGTATGGTGTTAAAAGCTCTGGAGAAGTCAAAAAACATGACTCTGACAGTGCTGCCTGCCTCCTCCAGGTGAGAATACGCCTTTGTGCAGCAGAAAGGTGATTGGGTCTTCCACATAGGGCTGGTAGGCGAACTGTAGGGGGTCCAATGATGGCTCGACGACTGTACGAAGGTGCTTAGGACAATCCTTTCCACTGTCTTCATGACGTTTGAAGTCAAAGCCACTGATCTGTTTTAACTCTGTGTTTGGGTGTTTTTTCCTTTAGCACAGGAACCCGGCAGGATGTTATCCACCAACACAGACTGACACAAATCTGGCCTCTAAGGTCTGTTGTTGACTTGGATGACAAGCCTAACCTGACATATTTATAAAGTAGACTGAAATTATTTATTTGCAATTCAAGCATCATTGACAGCTTAAAATAAAAATAATGAAAATAAATAAAGATGAAAAAGTGTGTCATTAACAAAGGTGCAGCTCCATTAAGTGTTCCAGTCAGGCACAACAGTGAGCCAACATGCACAATACCAGGACCCTAGAACTAGCTCACCAAAATCAAATGAACTTGTTTCAATAACCTGTGACTTTTTAACAACTGAAACAAATATGCCTCATATAAATTGTTCCATGTTTCTTTATTGGAGTCTTTAGTTATTCATGTTAATTTTAAATACTGGCAGAGAGGGTTTGAAGACTCATTAACACACAGACTTACACTTACACACACCTTAAGGTTGTATGGCTGGGTGAACTATCCAAACAGACACAGATATGCACATAACTGATGTTGTACGCACCACACACACACACACGCACACACAGAGACACACAGGATAATTATTACCTTCATATGCAAGCGCCTGCAGTGCCCGCCTGGCAGCCTGACGTTTTTTTTAAGTGTGTACTTTTCTTATTTAATTAATTAAAACAATGGTCAATGAACTTTAAATTAGTCCAGCATAAAATAATCATTTCCGCTGTGTGTGTGTGTGTGTGTGTGTGTGTGAGGGGGGGGGGGGGGGTACTGTATGTGTGTGTGTTAGAGGTTGTGTGCATGCGTGTGTGCGTTAATAATTAGCAGGCAGTAAAGCGGCTGTGTTAATTGCATTTAGGATCCTGCCTGGGGAGAGAGAGAGGGAAGGAACAAAGCAAGAGAGAAGAAAGAGAATGAGGGAAGGATAGGAAGAGAAAGAGAAAAAGAGAAAGAGAGAGAGGGAGACTCTCTTGTTCCTGAAATAGAGAATGGAGCATGGAACCCTCAGGAGCAGGAAAAC